>NC_045795.1:98894265-99505424 GCF_009873245.2 Balaenoptera musculus | reverse complement strand
AAATGGGAAGGTGCCAGGCGAAAGCGAGCCTGCTCCCTCCCCACTGTGCTTTCTCAGCACAGAAACACAGCTGCTGCTCCTCTCTGTCTTTCCAGACCTTTCTGGGCTCAGATCAACTGTCACCACCTCCCGGAAGCTTTCTCAAACTCCCCAAGAACAACAAGCTTTCCTTTCTAAACTCCTTTGGTGAACAACCTCTGTTCCAATTTAGTTGTTCTGTAGGGTTTGCTATTTAAAGATTGATGATAACAATAATCATAGGAATTGGGCCAGACAAAACCTGAAGGATGGGTGCGTTTAGCTCCACTGCAAGGAAAAGTGAGGCCCGAAGAGTGAAAGGAGCTGCTCCAGGTCACAGCTGGTTTGGACAGCAGAGTCAGAACGCAAAGCCAGTGCTCCTTCCCCTCAACTGCCCCCAAGGCTGAGCCCCGTAAGCGTGGTTCGGGGACTCGGACAAGCACAGCAGAAGCCAGCACAGGACAAATGGTTAACACTTGGGCTTGCCTGGGAGGCACACTCTGAGAACGGGAGTTTTAAAAATATACTGACGGAACAAATGCCCTCGGAGCTCTACTTGATCTCATTGTTGCATTCCAAGCATGAAGTCACCGCCGCCCTAAGAAGCCCGACCAGGGTTCGCCGCCCTACTTGGCAGCCCCAACTAACCAATTCTTGCACAAGATGATGTAAATTTCGAAAGGAAACCAGAAATCCCCAGAGTGGGTCTGCTCTTTCTCCCTCCTCTCCCGGCCAAAGCCACAGGATGGCTGGAGGCAGAGGCGACAGATAAACAGCCTCTGTCTTGAGGCTGCCTTTCCAAACCCTTGGCAGTTGTGACCTGCTGCATCAGCAGGATGGCCTTGGTGCAGCCACGGGGGCTCTGGCTGCTGAATCTGAAGGGCTTGGCTTCAGAGGGAGCCCCACGCTGCCCTGCCGGCTCCTCTTGGCGGCCAAAGCCAGGGAGCAGCAGCAAACTGCATTTATCTTCGAGGTCACGCTGGCAGTCTTGGAGGAAAACTGTCACTCAGCATGGCCTGCCTGGCACGATGGAGGAGGACTGGGTTTCTGGTGGCTGTGGAGCTGGGGCTCGGGATGGGGAGCTCCGCGAGGAAACAGTCCAGCAGGGGCGGTTCTTGCCCCTCCTCCTGCCCTGCTTCCACCCACCTCTCTCCCTTCTTTCTCTGGCTTTCTTTTTGTCTCTCTCCTTTTCCTCAGATCTTAATTCTACTGCCATTTATTGAATAACTGCTCTGTGTCAGGCACTATTAGTTCCCGAAGCAATAAGTAACAAGGGTATCATCAGCTTAGAGGGAGAAGCGGACCCCAGCCCCAGCCTTTACAAACAAGCAGCCAAGGCAGGGAGCGCGAGTGAAGGTGAGGTGTCTGGAGGGGGCGCAGACGGATGGAGCCCAGCTGAAGGGCAATCTGGAGACACGTCTACAAATCTTTCACATAGACATGACCTCTGACCCAGCAATTTCACTCCTAGGAATTTATACCAAGGAGCTATACTGGGATTGGTGCAAAGACTTAGCTAGAAAGATGCCCACTATCTACAACAGGGAAAAAGCTGTAAATAGCATGACCATCGAACAATAGGCGCTGGTTGAGTAAGCTGTGGACGTCATGTGACAGGACAAAAAGCAATCGTTAAAAACAATGGGGGCAGCAGGAAGGGGGTGTGGTTATAACAGAAGGGCAACCTAATACCAGGGATCTCGTGGGCTGATGGCGGAGGTACCACTAACCTACACAGGTGATAAATTTGTACTGTGGTTGCAAACTGTTACCAGCGGGAACACCTCGGCAAGTTGTACAAAGGATCTCTGTATGATTTCCTACAATTACATGTGACTCTACAATCACCTCAGTATTTTTAAATGCTAGAGAAGCACATTTACTAATGTGGAGCCATGTTTCCAGTAGATTGCTGAGTGAAAAAGCCAGAATGCTAGTTGATGGCCAATAATTCATACAAAGTGATGGGTCTGCAGTATGTAAATGTCAGGTGAATTAGAAGATGGAGGTAAGGGGAGGTGATTAAAAGTCTTATTTATAATCCACATTCAGTAAAGTAAGTACAGTAAACCAGGTTTCATCTATAGGAGCAATACTTACAGACAGAAGTCACAAAACAGTATTTACAGTATGGTTCCACTTTTGTTTAAAAATGTTTATATAAAATCATATACTCATAATTGCGTATCACACATCTATTATATGTACATATAGAAACAATCTGGGTGCATATATTCTACAATCTTTAACAGTGATTCTTGGGCTTCCCTGGTGGCACAGTGGTTAAGAATCCGCCTGCCAATGCAGGGGACACAGGTTTGAGCCCTGGTCCGGGAAGATCCCACATGCCGCAGAGCAACTAAGCCCGTGCACCACAACTACTGAGCCTGTGCTCTAGAGCCCATGAGCCACAACTACTGAGCCTGCGAGCTACAACTACTGAGACTGTGAGCCACAACTACGGAAGCCTGTGCGCCTAGAGCCCGTGCTCCGCAACAAGAGAAGCCACCACACTGGGAAGCCCACGCACCACAACGAAGAGTAATGAAGAGTAGCCCCCGCTCGCCACAACTAGAGAAAGCCCGTGCACAGCAACAAAGACCCAACATAGCCAAAAATAAATAAATAAAATAAATAAGTTTATTAAAAAAAAAAAAAAAAAGAGTGATTCTTGGGAATTTCCTGGTAGTCCAGTGGTCAGGACTTAGTGCTTTCACTGCCGGGGGCCCAGGTTCAATCCTTGGTCAGGGAACTAAGATCCCACAAGCCTCAAAGTACAGCAAAAAAAAAAAAAAAGTCAAGAGTGATTCTCTCTCGAGGATGGGAAATTGAGGGCTAGCCTCTCCTTGGCGCTTGTCTCTATTTTAAGACAGCTCTACAGAGGGCGCGATTCCCTTGGGGAGAAGACAGGAAGCTGGGGCCGCCGGGGTTAGGCCATCCCCAACTTGGGTCGTCAATCTCTGCCCTCCTGTCTGTTTCTGCCCTCCCCACCACTCCGTGGCTCTGGACTCCAGCTCGCCCCAACCCCCCAACATCTGTTCTGGCCTCCTCCTGGTTTGAGGGACGGGTGCAGACAGTCCCACGCTCCCTTTCTGGCTCAACAGACCTCGGCTCCTACGCCCCGTCCCACCCATATTCTCTCTCACACGCACACACCACCCCCTCGCACGCCATGCGGACGCCCTGCTGGACTCCCAGCTGGACTCCCAGCTTTGCCAGCTTGTTCCACTCTGTCCCACGCACGGCTCTCAGTAAAACACGCTGTCTGCTGCCAGACAACCTTGCATACCCCTCCCCGCCCCTCCCAGGAAAGGAGGATCAGAAAGAAATGGAGGCTCAGTGAGGTTGAGCTGTTTGCCCAAAGACACGCAGGTTGCAAAGGGTGGACATGGGGTTCAGGTTCAAGTCCAGAGTGCCTTCCACGCTGTCACGGCTGCCACTCTAGTCTCTCTCCCCTCTCTCCTCCCCAGTCCCTCCCACGCACCACGAGGAGCCCGGCTTTCCTGGTCTCATCTGCCCTGCCCCGGCTAAGAGCTGACAGGCTCCCGGGTTACCTGTGGCACCTCCACGGCCGACATAGAAAAGGCGTGAAGGCAGAAGATCCTGGAGCCGTTGTAGCCGACCACGAAGCCCTGCAGCTTCTGCTGGTGCACGGGGAAGGTGCTGGCCTTGATGTTGAGGTAGCCGCCTCCAGAGAAGCAGAGCATGTCCTCACACTGGGTGTTCCAGGCCACACTGTTGGCATTCGGCTCCTGAGGGACGGGGATGGTGAGGGTGACAGCCCCGGGCGTGGGCACCATTCCTACACTCAGACAAGGACTCCTTTTAAAGCCTGAATCACACTAAGTTGCCAACAGTGGAGTGTAGGGAACGGGGGGAGAAGGGGATCGGACGAAATGGACAGGACACAGAGGCAAGCTCCTCTTTGCACTGTGTGCGTAGGAATTTTTTAATAAGCAAGCATTACTTTTGAAAAAAATATTATTATCCCCAAGTATTAATCATTACATAGTAAGTGAGAAAATCAGCAAGGTGGGTTCTAGTTCTATTAAGGAATAAATATACAAAGCTAGTCATGGAAGAAGGTTTAAAGGGGTATATTCCAAAGAATTAACAGGGATTGTTTGAAGGTGGGTGGAATTGTGGGTAATTTTTGTTTTCTACATTTTCTGTTTGTCCATGAAATTTTCTTTTGGTCCATGAACATCTATTGTTTTTTATAATAAGAAAAAGAACAGTGAGTTATTTTTAAAATTAGAAAATAATATATTCTCTCTGCATTGACAATTCACACATGTAAAAACTACAGTCTCCCTGGGAGGCACCCCTCCCCCCTCACTTCCCCTCCAAAGTTTTCTGCTCAGCTCTGGGGCCCCAGGGACCAGCAGATGTTCATACCTTTCCACCTAGAATCTGTTACAATGCCTGAATCGTTTATAATGAGCATGGATTACTTTTATAATGAGAAAAAAACAATATAGCTGTTTTTGCTTGCAGGGGGCCGGGGCAGCTGAGAGGAGAAAAAAAGATAGCTGGGAATGTTTGTGTCCCCTGGCAAGCCTGGAGAATTACCTTCCCTGGCTGCCTGCAGAACCCTCAGTGGGGACTGGGAAGGACACACACCCTTCCACTCCTTCAAGGCTCAGGCGCAGATTCACAAGTGGGGGCCTGCTAACCTACCTCCAGGGGGTGGGTGTTCAGTCTGGAGAGAAGAGACGTAACACCGAAGGCCCTATTTTGTGCCAGGCACTGAGCTAGGTTCTATGGTACCTTATCGAGCCCAACAGCAATTCTGTGAGGGGGCAAGTACTAGTTGCATGTTAGAGGTAAGGAGAAATTGAGGCTCAGAGAGGTTCACTAACTTGCTCGAGATCACACAGTAAGTGATGACGGCAGAACTGGAGGCAGGTCTGTCTGAAGGCACAGCCTGTGCTCTTTCTTTCCTCGAAACCACTCTGCCTCCCGGTGATGGGGGCGAGTTGTTATGGGGGAGTCGCCTTGGGCTAGTGGTAGCCAGGTGTCCCCTTCCAAATGACCAAGGCCGCACCCCTCTGCCGTGCTGATTCTGCTGCCGAGGACAAGGAGGAGCCCTGATGAAGGGTCCTCAATCTGCCCATGACACAGGGAAACCTGCAGTGGCTGAGGAAGCCAGTCGGGGAGGGTTTAGCTCTGGGGGGACCCGCCTCGGGCAAATGGCCCTGACCGCTTACAAAGCCCTAAAGAGGCAAAGAGCAGCGCTGAGTCCAGCAGAAAGCCAGCGGGCGCTGGGCACGGAGCCTGTGGGCGCTCTTCTCCGGGCACACCCCTCCTCCAGCCACAGGACCAAGCAGTGTGTAAGCAACGACTGTCCCCCACACAATCCACCTCCTGTTGGCTCTTACAGTATCCCTGGGAAACACAAGAGGAAGGGCTGCCCCCATCCCTTCCCTTCTTTTAGATGACAAAACCAGTCCTGTTTCCTGACCGTGTCTCAGGGCACTCGCAGACACAGGCAGGCCTCCAGCCGGTGAGCAGCAGACTTTTTCAAAAGAATCACCTTCACGTTAAAACACCTACTGAGAGCCCACATATGAGCCCCACTTTGACTGACTATTATTCACTTACTGCTCACAGTAACCTCATAAGAAAGGTGTAACTTGCCCACCTTACCTGTGAGGAAACCGAAGTCCACGAGGCTCGCCCAGCTCCCGCCGCTCACGTGCGAGGCGCAGGCTGGGCCCGGCCTCTTGGACTCTGCGCTGCCATGCGGTCCCCACACCCCACACCTCACTGCTCTCCCCGGAGGCCCACCTGGGAGCCAGAGTGTAAGCCCTTCCTGCAGGGTCTCTAGGCAAGGACCTCGTCCTGGGCACTCTTGGGGGTCACCTGAAACAGCAGCTCCTTGGTGTGGATGTCATACACCAGGCACGTGTCGTTTTCATCCACCACGGCCAACTTGTTGCGGGAGGCGCTCATGTCCAGGCAGCGCACGGCTGTGGCCTGCTTTAGCAGGACGATGGCAAAGAGACTGTCCACAAAGATCTTCAGGATCTGGCAAAATTTCAGAGGAAAACTGTGAGTCCCCATGGCAACAACACCCTGGAGCACCGCCAGGCCGTTGGAACCCATGTGCTCTACAAGAACAACTCCCACTAACTTCACCAGAGGCTCTGTGCGGAGAAAGGGATCCATCAAAAGAAAGAGAACAGGGCTTTCTCCATAGGAGACCGGGAGTGTGGTCCGTCAGAGGCCGCCAAGGTAATGACAGTCCCCAAGACATGACCAACTCACTTGAATGTCTGCTTGACTGGGGACTATTAACAACATTACCCAAACTGCAGGGTTAGGAGACACCATCTAACGAGAGCTGAGTCACAGACTACCACGGGAAGAGGCGCCTGTAAACACTAACAAGACATCTGGTGTAGCCACAGCAAGATGACGACGACGATGATGCTGGTGGTGGGGATGATGATAATTTTGATGATGGAGTTGATGATGTACATAGCTATCAGTTATTGACCATTTTTGACAGCCCTGTGAAACATGTGGTATTCTCTTCATTTGTAAAACCTGAGCCTCAGAGAGGTGAAGTGACTTGCCTAGGATCACACAGCTAGTGAGTAGCTACGGATGAACATGACCCCAGGTCCACCTGCCCACAAAGCCCATGCTCTCCAGCCTCGCGCCGGAAGTGACAGCTGACAGAGAGGAGGAAGCTGGCTTTCCTTCCCTGTGGTGCTGCTACGCTGTGGCCCCTGCCAATCTCAACTTCCATGACTTCCGTCCCCAGGAAAGGCCTGACAAGGCTCAGCCACAAGCCATCTGCTAGACAGCTTGACTCTCAGGCTAATGCAGTTATATTGCAGTTATATTTTCCCTTTCAAATTTCCATGTAACCCACTTAGAACTTTCTTCTTTTGAGCAAAGAACACACACACACACACATACACGCACACATAAATCTGCTTAACTTTTTGTAACCTAGATTTTCCACATCTATTTGAGCAAAGGGCCCATTTGTCTTAAACATCTAGTAACAGCCTGAGGACTAGCACCCTCTGGGATACAAGCTAGATAACATGCCTTGATCCATGCATTGCTCTAACAGGGACCTGACCTAAGGAACGAGCTCTGCCTTCCTCTCTAGCAAGACACTGAAACTGAATCTCTAACAAGTCTCCCACCTTCTGGGTGACCTTAAATCCACTAACCCACTCTACGGCAGCCCAGAGGCTGCAGGGCCGACTCTGTCAGAACTCGGCATGCTATGAGTCGGAGCATCTTTGGCCTGAAGCTGTCCTCATAAAATGGAACTCTGGGAGGCCCTCCAATGTGCCTGGGGCGGGGGGTGAGGTGAGGCGGGGGAGCCCTGTTCCTGCCCCGGGGAACCCACCTCAGGGTCACAACCAGTCTGGTCGCCAGTGTCTGCCTGCAGATAATCAGCCTGATGGGAGACGCGAGGGAGCGCTCACCTGTCCGTTCTTCAGGCCGACTAACAGACCCTCCCGTCCTGGGGGGCCACCGATCACCTTGATGTAGCGAATGAGAGACTCCATCTGCCACTCCCGCTCCTTCACTCCGCTGAAGGACAGGCACTGCAGCCGCTTCTCCTAGAAAGCAAGTGCAGCTCTGCGTGATATTCAACAGAATAAGCATGCCCAGCCCTCCCAAGGAGGTCTGCCTGCACCTAAGGGATGAAAAATACCTACACACTCAGTACCTACTGAACCCCATCTAGACCCCATGCCTGGCACCACTACCCCTGCACACAAGTTTTCCCCACGAAGCCCAGCTCAGCTTCAGTTCTTGAGCAGACCTCCAGGAGGCCACAGCCAGAGGCAGCATCCAAAAGCACAGCTTTTTGCCACATCTATCCTATAACCTGCGGTACCCCTAAACTGCCTGAAGTTCTAGATTTTTAGAGAGATTTTAATAGTATTTTACATCCAGTGATTCCTAAAGGATTTCTTCCATTTTATCACTTCCAACAGGCCTAGTTTCTTGAAACCAAATCCACCTTTACTTTCAAGAAAGATGCTGGGCTGGCCTTCTCTTAAAGTCTTTCCAAACCCTCCTGGCGTTGACCTAGACATTTCTAGGAAGCTCTAAGTTGAGAAATTTTTTTCTGTGAAAAAAGTTCTCAGAAGTAAAATTTCCTTTACGACTGTGAGTTGATATCATAAATTTTTTTGTTGTTTAACTGAAAGCTATCACAAATTTTTAGGTGTATATGTTTACCAAAAAATATTGATCTTCCTTTTGTGGGATATCAACGTATGCTTTAAGTCATTAAAATATATATACAACCCCAGTTTAACAAAGTGCTTTGCAATACAAAAAAGTATTCTCCAGTTTATGGCCCATGACTTTCTGGTAGAGTGTGACTCATCTAGATGCCAATAAAATGAAAGCAATGAATAGCCACTGAGCTTGACGGAAAGGGACTTGCTTCCTAGTGACCAATTTTAAAGCTGTGAGTTGGGTACCCCACTCTCGGAGGAAGCATGAAGCGGATGCGGCCCACCCTCCCAGCCACCGCTGCCCACCTGGCAGAGGATGATGTGGTCAGCACACACCACCAGGAGGTTACATTCAAACTTCCTAACAATCTTCTCCTTCACCCGGTACCGCATGTCCAACGAGTCATCTGAATACAACTCGTAGATGAGTATTTTCTCGGGCAGTTGGATAGCTAATCGATTTTTGTAGATGGCAATTTTCTTGACAAGCTCTTTGCATTTAATCCGAACTGTCAAAGAGAAAAAACAAACAAACAAAAAACCAGCTCTACCAAGAGGCTGTTAAGTAAGGTAGAAGGCAGAGAAATTAAAAGCCATCATTTAGTTACTGCTATTGGCAATTAAAGGAGATACTCTCATCAAAAAATCTTTACAGAGTGTCTAATATGTACAATCAGCTCTGCTAAACTGAGATCCAAAATTGTATACAATGTTTGTGGTCCAAAGATTACAAATGGCTATGGAAAGTAAAATTCTCTGTGCTACCATCACTTGCTGAATATAAATCTAATCTCCTCTGCATGGCACTAACGGCCCCTGACGATCGGGAGCCCGTCCGGGTAACGGCCCACACCTCTGGCCACTTCCCACCCACCACCCTTGACAACAGGGAACCAAAGGTAGTTTCCGGTACACACTAGGGTCTCACACTCTTGCTACAGACCACGTGGAGAAAATGTCCTCAGGAAGGAAACCGGGGAGCTACCCAAGTAGCTACACCCTCACCATCACAGCTGGAATCTTCAACCAGAGGTGGTGCTCCCAGATGAGGACTAGAGGATGCCACCTGAATCTGCAGGACAGCCCTCGACCTGGATCCCTACCCACAGGCCCCCAGCAGTGTGCTGTGGCCAGCACATCTGGATACGAATGCACTTGAAGTCAGTGCATTGAACCAGCATGGCCACTTGGGTGGACAGGGGAGGAGACTGACTACACTAGGCCTGGAACCCTGATCTTCTGACCAAGCCTGTGCAACCCACTGCCTGCTTATCTCTGGGAGAAGGACCCGCCAGGAGGCGAGTGGAGACGGAGCTGACGGAGCAGCACCCCCGAAGCGACTGTGACCAGAGAGGATACAGGTCCACAGAGACCCATGCAGGTCAGCCCCAAGCCCCAGCGCTAACTTGTGAGACGTTATCCTCCTTAGCCAGGGGGTCCACGTTCCCCTTAGTATTATCTGCCAAATTTTCTGAGTCTGTGCTTTTTTCTTTTTCTTTTTTTTTTGCAGAGAGGGTTTATTGTTTTCACAGACATCTACATCCTCTCCACACCCCACCACAAAAAAAAAAAGCAAGAGCTGGTGGTCCAGCGTGTTTCCAAAAGACCACGGAGAAACATTTCCTACCATTTCATTCGCCCTGTCAGGAGCCCTCTCAACCTGCCCCTCTTCCCAGTGTCGGAGGGCAGAGGGGCCATACCTGCCTTTTACCTTTCTGCTCGGTGATCAGGTGCTGCACGATGACATCAGTCATGCTATCCCTGTAGGCATATCGGTCCTTGTAGAGTCCGTGGACTGTGCTGAAAATGAGCTGGTAGAAGGAAATGGTGCCATCCTGGCAGCCTACCACCTGCAGAGAAAGAGAGTGTCAATTCCCAGCTCTCTGTGGAGAAAGAGTCGACCCTCCCGCTTGTCAGGAACGAGCGTCAATGATCTGACTGGCTAAACATGGCTGATGTTCAGTGACTACTCTGGCAATGGCCCATCAAATGAACTCCCCCTTCTTACCACATAGTTGGAATCGGGTTTCACTTTACACGTCCACACCCAGGAGTTCTGCTCCCCAACAGTCCCGAGGCGCACTCCATCCTTGGTGAAAAGGGATACTTGCTTGTCTGACCCCCCCAGCAAAATGTACTCCCCTTTAGTAAAGTAGCTGATGCAGCAGGGATCAAAGTTCAGTGACCGATCCTTCCCAATCTGAGGAAAGAGAACACACCAAGGGAAATCTACTTCTGAATTCATAATAATCACAGCAAAATCAAGGGCTTTTCCCTCCAACTTTTAGAGGGGGCTGGGAAGATTGGGAAGAGCTGGCCAGCATTCTCCCATGTGTGACTGATTCCATCACGAACGCAGGCCAGCGCTCTGGAGCACCCTACCTCTCCCCTCCACACAGCCACATCCTCCAGTGTCTTCCGCAGTCCCACCCAGCTGCTCCAGGGGTGTGTCTCAGCTCCTCAGCCCATCTGCACCCGGGATGGTCTTTCTCCCATAGGCCTTCCTCCACACGTAGCCTTTACTAGGACTCAGGATTCCCCTCAGCTTCTTTTCTTTTTCTTTCCTTTTCCTTCCTCCCTCCCTCCCTCCCTTCTTTCCTTTCTTTTTTTCTATTTCACAAGACTAAGTCCATTCAATTTTCTAAAAACTGTCCTTTATTCTGAAACTACACTCATCCTAACTTCTCTTTATAACAACCTTATTGAGGACTTTCACATACCATACAATTCACCCACTTAAAGTGTACAATTCATTGGCTTTTAATATATTTGAAGTTGTGCAACCTTCATCACTAATTCTGGAACATTTCCAACACCCCAAAAAGAAACCCTGTACCTGTTAGCAGTCAATCCCCATTCCCTCCTCTTTCCATCCCCAGGCAACCACTAATCTACTTCCCGTCTATAGATTTGCCTATTTTGTACATTTCATATAAATGGAATCATAAAATATGTGACCTTTCGTGACTGGTTCACTCTTGTTGTAGTATGTATCAGTACTTCATTCCTTTCCACTGCTGGATAATATTCCATTGTATGGATATTCCCCATTTTATTTATCCATTCATCAGTTGATGGACATTTGGGTTCTCCCTATTTTTGGCTATTATGAATAATGCTGATACGAATATTTGTGTACAAATTTTTGTGTAGACATATGTTTTCATCTTTCTTAGATACACATACCTAGGAGTAGAACTGCTGGGTCATATAGTAACTTCATGTCTAACTTTTTAGGAACTATCAGACTTTTTTAAAGTGGCTGGCTGTACCATTTTATATTCATATCAGTAGTAAATAAGGGTTCCAATTTCTCCATCCTACTGGGTGTGAACTGGTGTCTCATTGTGAATTTGATTTGCATTCCCCTGGTAGCTAATGATGTTGAACATCTTTTCATGTGTTTACTGGCCACAAGTATATCTTGCTTGAAGAAACGTCTATTCAGATCCCTTTCCCAGTTTTTAATTAGGTTGTCTTATTATTGAGTTGTAGGAGTTTTTTACATATTCTAGATGCAAGTCCCTTATCAGATAAACGATTTGTAAAAATTCTCTCCCACTCTGTGCACTGTTTTTTCACTTTTGATGGCGCCCCCCTCTGCTTTCAGGATGAAGGTCAAGCTCCTGAGCTCTGTTCCCAAGATCCTTCTCTCAGCCAAAATGAATTTCTTCTAGTTTCCTGACTGGCCCATGCTCTTGCAATCCTCCGTGATGACACAGGTGCCATTCTCCACACCACCCCAGCCCTGGCCAAGAGTGCCCTTTCCCTCTTCTTCTCTGCCAGGTGTCATCTCCTCCAGGAAGCATCCCCCAGTCTCCCTGCCCACCCAAGGCCTAATTAAGAGCCATCTCCCTGTGCTCGCCTCTCCCACAGCACTTCTCTCACTGCTCTGTAGTTGCACATTTAACTCGATGTCTCCCCACTAAAGCCCACGCTCCTCATTGTCACCCGAGTCCTTTGCTGCCCCTGAGTGTGCCTTCTGTGACAAAAGACTATTTATTATTATTATTATTAAACTAATAATCACTTTATTATAGAAATAACTCTAAAATCCTGGTTTCTCAAGTTTTGTTCAACTTACAAATATTTGTTCAACTTACAAATATTTTCCTATTTATAAACCTAGTAAAAATAAGCAACCAACTGAAAAGGAGTCTTTCATTAAACTTTACGGAATTCAATTTTGAACAGACCATAAAATCCCTTAGTCTCCTTTACAACGTAGTTAATTCCCTTAAACTAATTTAAACTGCAATTATTAACTTAATATATTCAATTTTCCTTTTTAAGAATTTCAAAGGCCTAATAACCAAAAGTTCCCCTCGTACTTACATAATGACAGTAGCTCTAATGAGAAAACTAAAAAATCGTATGAGTGATGGCACGGAAGGCTTGCAGCTGCTGGTAATGCTCACCAGTTGCCACTGGACCAACTCTCCTACAGGTGACAACTGTAAACTCTGGACCAACTATAAACTACAACCACCTGGAGGCACTGGGGAGCAACCAGAAGCAGAAAGAGACTTAAGACACAAATGCATCTGGAAGAAGGGAATGGCATTAGGTTGAGTTTCTCATTTTTTTAATGGCTTTTTGCCTGAGGGCAGCCACTGTCTGTGACCGGATGGATGAGCACAGAACTTGGAGTGACCACAGCAGCTTGCAGTTGAGGTGGGAAACCCCAGAAAACAGACAGATGCAGAGGGGGAGCCCCAATCCTGCACATACACTGCTGAATATCTGGAGCCCCTTGAACTACACACGCCACGTGTGGGGCAGATGCCAAGCAGCCTAGCAAAGGCTGAAGAGCTGAACAGAGACTCCAGCTGCTGCCCACACTGGAAAGGTACAATTTAAATATTGAGTCCAGCAAAGTTAACTACCTGCTTAAGGGAAAAAAAAAAAACTACACAATAATCTTAAGAGGAACATGACAGATGTTCCCTATGCTGTATCCTTCACAATGTTCAGAATATAACCCAAAATTCCCAAAAGCAGAAAAATGTGAACCACATTCAAGAGAAAAGACAACCAATAGAGACTGACCCCAAGATGATTCAGAATTTAGAATTAGCAGATGAGAATTTAAAAATAGCTATTTTAGGGAATTCCCTGGCAGTCCAGTGGTTAGGGCTCTGAGCTTCCACTGCAGGGGGCACGGGCTCGATCCCTGGTCAGGGAACAAATATGCCGCATGCCATGAGGCACAGCCAAAAAAAAAAAGAAAAAAAAAAAGCCATTATAACTATGGTCAAGAATATAAAGGAGGACTTCCTTGGTGGCGCAGTGGTTAAGAATCCGCCTGCCAGTGCAGGGGACACGGGTTTGAGCCCTGGTCCGGGAAGATTCCGCATGCCATGGAGCAACTAAGCCTGTGCACCACAACTACTGAGCCTGCGCTCTAGAGCCCGGGAGCCACAACTACTGAGCCCGCATGCCACAACTACTGAAGCCCACGCACCTAGAGCCCGTGCTCTGCAAAAAGAGAAGCCACCGCAATGAGAAGCCCATGCACCGCAACAAAGAGTAGCCCCACTCGCCGCAACTAGAGAAAAGCCCGCGCACAGCAACGAAGACCCAGTGCAGCCAAAAAAATAAATAAAAATAAATAAATTAATTTTAAAAAAAGAATATAAAGGAAAATACACTTGTAATGAATGAACAAATACGAAAGAAGAGCTAAATAGAAATTCTAGAGCTGAAAAATACAATAACTGAAACAAAAATTCACTGGATGGGCTTAAGAGAAATATTACAGATGACAGAAGAGTCAGTGAAGTTGAAGACTGAGAAACAGAAATCCTCCAATCTCAAGATTAGAGGGGAAAAAAAAGATTTAAAAAATGCACAGGGCCTCAGTGACCTGGAGAACAATATCAAAAGGTCTAACATGTATAACTGGAGTCCTAGAAGGACAGGAGAGAATGAGGAAGAAAAATTATTTGAAGAAATAATAACCAAAAAATTTTCCATATTTGGTGAAATAATAAAGACATAGATGTAGAGCATCAAGAAGCTCAGTGACCTCCCCCACAATCCCAAGCCAGAAAATATAATAAATCTCTTTAACATTCCAATATTGCTTAGGTACTTAAAAAAAATGTCTTTTATCTTTCAGTTTAAAATTGGAAGAATAAGGGAGTTTGCTTCCACTGCCATGGGCCTGGGTTCAATCCCCGGTCGGGGAACTAAGATCCTGCAAGCTGTGCAGCATGGCCAAAAAAAAATTGGAAGAATAAAATTGATTACTAGATTATGTCTTTTAAATGGTCATCATAAAACAAATCTGATAGAGATTCTAATAGGGATTCTAGTACCAGTCTGCCTGGGTTCCAATCCAGGCTTGACCACTAACTAAACTGTGTGTCTTTGGGCAATTACTGAACCTCTCTGTGCCTCAATTTTCTTAGATGTAAAGCGGTGATAATAGTATCTATCTCATAGAGTTGTTATAAAGATTAAAAGAATTAACCTTATAAAGAGTTTATACAATGCCTGAAACTCAATAAATGTTAGCTATTGTCATTATTAAGCCAGATCCCCTTAAACATTACAAACACTTAAAATGCCAAAAGTACACATTATACCTAAGCCTAACACAAAAGTATAGATTTGATCTACTTCATCACCGTATATTTAATTCTAAATCTTCCCAGATTTAGAAGACACTTACCCACTGAGGAAACAATTTTACTGTCCCAAACAAGTTATCTCAGCAGAGTGAGGTTGCTTATCATTCAAAAACTCAGGGCCACAACATGAGCTCTGGAGCTGCATACATGTAAGATATCTCCCATGGCCTGGCCCCCACGCTGAGCTCTTCTTTGTGGTCACTATAGCAACGAGACCCCTTCCCTGTGTAGTGTGGATTTTTGTTCCCATGAACTTCCAATACCCACACCCGATGTCCACTACACAGTAGATATGCAATAAATATTTGTTGAATGATGATGTACACACATTAAGTGGAGGAACAGATAGTGCCAGGGCTAGATTCAAGATGATAAAAATGAGGGTTTGGGGAAATCAGCCATGGGAAACTGAGAAAACACTCCTTATTTTTTCTTTACTTAATTATAAAAGAAATGACCAACAGTAAGATAAGGTAGAAGAAATGGCCCCAAAGGTAGGCTACACATACCTGGAACCTTTCCCTTCTAGCGTGACATTTTTTGAGGAGTAAGGATGTTGTTAAACAAAGGCTCCATTGAACAGGCTGTAATTCTCACCTGCTTGTATGTGGTTCAAGCCACCCCCACTACCTTCGCTCTAATCCTCAGTGTCTTCTGCCTACTAACAGATTTTCCTACTACCAGGCTCTATCTTAATCCACCCTCCATAGAAACAAGGAAATCTTCTGAAATGGGAATCTGACCAGCTCACTCCCTACCTGGATCTATGGCTCCTGAATACTTACAGCAGATGATGTTCAAACTCCTTATTCTCACTAGTCAGGTCCTTTACAATCATGTCCCCATCTTCCTTTCTAGCTCCATCTTTGTCCACAAGTCTGGGGATCCAGTCACCCTGAACAAATCACTGTCGCCTGAACTGTCACATATTTTCATTCTTCCCTGCCTTTGCAGATGCTATTTCCTCTGCCTGAAACACCATTCCCACTGTCCTCTGCCTAGCGAACTCCTGCTTGTCCTGCTCAAAGCTCACCTCTACAAAATCTCCGGTCTCCACCAAGCAGTGCTGCCTTCTTTTTTTGTGTCCCTATAGCTGTCTATGTGTACAATTCTCTCTCATGCCACGGATCACACTGCACGGGGACTGCTGGCTATCCCCGCCAGCCTGTGAGCTCTCGCAGAGCAGAGGCATTGACTTACACAGCGCTATGTCAGCAGCTCCTAATAGGTGAAGGGCTGGCCTAGCGGCTGCTCATAACTGTTCACAGGGTGAATAAATCAAATACAGGAACGTAGGGTCATGACTGGAACCAAGACTTTACAGACCAAGCTGCGTTTCAATCCCAGGTGTCATCATTTACTAGCAGTGCGAGACCTTGGACATAATATTTATTTCACCGCTCTAAGTATTATCTACTCATTTCTAAAAAGTTGATCAAAGTACCTACTTCAAAAGGTTTTGTAAGAATTAAATGAGATAAAGTATGCATAGCACTGAGAACCGCAGCTGGTATCACAGTAAGTGCTCAATAAACAGGAGCTAACAAAAATAATGTACAATTATTATTAATACAATCTCCAAACATGAAAATACACTAAAACAGGCACGACCGAAACTGTTTCTCCCATCGGGCTTGTACAGAGCTACATACCTGTTTTCCACTCAGCTGGTAGAAGGAAAGCTTCTGTCCCCAGTCAGCTACAGCCAGGATGTCATTATGTTCCTCTCTAATCAACAGAAGACAAAAAAGGTTACGTGGGGCCATGGCCTGCTCAGGAGTGTAGCCCTCATCAGCATCTACATCTCAGTGTAGTCTGAGAGTTTAACAAACAACAGGAAAAAGAAAGCCCTGGCCAGGCTGTCAGACTGCCAAATGTTGGACAAGAGTACAGAGGCCAAAAGTTGTAATGTGGGCCTACCCATCAATCAGTCCAATGGGAAGGGGCCAGGTGAGATTCAGCCCTCCCGGGATGTTATTTCACTGAATGCCCTACCACTCAGGTGCTCGTGGTGCCAAGACACTGCCACAATGAAGACGTGAAACCTCTCATTTCAGTTTCCTCAGAGCAAAGCTAAGAAACAGCAAGGCTGTAGATCCAAGAGTGCTGCTCTCTTACACACTATAAAACATGGGGAGATGGTGGAGAGATGTCTTCTGCACTGGGAAGGCAACACACTATAAAACATGGGGAGATGGTGGAGAGATGTCTTCTGCACTGGGAAGGCAACACACTATAAAACATGGGGAGATGGTGGAGAGATGTCTTCTGCACTGGGAAGGCATGGATCGTCGGATTTTTTTAATGGACAGAGGGGAACTTGGCTTGCTTCTCCTCAAGAGGGAAATTAACACCTAAAACTAGGTTCTCTCACAGTTGGGGTTTTTGCACAGGTGAAAAGGTTGACTGGATCTAAAAAATAAATAAATAATAAAAAAGACCAACAACTGTCTTTGGAACTGAGTGCCTATCAGGATCAGTGTCTAGGAACTGGGGCTGTAGGACCAGCACAGGAGAAACCTCCTCAGCTAAGGCTGGGGATCAGGCTACTCAGGAATCTAGTTCAAGAGAGAGACATTCCCAGCCCTAGAGTCCTGGTCTTAACCCACCTAACGTTGCCTCCTCTTTGTTTACTAATTCCAGCTTTTTGAGCCCAGGGCCTTGTGGTCATCGGGCAGCACCATGAGATATGCAGGCAAAGCATGGTGTAGCCCTATCTGCAAAACCCAGCCAAGAGTGGTAAAATAGCACTAATTCGTAACTAAGGGAAAAAAGACAAAGATGGAGAGGGATGGAGGGGACCCACAGGTGAACTTTGTGTGAATGGCACTGAAATCCAAACACGATCCAGAGGCCCAGGCTACAGTGAGCCCTCTTGGGGAGACCACATACAGCTCTGGGCCGGGTTCAGCCCCATGAGCTGGATGGGTGGTTTTCAACCTTCTTTTCCCCTTTTTTTCCCCTGGCAGTGGGACTCCTTACCAAAACAAAAACTTGTGCTAACAATTAAAGGGTCTGCTCTGGCTGAAGCACAGATAGGGACCTGAAACCCTCCCTTTCCTCCCTTCCTTGTCCCCCACCTCCCACCTTCTTTTTCCAAGGAACCCCAGGCACCACAGAACACAGTCTGAAAAGTCCTAAGCTCGATCACTTTTGCCCAATCAGAATATCCTGGCTCCCGCACTCCAGCCTGCAGTGTTTTCCCTGCAGGTAACCTCGACCGAAGAGAAGGAAGGACGGCTGGACAGCGAGGATTTGGCGTGAGGACTGTGGGTAAGATGGGGTCTCCTCTCTGACACGTGTCCTAGCAAATACAAGGTGAGGTGCGGCGTGGAAACAGGCTAAGAAAGTGTCCAGTAAGAGAGGAAGTGTTCACTGAACTCCTGTGCGGCCGGCCATGCCAAGGGCACACGAGGCAGGCACTAAAAATCATGTTTCTCAAAGGACCTCTAATGTTACCGGAAAGAGTTCACTCTATGATGTTAAGTGGAAAAAAAGGACGTAGGATATGATTTGGTTCATTATATGAATACACTAAAAGCCTGAGGGGAAATACACTAAAATGCTAACGGTGGTTTCCTCAGGGGATGGGGTTTTATAGAAAAGTCAAACTTTCTCCCTTAGACTTTTCAGCATTTCCTAAAGTCTCTCAAAGAAGAATTTTATAACTCACAAGTTTTGAGGGAGTGTCCCCCTTGCTGGGGGAGCTTTCACCAGCAACACCCCCGCCCCCGGTCCCTTTCAGAAAGGAACTTCGGAGCAGCACCTGCCCCAGCAGGTCTACGCTGGGGGCTGGACCCTTCCAAGGAGGGTTCTCGCTCCTCGGGACACACTCACAAGTTGTCGTCCCTGGGACTGTCGTCCTCTTCCTCTGGCTCTTCCTCCTCTGCCTCACTACCCTGACTACTGTACACTGCTGACTTCAGAGTGGAAGGGATTTCCTGAAAATATCTGTTGACAATGACTTCCTCGGCATCCTCGTTCTCTCTGTTCATCCAGAAACTCTCCCATCGGCTGCAGACAGTAAGTGATTGTTCACAGTCACATTGCCTAGAACTACACTAAAGCTGTAATTTCAAAACCTGTCAAGGAGCCCCTGAACCCCGCCCGGAAGAGGAGAGCAACCAGGTGCACTGGGTGTCCCGCTTCTCATGAATTAAAAATGGCACCCTGAAGCCACAAAGTCATCTGTGGCCACAAAAATCAAACAGCAGGAACTCTGGGGCAGGCTAATGGCCTCTGAAGGCATTAGACATACATGGTACAGCCCTGGGCTGGACAAAATTATTCAGGAAGAAGCGTAATAGTCTGACGTAAGAAAAGCAATGAAATTAAACTACCTTCTAAATCAAGTAGGCACCACCTGTAAGATGACATTGGGCTGGTAAACATTAAGTTCTTTACCTTCAGAGGACTCTGTGGGGGATACTGGTGGTTTAATAATATTATAGAATTATACAAAGAGGATGTAAAGCTATTAGTCCACCGTCAAAGTCACATGAGCACAGCAAGGAAAACGTGTGTAAGGTTAGAGAAGGTAGATGCCAACTGTTTTTGGAACTATAGGCTTCAGGGACATTTATACTTAATTTTGACGTTTTTTTGACAAGGGCAGCAAAATAGGCAAGAAAAAGTAAAAAAGGCTCATGAAAAAGCACGTCTTCTGCTCAGACTTGGAGGGAAGAACTGAGAGGCGGAAAAGACCAAAATAAAGCCACAGCAAAGAGGTGTGCTATTGATTCCTAAGGAAATGGCTCTCCTGTGTCACATGCATACATACTCTCTCTCCCTCTCTGTCTCACGCACACACACATTGAGCTGGTCTAGATAGCTCATCTGCTCAGCTCAATTTCTGGGATTCATTCCAAAACTCAAGATGGGCTCTTTAAAAATTCCATTCACATGGAATAGGTTCCAAAACAGATCAGTCAAATGGGGTGAGAAGCCTTTGAATCATGGAGCCCCCCGGAGGAAAGAACTCAGCCCGCTGAGGACGGCCTTCTTCACGGAGTTTCTGTCCTGGGAGGAGGACAGCTGTGCGGTCACCTTGAAGGGTTCCAGCAGATGGACCACACGGGGGAGAGGGAGCCCCCCGGCCGCTCAATCTTCACCTTCTCCTCGCCGTTTTTGTTCCGTATGCTGATAACCCCGTTGAACATCCCCAGAGCCAGGTACTGACCGTCATTTGTCCAGCTGTTCAAACAACCAACAAAGGGCATGGGGAGGGGAAAGGAACACACAGAAAGTCAAAGCTGTGAGGATGATACCTTGGTTGAAACAATCTGATGAGGCAGCAATGGCTGGGCTCATCCTGACCCTGCTGTAAAAATCAGAGGGCCAAACTTAGAGTCCCATTTCTTCCTGGAGTGGAGGGTGAGATGTGAAGGCGGGAGCGCCTTCTCGGTGCCCACAGTCTCTGTCTGCACTGCCACAACGGCCCTTAGCTTTGCCTGCACTGCTGGGCCAGCCTCCATCCCCCGCTCGCCATTTCAACCTCCTCCCATTTCCAGTGCACCGTAAGAACAGAATCTGCGTCTTGGTTGTTGCCAGCCTCTAGAACAGGTGCCTAACAAATGCTGAATGGAAAGAAAGGCTACACTCAGAAGCTGCGCAGCAAGACCAGCCACCATTTGAGAGCGTCTACCGTCTGCAGGCACCGTGCTGCTTGCTTTAAACTCTTTAGCTCGTGTGCATTTCACAACAGCCCCATCAAGTCAGCATCTTAATCCCCATTTGTCAAATAAGGAACCTCCTGAGGCCACAGAGCCTGTCAGCCACTGAATGTGGATTCGAATCCAGATCTAACATCAAAGCCCGAGCTTTCTCCAGCGCATGTGCTGCCTGGACCAGGACAGCCTCAGGTCCCCAGAGCCTCCCCTGAGCACAGCTTGAGGCTGGGGAGGCCTGCTACTAGACAACTGCACAAAAGCAACCTGCAGTTCTCGTTTGCTTGCCGATCAAAAGCACAGGTTCTTCCCATCAAGGAGACCACGAGAGAAGAAAAGAGGGAACATGGGGCCCAAACCAACTAGGTAGCACAAGACCTTCTCTACTGTGTGAACTAACCAGACTTTGAGAGTCTGTTTGAAGAGCGGGGAACAAAAAACTACCTTCAGAGCTGCCCTTAACTTACCTGCAGCAGGTGATCTTGCTGCTAGATTTGTGCTTAGAAACAGACTTCTGTTCAGGAGACCATAAGCCTTCAACACAAAATAATATAAAAGAAGAGAGATTGGTTGGAATATTACTCAGCAACAAAAAGGAACAAACTATTGATACACACTACAATTTAGATGAATCTCCAGGGTTTTATGCCGAGTTAAAAAAGCCAATCTCAAAAGGTCATATGCTATATGATTCCATCTTATATAAAGATGGGGAACAGATGAATGGTTACCAGGTACAAGGGGTTAGTGATAACAGGAGATGGGGGAGATGATGGTAAAGGAGTATCTTTGTGGTGATAGTAATTCTCACAGGGGATGAAATGACAGAACTATATACACACATTGTGCCAGGTCCCATCTCCTGATTTTGATACCGTACAACAGTTACATAAGATGTATCCACTGGGGAAACAGGAAGAAGGGTACATAAGACCTCTCAACTATCTTTGCAACTTACTGTGAATCTATAATTATTTCAAAAGAAAAAAGAGAGGAAGATACATTGGTGAATTGATAGCCAACTTTTCAGGAGTTTAACTCAAAGAAATGGCCACTTCACTGTTCATAATTATTACACTGCAACCAGAGTACAACTTAGCATTCAAAGTAATGAATGACGCTTTCTGAAAATCCAGTCTCTCCTGACCCTATCTGGGCTGTGCCATGTCCCTGGCACACTGGTCACCTTCGGCTTGCTCCCTCCTGCCAGTGACTCAGTGGCCCACAACAGGTGTAGGTCTGGGCAACATAAGCAAATTCTACTCTTTGCCTGAGCCGTGAAGCACGGCCAAGGAGGTAAACCTAGGGCAGAAACACATTTACACAGCAAGGTGCAGCATCAAACAATGTGCTTCCCCTCTCCCCTGCCCAGAATGCCTCCCCCGGCATTTCAGCCTATGCACACCTTACCTGTGGTCCACTGAGCCCCCTCAAGAGCCTCCAGCTGGAGGAAACCACACCCTCCAGGCCTCTGAGGCAGCGCTGACCAGAGCAGACTCTAGATGCAATCACACGGCCTAGGTCCAAGCCCTGGGTCCATCCCTTACCCGCTGGGTGACCTCAAGCAAGTCACTGGACCGCTCTAAGCCCAAGTTCTGTTCCTCAGTGGAGTAAGGATGAGAATAATACCTGACCTCAGGGGTCGTCACAGAGCTCACACAGGAATTCGTTTCAACTCTCAGCACAGTGCCTAGCATACCACAAACATTCAATAAATATTATTCCTTAATAGTGTATTTTTACAAATTCTTCCTCCCTACCTGCCCCCGACCACAAGCTCTTTGAGGGCAGGAATACTATTTTGTCTTTTTCACCCCAAAAGCAAGCACCCAGCCCAATGCCTCACATGGAGAAAATGCTAAATTTTTAATGAATGACAGTCCCTTCCCCTTTTATTTATATAACGTGCTTTCAATTACATCCTCTCTTTGGAACCTCAGAACTCTATCAATGGATGGACGGGGGAATGCATTCATCTTAGGTCAGGAAGGGAAACTGAAAGGGATTAGATCTCTTGCTCCTTGACTTCAACAATGGCTGTTCTGTTGTAACCACTATCTCTTAGCAAGGAAGACGGAACGAAGATGGAACTTATGAGCTGTAAGCCAGAATCGACCTTGAAAAGAGAACATGAAAGCCTCTGCTCGCGTTCCTGCCTCTTCGTTGACGTCTCACTGCTTCTCCTCTGCGCCAGGACCACGCCAGTGCCGTGTGTGGGGTGGGCGAACTCCTTGGGGCATTCAGCCCCTCAGGGGGGACAGCCACAGCCACTGAACAACTAATGGGGACACGCTGCACAAGAAGCAGAGCGAAGCTCTCCATACATACACGGATGCTGGGGGACCCGGAGGTGGGGACAACCGAACTGTCCCTGCCAGGGTGAGGCGGGGAAGGCTTCCCAGAGGTGGCAACACCAACTTAAAGCCTGTGCTCTCCCATCCCTCTTACCATCTCCCTCCCAGGGCCCTTCTTGCTGTCTCCCAGACTTCTCACCAGACTCAGTGCCATCACTCACTCTCTTGGTTTCTACACAATTTAATGAACAACTGCCAGCCTCCCTTCAGCCATTGAAGGGGGGGAGAACGGCATTAACTCTCTCAGGACAAAACCACCACATTCTGGATAGATTTCAGCACTTTTTGCCAATTTTCAGTTATTCCCAGACAAGACATTGGGAATGAGAACCTACCAAAGTCACTGGAGGAACAGGACGCCAGCTGGTGGGTAACAGGGTTGTAGGAGACACACTGGATAGAATCATTGTGCCTGGGAAGTAAACAGTATAGACGATTATGCAGCAAACCACAGATGCTTCGGTGGCTACAGCTCAAGATTTTAATGATGGGTCCACAGCCTCTCTGACTCCACACCGTGAACTCTGATGCAAGTGACCAATTAAAAGCACAGGGATGAGTTCTCCCCTCCTGGGCTACCCCCCACCCACTATTTTCCTCTCTCAAACATTACCCACCCATCAGACTGGCCTGGCTTAAATGCCACCTCCTCCAAGACTAGCGTGCTGCACACCTCTGGTGTGCCAGCTGGTAAGAGAATGATGTAAAACACCTCGCCTAGCGCCAGCTGCATAAGAAGTGCCATATTAACGGCCATAACAGTTATTGCTTTGTGGAGGCCTGGAAATACATTCATTAATACAGGATGGAGGTACAATGAAAATACTAGACCAATATCTGGAAACATCTGAGGTAACAATGAAAGCTGAGTGAGTCATGTACCACACGGGGCATCTCAGCCTGAGCTGTTCTTTGTTTTGTTTTTTTTAAATTAATTAATTAATTATTATTTTTGGCTGCATTGGGTCTTCATTGCTGCACGCGGGCTTTCTCTAGTTGCGGCGAGCGGGGGCTACTCTTTGTTGCAGTGCGCGGGCTTCTCATCGCAGTGGCTTCTCTTGTTGCAGAGCACGGGCTCTAGGCGCACAGGCTTCAGTAGTTGTGGCACGTGGGCTCAGCAGTTGTGGCTCATGGGCTCTGGAGTGCAGGCTCAGTAGTTGTGGCACATGGGCTTAGTTGCTCTGCGGCATGTGGGATCTTCCCGGACCAGGGCTCGAACCCATGTCCCCTGCATTGGCAGGTGGATTCTTAACCACTGTGCCACCAGGGAAGTCCTTCAACCTGAGTTTTATTCCTCTACTTCTGGGTAATACTTTACTTACAACCTCATTCATTCAGTCATTTATTCATTCATTCAAATGTTGATTTGTTGATTTGTACATCGGTGTTCACAGCAGCATTATTCTGAATAGCCAAGAGGTGGAAGTAACCCAAATGTCCGTCAACAACAGATGAATGGATAAACAAAATATGCTCTGTATGTACACCAGAATATTATTCAGCATTAAAACGTAAGGGAATTCTGACACAGGAACCTTGAGGACATTATGCTCAGTGAAATAAACCAGTCACAAAAGGACAAACACCATAGGACTCCACTTATATAAGGTACCCAGAGTAGTCGAATTCATAGAGACAGAAAGTAGAATGGTGGTGCCTAGGGCTGGGGGAGGGGGAAAGGAAGAGGCTGCTTAATGGGTATGGAGCTTCAGTTTTGCAAGATGAAAAATAGTCCTGGAGACTGGCTGCACAACAACATGGATGTACTTAGCACTACCGAACTGTACACTTAAAAATGCTTAGGATGATATGTGTATTTTACCACAATTAAAAAGAAAAACGATCATTTGTTGAGTACCTACTACAGGCCAGGCATTGCACTAGGCACCAGTGACACAGCATGAGCAAAACAGACACAGTGTTTGCCCTCATGGAGCTTACAGACTGATGGGAGACATCAATCAGCCACCAGAATAAGTGTAAAACTACAGCTGTGAGGGACTTCCCTGGGGGTCCAGTGGTTAAGACTCCATGCTCCCACTGCTGGGGGCACAGGTTCAATCCCTGGTCGGGGAACTAAGACCCCACATGCCGCACAGTATGGCCAAAAGAAAAAAAAAAACTACAGCTGTGAGAAGCGCCATGAAGGAGACCCGATCAAGGCTACAGGGGCAGGAAAGGCTTCACAGAAGAAGCAACATCTGAGATGTGCAGAGTGGGTAGGGGTTAACCAGGCGGAGGGACGGGGAAGAACAGGAGGAGAGCCTCTGCACTGAGAGGGGCCTGGAGCACACTGACCCCAAGTCTCAGGGTGTCAACGGGGGCTGGATGTGAGGCTCTTGAAAAACGACAGGTCGGGGTGGGGTGGAATGTGCGATATCAGATTAACTAAACTGAGCTACATGAAAACACCTAGCCCAGTGCTGGCCAAGCCAGCAATGCTCAAGAACTATTCCCTCACTTACTCATTCCCCAACCTTCCCAGCGCACAACCCCATAACTTCACTTAAAGTTCAACTGCAGAGAAAAAAGTCCTTCCTGATAGCTTTGCTAAGGGGCTTTTGCTACAGTAGCTCAGTAAGAGGCAAACTAATAATACCGTACACCTAAACGGTTACTTACGTGTACTTCAGAATGCCTTCCAATTTTGACGTCCAGATAATAACACTTTTGTCAGCTGATCCAGAAGCAAAGCGCTTGCCTAAAAGTGTTTTTAAAAAGAATAAATTTTCACATTCATTTAGGCCAGCATTTTGCAGAGTATTTCTTAGAAAACGACTCCTTTAAGGTCCCTAGTAAGTGTCAGTTGCTTCTCTACCCCTTCTTCTTATCTGTACTGAGTGGCAGTACTTTGGAGTCAGGAAGTTTGAGCTCATATCCTGCTCTGTCTGGCACTAACAAAGATGTACTGAGGGCCTCTCACATGCCAGCATCATGTTCTGTGCTCAGAATCAAGTAGTGATTAAAACATACTTGCTGCCTACCTTCATAGAGTTTGTCTGGTGGGAAAAGTAGGCATTAAATTAAATTAATCCAATTCAAATACGATGTGGTGAGAAAAAAAAGCAGGCCCTATGAAAGAGAATACCTGGGGACCCAATTTTGGTGAGGGAGGTTTATGTGAGAATGGTATCTTTCATTGAGACCTAAAGACTGAGCAAAGCTTAGCCAGGTGCAACGAGAGGAGAGAGACCCATCCATATGGGTCAAACAGATGTGCAAAGGCCCTGAGGCAGGAAAAACCTGCATGTGTGAGGAGCTGAGAGGCAGCCAGCATGGAACATCAAGGGCAAAGGGTGAGGTGGGTGGGAAGGGATCTCTAGGGGCTTCGGGGCCACAGTAAGATCCTGCTCTCTATGCCAAAGAAAGGCTTTAAGCAAAAGAGTGACAGATGAGATTTTCATTTTCACACTGCTTGGGCCATGTGACACTGCTGCAAATACTAAATAATAGAAGCTGTTCTTATTTATTATTTCTGTCACTGCTCCCTTACACTGGCAGGCAGCAGGTGATGAAGAGTGTGGGCTAAGGGCTCAGAGTCTGAGCTGGACTCCCCAGTGACGTCACCCACCAGCTGCAGGACCAGGAACAAGCTACTGAACATCTCTAGGCCTTCATTTCCTCATTTGAAAAGTGGACGCAACAACAGTATTTACCTCATAGTTGTTGTGAAGATTAAATGAGATTAAAGTGCTTAGGTCTGTGCCTAGCCTAGAATCAATGCTAAACAAAAAGCAGCTATTATTATTATTTCCTTACATTGCCTTTTATTGCTTTCCTTGAAGAAAAACTAGTTCTTAATACACCTTTGTATCATGGTTGCTCATTAAATACTTATTAAACTTAAGGGGGAAATCGGAAACAAGCAAAATCATCATTTTTTAAACAGCAAAACCATAATTCAGTGTATCCTCACTTCTAGATCCAAGGGGAAAAGACTTCCTTATCATTACATGAGTGTCATGAGGGGCAGCATGATACACCAGAAAGAACAAGGGCTCTGCAGTCAGAGGATCCAGGTCAGGCCCAGCTCTGCCACCGTCACCCGTAATCGCTCCAAGCCTGTTTTCTGATCCGTGAGAGGAGCTGCGATCCCTTCCCTGCCTCCTTCAGAGGGCTGCTGGGAGATCAAACGTGACAATGTGTGTGGCAGGACTCTGCAAAACGCGGACAAATGCCCCTGATGGCAGGTCTCACTCTAAGATCCTCAAGGGCCTTAATGGTGCTGCAGGCCAAAGACGCCCTAGGCTTATAAACTCTGAGGCCTCACAGGTCTCCCCATGGTACTACTCTGAACTTAAACTCAAACACACACATAAAAAAAATATGACTACCGTGGCATAGCACACCTGACTACCAGGCAAGAACTAACGTTGTCTTTGCCACTAACTCGCTGTATGACCTCAGCCAGTCATATGACTTCTCTAAATCTTTATGTAGGTGTAAAATGAAGATATTGGGCTAGATCAGACTAACACTGTGTGCCCAAAATTGTGTGTATACATGAAATATGTGCATTTTTCTAGAGAGGGGTCTATAGCTTTCATCAGATTCTCAAAGAGGTCTGTCATCTAAAAGAAATTAAAAACCTGGAGCCTGAATGATCTCCATGGTTCATTCAAGCACTGTACCATCGATTCTGCGACTTCTCGGCAGTGGTCACAGAGGGCCATCTCTAATCCTATATCCACTTGACACATGAGGAAATCGAGACTCAGACAGGGTCAATAACCACCTCAAACTCACAGAGCTTTTCGGGTTGGAGCTGTCTCATCCCAAAGTCCATGTTCTTCCCATTGATGCTATGCTGTGCGTAGCACGGATTTACTTTTAACTCTCAATGTCAGTTTCATGCAGCCGGTGTGACCACCACCTCTCCTCTTTCTCACCCCACCTGGTGCCCTAACGCCAATGACCCTTCAACCCCACTAGAACCTCCCTCACCCCTTGTGGTCCTCTCACCCCTCATTACTCAGCAACAAGGTTGCTCACCCCTCATTACTCAAGGTCAATGTATATAATCATTCCTTTGCATACATCCTCTGCCCTTGCCCTCTCACTGCATCTTCAGAGGTGCTTGTAAACCTACCACTCTGGTTAAATCCAACTCTCCACCTCCTCTGTTCCTGTATCTGTGCAGCTCAAAGTGATGGAGAAAAAGACACAATCACACCACTGATCTCACTTTCAATTCATGATCACCAGCTTTGGGTGGGCCCTTCGTGTAGCTAGGGTCTCACTATACTTCCCGGGGCCATTCACTCAGCCCCTCAACTAGGTGGTGTTTTATTTTTTTTCCTTTTTCCTCAGCTCTCGGACACCTCCTTCCCCATCCTCACTCTCAGATGTTGCTGCTTCCCGTTTCACTGAAGGAACGGAAGAGAACTCCATTAGACTCCTACTACGACATGCCCCCGCTGCCAGCACTTGCAGTGACATCCTCCACTTCCCACCATGCTCACCTCTGCCCTGGATCCCCTTTCCTCTTCCCACTCAGCAACTCTGCTCCAGCAATTCCGCCCCCCCTCTCTACAGCATCAACTTTCCTCAAACTCAACACGTCTGAAACTGAACTCCAGATCTCCTGCTGTAAGTTTCTCGGCCTGCAGCCTTCCCCATCTCAGTGGAGGGCAACTCCATCCTTTCAGTCATTCAGGTCAAAAACCATGGAGTCACCCCCGACTCCTTTCTTCACACCCCACATTCTGTCAGGCAATCCTATTGGCTCCACCTTCCAACTGTATCCAGACTCTGACCACTCCTCCCCACTTCCTCTGCTCCTACAGGGGTCTGAGCTGCCATCACCAGTGGATGACGCTTCTTCACTCGTCTTTCTGCCCGACCCTCATGCATTGCAGCCTGTTCCCAGTACAGCATCTGGAGGGATCCTTTCAAGATATAAATCCGATCAGATTTCTCCTCTACTCAGAACTGTTTAGTGGTTCCCCGTTTTTCAGTGAGAATCAAAGCCAAAGTCCTACGACAGCCACATAATCCAGCCAGCCCACACCTGTTACCTCTCTTACCCTCTCCCCTATTGCTCCCCACCGATTCTCTCTGTCCCAGCCCCAGGAAGGCACACCCCCACCTGAGGGCCTCTGCAATGGCCCTTCCCTCTGTGAGGAGCTCTCTTTCCCCAGATGCTCAGTCGTTACTTCCCTGCCTCCCCACCTTCAAGTCTTTGCTTACCAGTCCCCATCTCAATGAGCCACCATGACTACCCTGTTCAACCACTGTACCCAATGCCCTGCCCACCCAGCACTCTCAATGCCCCTTATTCTGCCCCTACTTTTTCTTCTTCCTAACACTTACCACCTTCCGGCGTACTGTTCAATTTACTTATTTACCACGTTTACTGTATGTCTTCCCCTCATTACTCTCTCTCCTTCCCCCACACCCACCCCACATAGATAAAAGCCCCATAAGGGCAGGGATCTTTGTTTTGCTCTCTGAAGTATCTCAAGCAGCTAGAACAACGCCTGACACACAGATGGGCCTCAATAAATACTTGAATGACTGAATTGAATTGAATGACTGAACTGAAGTCTAAGAGACTAACTATCTTCTGAAACTGTAACCTGTACTTGAGCTCACTCAACATGACGAAGGCGCAGCCAAGGAGAGAAATGAGTGGCTGTGAGGCCGTTACAGAGACTAAATCCAGAGCAGCCTCTTACCATCCTTCGCGTATGCCACACAGTACACAGTATCTTTGTGTCCCTTTAGGGGCTGAAGTAAGGTGCCATCAGACGTGTCGTAAACCTGGCAAAAAAGAGACAAAAGTACAGATTACCCACGTGGCATCCATTAGTCAGAATCCCTGCAGGTTGCTGCTGCTATTTTTGTTGTCATAACAACACATTTGTCATATTCTTAAATTTGCACCAAGTAAAAACTGAACCAAGAAACCAGAAAGAATGTGACTTAAAGTTGGGAAACACAAGAAGGAGAGGCTCTGATTCTGCCCATTACATGGCCGGAAATGTGCCATTAATGCTCAAGAAACAAAAGTTCACTCCGTGAAACTTCTCTACAAAGTTCACTCCCCTTGCATGTATTTGGATATATGACCAAACAAGCTAGGCCCTCCCTAATAAAGCCAGCACAAAGAGCCCAGCTAGAGCATGAATTAAATGCCAGTGCTAGCCCTGCCCTACTACCAACATCACAGAGAGATGTTTCATACTTGCTACCAAGAGTTGGAAGTCACAGACCTGAACTCTGGGTTTGCAAACTGGAGGGAGTGTTATAAACCCATCTGTAACGTGATTTAGGATTTTATAGCTGTGTAACATCTATAAGTATGTGGAGATTTAAAAAACACACCATCTGAGAAATAAAAGCAAAAACCCGCCAAAATGGTAAGTGTTGCAGAAGATAAACTATGGGAAAAACCTGAAAGGATTTGGATTGTTTACCCTGGACAGAAGAAGTCTGCAGAACAATTTACCCACGGCTTTCAGATTATGTAGTTACCATGCACAGAATGGAGATCAGGCCGTCTGCATATCTCGAGACAACAGAGCAAGAGGAAGCGGACTTACGCAGGAGGAAGGGGAGATCATGCAAAGGGTTTTAGGTCAAACATAAAGAGTTCTCTGAAAATTACTTTTATACTCTGGGACAGGTTGCAGAGACTGCTTACGTTCTTTGAAAATATGAAAAATAGGACAGCATCCATATGGAATTGCTTAGGAAGGCCAGTGCCTAAAAGCTGGGGTCAGGCTATCTGGCTTCTCATGGAGGGAGCCCCTTCAGGCCTGTTGTTTGAATTTTTCAGGGGGACAAAATGTGAACTGACAACAGCTCAGTTTCAAAGGCATTTTAATTATTTTGAACTCTTTCGTGGGTGTCTCAAAGTAAAAAGGGAAAGATTAATGACTCCAAAGAAGGTATTGTTCAACAGGTTCCTATCTGATAGACAGTTTACCTACCTGTTTTAAATAGCCCATTTCCTTCCCTATTAAAAAATAATGACTGGTTTTTCCACCTTGCCTTTTTATCTTAAAAAGAGGTTAAATTCAGAGCACTTACAAGAGGGAGAGGAAAAAAGCACTTAAAAAGGAAACTCAGACAAAATCCTACCAGTAATCTGTTTCCTGCAGCCAAAATCAGCTGGGTTCCGTCGGGCTTAAATGCGAGGTCATATACACTAAACAGGAGACAAGACAAGACAAAAGGACAATTAGGAACCAAAATGATGAGGTCTGCTAATGGCTGGAGAAAGCAAACTTTATTCCATTACGAAGCACTGATTGTGTATGAGAGAGAAAAATAATGGCTAAGAATTGCATTTGGTTGCAAATTCCATTCAACTACCACACCTTCGATCACAATTCACTTGGCAGTTAGCGTTGTGTCCCAATTTCCACCTGTCCAGAAGCCAGATGCCAGACATGATTCAAAGGGTAAACAGTGGAGGGCACTACCTCATCTAATAATACCATAAAGGTTACACGAACTGAAAGAATGTGTGAGGGCTAGCAAATCCACAGGTCTCTGAAAAAGTTGGTCATTTATTAAAATATCATTACTGGACTTCCCTGGTGGTCCAGTGGTTAAGACTCCACGCTTCCAATGCAGGGGGCACGGGTTCGATCCCTGGGTGGGGAAGTTCCACATGCCGAGAGGCACAGCCAAAAAAAAAAAAACGTTACTCTTTCCAATTAATCAGATACTTATCAAGTGCCTCTTAGGTGCTAGGAGCTAACAGATACAAGATGAGTAGATCACAGACCCTCCCTGCCCTCAAGGAAATTACCATCCTGTGGGAAGGTGATGCTCAGACACTCACAAAGAATCACATGTCATCAATTGTAAAGCACACTTTTTTCACATTTGAACATTTCTGATGTTGGGATGTGTCTTATAGTTGATGATGTGTCAGTTTAACTGGCAGCATTTTTTGCTTTCTTAGTCGTACGTAAAATAATGATATTTTACAATCAGTGACCTCTTAGATTGGATGAAATATAGAATAATACTGTGATAGAGGCTTTAGGAGATACATTAAAGTATATATTGTAGGATTCCAAGGAGTAGACACAGTGTTCTGATTTGGAGAGGATCAGAAAAAGCTTCATGAAGAAAACAATATGTGAAAAAGGTAGGGCTTCTGAGACATGCAGGAGGAGACTGGGTAGGTGCAGCATTTCAGGCACAGAAAACAGAACAAGCAAAGACAAGACAGTGGGAATAGCAAATATCTAAATAACCTAATTTGACTGAAACATTTGGCTATGTGCAAGGCAATAGGAAGCGACAAGGCTGAAAAAAACAGGCTGGAGCTGTACTACAAAGATTCTCAAATGCCCCCAGGCAGAGGATTTCATTAGGTGACCCTACTAAGAATGTGTCAGACAGCACTGCCAAGATGGCCTATTGTAAAAGTTGAGCATGGGATAAATTAACCTGGCACCTGTGAGTGATCGAAAAATATACACCCTGGAGTATTCCCTGGTGGTCCAGGGTTTAAGACTCCACAATTTCATTGCCGAAGGCGTGGGTTTGATCCCCGGTCAGGGAAATAAGATCCCAAAAGCCAGGCCGTGCGGCCAAAAGAAAAACACACCCTGGTAACTACTTGGAGCATTTACCACAGACACCCGATGCTGAGCTCTTCAAATGCATTATTTTATTCTGTCCTCACAACAATTTTATGAGGTAAGAATTACTACTCAATTTTGTGGTTGAGGACACCATGGTTCAGAAAGGTCAAGTATCTTGCCCAACATCACACAGCAAGTGAAAGGGCCAGAATTTTAACTCAGGTCTGACTTTACAGTCTGTGCCATATGGCCTTCCACTCTCCTGAATTACTGTCAAGTATAACAAATCTATGCCACCCTCAATACTTTAATAATAGTGACTAATATTTATTAAGCACATTTATTTACATGTGTGCAAAGTACAGTTTAAGTGCTTTACATGTGTTAACTCACTTAATTTTCACAACAATCTTATATCTGTTTTGCAGATGAGAAAACTAAGGCACAGAGAAGTTAACTAACTAACCTGCCTGAAAATAAACTGCTACTGAGTAGAGGTGGAGCCAGAATTCAAACGTAGGCAGTCTGACCCTGCAGCCCAAGCTCTAACCACTACGCTTGTGGCCTCCATTATAATTATTATTTGCATATGCCATAGTTGACCAAATAATTAGCAAGAGTCTCCATGTTTCATCAGCAGGAAAAAAAAAAGTGTCATCATCTACTCAAGGCATCACACATAGAATTCAGAGTTCTTATATAGGCTCCATTGACCTCAGAAGCTTCCTTTAATAAAAATAATTCTTCACATATATTCAAGAGTTAAGAGTTGTTGAAGAGTGTAAATTTACATGACCTCATTTGACCTTATGCTAACATAATGCCTCAGACAGGCCAGGCATTACTGGCCCATTTTTACTGATGAGGAAACTGAAGTATACAGGCGAGTCATCTGTCTGCTGTCACACAGCTGGCTGATGGAGAAGCCGGAACACAGCGATTGCTACCCCTCTCCAGTTGGGCATCCCTCGTGATAGAAGCAAACACAAACCCTGAGTCCTTCAGCTTCCTCGCTGTTATGTGGTAACAGACCTGGGCTTTCCCGTCTCTCAGACTTTCTTTCTCAGAACCTAGTGGACAACGTACTGGGTGCATTTCACACTCTGCGGAGAAGCAGGGTGGGAGAGGGAAAAGCAGGGGGAGCTGGGGCCAGAAGGGCTGACCCCTGGCCTGAGCTGTGGTCCTCACCTACACAGCAAGGCTAGGGAGCTGCCCTCCTGCCTCACAGGGTACACAAGCACCACCTGCTGTGGGGAGCTGGTGAGGCACGAGGTTTGGGAAGGGTCTGCACCTCTCTTCCACAGTCATCTTGGTCGTGTGGCTCCCTTCCTGCCTTGTACATGTCTGAGCCTATCAAAGTGGTTCCCGTGTGGCTTCTTCTTCACTAGGATCATTTTGGGCTGAATTATTAGCAAATCATTTCTGAGCATCTCACTTGGGCCAAGTCTTTAGCTATCTTCCTTTCAGATGTGAAAATTCATTTTCTCCTCATTTCTCAAAGTTTGCTTTTCTAAAATACAACATACATGTCTGATTTACCCCAATCAAAATTCTTATTGTACTTAGAATCTGTACAATTCAATTTAAGAATTATATAATCTTCTGTATTTACACTGTTTCAGATACTATCTTATCTCCTTAATTACAGTCATATGCAATTTCAGGGTAATGACCCTATTTTAGACATCTGTGGACCCACAGTACATGGCATTGTCCTAGACACAAAATGAGTATAACTGACAAACTGACAAGATTTTTATCTTGAACCCCTTGGGCTTTAATTACATCATAAGATCACAGAAACTTTCCCAAACTATTGGGAAAGACCCTAGACCCTGTCATATAGTCCAACTCCCCTACCAGGGCAGGAATTCCCTATTGATGGATCCAGCCTCTGCTTGAACACTTCCAGGGCTGGGGAGCTCACCCGTCTGCAGACGGTCTATTGTACGGTAAGATGGCTCTCTCTCCCCACCTGTCCCCTTTTATGAAAAACGGACATTGTCAGATTCCACTGCAGAGAGACAGAGGGTGAGTCCTGCAAACTGCCCTCTGCCAACCCTGTGCCCACCCCACTGTAAACTGAAGCCTCAAGGTGCCTCTCCAAATCCTGCACAACCTGATCCAGCCCCCACTTACTTGCTTTGAATCTTAAGCAAATTGTTACCTCATTAAGTCTCAGTCTCTTCATCTGTAAATGGGGTAACAATTCCAACCTCACAGGCTGCTGTGGAGATTAAACAAGATAAGGCATGTAAACACTGTCTGGCCCACAGCTGCTGTGGATGAGGGGCAGAGCAGATGGCGGCCCGCCTGGAATAAGGCATCATGGTTGAGAAGAACCTAGAGCACTGCTTGGAAGGGAGAAAAGAGGGAGTTCAGAGAAGAATAAGAGAACATTTGGGAAGGGCCTTTGGACAGGAAAATGGAGTTTTCAGCTGAACTGAAAAGCATAAATTTAAATCTTAGCAAAAGGGGGCAGGGTGGGGCAGGGGAAAGACCACCTAATTAAGTGCACAATCTGACATGGAAGGTAATGGGGAGTCACTCTGGCTTGATGAGAGGTGGAGTAACGGATCACAACAACAGGACTCGCAAAAGAGAATTCCTGCTGCTACACGAAGGTTAGACGGAAGCAAAGAGCAGACCAGCAGGCGGAGCTGGTTCAGTGTGGAGGAAGAATCTTTGACATCTGGGATTTTGGAGTTCTACTATTTATTTTTATAGTTTTTTGTTTTGTCTCATTCTGGGCTATCAGCTTGCATATGTAGCTGCCATCAGTATTGCTGGTCTCTAGAACCCCTAAAGCCCCTACACTAGAATAGCTGTAATGGGCCAAAAACCAAATAACCAATCTTCATTCATCATTCATTCACCCACCTCTCATTCATTCATGAATACCTCTATCCATGAAATAATCACAACAACCACTGTCTAGGCTCTAGAATAAGCCTTGGAAATGAGTAAGACATAGCCATTGCTTTTAAGGGGTTTATAGACTTCTGGGATCAACAGTTTCCCTTAAACTCTTGCACTAGACAGACGCTAAGTACCACAAGAGAGGAATGAACAAAATCCTATGCCAGGGGTTGAAAACTGGGAGCCAATCAGGCTATATTTGGCCAGCAAACGTTTTGTTTGGCCCATATGGTATTTTATTTTGTATTTTTTTTTTTTTTTTTTTTTTTACAGATTAGGTGCCAACATTTAAAAATTAGGACATTTCACATAAAAACCCAGATTCCTGGTTTCTGGTGAAAACAGGAAGCTCTGAGCCACGCTGGGCCAAATTCCTGCAGGGTGGTAACTGGCAGAAGCAGAGCAGCTGCTCTCCCTTTCAGTCAGAGCATGCGCTCTCCAGTTTGCCACAGTCCTTGCCACTTGTTAGTATCTGACAGCAAAACCAAATGCTCAGCTGCTAGCTATCAGCAGCTTGTGCTATGAGTACTTTTATAACAGTTAAGAGAAAAGTAAAAAAAAAAATTTTTTTTTTTACTCAAATCTCTATTAAAAGTAGAAGTGAAAGATACAGTGGTAGGGCTATACGTTTCAAGAAGAGTGCAGTATAGAAAAGACGAATACTCCTAGGGAAAACAAACAATTCCTTGTGTTCAAGATGCAAATAAACATCTCCCATTTACGTTGCCTGCCTGATTCCTGCAGGCATTGAGTTTGCAGCCTCTGTAACACCAGGAATAATTAATGCGGTGGCTAAGGGCATTGGCTCTGGAGTGAGGAAGAAAGGCTGGCTCCACCACTTATTCACTGTGTGACCCTGGCAAATTATTTACCCACTCTGTGCTTCAGTCGCCTCATTATGTAAAACAGAAGTAAGTATAGTACCTACGTCAGGTACTGTTGTGAGGTGACAATGAGATAAAAGATATGAAGTTCTCAGCCAGTGCCTGGCACAAGTAAGCATTAGCTATTACTGGTGCAGAGTACAAGAGAGCGACCATCTCCAAAGGGAGGCTTAAGGACGTTTAGGATTTCATTGTGAGGAGATGAAGGCTCACACAAGAGAGGCCAAAGAAAGACAGAGAGGGAATGGCTCTGTTCCAGTAGCCAAAGCAGAGGCTTCACAATGAAGCTGAAAAGATCATGTAGGAAGTTTTGAAAGTCAGGCTGAGGAGAACTGCCCAATAAGTCAGTATGCCCCCAAATGTGTTGTTATACGATGGATTTGGGGGATAAAAATGGAATAGGACATTAAACAACGTTGAATCATAAAGTGAGAAAGTCATTCTCTTTCGATCCTCTTTCAAACCTTCTAACAAAACATAGGAGAAAGTCTTGCTTTGATGCTATTCAACTCAAGCACCTCTCCAACCACACTTGCTAAATCTCTAGCTCTAGAGACACTACACCTGAGGCTCAGAGGTTCCCTAGCAACAGTATCTAGCTACAACTTGTTAACGCCGTTTTGTTTCTCCCTGCTTTAAGTTCTACAGTTATCTTACATTTACAGCAATTGCTACTGGTTTTCACATACGGTGTAATAAAGTTTCCCTGTAGAATGTAAAAGCATGTTTAAAGGAAAATAAGTGAGACAATTTAGAGAAAAGGTCAAGTAAACAAGAGTATAGGTAATACGCGGATGCGGCCTAAGTTGTGAAGCTGGAAAACACTGATGAGCCCAGGATGGATTTTGAGTAAAGGAACGACAAGATCAGACTGTGATTATGTGTAAAGCCGCCTCCACAAGCCACTACCTCACGCGTGGTACATTCCCTTGCTCCCTCTCCAGGCCTCAGTTTCTCCATCCGCAAAGCGGTGGGAGGGCGACCCTGCAGTCGCCCAGAGCCGGGACTCAGGGCCCTCAGCCCAGCGCGCAGGCCCGTTACCCTTGGCAACCACCAGGGTTCACGCCATAGCGCCCGCCATCCCCGCTGGGGCTCAGCCTCCCGCTCCTCCCGGACTGCCCCGCTCCTCACCACTGCTCGGCTTTATCTCTCCACGTCAACACGGCCCTCATAGCGGTTTCCCTCACGCCTCGGGCCCCTCCTCCCCGCCTCAGCAACAGGCCTAACTCCGCGAGCCACTTTGTCTGCCGGCGCTACCCCGGCAACGCACATGCGCAGTGAGCTACGCACGAGGCAGAGAGTTCCGAGTGCGCATGTCTAAAAGGGAGGGCTAGAAAGAAGGAATGGGAGGCTAGAAGGCGTCCTCATATCTAGGACGCGCGCGATTGGTCGGAACGGGCAGGGGGCGGTGCGTCTTCCTCGACAAAGGATTTGATTGGCTGAGCCGTGGAAATGGCGGCTGTGGTTGAGGGGGGCGGCCGGAAAGCTGCTGAGCAGTCGGATAGACTTCCACTGCCTTCATCTTTTGGTTCCAGCCTAGAATTCCGAACTGAAGTTTTCACCTCTAACTCCGCTCCACACCCAGAGCGACGCACCTTCTCAGCCTATTACTGCATCCGGAGCCCGCTTGAGGGACACGTCTGGGATGGAGAGTCCGAGCCTGGGGGACTGCGGAGCTGCCCCCTCGGTCATCGCCAACCAGCGCCTAGTCCCAGAGCGGCCCTGTGACCTCCGGCAAGTTATTGTCCCCTTTCGGGCTTCAGTTTCACCATCTGTAAAATGGGAGCGGGGAAGTAGAGGGTGGGTGGGCCTTTCTTACCTAGGGTGGATGGACACTTGGAGGCCGGCAGGGTTAGTTCCTGCGAACAGGGGCTGGAGTACTGAGTACTTGTGTATGTGCGGTGTGGGGCTAAGATGATTTACCTACTTTTTTTTTTCCCCCAAAAAAAATGTGATTCTCAGAACTACCTTGAAAGAGGTATTACCTCCCTTTTACAGATGGAGAAAGAGACTTTGACAGGTTAAGTAACTTGCTTTTGGACCACATAGGTAGTAAATGGCAGAGCTGGGATTTGAACCCAGTCTGTTGATTTTAAAGTTAGTGCTGTTTTCACCAGGATTCAGTTTCCTTATCTCCAAAATTGTGAACAGTATAATTTCTTAAGATCCACCCAGATCTCCCAAATTATTTAACCCCGTATTACATCAGAAGACTTTGATTGTAATTCTAGTTAGTCACTGGCTCATGCTTTGTTTCCCTATTTGTAGAAGAGAAGTTGATTAGACATCTCTAGAGACTCATCCAACTTTGAAAATGTAAATATGATTTAGTGATTAGGATACACTCTACTGAAGTTTTCAACAATAGTACAGGGGGAGAAGTATTAGACCAAGATTTAGTAGACCTAGGTCCTGGAATCAGTTCTGCAAATAACTTAATCTTCCTGTCACTCAATTTTATCAATAAAATGAGAGTAATCCTTATCCTACCTACCTCACAAGGTTATCGGATCAAGAATGAAAGAGAAAAAAAAAAAAAAAAAAGAATGAAAGAGAGTTTGAAAATTCTTTATCAAATGTTCTTTACCTTTTAGAGGGTTACAACCTCTGATGAAAGTAATAGACACTGTCCCCCCACTGCCCCCAAAATGCACATATATATAAAATTTTACCTCACTTATTTCGGGAGAAGGAGGGTATCTCACTGACTCATTTAAGCTGTTCTGTTGATCCCCAGGTTAAGAGCTCAGCTACTGGTTCATGTTTTTAACTTACGCAAGTGTCACGAGAAATCTCTATAACAGAGCTATTCAATGATTAACAAAAAAATTTTTTTTTTCTAGCAAGTAGCTTGAGCTTTCCATTGTGCAGAGATTTCCAACCATTTTGAACCATGTTGGAGGACAGGAAGAGATCCTCTCATAGAATGACTGAGCCACACTGATTTTAATCTCTCCCGTAGTCCGATAATAGTCCATGTGGTTCCTTCTCTGTTATGGACTGAAATTGAATAAGCAGAGTCAAATTAATTTTAAATGAGCTAATCACTTGGAGTTTGTTTTTTTTTCAGGAAGGAAGATGTTGCTTCGGGATCAGAAAGAGTGGGAGAAGATGAGAAAACAAATGGTGATAAAAGCAGCAGTGAGTGTAATCCCCCGCTGCAAAACCCGTTGCTTCCTGCTCAATTGGGGGTAGCGCAGTGACAGAGTGCCATAAGTCTGTACCATGTGGATGGGAAAGAGTTGTGAAGCAAAGGTTGTCTGGGAAAACAGCAGGAAGATACGACGTATATTTCATCAGGTGAGCACGCAAGATGGTAAAGATACTACAGCCAAATAATTTTGTCTAGACAGGTGGTAGGAAAGCATAACAGGAGTTTTGGCTTTTTTCTGTTTTTACCATAAAACCATTACAGATTCTGTTCCTTCACTGTCACTGGTTAGTTACATCAGGTGAGTTGGGGACAAATACTTATATTTTCTGCTACTGTGAATGGCTACTGGTAAGGTTGCACTTAAGCTATATTTGTAAAATTATGTTCTGTTGTCATAGAGGAAACTATTTTAAAGTATCACTTTATCACTTTTTTTATTTTAAATGACAAATGCCCATGGCAAAGTTTGGAAATTATTAATAAAAAATCCTAAATGTGGTCCAGTTTTTTTTAAAAGTCACTTTTATTAACTAGCAATAAGTTTTCTTTAATATCATTTTCTAGCCCACAGGGACTGAAGTTCCGATCCAAAAGTTCACTTGCTAATTATCTTCACAAAAGTGGAGAGACTTCTCTTAAGCCAGAAGATTTTGATTTTACTGTACTTCATAAAGGAGCATCAAGTCAGGATGTAAGACCAAGCATGGCAGCTCTTGCCATCCCAACCGCAAAACGAAAGTAGCAATTCAAACCGGAGCCTCAGGACACGAAGCAGGTGGAAAAAAGATGTGGTTTCTTTGCCAAGTGCTAGTTTGAAATTGCAAGATAGCAGAGAACTCTCTAACTTTACTTCCATTCATTGGCTTTTGAAGAAGATGACGGTGTTGTTAATGATGCTGGACTCCAGAAAGGTTAGAAAGTCCAAAAGAAAGGTGACTGTTTGAAAGGGATTCAAATTAAGAAAACTAAAAACAGGGTGCCGGAGGAGTCTTCCAGATCCTGTTCAAAGTAATAGAAAAGAGCATCTGTGTATAATAGGCAAGCAGATGCTGAAAGTGACCCTCTTGCACAAGAAAGTCAGCTTGAGAGAAATTGCTGCCGTCTCTGATGCCAGAGGCGAGTCGACAAGACCTCTCACTGTTACCAGTGAAGAGGAGAGGCTTGGTAAAGAAAAATCATTGTGTTCAGGATCAGATTTGAACAGACCACTTCTGGCATCATAAACAAATTACGTTCAACTGAAGAAGCAGGACACAACAAGAAGTGTGAAGGTACCTTTTTAGAATCTGAGGAAATAAGAACCAAAGTAGAAGTTGGGGAAAGGAAGGAGCATTTGCATATTGACATTTCAAAAGGTGGCTCTGAAATGGACAACAGCTCACAAACGGAGAAAGACTCTACTTCTGCGAAAATATTTCAAGGTATTCAGTGCACTAAAGTGCTGTTAAACATGTGATGAGGATTTTGCACTTCATGCCTGTACCCAGTTAGCATAGTGGGATAGAATGAAGAAGTAGGGCCAAATATCAGATACATTCTACCAGTTGGTCCTAGTGCCTTGTGTAACTGATATTTAAGCCCTTTTGTATGGCAAAGAAACAGCTGGCTACTGCCTTGATGCCCCAACAGAGGACAATTGTGCCATAACCGTTGCTACCATCATGTTACAACACCTGGGACTCTCCTCACAGTGCTGTGTCCCTTCTTCCCTTTTTTCCAGCCAGTAATCTTACAACTTTAGGGAAATAAAAAGGTTTCACTTGTGAAAAAGATTTGGGGAAGACTCCTTTTATACATAAACTGGTGAGAATAGTATCTTCTCTTTTGCACCCTCCTGTTACTATTACTGATGTGTGACTTCCAATTAATTTTATATATCATAGTCATTTTTATCTTTCTATTGTAATATAATGCTTCTCTAAAATGCTTTAGAGCTCTAAATAATTCAAAACTGTAATCACATAGTTCATCTATTATTTGTAATATGCTCTTAATACAGAGTTCAGAGCTTAACAGTTTTGCCTTTATAATACCTCAGTGAATAAGAGATAAAAGAAAGGAGACCTTGAGCAACGCTATATTAGTTATTCATTATTGCCATTATGGTATAATGAATAACTCCTTTAAGAAGAATCGTAATTTTAAAGTCCTATGGGGAGACAGCGTGGACAGATTAGTAGAAGCAGGTGGTTAGAGTTGGTTGCTGCTCCTGGTCCCACTCATGATTTTATTATGTCCTTTGCTGCTGCCTGGAATTTCTCTACCTTGAACAGAAGATGACCACATACACCTAGGAACTGCATAAAAATTCTCCAATGTGTCCTTTAAAGACCTTGAGCTTCCTAAAGCCTTGAGGTTTATGTAGATTTATTGCTAGTAAAATGGGCAAATAAAGTATCAAAAACATCCTTTTGTGACTAAAATGGAAGTATCCTAGTCATCCTATGCATAAAGAAGTCTAGTTCTCAACATAAGTACGTTTACTGTAGGTAATAGGTATCCAACAGAGTAGTAAAGACTTTCCCAGTGCCTTAGTTAGAAATTGCCACGTAAATTGAGCTTAGTCTCCTAGTAATAAAGGAGGCTAGCCAGTAATTATCTATAGGAACCCACAGAAGAAATTATCAAGTAGGTAGTAAGAGCAGTTTCCTTTGTTCTGACTCTTTTTTTACTTTCCACTGGGCTTTGCCTATTCAAACTAGAATAGCAAAAAAAACACTAGACTGATTATCTGGAGACGTGATACTTGTCCCAATCTATAGTCAGTCCCACTATTGTTTTCAGATAGTTGCTTAATTTCTAAGCCTTAGAGTCTTCATCTGTAAAACACAGGTAATAACCCTCACCAGTCCTGTTTTTCATATCATGAATACTGTAACGTAAAATGAGAAGTGAAAAAGATGGCTTCACGCTAGACAAATGCAAGGTATTATTAACTGACATTCAAATTTAGAGGGTATGGCTATAGGGAGTATTAAATGTGATGATTTTAGAAACTTGAAAGCCTAATAATGGTGGTCAAAGAGTCTTTGTTAAGTTAAACTTCCCAGTAGATAGTGGCCTTAGGTGTTCTAAGATCCAAATCTTAGGCTTTCCTGCAGGTTCTGTTTTATCTGTACCCTTTTTTGGTTTGTTTTTGTTTTTTTTAGTTAAAAGTATTCACTGCAGAATATTTGGAAAATATGGAAAATTAAAAGAAAAAAATTAGCAACAACCATTATGCCATTTTGGTTTATTCTAATCTCTCACATTTTTTTCTTTTTTTATTAAATTGGGATCATATGTTGAATATGCTTTTTTCACTTAAAAATTAATGACATGGGAAAAATTCATGATGTAGTCTCAAAATATTTTAATAACCACATTGTACAAATGTCATAATTTAAATATTCTATATTATTTCCAATTTTCAATGTAGTGAACTCTGAACAAAAATCATAGAGAACTAGTATAATAGTGGTTAAAGGCATGGACTCAGGAACCAGACTGCCTGGATTAGAATTTCAGCTCTTGACACTTACTAGCTGTGGCACCTTGGGCAAGTTACCTAGCTTCTCTGTACCTCAATTTCCTTATTTGTAAAGTGGAGACAAAATAGTACCTACCTTGCTCATAGGTCATTAGTAGGAGTAAACTGGTTAATTTTTGTGAAGTGCTTAGAATAGTGCTAAACTGAACGTTTTATAGCAGTAGTGTGTTGTTGTTGTTATTTGCAGCCCTGAATATTACTTTAGGCTGAACCATAGATTCTGTAAACAATGTTCACTCTTTCCTTTTCAGAAGACACCATCCCACAGACACAAATAGAAAAAAGGAAAAGAAGCCTGTATTTTTCCAGCAAATATAACAGACAAGGTATCCCTTTTCCAATCAGAAAACCAGACTTTAAATCTATTTCAAGTGTTCCCCTCTAATACAGTGTGTTTGTTTAGCTCTTAGTCCCCCACGACGCAAGGCCTTTAAGAAGTGGACACCTCCTCGGTCACCTTTTAATCTTGTCCAAGAAACACTTTTCCATGATCCGTGGAAGCTCCTCATTGCGACTATATTCCTCAACCGGACCTCAGGTTTGTGGATTCTTTTAATTTTTGGCGTAGTAGAGACAGTGTGATGAGGAGAACTGATCAGGAAACCTGGTCTCAAGTTTGATTTTGACCTCAGGTAAGGCCTTCTTTCAGTCAGTCCTCAAACTCTTCACCTATAGACTACATGACATCCAACAGCCTTTTTAGCATTAAAGAACAGATTTCCATTTATGTTCTACTTCCAAATTACTTTTAGTCATCAATGAAAATCCGTTACTTAACCTTCCTCCTCTCTGTGTCATGTATAAAAGTATTTCTTTTTCATTGGATGCTTTCTTTAATGTCACTGGCACCTTATGTTCTGTATGGTTTTACACTAGTTATATGATGATCTGATTATTTAAAAACCAATATCATGCAAGGCCAGGTTTTGGCATAATTCAGACTGTTAACCAAATCGGTTGATGGTGTTGGGTTTTGACTCTGAGAGTGGTTGCTGATTTAGGTAATGTCTTCTCATCAGTGGTTTAAAAAGAAAGAAGGAAAAAAACTCTCTATATGAGATTTCTAGATAAAGAAGTACGTGAGCCTAAAATCAGCCCATCTGGAGGCTTGTAGTCACGTGGTTACTTTTACTTCCCAGGCAAAATGGCAATCCCTGTGCTTTGGCAGTTTCTGGAGAAGTATCCTTCAGCTGAGGTAGCGAGAACTGCAGACTGGAGAGATGTTTCAGAACTTCTTAAACCTCTTGGTCTCTACGATCTTCGAGCAAAAACCATTGTCAAGTTCTCAGGTACTTTCCCATATACCCAAAGGGAAAAACAGAAATTGTGCCTGTTTAAGAGAGCCACACCTTAAACTTTAATGTCCTCAGTTGCGACATTAATAGAGGTCATTCAGCTCAAGCACTGAAGGCATTTGAAGATAGTTCGCTTGCCCCAAAGTGCAGTCTCCCGCTGACCCAGGTGATAAATCTTTGCCCAGCACCAGGTCAGGCCGTGTGAGCAGGATTAGAGGAAGAAGTCAGTGAAGCAGAAAGCCCAGTTGACCTCAGGGACATTACCCCTGTCTCGTTAGGTCAGCACAAAACAATAATGGTTAGTGAGTGGCAGACAAGCAGGTCAGACAGGGGTGGTGGCTGCAGGAATTCAGAAGAAAGCAGCCACAAGTCAGGCTGTTAGGAGAGATTCTTTCCCGTCCCTTTCTGTTGTTTCTCCTTTTCAGGGAAAGTATTTTCCTAGAGGCTGACCTGATATGTGGGGTGTTGTATTCTCAGATGAATATCTGACAAAGCAGTGGAGGTATCCGATTGAGCTTCATGGGATTGGCAAATATGGCAACGACTCTTACCGAATTTTTTGTGTCAATGAGTGGAAGCAGGTAAGGCCCATCTCTGGCACATTTTGTCTCTGAGGCAAAGTAAGTCCACCGTTATGGTTAAAACTATTTCTTGGACACATGTGCTATTACAGTCACAACCAGCTTTGTTCCAAGCTTGAGGGGCAGTGGTGGCTTGGGGTTATTGACAGCAGGAGAGGGTCCATAGATTTCCCCAAGTCCACAAAGGCTCCCTGGTCTCTGACTGACCTCCACTGGTTTGCCACTTCTAGCCCTGTTCCTGTTATTCCCATTCACGTACTGTCTCTAGACCTGATGTGGTTTTCCTCCTGTCACAGTCATACTCGCCTTCAAAAGCACACCACTGAAGGGAAGCAGGCAGGTGCGGGATTGGAGTGCACGCTTGTTGGGTTTCTCCTAGTGGTCTCAGACTATTTTTGTGGTAGGTGGGTCCTACTTCGGCTGCCCATTCTACTGAGTATGCCCAGCCCATGGGCATCTGGGTGGCATCCTGGCAGCTGATAGGCACTGCCACATAGCCTGTACACTCTCCTCTTAGTCTGTGACTTGCCCTAAAGCATTTAGCTGGGAGGTCTGGCCAAGCCCATCCCTGCTTCACCATTTATTGTGACCTGAGCAGTCCATTTAACTCTCAGGGTCTATAAACTCCTGGAAAATGGCATATTAATACTTGACTCATGTTATCACCACCCTCCACACTGAGTCCCAGTGAAGATCAGTACCAAATTGGAAAGTACTTTGTAAACTGTAAAGGATTGCTTTGATGTAAGGTATAATTTTAACCATTCCTGAATCTCATTAGGGTAAAGGTTATCATTTTCAGGTATATTGTCATAAGGTATTGTTCCCCCACCATATCTTTAAAAAGCCAATTAAAAAAATGTATTTCTGGGCTTCCCTGGTGGCGCAGTGGTTGAGAATCTGCCTGCCAATGCAGGGGACACGGGTTCGAGCCCTGGTCTGGGAAGATCCCACATGCCGCGGAGCAACTAGGCCCGTGAGCCACAACTACTGAGCCTGCGCATCTGGAGCCTGTGCTCCGCAACAAGACAGGCCGCGATAGTGAGAGGCCCGTGCATCACGATGAAGAGTGGCCCCCGCTTGCCACAACTAGAGAAAGCCCTCGCATAGAAACGAAGACCCAACACAGCCAAAAATAAATATAAATAAGTAATAAATAAATAAAAAGTGCATACGTAACTCTGTGGTGCACAGTAGGTGCTTAGTTTAAAAAAAAAAAATGTATTTCTGATTAACTTACATAAGGCCTCTGTCTCTTAATGTGTTGTATTTCTTCCAGGTACACCCTGAAGACCACAAGTTAAATAAATATCATGACTGGCTTTGGGAAAATCATGAAAAGTTAAGTCTATCTTAAAACTCTTTGACGTTTTCAAGCTTGTTTTTATGCATTGCTTTGCACTTTGATTCTTAAAATCTCCACTAAGCACAACCGCCTTTCCAGGCGTATAGATTCTAATCAGCCCAACTAGAAACCTAATGTGTGTCTTAATGTGTGTACCACCGGAAGATCTTTGCTACTGAATGTGCTACGACATGTTCTGAGATTTTTTTTAAAAATCAATTGTTATTTGACAACAATCCTAAAAATGTATATGGCTTTTCCAATAATGAAATGTGATTTGAAGTTTAAAAAAACTTTCCTCAGTTATTAATAATGCAAAGCAAATTTCTATCAACCTTGCCTGAGGGAAGATTAGACCTCCTGTTGTCCTTCTATAGAAAATGATGTCACACAATTGTTATATGAAGAAGCAAAGAGTTTTCAGCCACACATGTCAGAAAAGATATGATAGGGTAAATTAGGCAGTTAATTAATAAAGTATTTTTATTAAAAAACGCTAACCTCCAAAGAAAAATAAGATTATTTTGTCATCATGTGTCCTTGATGACTGTCTGCTGGCTTTTAGGAATTGGAGATTTGGCTATTTGATAACCTAATGTGCATATCTGCCTGCAGTTCTGTTGCAGAGTGTTGGCTTCTGGCTCACGCATTTACCTTGATGCCTATGTGAAAACTGGAGCATTTACCCATCTCCCATCTTCCAGCTGGAGGACAGGACCTTTTAAGTTTTATGCCATTTTTAAAACAGGTATTATAATGGTATAGCTCAAATACTGAAACATTTACTTCAGAAGGAACTCACAAAACAAACAAAAATCTAAGTTATTAAATCTCGATTATCAATTGTCATTTTAAGGCATAATTTGGAAATTAAATTGATTGAATAAATGAAAAACAAATTGTTAGGGAAACTATCTTTGATGTAGGGTAGAGTGTGAACAGAACCGGGATACAGTGTGCTGCAGAGCTAGTTGGTTGTTTCCACTATAGTGAGTGAGATTCATTTTTTAGAGAAGGATGGATTTTGACCATCCTTCAAAATCCAGGAACAGGAAAACTGGCCACACACACGCACACCTCCAAGGCAAACATCCACTTCATAACCTCCCATCACGTTTTTATTTAACAGGTATCAGAGTAGCATTCACTAAGTGCAAAGCTCTGTGCCAGGGAGGGGCACAAAGATGAAAAGGCTCTGTAGAGACCCTCACGGGAGAGAGAAAGGGACACACAATAATGAAAGGGAACAAAAGGGGTAAGGTGTGGGGACAGGGTGCCCAACCCTGCAGCGAAGAGTCCAGAGGGGCCCCTGCAACCCTGGGCGTACCTGGGGTCAGAGGGTAGGGCAGGCAGCAAGCTTGGGGCATCAGGTGTGGCATGGCGGTGGGACCTGCTGTCCAGTCCCGGCCCGGCATCTCCATCAAGACTGTGGGCCCGCGGGTGCAGCAGGGGAGCTCTGCAGCAGCCAGGCCGGGCTTTTCCCCTTTCCTGCAGGTGAGCTTGCCTGGCTTCTGTACCTGTTTCCTCATCTGTTGAACGGATCAGTGGTGCCTACCTCACGCAATTATGATTATTAAGTTAATGTATGAAATTGCTTAAATGGAGCCTGGCTTACAAAAGTGCTACATTCATGAGGCCCATAGGGATGGTCTGAGTGACGACCTCAGGTTGTTGAGAGGGTCACAAAAAGAACGCATTTCAGTAAGGATGGTACCTTATGTAGAGTAAGCACTCAAGTGTTTGGGTCTTTTCTAACTTCTTTATTTGAGACAAAATCCACATAACATAAAATTGATTTAACCATTTTTTAAAGTGTACAATTCAATGGTTTTTAGCACATTCACAGTGTTGTGCAACCATCATCACTAGCTCCAGGATATTTCCATCACCCCAACAAGAAACCTGTTACCTGTTAGCAGTCAAACCCAACGATCCCTCCCTCCCCCAGCCTCTGGCAACCACTCGTCTGCTTTCTATGTCTATAGATTTGCCAGTTCTGGGCATTTCTTACAAATGGAATCATATAATCTGTGGCCTTTTGTGTCTGGCTTCTTTCACTGGGCATATTTTGAAGGTCCGTACATGTTGCAGTATTACCGACCCAGGTTCTTAGACTCTAATCAACAGAAATTGATAAGAGGCCAGATGAGAAATTCAGGCAAGGCTTTATTGGGACTAGTGCTGCGGCAGGAGGGAGTGAAAACAAATAACAAGTTCCCTTGCTCGCTTCTTGGGTGGAGGGGGGTGAGCAGGTCCCTTAAATGGGGCAAGGGTAGAGGCTGACCCATGGGTTGGGCTGGAGGGGTGGCTTAGGTGGTCTGCCCACCCCCCTCGTGGTGCTGTGTGCAGAGATCATGCGCAGTACCCTGCTTTTGCTCCCCACACCTCAGAAGTGGCAGCTGGGTTTTGGTCTTTTTGTATCATGTTGTTCATAATTGGCCACAACTGCACATATGTGCAGTTATTTTTCATCCCTTATGTAGTTTCTTACTCGAGGAGACACTTGTCCAGGTGTAAGCACTGCAGCAAAGGGTCCCAGGTCCCAGCCTGTCTCAGCAGCATGTGTCAATACCTCATTCCTTTTTATGACTAAATAATATTACGTCGTTTGGATAGATCACCTTTTGTCTATCCATTCATCAGTCAATGGACATTTCAAATATTATTAATACTCCAGTTCTCAGGTTCTATAATTCCAAACCATGGCACCCTGTCTTTCAGGGACAAAGCATACCAAAAACACTGCCTCTATTTGGCCACGACTCTCTCGGGTTCCCTCTGGAGGAGGGAGCGCCTGTTCTTTGGGTGAGAACACAGCCCTAAACATGGTGGAGACCTGCTGGAGACCCTACGGTTTACAGGAAAACCTGGGATTTATTACTCCAGATTCAAGGGCCACTGGGCCAACCTAAGAAATCCTCCCTTTTGCGGAGCCGGATGCTCTGCACCGTTTCCTTGCGGCCGCTCCCAGGACCCTCCAAGGGAGCGAGACTGTCGGGGTCTCCTACTCGGGCGGATCCTCTCCCCGCGGGCCTCCGGCCACGTGGCGGCACCCAGCCAATCAGCGCGGGGCGTCCGTAGTCTTGGCAGCAGTTGCGCCAAGCTCTGCCAGTCACGGGTCTCTTGCAAACTTGGTATTACTGTTTTTCTGGTACCCCATACCCCCGCGCAAGCAAGCACACACAGACACACACACACACACGCACATTCACACGCTCTCTTCAGCACCCGCTCCCGGCGTCGCGACCACGGACTATTCTTCTGAAGCGTACGAGGCTGTGTTCCGGTCTCTGCTCCGTAAGTTCACCCTAAGCTCCCGGGAATCATCGCCAGCTCCAGGAAGCCCTCAACCCCCGGGTGGACGGGTGCAAGTGGGGTGAGGGCTAGGACAGGGACGGATATCTCATTGTGTCGTCCTCTCTCTGGGTGCAGGGTTGCCAGGGAGTCGGGGGCAGGTAGTGCATGTTTCTCAGATTTCCTTGCCCGGTCTGGAGGAGCAGGCCGAGTTGCTTTGGCTTGGAACCAGCGGCCCAACCCATGGGCCCGGGAAAGGTGTCCAGGCCCTCTGGCTGGCCCTACTTCTTCGCTAGACATTAGTGTGTTCAGTATGGGAGAAGAGGCATGGAGAAGACCATCAGTCTTCAAACTTTTGGTGATAGCTTGCTGTCTTTGACAAGCACTGCAACTTCAGAGGTGAAAGACAGATAAATGGATACTTACAGAAGAAGAAGGGATGAATACTGGGTCCAGGGGTGACACCCAGGAGTAAGAGGTCTGCTAAATGCAGAGGATGGGGAGGAATGGTTCCAAGGTCCTGGAGAGCTCTTTACACTGGAGCTTAAATTAAGGATACAAGGAGTTATCCAAGCCAAAAGGGGGAGGAAAGGTATTCCAGACCAAGGGAACAGCATGCACAGAGGCCCAGAGACATGGGGTCTTCAGAAAACTGCTGGTAGTTTGAGTGTTGCTGGAGATGAGAGGCAAGAGGGGTCAGAAGGGACAAGATCAGGAGAGATCTTGTGAGCCAGGAGATGGGGAAGCCACTGAGAATGACAGGATTGGATTGGGAGCGTCAGCAAATGCAGAGTCTGAATTGGCAAACTCACAATGTTGGGAGTGGGGCGATCTGGGACTGTCCCAAATTCCCAGGCCAAAGATACTGGGAGGTGAGGGAAAGGTGCCAGGCTAGAGGGCGCTGATTGGATGGGGAACTTGGAAAGAGTTCAGACTTGGTTGAGTTGGAGATCCTCGTAGGCCGTACAAGTTGAGATGCTTTAGGAGCAACTGTATGTAGAAAGTTGGAGCTAATTCCAAGTCATAAATATTGGTATGGGTGTCCTCTGCATATGGAGGGCCACAGAAATGAGAGTGGAGGAGAGTGTTTGGGGGGGGGGAAGAAAAAAGAGTGCCCAAGTGTAAGCCTGGAGGCTCCACATTTTAGGAGTGGGGAGGAAAAGAGAGGCCAAGAACAAGTGGCCGGAGAGGTAGGATGGAACTTAGGGAGAGATTTGTATCAAGAGCCAAGAGAAAAAGAGAATTTCAAGGAAGTATTGAGTTGTCTCCAGACACCTGAAGGGCTGTCCCCGAAAAGAGGGAACAAATGTGTTTTCTGGGGCATCAGTGGGGGAGGACTAGGACCAAGGGTCGTAGAAATTCCAGGGAAACAAATTCTGGGTCAATATAAAGAAGTCTTTTCTAGCAGTTGGAATTAGGCCCTCACAATGTTAAGTAGAGAACACCCTGTCACTGGAGGTATACAAACAGGCGAAGTCCGCAGGGGCATTGTAGAAAGAGTTCCCTGGCCTGGGCAGGCAATGGGACTAGTTGGCCGCTGAGAGCTGGCCTCATTAATCCCTGGGGAACATTTTCACACAGGCTCTACCCACAACCACATGGTGACCTCTTTTATTCTAAGAGCCCGCCTCACTTTCCTATCAATGGACAGAGGACCCCAAAGACCACTAGAATGCAAGCTCCATGGCATGGTGGGCCTGCAGCCTTCGCTCTCGAAGGGGAGGAGAGTGGGGGGAGGTTAGGGAGGAAACGGAGCCGAGCCCCAGCAAGGTAGCTTTGCAGGCCACTGTGAAAGAGGGTCGTTTATTCTAAGAGCAGGAGAAGCCATTTCAGTGAAGCCATTGCAGGGTTTCCGAGGGGGAAGGGATGCCTCTGGCTAAAGGCAGATCATGGATTCGGGGTCTAGGGGGGGCTCAAGTGGAAGGGGCGAGACCAGTGAGGGGCATATTTTGAATGTGTTCCCATGGGCTGCAGAGTACAGTGTAAACCCCTGAACCTGGCGCTGGAGATCACTCCAACTGTATTTTCCATTAACCTCGTCCTTCGCACACAATGTGCTTCCAATTTGTGAAACTGTTTAGTAACCCTCAAGTCCCTAAACCCCACCCTGATCGATCCCCATGCTGGCCCCTCTATCCCTTGAAACCCAACTCATTCTGAAAGCACACTCAATGTCCCCTCCTGCATGATGACCTCCCAGATCCCTCGGTCAGCGTCTCTCCCCTGACTGAAACCACCTTGTAACCCCTCTGGTTACCCCACCTTGTTCTGTGCCAGCATACTGCCTGTTGGGCACCCAGCCAGTACCAAGCACTGGGTAACTTTCAGTAAATGCTGGTTTGATGAATGACTAAATTTTCAGTCGTACCGAACATCTTGTCCTCAAAGAAATGATAAATGGGTTGTTGAGAAGTACTTACTTCTGTCCACATTGATGTATACATACTTTAATTATTTTCTGACTATGAAAGGAATACACGGGCATTGTAAAGGGACTTAACAAATGTATTGACTGTTCACTTTGTGCCAGGCTGGGTACCGGGGATGCACAGGAAGTAAGACACAGTTCTTGCCATTGGGAAACTCACAGGCTGTTGGGAAAGAAAAGTATCTTCATCCAGAAAAATATGGTAAATGCTATGAGGGGGCTAAGCGTAGGGGCTATGGGGACCAAGAGGGGCACGAGGGAGAGGCTGGGATGCTTCAGGGGACAGTAATGCCTGAGCTGAGCCTCAAAGGCTAAGTAGGGAATAATCAAGTGAACAGGGGAGAGACAGAAGCGTGTTTCAAAGACAGGAAAGAGCACGGTTTGGGGGGGTGGGCAGGAGGGGGGAACTATGGAACCACAGTCAGCTTAGTTTGGGTACAAGTACAAGGTGAGGCAGAAGGAATGAGAGAAGGAGCTGGAGAAATTAGAGGGGTTGGCAGGGGTGGGTGGGACAGGTGCGGCTAAGTTAAGGAGATTGAACTTCATTCTAGAGGCAGCTGGGAGCAATAGAAGGGTTTTAAGCAGGAGAGTTTTGGTTTTAGAAGGAAAATGATGGTAACAATATTTTTTTTTTCTAAATTTTTTTAAAATGTATTTATTATTTATTTATTTATGTCTGTGTTGGTCTTCGTTTCTGTGCGAGGGCTTTCTCTAGTTGCGGCAAGTGGGGGCCACTCTTCATCGCGGTGCGCGGGCCTCTCTTGTTGCGGAGCACAGGCTCCAGATGCGCAGGCTCAGCAATTGTGGCTCACGGGCCCAGTTGCTCTGCGGTATGTGGGATCTTCCCAGACCAGGGCTCGAACCCGTGTCCCCTGCATTGGCAGGCAGATTCTCAACCACTGCGCCACCAGGGAAGCCCCGACAATATTTTTAATAATAATGCTGTATCCCTTCTGAATTTTAGAACATTCCCACACCTGTTATTCATTTGATCTTCATAATAGCTTCGGGAGGTTGCTAGACGAGAGTTTATATAATTTTAGGCACAAAAGAATTGAGACTCAGCAGGATTAGGTGACAGCCTGCGGTAATATCAAGCAATGGCTAAGAGTTGAGCTCTGGGGCTAGACAAACCGAAGTCATGTCCCAGCTCTGCTACTAATCAACTGTGTGACCTTGGGCCTCTCTGGGCCTTGGTGTCCTTATCTGTAAAAATGGGTGTAAATCATGATGCCAACCTGTTAGGTCTGTCCACTTGTCATTCACTCACTCACCAAATATCTACTGAGCTCCCACTATATGTTGGCACTGTGGAGGTGCTGGGACCCCAGCAGGGAACAAGAGAGATGAGATCTCGGTTCACAGTGTATTGGAAAAAAATAAACCAAGTAATTGCACCAAGGGTTTCAAATGCAACTGTCTGCCTGAACCAAGCCCTTACTGAATGAAATGAGCTGCGTGTGAGACGATAGGGAATGGTGAGGCCTATGGCAAGCTGCAGAGCGCATGCCCCAGCCTAACACAGTGCAAACTGGAAAAGTTTAAGCAAACAAGTATGTCAAGCAAAACAGGACCCTAAGCCTCATTCAGTATGAGGGCTGCCAGTTTGCAACCCTTGATTTACATACTTATGATAAGTGGTATGAAGGAAAAGTACAGAGATAACATGAGGATGTAACATAGCCTGAAGCTGGAGAGGGAACATTTGTTCTGACACGCGGAGAATGAGGAGGAGCGAGGAGGGGATGGATGGGGGAGGGAGCATTCCTGGCAGAGGGAACAGCGTGTGCGGAACCCTTAGGCAGGATGGGGCTTGGATCATTCAGGGAACAGAGAGAACGCCAAGACGTCTGGACAGGGTAAGGAAAGACAGGCAAGTGATGACGCAGGAAAGGTTAGCGGAGGAGAGTCATGGGACTTTATTTTGAGGACTATGAAAAGTCATGGAAGTATTTCAAAATGGGGGGAGGGTAAGTATATAAAAAAATAATAACAGTGCACTTATTGTGAACAAACTGAACTGATTCTAAACATCTCCACCACTCAATAAGGTAGGTACCATCATTATCCCCATTTTACAGATGAGAAAATTGAGACCCTGCAAGGATAAGTGGTCATGCCCCCAAGTAAGCAGCAGGGCCGGAACTCAGGCCAGAGCGTTCTGGCTGCAAAGCCTCTGCGCTTTACGGCACTAGGCTGCCTCAGATGATCAGACCAGATCAGAATGGCATTTTAAAAAGATCATTCTGATTGCCAAGGAGTACTGGGGGCGGCGGGAGTGGGGTGGAGTAAGATTGGAATCTAAGAAGGTTCATGAGGAAGCATATAAATCTCTTAGCATAGTGCCTGCTGTTGGGAGCGCCCAGTCACGTTAGATGTAATTATTCTCATCATCACAGCGAGGCAACAATAACGCCAGGCCTGGAACCCAGGGGCCCTGATGCCCAGCCTGGTGCTGAAGCATTTCTCCTTCCTGACTCCTTTGGTCCTCTTCCTGAAAGGAACTCACCTTTTAACCCTCTTCCAGGGTTCTACCAGTCTAAGTCCTTGGTTGACGATGAAAACGCCAGCAAGGAGCCCATGTTCAACCCTGAAGCGGTCATCGCCCACTGCTTCAAGCAGTTCAAGCAGGAGGACTTCCACCTGCCTCAGAGCCCCCGGAGGATCATCATCTTGCCTCGAAAGGAGGCTCTGATGCCCATCAATCCCACCCCCCAACCCCAGGCTCCCCCCGAGCCCACCCCCAGCTCCAAAGCCCTGGAAGTTGGGGACATCCAAGAACAGCCAAAGGACCCAAGGGCCTGGCTGACCCAGAGGCTGAAGTTTCGGCAGGACCTGGAGTCATTTGGCAACATAGAGAAGTGGCTGCAGAACAAGTCCAGACTCACGCCTTTGGAGGCCAAGGTCCTACATGAGAGCCACAAGGAGCACGAGGCCCGGCTGATGGGCCAGCTGGCCACTACCAGAGACACCAAGGTGAGCAGCCCCATTTGCCAGATGCAGACACTTCGGGTGTTAGGGGCATGCTGTCATTTCACTCCCTTGAAGTAGGCAGGATGGGGATCTTTTACCCCCACCCCCACCCACCATCCCCCTCCCAGTCCCAGGGGAGCAAACAGAAGTCCTGAAAAGGTGTATTTGTTATCTATTGCTGCATAACAAATACCCCCAAGGTGACTTAAAGCAACAGATGTTCATTATGTCACTGTTTCTGAGAATGAGGAACCTGGGAGGAGCTTAGCTGGATGGCACTGGCTCAAGCTCTCATCTCAAGATGCTGGCCTGGGCCACAGACATCTGAAGGCTTGACTGGGCAGGATGACCCGCTTCCAAGCTGGCTGATGGCAGGAGGCCTCAGTTTCTGGCCACATGGACCTCTCCCAGGGCTGCTCGAGTGTCCTAACCACATGGCAGCCGGCTTCCCCCAGAGTGAACGGTCCAAGAGAGCAAGGAGGAGGCTGCAATGCCTTTTATGACCTCGTCTCAGGAGGTCTCAGTTTCAGAAGTTTCACACCATCACTTCTACCGCGGTCTGTTTGTCAGGAGCAAGTCACTAAATACTGCCCACATTCTAGGGGAAGGGGGTTGAGCTCCACCTTAGAAGGGAGGAGGGTTGAAGAATTTGTGACTATATCTTAAAACCATCCAGGGAGGAATCATCCCTGGCATTCATCTGTGTGGCATTTTAAATACTCATTGTTCATTCATTGGTTCATTCATTTGTTGAGGGCCTATATGTGGCAGCAGGTGCTCACAGGGCTATTCTGAGGATCACAGTTGGGAGGTTGGAAGAAAATTTTTTATAAATTTGTGTATATATTTATATATATTATACATATAAGTCCCTTTTATAAATATGAAAATAGAAGCTCAGTGAGGCCATACATTGTCCAAGCCCATAGGGATAGTAAATGGCAGTCAGCAACCAAAGCCCGCATCTTCCACCTCTTTGCAATACAGACACTGTATGGGACATTTCCTTACAATACAGACACTTGAAATTTCTGCCAGTTCAGGTAAAGCTGGCATAAGAGGTAAGGTAACTTGGGTTTAAACCCAGCTCTGCTCCTTCCTAGCTGTATGATCTGGGCCTTAGTTTCCTCAGCTGTTCAGTGGGGATAACCATTGTGCCTGCTTCCTAGGGCTTCTGTTACATCTAAACGGACTAATTTATATATGGTGCCTGAGACAGTGCTGAGCATATCGTGAGCACTCAATAAATGTTTGTCATTTTTATTATTATTGCAGACTTACGGATGTCACTTGGGTTGGCCCCCAAACTTCAGCGTCAGTCCCTGGTGTAATCATAGTCAAAAGCCAACTTTCATGGGTCCAACACACGCTTTCCTGCCAGCAGCACAGCATCTAGGTATAAGCACAGGACTTGGGTTAGAAACCCAGCTCCACTGCTTACCTGCTGTGTGAGCCCAGGCAAGTCACTTCACCTCTCAGCCTGTTTCTTCATTTGTAAAAAAAGGGAAACTAATACCTAACACCGAATTCACAGCATTGTTTTCTTCATTCAGCAAACCATTACTGCCTACCTGCAGAGGGCTGGGGGCTTTGTTGAGTACAAGGATAGGAGGTGGGGTATGTAGCTAAATAAGACATGGTCTTGCTCTCAAGGTGTTCCATGCTAGTGGCAGAGGTGGACACAGCAGATTAAGGACTCTACAGTTTGCCACAGGCCATGAATAGACTCTAGGACACTGAGGAGCTATAAGCTAGGGAACGGCAAGGCCCTTTGTAAACTGTCAAGTGCTGCACCAAAGTAAAGGAACATTATTCCTAAGTACAGTCTCCCTCGGCATCTGTGGGGGGGGGGACCCCACAGATACCATCATCTGAAGATGCTCAAGTCCCTTATATAAAAGGGCAGAGTATTTGTATATAACCCACAAGCATCCTCCCGTATAAGGAGGATAAATCATATCTAGATTACTTAGAATATCTAATATAATGTAGATGCCATGTAAATAGTTATAAATACAATGTAAATTTTATGTAAATAGTTGACAGCCAACAGCCATGACAAATTCAAGTTTTGCTTTTTGGAACTTTCTGGAATTTTTTTTTGGAATATTTTCCATCTGTGGTTGGTTAAATCCGTGGATGTGGAGCCCATGGACCCGGAGGGCTAACTGTATTCCCGTTCACCTGGAAATGGAGTAGGAGTAGGATTTGGACAGGAAGAGAAAGGAGAGGTATTCCAGGCAGGAGGCCCAGCAGGGGCAGAGGCTGGGAAGTGTGGGCAGTGGGGGCCCAGGAAGCTCCGGCCAGGGGCATGTATTTGCACCGAGAGCCCAGTGTGATTATAATACTGACTGGTCTGACAGGAGAGATGTGGTTAAGAATGAAATTTTAGTTCTCATATTGTCCAAGCCTCTTGCTTCTCATGGGAAATTGGAGGCCCAGAGAAGCAAAATCTCCCAGGCGTCCCGTGGCAGGACGCACCTGCCGGAATCCAGCACTCCTTGCCCTCCACCTTGCTGTCTGGTCAGGGTGGCTCAGACTCTCTCCCATTTCTAACTCTGGGGATGAAGCTCCATCGGCCTGTCTCCCCCACACTCTCCCCTCTACCCCACTCTCTTGCCTTTTTCAGAAGAAAAGCCTGCGACCCCTCCACCGGCAAGTGCCCCAGCTACAACTGCCCGAACCCTCTGCCCTGTCGGCCTTGTACTCTTACCTGTGCAGCCACAAGATCAAGATCCAGGAGATATTTCACAAGGTGGAGCAGGGCAAGAACCAGAGGATCTCCAGGGAGGAGTTCATCACGGCTCTGAAGGCGGTAAGCGCCTCCCCCGCCCCCGAGGCTGGCCTGAGGGGGGGGGGGTGGAGGGCACCCATGCACCCCCCTCCCCCCTCCACTGCCCCCTCCCCAGATCCTGCTCCAACTGTCAGCCATATTACTTATAAAGCCGGACTGGAATATGTGGCTTAACCTGAGGCCCCATCAGACCCCTAAGGCCACCCTGCACTGGTCTGACCTTGAAAGGCCCTACCTGAGTGGGAGGTCTGCGGAGCCAGCCCCATAACCAGCCAGCTGCTTGGGGAATCACCCCAGAACTGAGCACAGAGAGAGCTGGGCCTTCAGTCCTGCCTCTAGTACCTTCTAGAACTTCTGGAACCATCATTGGCGTATGACTCACCTGGGGTCTTGTTAAAACGCAGCTTCTGTCTCAGCTTCTGTCTTGTTAAAATGCAGCTTCTTGTTAAAACGCAGTGGAAGCGCGGAGTCCTAACCACTGGACCGCCAGGGAAGTCCCCCCAAGATGCTGCATTCTAACAAGCTCCCAGCGATGCCTATGGTACAGGTCCACGGACCACACTTTCACAGGTTATTCAAAAATTCAAATTAGTTGTAAAGAAATAAAAATCCAGTTCCTCAGTCACAGCAGCTACAGTTGGAGTGCTCAGTAGTCACATGTGGTGAGTGGTTCCTCCACTGGATCCCTCAGACATAGATCATTCCCATCATTGTAGAAAGTTCTATTGGTCTAGCAGAGGTTTGCTAACTATGGCCCAGGAGTCAAATCCAGCCAGTCTCTTGTTTTTGTAAATAAAGGCTTTTTTCCTGTAAATAAAGTTTTATTGGAACACAGCTACACTCATTATTCTACATATCGTCATGGCTGCTTTCATGCTAGGAGGGCAGAGTTGAGTAGTGATGACAGAGATCACGTGGCTCCCAGAGCCTAAAATATTTATTATCCGGCCCTTTCAAGAAAAAGTTTGCTGACTCCTGGTCTGGGTGAATGAAGCTTTTATATATTTTGAATACAAGATACCTTTTACAAAAACTTTAGGAAGGGGAATGCTACATCTTTTATGATCTTAAATCATCACCAGTTTTCACACTATCATTTTATGACATGTAATTATCTAAACAAAATTTCAAAGCATTTAAAACAACAAAAAATAAATGGTTGTTAATCAATGTAACCCAAAAGATAAAACATTAAATCCTTTAGCACCAGATGAGTTCTGATCTTCTTTAAGTAAAGCTCAGTGCATAATATCTACAGTCTAAAGAAGCTGACAAAGTTGTATTTCCTTTAAAACTTTTCTTCTTGAATATTCGGTATTGCTGGCAAGCATTTTACTTCTCTGAAGTTGCTCACCATCCTTAAAGGAGTAATGTGTATCCGATTTCTGATTCTATTTTACTTCAGCTCAGGGCAGCTTATGTGTCCCTCATGGACAAGGACGACAGACGTGAAGCCCTTCTTCCAGTCCAGCACAGGAAGGCTGTCACTGAGATTGGAATGGAGTGGGGAGGGAGGCCAGAGGAAGAAGTAACAGACTCTGCAAAGATGACGATATGTCTGGACTGGGTTTTGAAGGAAGGATAGGAGTTTTTCAGGCAGGAAGTGGGAAATGTCTGAGTAAAGGCAGAGGGTGAGAACGTGTAGGGTGTGTTCAGGGCCCCGGGGAAGGGCTCTGAGCTCCTGGGCAGAGACCTTGGGTGTGAGCTGGGAGTGGCTGAGGATGAAACTAGACGGGGAGGTGAGGCCAGGCTGGCAAGGCCTTGGCCGTCCTGGCAGGACGTTTGGAGCCTGCCCGCCCACCTTGGAGCTTCTCTTCTCTCCTCAGGTTGGAGTCCCTCTGAAAAGCCAGGAGGTGGAGGACATCGTGATCTATCTCAGCTCTCTGGGAAAGCACGACAGCATCACCGTGGATAACCTGGCCAGCACCTACAAGCAGTGGTCTTTGGCTCAGCAGAAAAGCACCCTGGCAACTGCAACAGAGTGTACATATCCACCTCCACCCCCGTGCCTCCACTTCCGTGTCCTGGGAGCCAGTGTGATGGAGGCAGCCTTGGCTCACTTGAGTGTGTTCTCCAGCTCTGGCTTACTGTAGGTGGGCCAAGCCTCCCTCTGGTATTTCCAGGCCCAGAGCTCAACCGCGGGGTAGATATTCTCTTGAGTGCCCAGCTACGGGGTCGTTCAAAGATGAATGAGGCCCAACCCTGTTCTTAAAGGAGGATTCTCAAAGGGTGGTTTTAGCCCATCAAAGCCCACCTGATAGGCTGAGAACTGACCCAAACGGCAAGCCTTTCCATTTGTATGTGGGTCCAAGGCCTTCCCACTATTAATCTACGTATTATTGATAAAAAGTTAACTAGAATTCAGAAACTAGAATTAGTACATGTTTAGAGTTTACTGAAAAATCTACTTTGGTATTCTACTATCAGGAATATTAGTAGGGCTGCTGTGAACAGTTGTATAGGTTGTGCATAGCTCAAGTTCCGTTTGCCAAGCTGTGTGCTTGTGAAGCCACATCTATCCAGACGAAGCACAGAGGCAAATTAGAAATGAAACAGCAGTAGCTCTGCGTATGAATTTACAACACAGGGTACATCATGTTTTTTGTTTGTTTGTTTTTTGGTTTTTTATTGTTAGTGCCACTATTGTAAAAAAAAAAAATTGGAACAACTATAGATAAAATTAAAGCCCTCCCTTGACTACTACCCACCATTCCAGAATCCTCCTCAAATATAAACACATCTCTCATCTTCTAAATGAAACAAATCTTGCTTTGTCCCCACCCTCCAGGTTGGCAGGAATTTAATTTCAGACATGTCTGTGAGGGTGGACATGGGGGGACCTCCTGGCCCTCCCTGAGGTCATGTAAAAGCCCTAGGAGGACAGCAGAGGGGTTTCCTTACAGAGGTGAAGATGTGGGCGGGGTCTCTGGAGTTCAAGGTTACGCTGAGCTGGGTGCTCAGCGTCCTCACGGGTAGGTTCTTTTAGAGGCGGCTCCCTTAGAGCATCCCCTCCTCAGTTCCACAGGGTAGCGAGATTTTTTTTTTTAATTTATTTATTTATTAATTTATTAATTTTTTGGCTGCGTTGGGTCTTCGTTGCTGTGCGCAGGCTTTTCTCTAGTTGCGGCAGGCGGGGGCTTGTGGAGCACGGGCTCTAGGCGCACGGGCTTCAGTAGTTGCAGCACGCAGGCTCAGTAGTTGTGGCTCGCGGGCTCTAGAGTGCAGGCTCAATAGTTGTGGCGCACGGGCTTAGTTGCTCCATGGCATATGGGATCTTCCCGGACCAGGGCTCGAACCCCTGTCTCCTGCATTGGCAGGCGGATTCTTAACCACTGCGCCACCAGGGAAGTCCGGTAGCGAGATTTCTGACCTCCAGTCTCAACAAGCCTCCAGGCCGAGGCACCGTCACCCCAGGCACAGTCTCCATCCCTCTCAGAACCCCAGGGAACCTGAGTGCCCCCACTGTAATGAGATCCTGTACCCTTTGTGTCTGGTGCATCCTTGAGGTCTCCTCGAGTTGGGTGGGCTTTCCCACCCACACTCCTTTTGCCTTTTCATTATGCATTACCGAAGCTTATTGTTATCCGCGTAGTTGGCTGCAACTACGCAGCAACAATTGGTGAATGATCAGAGTGCACCATGGTACACGTTTGCAGCAAAGGTATTTGGGACCTATTATTTCCTAAGAGCCAAGAGCAGGTATCTGCTTGGCCAGTGCTATCTCAGTGTCCTCACTGAGTTCCTTTTCCCTGGAGAGCAGCAGTGGGTAAGGTAAGCGGACTTGGGTATCTCTTGCTTTGCTTAAAGGGGCAGCAGCATCAAGAGTCTGGACGCCTGGCTTACAAGGGAGAAGGCGGTGGCTTTGGGGCACCCCCTGTGGGCTGCGAAGCTTTACCCTCATTTACCCACAGCATTAGGTCATTTTCTCCTTCCAGTCCCGGGAGGTCAGGGCTACTATTCATGCTTTGCAAGGAGGAAGCTGAAGCTTGGAGAGGCTGAACGCCTGTCCACAGTCTCAAAACTAGAAGGTGGCAGGGCCAGGATTTCATTTCTGCCCAGGACAGTGGAGGCCTGGAAACAGGATGCTAGAGGATGAGAATGGCAGCAGGAGGGCTGTGGCCATGGTGCAGGTGACGGAGGAGGTGGCCACAGCAGAAACGGAAGAAGGGACACCTTCAAGGTGCACCTCAGATGGCACTGACCGGACACGTGGGCACCTGCTTGTTGACACTGGTTAACTGCTTGATGGATTCCATGGCTGGGCACCCTCTCAGTTCCTCCTTCCTCTGTCTCTTCCCTCTGCTCCTAGACTACAGATCTGCCAAGGACAGTGGTTCCCCACAGAGTCCATCCAAGAAGCAGCAGGTGAATTTAGCCCCAGAGCCTCTCAAGATGGACCTGCTGACCGTGCCCATGGTCGACACCGAGATGGAGGCACGGCCCATGACCCTGGAGGAGATGGAGGATGTGGGCAAGCGGTACCGCGAGAAGAAGCGGCAGAGCAAGGTGCCCCCGCCAACAGGGGAGGGATGGGGCTTGGAGACTGGGTAGGCCTGGGTTCAAATCCACTGCCCCTGCATCACCTTCTGGCCGGGGGAGCTCTTAGGGGACTTCCTTACCTCCCTGTTCCCTCTTCTGTACGTAAGAATGGCACTTACCTCACAAGGTTTCTGTGAAGATAAAATGAGATGATGCATCTGAAAGTATCGAGTTCCCTTCCTCCAACTCTTTAGTTATGACTTCGCATCCTGAGACCAGGGCTGCATCTTCATCACAGCTGGAATCCAAGAACCTGGCCTGGGGCCTGGCGCTGAGTAGACACTCCAGAAACAATGTGACGAGTGAAGGAAGGGAATAACTGATTACATGAGTTAATTTTCATCCAATAAATATTTATCGAGAGCCTGTGATGTGTCAGGCACTGTTCTAGGTGCTGCCTAGAAAAAAACAGCCCCAGGCCCCAGGAAGCTGAGAGTCTAGTCAGGGAGGCAGACAGTACTAATATAATACTATCCCAAGCCAGACTTCAGAACCTGGATTCTTTGCCGTCGCCCCTCACGGGGGCCCGGGGGGAGAGGTAGATGAGGCTCTACGTCTGCCTTGGGCCAGGAGGTGAGGAGGAGTGAGTGCCAGCCTCTGCCCTCTCCACAGCTCACCATCCCCTCCATCCAGTACACGGAGCAGTGCCGCCTGGTGCGCAGCGGGAACAAGCACTTCGATGAGCACTGCCTCCCGTCCACCATCCACGGGGAGATGGAGGCAGTCATCAACAGGTCGCGCACCCGCACCTTTCTGGTCTACCTGCAGTGCTGGAAGCTCTGCAAATCCTACGGCCTCCCGCTGACCGAGGACGTCCTCGTGAGAGGTAAGGGCCTCGGGGCTGGTCCTCGGGAAGGTGCCAAGGGGGCCCACAGCCAGGGCGAAGATGGCGTCCACCTGAGGTCTATCCTTCTCCAGCCGACACACATCCAAGCACGCCACTGCGGCCTGTGGTGGGGACACTGCAGGGCCGGGCGGGGGGGAGGGGGTTGGTGGTGGAGGGAGGAACAGCTCCGCCTGGTTCGCTGTTAGATGGGATTTTACAGCCCTGCAGGGCTGCAGGCTTCACAGGCCTGGAGGTCCGGGTTCCCCAGTCTAGAGCAGGAAGCGCCAGGACAGGAGTTCCGGGAGAGGGAGCCAGAGGTTGGGCACAAAGAAAGGATCCCGATTTCAGAGAGGGAGCCTGGCTGGAAGTGGTAACTGCTATGACGCATTGGGTGTTCCAAACCACTTGTCTAGGCCAGGCCTGTTTCTTGGTGCTTCTGCCACACGGAGGGAAGAAGGCACCAGGAGACAGGTTCTGCTGAGGCCCTTTGCTCTCTGCTCAGACCACAGGTCTCCACCCTGAGATTTCCTACTGGTTCTGCCCTCTGCGTGGGGGAAGGATTGTGTTTTCACACATCCAAGCAGATCTGAACCCTCCACATCTCTGGGTGTGTGCTTCTGAGACATGGGACAGGGGAGTGTCCCCATAACCCCCTGGTGACCATGTAGCAATGCCGGCTTCCCAAATTTATGAATTTATATATTTAATGGGCAGGTCGCTGTCTGTGCTTTAAAAACACGGAGTGAGCTGCACTTGAGGGCAGAGGTTTTCCCATAGGAACTCTGCAGGAAGGAGCTGTGGCCATACTGGGCATGTGGTTTTCTCAGAAAAGGGGGCTCCCAGAGAGTAGTGTGACTTACCTGAGAACAAGAGTTAACAGTCACGATTGATTGTTTCCATCTTTTCCCCCAGATGGAGGGAAACACGTGCTAAATGTACAGGGCCTTGGGTCTTGTATTAGTTTGCTAGAACTGCCGTAACAAAATACCACAGACTGGGGGCTTAAACAACAGAAATGTATTTTCTCACAGTTCTGGAGGCTAGAAGTCCAAGATCAAGGTGCCAGCAGGGTTGGTTTCCTCTGAGGTCTCTCTCCTTAGCCTGCAGATGGCCACCCTCTGTCTGTCTCTTCACATGGTCTTTTCCATGTACACATGCACCCCTGCTGTCTCTCTGTGTGTCCAGATTTCCTCTTCTAAGGACACCAGTCAGATTGGATTCAGGCCCATCCTAATGGCCCATTTTAGCTTAATCACCTCTTGAAAGGCCCGATTTCCAAATACAAATTCTGAGATTCTGGGAGTTAGGGCTTTAGTATATGAATTTGGGGGGACACAAGTCAGCCCATAACAGGTCTATACAAGGGGAAGTGGCCAAGGGCCTTCAGGAACACAGGCCAACCAGCCTAAATGGTCATTGTCTCCTGCACATGCTGCACACCCCTCGCTTGGGCGGCCACTTGCTGCCCGCCTGGGCTGGGAGGGCAGAGACAGCAGGAGACCCCACAGCTCTGGACACCAACTTTTCACCAAATCATCGTTCCTTCCTGCTCCCTCTGGGAGCCTTGTCTTCCTGGATCATTTACATCCCCTGGTCTTGGCTAGCGGTGGAGCTGCAGCTGTGTCTTCTAAAATACCAGCGTGCTTGCCAGGCACCCGAAGGCTCCTGTGGGCTAGGTCTTTCCCCCGGACGTGCCCCTTGGTCTGTCCCCACCAGAGGATCGAGCCTCTACTGATTCTCTCCACCACTGGCTTTTGCTGGCTCCTGGGTCCGCACACAGGTGAGCTTCACTTGTCTGCAGGATCCCACCACGCATGGGCACACGGGAGCATCTGTGGGTGGGCTTCCTTTTGCTTCTGATTGGTCTAGACGGAAAAGACGCTGGTCCATCTCTGACCACTGTCCTGGCCACTTGGCTGTCCTTATGACAGAGGCGTGATCTGCTGTGGCCCAAGAAGCACAAACATGGGGATTTCCAGGTCTGTGTTCAAGGCTACAGCTTGTGTTCAAGGTCTCAAGCTTATGGGCTGGAACTCCAGAACATCGAGGCATTTCCCGTCCCCACTGAATATAGCTTTATTATTTTTCTCCCCCTGATTTTATAGATAATCCATGCTCACTTATATTTTTTGAAAACATAACAATAAAAATCCCCCCAGCCTGAGTTGACCAGCAATAATATTTTAGTGACTGTCCTTTCACAAGGACAGTCTTTCTTTACTATTTACACAAAATTATTTATGTAAATCATTTTTTAAAGTCATGTGTGTATATATATTTTTAATGTAGTTTTCAAAAATCATTTAAACCTTTAAAAAATGTTGACATCGCCCGTCTCCTCCTTCCCTCCCCTCCCTTCTCAGCTCCGCAATCCCTGCCCTCCCCGCCCCAATAACCAGCATTAATAACCTGGAGAATAACCCTCCATCACTGTGTCCAGAACACGAGATGTTTGTGTGTTACCATCTTAGGACAAGCCCTGCTCAGCAGTTGCAGGAGGGTGGAGCCCCAGCCCAGAGCTTCTTATGTTCTGCACGAGGAGAAAACTGCCATCGACTGGGTCTAAGTTAATCTAGTGAAGTCTTGGGTGAGGCCTCCCTTCCTCCTCCTGGGACTCCTGACCAGGACGCCCCTGCAGAGTAGGCTGTGGGGCAGCGCTCCGTCCTAACTGCCCCCAGGCCTCGGGGCCACTGCTGCCCTAGCTGTGAACAGGCACCCTCATCTGCGGTCCTGTGAGCGGTACTGCGCCAGCCGCGCTTCCCGACAGCGTGCTGCGGTGATGCACACACCACCGTAGGGGGGGCTGGGAGAGGGCCTGGGGGACGCTCTGCACTACTGTTTGTAACGTGCTGTGAATCTACAGTGATTTAACAATAAAAATTTTTTAAATGTATATAAGAGAAATCTTTTCAAACAAAAATGTGAATTTATTAAAACAAACAACCCCCCGCTCTGCCCCAAAGGCTCGGTCTGGGGAGGGCTCTTGGGCTGACAGGCTGTATTTCTCTTGCTGCTCACAGCCCTGATGTACCCGGGGGACAAGATCATTTTGCAGAAGGACCAGGTGCGTCCAATCCGGCAACCGGGAGGCTACTACTCAGACCTGAAGATCTTCAGTCCGAACCTGGCCCTGCTCCGATCCCAGGGCGTTTCCAAACCTGTGGCTCAGAAGCCTGACAAGCTGAGTGTTGGCCCCCTCCTCCCGTGCCTGTGCTCCTGCCCCACTGCTGCCCCTTTGCTGGGGGGCTGGGGGTCACGTTGTGCCAGTGTCTGTGTCCTAACCTGGCATGTCCAACCCAACTGATCACCATGGACTGGCCGTGTGTCCCCGGGCACATATCTCTGCAGCCGCCTTGCCTCGTTCCCACGCAGCCACCCTCCTGACCACATCCTATGTGACCTCACGCTCTCTGGAAAAGGTTAAAAAGAGGGACTTCTTAGAGAAACGGGGGAGGCCCCTTCACAAATTATGGGCTGGGTGTCAGAGCCCCTGCAGAGGACAGTGATGGCAGCCCCTTCTCTGGCAAGAGGTGGGCTTGCAGCCCCCCAGGAGGAGAACAGAACTCTGCACTGGGGCCTCCCCCTGACCCTCAGATCCCAAGTCCTCTCTAAGAAAATGCCCTCCTTTGTCAGGAGGTGACCCCAGGGCAGGCTATGAACCAGCATCAGTGGTGACTGCAGACTGGAGAACGGCAGCATCCCTGCAGGGCGGGGGAGTAGGGGGCAGCTGACCAGATATCATGAGGGGGGGAGGGGCCCAAGATGGAACCACACCGTAGGTCACTGCCAGCTGCCTGCTAGGGTAGTCTGGCCAGAACAGCGGGCGTGGGATGCAGCAGAGCCGAGTGGAAATCCAACACACCAGCAGTTAAATGGACAAGTTACCTTACTCACTGAGCCTCAGTATGTTCATCTGTAAAATGGGCACAACAGCTATACCACACACAGTGAGGACCAATGAGAAATGCAAGTAAGCTTCTTCGCAGTTAGCACTCGAGCACTGATTGTTGTTGTTGTTGTAGCCTGCCCCGTCACGGCGTTCTCCAGTGCAGGAGTGGGCTAGGTCTGCAGGTGGGGCTGTCCACAGCCCTGGTTGGGAAGAGCTGAGCACGAACCGGGCAGGTTGTGGCCTCGAGAGTCCTTTCTGATCCCCTAGTGACTGCCTTCCAGCCCCTGAGTGGCTGCCACCAGTTCCTGAGCCATGAACCTAGGGAACCTGAGAAAGTGACTTTTGTCCTGCTTAGGTGGGCCACAGTTATAAAGGATAGAGGTCCCCCGGGGCAGGGGTGGACTGGTTTCATTGGCTTCTCTGAATGCATTGTGAAAGATTCTGGAGCCAGATGCAGGCTTGCTGGGAAAGTGTGCCGTGGTAATTAGTGATGTCTGCCAGGCCTGAGGTTTGGGGCGTTAGCTTTCACCACCCTTGTCCTCAAGGCTGGTTTCAGCTCTGGAAGGCAAGTGGGAGTCAGGGGCCCCAAAAGGATTCAGATTGCTGAGCATGTCTCATAACCATCTGGGAGGTCTCTGTGCTGGGAAATGAGAAACCCGAGGCTCCACAGGGGGAGTAACTTGCCCCAAGTCACCCAGCCAGCCAGGCCTTGAGCCCAGGGCTGTCATCCTGTCTGCCTGACCAATAGGGGCCCAGAGGTCTAGACACCCCAGCGCACTGTGTGTTCCACTGGAGCATGGGGGACAGAGTCAGGGCCCTACCCAGGTAGAAGAAGTTCTCCTTTCAGAGCTCTGGTCTGGACTCAGAGGTGGACCCCCTGTCACACTGACCTACTCCCCAAAGCCCCACTGACCTGGATTTCCTGTCTCCTGACAAGATACCTCTCTCTCTCTTCTCCACTAGGAACATGCTGAAGAAAATCAAGAAAGTCAGCTTTAAGAAGTTTGAGGAATTCACCAGGTCTGTAGTGATCATCTAACTCTGGGAGGGGGGCGGGTAGGAGGAAGGTGCCCAGGACTCGCATGTTGCAGGGTACACGGTAGCACAGCATCTGGGACTCAGTGCCCAGGAGCTGAGGGGCATAAAATGACACTTAGGAGTGCTAGGCAGACCCTGCTCACCAGATGTTAACTCACGTAAATCCTCTCAACAACCCTATGAAGTTACTCTTAGCATTCCCATTTTGCAAAAGAGGAAACTGAGGTACGGGAATTTTGACTATCTTGCTCAAAGTCACATCTCTATTAAGTGGTGGAGCAGGGATTCGGACCCAGCTGTGCTGGCTCCAGAGGCTGCATTCCGAACAGCACATTAAAATGCCTCTGCAGAGCAGGCGGTGTGCACTTAAGAGTTTGGGTTTAGAGGCAGCAGACTGGCAGTCAAGCCTGTGCCCTGCCACTTGCTGGCTTGTGTGGCCTTGGGGAAACAACTCAGCCTCCTTAGGCCTCCGGGTCCTCGCTGGTGAGGCAGATGGGACAACGGAGCCCACCGCACAGCACTGTCGGGAGGACTGAGTACTAGAGTGCTTAGCACAGTGCTGCACCTCCACTCTGCTCACAGCGGGCGGGCTCCGCTGGGAAGCAGCCCCATCCGCCACCTGTCTCCATGACAACCGTCCCGGTGTCTTCTCCTTCTCCAGGAAGCTGAAGGCGAAGAGGCCCAGTGGTCCGCAGCTAACCCATCCCAATTTCTTCTGGCCGGGTCACCTCCTGGACAAGCTACAGCTCTACCTGCCCACTGTGACCGTGGACCGGAGCCTGGCGCTCTTCAGTTGTGTCCAACACCGGTCCCAGGCCTACTCAGCCACCTACCATCCCGACCACTGGTGGCCCATTAAGGACATGAACTACATGACCTATTCCTATTACGATGCCCCCAAGATCTACCACATCAACTAGACTGGCCCAAGTGTCACCAAACCTAGCCATCCTGGGGCTGGGGGCCAGTGTAGCTAGCAGCCCAGAGCCATAGACACAGGGAGGGTATCAAAGAGCCAAACAAGAGAAGTCGTTTCAGTGGGAAGGCCCGGGCCAGCTCTCTCCAGACTCAAAGCGTGCAGTGTCTCAGAGGGTGGGTGTGTCCAGGGAAAGATGTGGGTTTTGAGCATTTCCCTCTCCTGACCTCTGTCCTTTTGAAATAAACCACGTTGGGGTTTTTCTCATGTCACCTGTGATCCAGCTGATGTGACTTCCTGCTCAGGAGCTGTGGCCAGAGGGATGTTGGCAAGCTGGGGTCCTGAGCCTGGGAAGAAAACACACATTGCCTGGGGTTTTGACAGGGATGCCTGCATGGCACCTCCAGCCTCTCATCCTGGATCTCAGGGACCCCCAGGAAGCAGCAGGCAGTGTGGGTACCCCTGCGCCCTCCTCTTGAAATGTGTCCCTCATCCCCCAAAGAATGAGCCATTTGGATCACTACTTCCAAAACTCTTGGGCCTTTCACAAGTGCAAGCACACTGGTTCATGAGCCCTTCCCCTGATTCACCCACCTGACCCCACATCAAGACCTTTTCCTTCACAACACACACCCTGTGGGCTGCTGTTAGCACAGTGCCTCCGTGCTCAGCATCCCAGTTGCCTTCCACAGCCCACAGGGCAAGCAGGATTCGTGAGGTGTGGTGCAGTCTCAACCCTACGGCTTGCCAGCTGTGTGATCTTGGACAAGACATTCCCTTCACATTTCACGTTTCACGTCTCTGGGTCTCCTCAAACTCCCCTTAACAGTCAAAATCTCACGAAGGAGCTGTCAACACTCGCTCCCTTCCCTTCTCACCCATCACGAAGTCAACAACACCATCCACTTCAGCTTCTGTCTCCATCTGGCCCTGAAACTACTCTACCACAGATCACTGATGACATGACATCCCTATTGTGTTCGGGCTCTGGAATCAAGGGACTTTTTTTTTTTTTCCTCTCTTGAAATTTGATTTTCACAATAATCTTAAAAACAAAAGCTAAAATAAAGAACAATTTTAAACGAGGCAGTCTAGCCTAATGGTTAGAAGTGTGGATTTTTTTTTTTTTTTTTTTTTTTTTGGCGTCAAATCTCCATACTTCACTCTCTACATATGTAAAATGGGGAAACTAATAGAACTACCTCATGGAAATGTGCGAGGCCCACTGAACGAGAGCTGTTACAGTCTCATTGCTATTTATAAATTCACATGAGAGAATTATTAAAATGTCGCTGTTTTGTTCCCTCCTGGCCACTAAGAGGAGCACTTCGGAAGAAGAAACGCGGGCGGCAGTAATCTAAAAGCTGGATTATCCTCCGGAGGGGCGGCTTCAATTCCTGGCGGAAGTGGATGGCTCCTCACCAGGTCTTAGAAGCTCAAAACAAAATTCCAAATTTTTACGTAGTCCCAACGGCAGGCATGAAAATTTTTAGCGCTACTCCTAGATATTAACATCTAGAAAAACACAAGTATTCTCGAATTTTTTCACTATTGTTTCTCTGACGTGTCTATAGTATCTTTGATGGACCAGAAGCCGGAAGTGCTCTCCTTTTCCCTGCCAGGACCCAGAGGTGAAGTCCCATCAGCCTCGCGCGCTACCTTCCCCTCTCTTCCTCGGCGCTGCCTACGGAGGTGGCGGCCATCTCCTACTCGGTGAGTGTTAATCGTTGGCCATCCTCGTCTCTGCGGTCCCCATCTGGCCCCATTGCCCCCTGCCGAGGAGGCCCGTCCTTCCGTGCACTCGTCTGGGTGGGCATGGCCCTTGTCGGTTGGCTGGACCACGTACAGGAACAGAGCGAAGCGGCCCGGAGGGTGATGGAGCTTCGCTTCCCAGGGCCTCTTGCTCTCCTACGGGGGCCGCCTGGGGTCAGAGCTGCGGACAGCTTGTTGGAGTCCTGGGGGCGCAGGGCGCCGGTTGGGGCTAGACTAAGGGGGCTCCTGGGGGCTGGGGCGCGACTGAGGGGGTTCCGGCCTTACGGCCCTGGGACACCTCGCTCAGCGATGTCTGCCCACGTGTATTCTTATATGTCCGCTGCTCCACGCTCCCTCTTTTCCAGTTTCTGGCCCTGGGGTTGCCTCTGTGGCGGGACTGCCAAAAAAATCGAGCTGCAATTAACCGAAATTCTGGTAGCGGGTCAGGATCTTTGGGAATGTGAGACCGCATCCTGGTCTTCGAGGAAATCATTGGGGGTCGGGGGAAGTTCATTTATTGGACACATTCATTGAGTAACTGCTGTGTGCTCAACAAAGAAATCGGTGGCTGTGAAGAGAACAGAAAGGGTGCTGCAATAGAAAAGATAAGGTAGCTGGGAAGGCCACCTTGATGAACGTACCTTTTTAAAGCTGGTATTCGGATGATGCTCAGGTGGAACTGAACGTTCCAAGGCTTAGAGGCCTTTTAGAAGCACATGACGGTTTTGTGTATTTTTCGAGGGTGTCATAGAGCAGCAGCACCCTAGGGGAATTACAGGTTTCTCTTTACTGCACATCTCTTGTGGTCCGGGCACTGCAGGTCTTCAGTGTGCAATATCTTCATTTAAAAGGTGAGAAAACTGAGATTCAGGTTCATGAAGATTGCCCAAAGCCTGCAATTGGGCCATCTCAGGGCCGGGACACTTTGTAGAATGGGATTTGCTGCCCCTTTGCAAAATTTCCCTTTGTGGTTAATTTGTTTTCGGTCAGCTGTCGGCATTCTTTCTTGGCTTTGACTAGGCAAGGTGACCCCTGACCTCCTAGGATCGCGTCTGGAGAATGGCTAGTATTCTGCCAGCTTCGGAGTTGGGAGGGAAAGCAAGCCTGGCAGAGGTACCCATTCCATTCCCAGTTTGCTCAGTAGCTGGTGATTGGAAGATACTCTGCAACAGAGTTCAAGCCCCAGGCAGGGTGGGAAAGCCTCCTTCCAAGACTCATCTTTGACGTGGTCTCTTGCCTCTTTCTTGAAGGCATCATGGCTGCCCTCAGACCCCTCGTGAAGCCCAAGATCGTCAAAAAGAGGACCAAGAAGTTCATCCGGCACCAGTCAGACCGATATGTCAAAATTAAGGTGTGTGGCCCAGGACGGAAGTGTGTGTTGGGGTGAAGAAAGGGGTTCCTAAACAGGCTGTTGGGTTTCTTACATCCCCAACTCAGATGACCTTTGGTAGGTGAACTGGTCTGTGGCTGGTGGTAGAGTTCTCTAGAATCCCAGGTGTCCCTGCCTTATTGGCACTCAGTCTCTTGATGTGTAAATTGAAATTTTAATGGCAAGGGACACTTGCCTGTTTTGAGGTGTCTAGAGGCTTATATTTGTTATGTTTCAGGTGGCCTTATGACAATATGAGAGAGAGATTACGCTTATTTCATAGATGAGAAAACTTAGGTGTTGAGTGCGATGTTAAAAGCCATGCTTTTCATCTTACTTTATACATGGTCTCCTCACATCCCATGGGTATGTAGTCTGCTTTTCCTTTGCTTGGAAGGACTGTGAATTTGCATCTGTATTCCTGCTGGTCAGATGCAGGAGCTCCTATTTTTTTCCACCAGAAAAAATGTAGTGAAATCCTGTTCCCTGAAGACAACTACTATTCGGCACGTTTCCTTTTCATCTGGTCCCTTTTTTCTCCGAAGGGAAGAGTTGGTGTCTTCACAGACACTAACCATGTGTTTTCTTTCAGCGGAACTGGCGGAAACCCAGAGGCATTGACAACAGGGTGCGCAGGAGATTCAAGGGCCAGATCTTGATGCCCAACATCGGTTACGGGAGCAACAAGAAAACAAAGCACATGCTGCCCAGCGGCTTCCGGAAGTTCCTGGTCCACAATGTCAAGGAGCTTGAAGTGCTGCTGATGTGCAACAAGTGAGCTGGGTCCCACCTCTCGGTTCAGGTGTCAGAAGCCTGCGTGTGTGAGCAGTTTGGGCAGGGACTCTAGACCTTCTGGAATGCATTTGGAGGAGTGGTGTGTCCTCAGGAGCTTGGGTGATGCTTGTTGGGAACTTCAGAGTGTTTCCTTTGCCGGAGAGATGGGGGTTGGGGGCTGTCCTGAAAAGTGTAGAGACCCAGGACCGGAAGAGAGTAAGTGGCTTTGCTTGAGCTCAACAGCGCGGCTCCTGCTGTAGCCTCTGGCAGTCATTTTCAGAACATTACTTATGCGGAGGGTGGGGGGGCGGGATGAAATGTAGCCTCAGACCTAAGGGACACTTTACACTGTGGCCACAGGTATCAGAAGGCTACAGGAGTAGAGGAATTGCTGCCTCATTTTGGGCTTTGATCTGAAGTGAAGAAATGGGAAGGCTGCAGGCAGAGAGGACAGCTTACACAGTTGTAGGAGTGCAAGAAGGGCATGGGGGTTCGCAGCATTATTTTAGTGTTTTGAGAAATTTAGACAGTTGGCGAGCTCTGTGTGTAAGAGACTTTTGGTCTGCTTAGGGCCAAACTAGGGCAGTGGGATGAGAAAAGATTTCTCATGGGTAGTGATTTAGACACAATTTTAATCTGGATTGGGGGGAATGGTAATTTTTGGTTAAGCAGAGGACAGTTTTCTTCCCTTCCTGTTAAACAGGAGCTAAAAAACCTGCATTTTCTTGGTGAGTTAGAAAGGACATGGAGAGAGTGACCAGTAACATCTGTGTATACGTATGTTTACAAAGATCTTTTACCTGTAGTAATTGTAGACGCAAGTAATAAACGACCATTATTCTCACTTTTGGTTGAGTTTCTCTAGGTCAGAAATCTAGCCAGGCATTGAAATGCTGCAGATACTCTTTAGAAAGTATGAGCATAGGAATTAATTTTGGATGCCCAAACTGCAGTAAGCAGGTTGATGGAGAATTGTGACAGAAAGATGCAGTTTAATATCTTTTGTGTAGCAAAGATGATTGCTGTGCAAATGTAGCTGGTTGCCATAAAGATAAGTCTTTTTTAAATAGCAGCTTGGCAGTTTGTATCAAGAGGCACAGAAATACTCTGGATCTAATTTAATTCACAAGTTCCATTTCTGGACATTTATCCTGAAATAATTGAAAAGTAGGGAAACTGTAAGCTGATCACTGCAGCAGTAACTGCACTACGTATAATTGGTGAATGGTGGGGTTACAAGCGCCAGCTGGAATGTTGTGCGTACGTTAAAAACGGTTGTCGTGTATGGAAAATGCCCAAGCAGAGGGGAAAGTATTTGAAGTATGTGCAGTGTGATTGTGATTATTAAATACACATGGATGAGGACTTGGGGAGTTTTTGAAAAATGAAAAAAGTGTGATGCAACTGAAGTCTCCTTGGAAATAAAGATTAGGGAAATGTTTTAAGATATTGGACTTGAGTGGACTTCTTTACATAAAACAAAGAAGTTCTCTGTCTGGATTGGTTTGTCTCTTGCCGTGAAGCTGTTTTCCTGCAGAGTTCTTAAAAAGAACTGTGCCCACTGCCTTATTTACTCACTCCCTAGAGTCTTACTCCTCTCTGCTGAAATTCCTCCTGGGGTAGAGTGTCTTCTTAATCCACTGTTGATGGCTTCATAAATCACCTCCTTACTGAAATGTGCTCATTAGGCCAATTTGTAGTCAAACCGGGGTGTGGTGTGGCTGTGCAGGAATGAATAGAACGGTACCTGGCACCAGCTCAGGAAATGTTAGGTGTTGTCATTCACTGGGTGAGTTTAGGCACCGTTACTTTTCAAGTTGAATTTGTCTGCAGCAAACAGGTAAAATGTTTATGGTCTGGGCTGGGGAGCCCTTGGCTTAATCAGGCTGTTGGGTTTTGCTGTTGGTTGCTTTGCAGAAAGTACCTAAACTTTTCACGGGCAAGTCCAAGCTCCCTGAGACTGCCTTGAGGGGAGCAGGTTGGTTCAAAGGACTGAGGGAGAACCTTTGAACCTGGAGCCTGGGGCTGAGCCATCCTGGCCTGTGTGTGACTTGGGAATTCATCTCCACTTTGTGGGCCTTGGTTTCCTCGTCTGTAAAGTGGAGGCGCTACCTGGATTACAAGGCCGCTGGGAGGGTTAAACGAGAGGGATCACTACCAGGGAACACTTCAGAGCCGTGTTGCTAGTGCCATGGAATTAGGGGAGTTAGCAGCCCCCCCTCTCTTCAGTGCTGTAGCTCTGGAAGCAAAGTGACCAGGGCTATTGCCTTCCCAGTGGAACACCAAGTGTGTTTTCCACGATGGCCTCCTTACTCACATACCAATTCTCTTCCAGGTCTTACTGTGCTGAGATTGCGCACAACGTCTCCTCCAAGAACCGCAAAGCCATTGTGGAGAGAGCAGCCCAGCTGGCCATCAGAGTCACCAATCCCAACGCCAGGCTGCGCAGCGAAGAAAATGAATAGACAGCTCTTGTGCACGTTTTGTTTAATAAAACCGTGAAACGGCCATCTGGCATTTCCCCCTTGGTTTTACTCTTCAGTTTGTTTGACAGCTTGTCACAGAGATTGCTCTTTTGCCTGTTCGTGCTCTGTGGAACCTTCTGTTTGGAAGGCGTTTGTAAAGGATACGTGATCCCTCCTTCATGGGGCCCAGGCCTCAGGCACCCAGAGCAGCCTTGGTCAGCTCCAGGTGGGCTCGGGAAGATGTGGCCCTCAGACCACGGTAGGTTCTGAGACCCCTGGTTGAAGGACCTTGCATCGTGGAGCAAGTAGTCATTTTTAGCCTCACTTTATAAAGTTAGGAATCACCCTGTGTGGTTCTTGTGAAGATTGAGGACAATCAAGTTTCCTTTTCAACTACAGTCCTAGACCTTAGTCAACAGTACCTAGAATTCAGCTGTTCTACGAGGCTAAGAGGCCATTTTTCCAAGACATGGTATTAAGAGGCAGCACAGGTCACATGGAACAGGGCATGTGGCACTCTATAGCACAAGATTGGATTTAAGGCCCTTAGTTCAGTAGATAAATGTCTTACAGATTGGCTCCTGTTCAAAACTCAGTCTGAAACGTTTGAGTAAATTGTTGGTCATTGTGTGACTTGTTTGAATTGACGAGGGAAGCATTCTGATAGTCTTCTGACTACCGAGTAGAGGAATTGTGCGGAGAAAACGGTAACAGTTTAGGATCTGTCCTTTATTAACCTGGGATAGCAGAAAATTCTTTGGCCTGTTGCTTAATGTTTCTGTGTCCTTGATACTAAAAACTAGAAAGGACGTGTTCACAAACCACCTGGTTACACCTCGATGGGGGGACATGAAAGGTGGTTTGTACTTTTTCATTTGTGCTTTCCTGTCTCTCTTTGCTACGTAAAGAGTTTTGGGATTAGAAAAAAACATTACATCCAATTACCTACCCCACTCACCTGCCTCTGCAAAAATAATACACATTTCTGATTTATCACTGCCAATGAGAAATAAAGCATTTTGGATTCTAAAGTGTGAATAGCTCAGGGAGGTACCTGAGTTTTTAAGATGCCCCACCAAAGCACTTATTTTGGGCACATCAGATCAGGTGAAAACGTGGGAGTAGTGTGAATGACACATCTGGGACAGCAGGGAGGAAGGCCATCCAGCTGCCTCCTAAGCTTTTTGCAGCTGTGACCACACGTATTTCTAAATACTAAGTACTTGGTGAGGCTGGGACCCCCAGTTTGAAGGAGCCAGGCTGACCTGTGTTAAGTCACATCTATCGTTGGTGGAAGATTTGGAAGAACTACCACACCCGCTTTGAATAACTGTCCTGAGTTAAAGGGCCCAACTGTTGGCAGCCTTGCAGCTCGGACTGGGGTCCCTGGAGAAGGTGCCCGACCAGGAGAGTGAGGGCCCCAGTGAGATGGGTAAGGGGCAAAAGTTAAGAGGCCTGTGGTGCTGGGAGGGTGAGGCTCTGGCTTCAGTGGGCCTCCTTGTGAGTTGGGGTCCCCTGGGGGTGGGGGAGCACTAGCTGAGCTCCATGGAGTCTGTGCTGGGGGCTGAAGCAGAATCCTTCTGGATGCTTTCAAAGAGGGCAGCCAGCTCGGGGTTGGATCGAATTTGGGACAAGAAGTCAGCCATGATGGGGCTCTTCCCCACTTCTGGGATGGTCAGCAGGGCGGCCACTGCCCTCATCGCGGAGCGCTTCAGTTCATCTTGCTTCTCAAACTCCTGTTTCACAGAACCAGCTTTGACCTAAGGTGGGAAGCAATGAACAACAAGCCATCCTTTACTGAACATGGCCTTGCATTTCCCTGGTCACGTCATCCTCCCCAGCTCACGCGCCATCTCCTATCTTTATTTACTGCGCTTAAAGCAGGCTCTTGGCACCACTGGACTTCATGAATGGGTTGCTGTGACAGCCTTCTAGCTGGCCTCTTACCCACGGTCAAGTCCTTGCCTCTGCCACCCATTCTGCAGACAAGCTGGGGAGTAGACTTCCAAAGCTGCCTCGCCTGCTTTCCACTGCTTTATCCTCTACCTCTCCCGCTTATTCACAGAATCTCAGGAATTTCCCCACTGCTTATGCAATAAAGTCCAGATTCCTTCCGCTCTGCTCTCAGGACACTCAGCCCAGACAACACTCAGGCTCTTCCCCGAAGAGGCTCAGGTAGAGGTGAAAAGCTTGGCATTGGGGCTGGACAGTCCTGGGTTCAAATGGCTCTGCCCCCTAAGAGCTGTGACCCCTCTTTAAGCTCCAATCTAAAATACTCTGCTTTCTTTTTGGTTAATTCCTACTCTTCCAAAACCCAAATTAGTTCTTGCATTCAGCAGGCATTTACTGGGTGTGATAGGCTCTGTGCTCAACGTGACAGCTTTCCGTGAGCCTCCTGCCCCAGATCCTCCCCGGACCTTGAGGCACTCCAGGCTAACTGCCCTATACCAATCAACCAGTCAGTGACTTCTATCTTTCTAAGGGTCTGACTCAGTTTCCCAATTAGGATGTGAGAGGAGGGAGTCCACCATGTTCAATGTTGCATCCCTAGTACCTTGCACAAGGCCCAACACTCAGGAAGTGTTTAATGAGTGAAAGAAAGACAGAGCCAGGTCTGAATCCCAGCTCTGCAATTTACTAACTGTGTAGCCTCAGTCAGTAACTTAACCTCTCTGAACCTTTGTCTCCCTGTGTGTATAATGGTAAGAATAAGAAGTACTCTGTAGGGCAGTGATAATGATCGAATAAAGCACTTCATACACCACCTGTACCGCAGGAGATTCTCAGCAAACAGTAACCATGAACGATCTGCAGAGAACCCGGCAGGTGCGCCCAGGGCTGGGCAGGGGGCTTACCTTAGCGGTACAGGTGGCCCTGAGGGGCTCGATGAGCCGGTCCACCCTCTGCAGGACAGGCACAGGACACAGGGTAGCCAGTCGGGCGAGCATGATGAAGGTCAGCATCTGCCCAGGAGGAAGGAAACAGTTCTTGGTGAAATGGCCCAGGACGGAAAGGAGCAGGCCCTGGGGAAGAGCAGAGGTCTGGAGCTCAAGCCCAAGCTCTAGCAGCCAGCCAGCCAGCCTGCCACACTGACCTGTGTGTACTGGCACTCACCAAATATTGCTTGACGAAATTAAGGAATGTTTTTGTGCGTTTTCCCAGGAAACACTGAGATTTACAACAGTGGTTCTCTCTAGGTGGAGTGGAACTTCTGGGTGATTACTACTCACTTCTCTATTCACTTTTATATCGTCTAAACCCTTTAAGACAAGCATAATTCCTTTTGATTATTTTACACTGGTTTTTCGTTACAAAAATGATTCATGTTCATTGTATTTTAAAAAGCTACAAGAAGGATAGAAAGTAAAACCTGTCTCCCTCACAGGTAATAAAAAAATGGCCCAAACTTCTACAACTCACTTATCACCTAACAGTGGGTCTTGGCCACCTTCCATGCCAGCACAGAGATCCCGCTCCGTCTTTGTAATGCTGCCAGGATCCCATCCATGGCTGGAGGTACCCGTTTTACTGAGCCAGCTCCCCATGAGTGGACATTTGGGTAGCTGCCAGCCTTTCCCAACTCCCAGAAAGCTGTGGAGAACCATCTCTCACATAAAACTCTGAATGTATTTTTAGGAGTCAGTCCATGAAGTCAGTTCATGGAGTGTATAAGAATTCTAAATTTTAAAATGTTTCTAAGGTAGTACGGGGATATATGTATTTGTACAGCTGATTCACTTTGTTATAAAGCAGAAACTAACACACCATTGTAAAGCAATTATACTCCAACAAAGATGTTAAAATAAATTCAAAAAAAAAATAAAAATAAAAAAATAAAATGTTTCTAAATTCTACATTTTTCTAGTTCTGGTCAACCCATCCTCCCAAGAGCTTGCCCAGTGTAGACTCCCACCAAAGGTGTGAGACGTGGGTTCTTTTTCTTATTGTTAAAGAACAAAGCAGCTGTTTTCACGGGGGCGCCTGGGGCAGGGGTGGGGGACAAACAAGAAGTGGGCCCTGTGGCGCCTGGCTGGCCTCTCGCTGCGGGGTGGGCCTGGGTCCGAGAGGGGGCTCGTCCTACCCGGATATCGTAGTGGTCCTTCAGGCCGTCCTCCACGTGGTTCAGGAACTCGCAGATGTCCAGCTGGTCCAGGCAGCTCTCGAGCAGCGAGTACATGCACTCGAAGGCCGCCTTCCGCACGTCCAGCCCATCGTCCACCGTGTGCTTAAAGGGCCCCATCTCCACCTGCAGGAGGGAGGGATGAGAGCGGGCTGGGGGCTGTGACCCCAGGGCATAAGGACGCCTTCCCAGGTTCCTGCTGCACCCCTCCCTCTGTTGTTCAGTACTGCGTCCCATCCCCAAATCATGCCTTAGACTCTTAAGTCTCCATGCCTTTGCTCAGCCCATGATGCCTTTTGATAATAATAGTAACAATAATTATAATTACAAGTATTAGAATCTACTGAGCAGTTATAATGTGCCAGGCACTGTGCCGAGTGCTTGACAGATGACATTCTACTCATTCATCACAACAGTCCCAGGAAGACAGTGTTACTATTAACTCCATTTAATATATGAGGAAACTAAGGCTCAGAAAGGTTAACTAACTTGCCCAAGGACACTAGCCCAAGCTAGCAAATGGCTCAACCAGAATTACAAACCCAGGTGTCTCTGAAGTTATAACCACAAGGCTCTGCTCTTAATGGTAAACTCCTTCTTACCCCTCAAAGCCCAGCTCAAATGTCCCCTTCTTTTGGAAAACTTTCCTAACCCCTCTGATCAGTCACATCCTCCTCAGCGATGCCAGGTGGTTCAGCCCTTCTAATTATATCGCGCAATGACTTGGCTGTTAAATCACTTTTAATCTCCGCCTCTTAAATCCTAACTTCACCAAGTGCTCTAAGTAACTTAAATAATCAGCAGAGAGGGTATCCCTCCCTCTCCTTCAGGAGGCCATGAGCTCCCTGGCGCCTGGACGCAGGGCTGGTGCTCCACGAACACCTGCTGAATGTTGAGTGATAACAAGAGTGGCTGACATTTACTGAGCACCGACTGTGTGCCAGGAGCAGATCTGAGCACTTGTAGGATTTAACTCATTAAAAATCTTCTCAACAACCCTATAATGTGGACACGGTTATTTCTCTCCCTTTGCCCATGAGGAGAAACTGAGGCTCAGAGAGGATCGGGTTGCCCCGGCCAGGGTCACACAGCTGGGAAGTGGAGGGGCAAACTTAACCCTGTGGGCCGGACCTGCTCTGATGAGCTTGACCCTAACCCTCGCCCCAGCCGCAGCAGTCAGGCCCAAGGGCTCCCGTCTCTGTCCTCCCACGGCTTCACCTCTCGGATGAGGTCCCGGCGGATCTTCGTCTCCTGGTAGAGGAGGGGCAGGATGTCGTCCAGCAGGTCGCGGACCAGTGAGGGCTTGTTGTGCACGGCGGAGTTGAAGAAAGCCAGGGTGGCCCGGCGCACATTCAGGTCTGGGTCCTGCAGGCTCTCCATGAACTCTCCTGGCAGAAAGACCAGAGGTGGTGTGAGGGGCAGCACAGCCAAACACAAACCACCCCACCCCACCGTGCTTATCTGGTTAACGGGAGCCGTGCGGACCTGGCTGGACGGGGACAAACGTGTTCTGAGCATCTACTCTGCGCAACAAACCTTCAAAGTCCAGATAAGAACGTGGACTTGAGTCTGGCCTGGGTTCAAATCCAGGCTTGACCACGTCCTAACTGTGGCACCTTGGACAGCCTCAATGTCCTCAACTGTAAAATGGGTGTTAACAGCAGTACCTACACTGTAGGACTGGTTTTAGGATTAAAAATGTGGTGATGTCTACAAAGCACACAGCAGAGCACCAAGTGAGGACTCTATAAATGTTAACTTGATTTTATTTCAGATGAGAATGCTGAAGATCAGAGAGGTGAAGAGACTTACACAAAATCACACAGCATTTCTTTCAGTATAGGTTAGAGTTTTTAATAACTATGTTCATGTTTTATATATTCAAAAAATAAATAAAATCAAGAATGGGAGGGCTCCCTAAAAAAAAAAAACTGTATTTCAAATGATTAATATAACCACCCAGGTTATGAAGGAGAAAACAACTCACCTAAGTAACTTCCAAAGCATTGTGACAAGATGCCCTCAGGCTAAAGACAAAAGAATTATAAACGAATACTGATTTTTCACAGATAAGGGTTTAGCAATTCTCATGACTACCTTCTGTGTATTCCAGGATTAAGTGAATAAATATCTCAGGAGCTGGGTTTCCCCTGTAACAGAAGGGTATATGGAAAGGGAGAAGACTAGCATGAACCCTGTGGTGCTGGACTGGAATATACATGTGTGTCTGACTAGGTACATACAGTCATACGTACTTAGATTTCCTGATTCTGTCTGCTGAGAGGGCCTAGAAGTAATGGCATCCCAGTAGCAGTGAGCACACCTAGTGCTCAGATCTTGGATTCTGAATACTATTCTCCACTAAAAGGAATCGGGCTCCTTGGAGAAATGGTTGATTCCAGGGCTGGGGCAGGAAAGGTTCAAGATGGGTCAGGAGCACCTTATCGTGCCAAAAGGTAAGGAGATGCTCAAAGAATGATGGAAACATATCAACAGAACATAAGAACCAGCTTGAAGGGCTCCCACTGGCTGAATGTGAGACAATCTTGGGAATCAAAATAAGTAAGACAGTTATAGATTATAACCCATTGAGTGAAATACAAACCCCTGAGTCTATAATGATATGAACGAATCAATGAATAAATCAATGGGGGAAAAAGAAAAGTTATTTCTGAGAACAAAATGCAAACTAATAAATATGGGAGGAATGCTGGAATTAGAAAGTTGTCATTTAGCAACTGTCAGTAATCATTTATTCAGGCAAGAAACCACAATGGATGCAAAATGTAGTGGGCAAAAATTTGATGAGGAAGAAGATATTTCAATAGGCTTAAAAATACTTATTCATGGGCTTCCCTGGTGGCGCAGTGGTTAAGAATCCGCCTGCCAATGCAGGGGACACGGGTTCGAGCCGTGGTCCGCGAAGATCCCACATGCAGCGGAGCAACCAAGCCTGGGCTCCACAACTACTGAGCCAGCGTGCCACAACTACTGAAGCCCATGTGCCTAGAGCCCATGCTCTGCAACAAGAGAAGGCACTGCAGTGAGAAGCCCATGCAACGCAACGTAGAGTAGCAACGAAGACCCAACGCAGCCAAAAATAATAAATAAATAGAATAAATAAATTTTAAAAAAAACAAACTTATTCATTCCAAAGGTAAAAGTAACTTTAAAGTGGAGAAACCTAGAAGTCTCCATCCTAACCAGTCAATCAGAGTTACCATCACCTGTCATGGGACAAACTGCCATCATGGGCCTCCTGATGTGATGCACTGGGAAGAACACAGTCTCCCAGCAGAGCAGGATCCAAACCCAGGGCTGGTGGCTCTGGGTCCCTTCTGCTGTGCCCTGCTGGCTCCTAGGTTCTCACTCTCTCTGAGAACACAGCTGTGGGGACCCGGCAAGACCTGAGTTCAAATCTCCTCTCTGAGCCTTACTTTCCTCATCTGTAAAATGGGGCCAATGCTCAGGCTACACAGGGGGCTGTGAAGATGAACCGTGATGAGGTAAAAGGCCTAGCATGGTACCTGATCTACAGCAAGAGCTCAAAAACATACAACAACAAACCCAAACACCCAGATGGAGGCCTTGGGGGTGTGCCAGCCATGGGCAGCTCAGGCAAGATGGAGAAAATCAGGGCTGGAGGCAGCGTGTGCCCGCTGGGCCAGGACGTGGAATGAAGTAGCTGCTGACAATATTGCTGCAGCTTCCGGACATGTTCTCCAATCCAGAGTGCTGGCCCTTCTTCCCTGGCGGTCCAGTGGTTAAGACTCTGCACTCCCAGTGCAGGGGACAGGGGTTCGATCCCTGATCGGGGAACTAAGATCCCACATGCCGCACAGTGTGGCCAAAAATTAAAAAAAAAACAAACAAACCCAGAGTGCTGGCCCCTTGGTCGCACACAACAGTGCCCCAGCAGGTGGGGATCAGCACCCCCATTTTATAGCCAAGGACGAGGTGGCCTGTCCATGCTCACACAGCCCAAGCAGCAGAGCCAGGATTTGAACCAAGGCTGCTGGAATCTAAAACCTCTCCACACTCCACCAGGCTGCCCTGCCTGGATGAGGAGGGCCAGACTCTGGTGTGGTCCAGGTGAAGGTCCACAGGCAAGGCTGTTTGGGCTCCTCAGGCCAGAAGGTCCCTCAGACCAGGGATGAGCCGGGGAGCTGCTCTCCCCAGCCCCTGTGCAGCTCTACCCAGCTAGGTGCCCGCCAAAGCCAATGCAAGGGAGAGGCTGTGGTTTTCTACCTCTAAGAGCCTGTGTTCATGGAGTGCTTTCCCCTCAGTCACACAGGGGGGTCTCCAAAACAACCTGAGAACACGCAGATAAGGATTTCTCAATCCCATTTTATAGATGAGGAAACTGAGGCTCAGAGGTGAGAAGGGGCAGGCTGGGCCCACCCAGCGATTCCGGAGCAGTGCAGGGATTTGAGCCCCGCTGCCCATCATGGGTGAGGCAGCCTCCCAGGTCTCCAACTCCCCTTGGCTAACATGTAAGAAAAATCAGCTCAAACCCACACACCTGTGGTCAACTTATCTTTGACAAAGGAGGCAAGAATATACAATGGAGAAAAGACAGTTTCTTCAATAAGTGGTGCTGGGAAAACTGGACAGCTACATGTAAAAGAATGAAATTAGAACATTCTCTAACACCATACACAAAAATAAACTCAAAATGGACTAAAGGCCTAAATGTAAGGCCGTACACTATAAAACTCTTAGAGGAAAACACAGGCAGAACACTCTATGACATAAATCACATCAAGATCTTTTTTGATCCACCTCCTAGAGTAATGAAAATAAAAACGAAAATAAACAAATGGAATCTAATTAAACTTAAAGGCTTTTGCACAGCAAGGAAACCATAAACAAAAGACAACCCTCAGAATGGGAGAAAATATCTGCAGATGAAGCAACCAACAAGGGATTAATCCCCAAAATATATAAGCAGTTCATGCAGCTCAATATCAAAATAACAAACAACCCAATCAAAAAATGGGTGGAAGATCTAAATAGACATTTCTCCAGAGAAGACATACGGATGGCCAAAAAACACATGAAAAGATGCTCAAATCACAAATTATTAGAGAAACGCAAATCAAAACTACAATGAGGTATCACACCACACCGGTCAGAATGGGCATCATCAAAAAATCTACAAACAATAAATGCTGGAGAGGGTGTGGAGAAAAGGGAACCCTCCCACACTGTTGGTGGGAATGTAAATTGGTGCAGCCACTATGGAAAACAGTATGGAGGTTCCTTAAAAAGCTAAAAACAGAACTACCATATGATCCAGCAATCCCGCTACTGGGCATATACCCAGAGAAAACCATAATTTGTAAAGATACATGCACCCCAATGTTCACTGCAGCACTATTTACAACAGCCAGGACATGGAAGCAACCTAAATGTGCACAAACAGAGGAGTGGATAAAGAAGATGTGGTACATATATACAAAAGAACAAAATAATGCCATTTGCAGCAATATGGATGGACCTAGAGATTGTCATACTGAGTGAAGTAAGTCAGACACAGAAAGACAAATATTATATGATATCGCTCATAAGTGGAATCTAATTTTAAAAAACAATACAAGGGCTTCCCTGGTGGCACGGTGGTTAAGAATCCGCCTGCCAATGCAGGGGACATGGGTTCCAGCCCTGGTCCAGGAAGATCCCACGTGCCGCGGAGCAACGAAGCCCATGCGCCCCAACTACTGAGCCTGCGCTCTAGAGCCCGGGCACCACAACTACTGAGTCCACATGCCACAACTACTGAAGCCCAAACACTTAGAGCCCGTGCTCCACAACAAGAGAAGCCACCACAATGAGAAGCCCGCGCACCGCAAAGAAGAGTAGCCCCCGCTCGCAGCAACTAGAGAAAGCCTGTGCGCAGCCACGAAGACCCGACGCAGCCAAAAGTAAACAAATAAATAAATTTATAAAAAACAAAACAATACAAATGAACTTATCTACAAAACAGGAACAGACTTACAGATATCGAAAGCAAACGTATGGTTACCAAGGGGCTGGTGGGGAGGGATAAATTGGGAGATTGGGATGGACGTATACCCACTCCTACATATAAAATAGATAACTAATAAGAACCTGCTGTAGAGCACAGGAAACTCTACTCAATACTCTGTAATGGCCTATACGGGAAAGGATCTTTAAAAAAAGAGTGGGTATAGATATACGTATAACTGATTCACTTTGCTGTGCACCTGAAACTAACACAGCATTGTAAATCAACTATACTCCAATAAAAATTAAAAAAAAAAAAAAAGAAAAAGAAAAATCAGCTCAAGCCCAAGAACAGGGTGGAGGTGACCAAAGGGGGCAGAGGGGCGGGGGCACTCACCAACAAAGGTCTTCAGGATGGGGTCGATGGGGTGGGGCTGGTCCGAGATGAGGAACTTGACTGCTGTGACGACAGTGCAGCGGGTGTGCGGCCGACCTGCAGGACGGGAGGGGGCGCTTGGGGCGGGCGCGGCGGGTCCCGGACACCCACAGGCCAGAGGGCGCTGAGGCTCCCCTCGCCTCCGTGGGAGACAGAACCACATCCCCTCCCCACGCGAGACGCCCCGCCCATCTCTGGGGAAGCGGATGCTACCACTTTCCTTGGCAGCCCAGAATCTCCCCTGAATTCTTCCTACTTCGGCTGAGAGGGTAAAACTGCCAGTTCTCAGGCAGCCACGCCAAGGGCAGGAACGGAGAACGAGAACCCAAGACAGGGCTCAACTCGAAGAAAGACCTCTCTGCCCAGGCCTTGGGGCTGTGTTGTATTTTTCAGACACATTATCTCAATTAATACTCAGGATTAATTAATTAATCCTAGTCATTGGTTGATAATAATAATAAATCATATAATATTTGTAACAATAATTAATAAAAATTCTTCTTAATCTCCATTTTACACGTGAGGAGAGACCGGAAAGGTTAAATTCACGTCTAAGGTCACACAGCAGGTCCAGAATTCACCGGGTGCTGCTGAGCCCTCTCTGTGGGCTTCTCCAAGGAGGGAGCAGTTGTGCTTCAAGCAGGCTGAACTCACTTAATTTTGCTTTTCTGCTTGCCTTCTGAGTAGAGGAGCTGCAGAAAGGGAAGGGGGTACACTTCCCATTAGGGTGGAGGAGATTAATCGGCAGCTTCCACCCCTCCGGCACACAGCACTGAATGGGTTAAGGCTGTCTCCATCCAAGACTTCAGTTCAAGACTCAGCAGAAAGTTTACAATTTGATGCTAGGGTATGAGTGAGTGAGTTACTGACTTCAGACCTGTAGTTTTTTTCCTCTTTCTCTTTCCATCCTGACTGGCTCCTAAGAAGATTCAGGGTGGCTGATGAAGATAATACACATAGAACAGGATTAATTGAATTAAGAAAAATGAGGCCAAGGACAAAGTGAGATGGAAACCAGAGTGAGGGGCACGCCGCGAGAGACAACTAGAAAGTCCTATGAGCTTGCTAGAAGCAGGCCGCCAATTCGGCTCTACGCATCCCAGCAGCCGGCAGTTAAATAGGAAATGTGACTGGTTAGCCGGTTCAACAGTGGGCACGAGGTCTAAACAAATCTGAGCTTAGCAAAGGCAGGGCTGGCCCTCATCCCAAGACTCTTGCCTCCCAAGGTTCCTTGTGAAGAGCCCTGTGCAGTGTAACAGGTGACGTCCTCAACGTGGTTGTCCTGTCCACACAGCGGTGAGGGCCCAGAGCTGCTGCTTATATACCAGCAACCCAGGAAGGGCTTAACCGGAGTCACTGACACAGCAACGATCGATAGTGGATACCAGCAGTACTAATCAGGTACCACCCACTATACCAAGCACTTTGGCTGCATTATGTCAACTAACGCAGCACTGACCCTCTGGGGACCAGGTGACCAGCTCAAGGCCTGGAGGCCTTTCGCCCTCAGGGGCTTCCACTTGCCTAAGAGCCCACAGTCCACCTGCCCGCTTTCCTCCCTCCTGAGCTGCAGAACATCCTGACGCGCCCTAACCCCGGAACGTAAGACCTGCCTTCCTCACCCCTTCCCTGGCCCTCTCCACAGCCTGGTGCCTGGCATCCAATCCTAGGCCACGTTTCCATTTGCTCCTGCCTCATGCTAGCCCGAGACAGCTGCATCCTGCAGGCTGCCGTTTCTGGCCCCTCAGAGAACTGCCTTTACTAACTCTCACCTGGACCACAAGGCTGCTGTCCGCAAGGGGCACCGTGAAAAGTTTATGTGTCGGAGGGACACATCAAGGATTCTGTCCCCTCCATCCCAGAGGGTCCCACAGGAAGAGGCCTTTAAGTCTCAGGAAACACTGTTTTTAACGGCTCCTCTGCCTTGAATCTTGTCAACACTGTGACTCTCAGACCCGATGACCAGAACAAGTTCGCCCAATGTGGACCTCCGCCCACCTCCGATCTGGGCTGCCTGTGCCCGTCCCTGTGCCCCTACCTGCAGCAAGCTGCTTCCGGAACCGGGGCAGGAGAAATGGAGGGTTCACGAGGACCAGCTTCCCGAGGCACTCGGCCACCACCCCCCGGGTGCCCTCCTCGGCGCCCTCGCAGCGCTGGAACAGCAGGGCCCAGATGTCCTCGGTGTAGGGCTTCAGGCTGTCGGGCTGGGCGGCCCCCAGGGCCTCCCGGAGCGAGTGTAGCAGCAGGTACCGCCGCCGGGGCTCGGCCTCCATCTGCCCCAGCAGGAAGGGCAGGAAGTCAGGCAGGTTCCCCGCGCCCACGCGGCCCAGCGCGTAGGAGGCAGCCGCCCTCACGTCCTCGCTGGGCGAGCCCAAGGCTTCCAGGAGCACCGCCTTCAGCTCCCGCTGGGGGCCCGGCCCGGCCACCTGGCCCACTTCGGCCAGCGACAGGAACGCCAGCACCTTGACCCCTGGGCTCGAGCTGGGCGACCTGGCATCGCAGACCAGGCGGTTGGCCGTGCCCGCCACCTCCTGGGGACAGGCCACTGCGAGGGCCGCCACGCACCGAGCCAGCGAGTGGAACACCTGCTTGTGCAGGCCGGGCCCGCCGTCCGCCACCTGCTCGTAAACGGGCGCCGTGAGCAGGCTGACGAGCTCGGTGTAGTCCACGCACGGCGGCCGGGCCCCCACCAGGGCCTGCAGGAAGCCTTCGGCGGCCGCTAGCACACCGGCCGGCAGGAGGGGCGAGCGCAGCAAACGCAGCAGCTCTGCAAGCACAGGGCCGCTGACCTCGGCCAACAAGGCTGGCTGGGCGCGGGTCACAGTGGCGAGGGAGTTCACAGCCAGCTGGGCCACGTGCATGTCGTTCTCACTGACAAGGGAGGGCAGCTCGGCCAGCACGGCCCGCATGGCGGAGGGCGGGAGGCTGAGGCCCTGACTCTGGGCCAGGGCGGCCAGGGCGGCCAGTGTGGCCAGCCGCAGAGCCCGCTGGTTCTTCCGCAGGAACGAGGCCAGAATGGGCAGTGCCTCGGCTAGGATGGGCTGCAGGTCGATCCGCAGCGGGGACCCGGCCACCAGTGTGAGCGCCTTGACGGCAGAGAGCCGGGTGATCTCATTCCGCAGGCGGTCCAGGAGGAGCAAGAGCGACGGCTCCAGGCTATCCCCGAGCCGGTCACCCAGGTGGCCCACGAGGTGGCCCATGCAGGAGATGGCCCGCTCCTTCACCTCCTGGTCCAGGTCGGTGGCACGAAGCCGTGCCAGGGTGGCCGCGGACATCTCTCCAATGTAGGGCTCGGGGTCCAGCGTCCGAGGCCCGTCCAGCGGCCACAGGGCCCTCACCAGCTCCTGGAGCACCAGCAGGGCCTCGGCTGCGATCTTGTAGAAAGGGTCAGCCACGCAGGCCATCACAGGTGGCAGGAGAGTGGGCAGGTGGGCGTGGAAGGCCTCAGCCGGCTCTGTGCCCAGCAGCCCCTGCAGGAAAGCCAGGGCATCCATCCGGATGGTGGAGGAGCTGGAGCGGTCCGCCAGCGAGAAGACGATGCCTGGGTTGGGGGCGGGGGGCGGGGGGGGAAGGCGGGCCAAGGTTACCAGGCCACAGACCCTGACCCAACTCAGCCCTCCCTGGATGCAGGGGTGGAGTACCCTCAGGCGTCTGAGCTGGACCCAGGCACCTGGGCTCTCATGCAGCAGATTCTATGAGGTCAGGGCTTGGCCGTGGCCGGAGCCAGGGCTGAGGACACAGGCCAGGAAACCTATTTAAAAGCAGGACATCGGGCCTGCACCCCATCCCTGTTCTCACTGTTGGCAGTGGGGAGCCACTGTAGGCTGCTGAACAGCGGCACTCTCAGGGATTGGGGGCTGGGGGCTGGGCTCAGGGAGAAGCCCAGAACAGCAGACACTGGGTTCCAGTTCATCCTACCTGCTACCAGCACGGGCATGTGCTCTGCCAGGCTGCCCGGGAGGACGCCTGCCAGCTCGGCGAGGAGGCTGAAGCAACCCTGGCGGGCCCTGACGCTCCGATCTTTAAGCTGCCTCTGCAGGGCCTTAATCACAAGAGGCACCTGTGGATGGAGGGGGGAGGTCAGTGACCACCCAGGAACCTCCACACCCCACCCACTACTGGGGGACTCTGCCCGGGCACCTGCCCATGGAGGACCCCCAGCGTGGAGAGGATCATTCAACCCCAAGCTTCCCATCACTTGCTCTGTACCAGGCACCTGATTCCACACTCGCCTTCTGAGGTGGGTACTAGTCCTGTGCCCAGCTGACAGATGGGAAACAGGCACAGAGTTGAAGTAACTTGCTCAAGGTCACCGGGCAGCGTGGTTCTCACTCGTACACTTGGTGAGGGTGAAGCACCGGGGTCCCCTTCCCTCCCCCAGCTAGATCCCCTCCCCAGTGAGCTCATCCACTTCTGAGTTGAGGATTCCCCTGAAGCAATGACTCCTAGACCTACATCTCTGACACGAGACTTGTGTGCCAACTGCCCGCCAGACATCTCTACTCCGGCATCCAACGAGGGCTTCGAACATTAATGTCCAGAACAGAACTCTAGACATGCCCCCGCTCCGCCCTCCACCATCTCAGGGACTGCACTATTTTTAGCCAGAGCCCAGAACTCACATGGCACCTCCCTGCCCCTTGCCTTTCACATCCATCTGCAAAACCCAAAACTATCTCTCAAGTCCGACCACCTGTCCCCCTGCCCCCTGCCCAAGGCACCACGCCCTTTCACCTGCACAGCTGCAGCGGCCTCCAGCCCGTTACAATCCATTCCCCACGTAGCAGCCAGAGTGAGCTTTTTCAAATGTGAGTGGGATCCCATAATTCCCCTCCCGTGGCTTCTACCCTCTTAGAATAAAACTGAACCCCCTTCCTGTGGCCTGGAACCCTACTTGTGCTGCGGGCTATCTGCCCGAGACTGTGTGGTCCAGGGCCAGGGACTTCATCTGTCTTGCTCCCTGTTGCCACTTCACGCACAGGGCCGGGCACACAGCAGGTGCTCGGTACGCACAATCCGGTGGGTGGAGAGATGGGGGGCGGTGGGAGGGTGGGGAGACGGAGGAGGGAAGGGTTGTGAGCAGGAGGGAGGGGCATGCGGAGGGGCAGGCAGGCACACCTGTCCTCGTAGCATCTGGAGGTTGCTTCCCGACTGGGTGGGCTCCTCCATGGCCTCCAGCCATCCCTTCGGGGGCCGTGTCTGCCGCAGCAGCACGATGTAAGCCCCGAACACGTCGGCCTTGACGTTCTCCTCGCGTTCCCGGAAGCGGCGGATGAGCACGGGCGCCAGGGTGCAGTGGAAGCTGGGCAGCAGGTCGGGCCGAGAGCTGATCAGGGCCGCCAGGCACTTGGCCGCTGCCCGGCGCACCTTCCAGCTCATGTCATCGTCGTCGCTGTACTCGTCTTCGCTCTCTGGGGCGGGAACCAGACACCCATGGAGCCCTGCGCACCACCCGGGGCGGTCTCCCAGGACGGAGGGGTGAGAAGTGAGGGGGCAGTGAGGGGGGCTCCGCCGGGGCCTCACCTTTCCATGGTCACTACCGGTTAATGAACACCTGCTGTGTGCTAGGGGTGGCGTCAAGCAGGGAACCAGCTGGCGTTACACCAGGGTCCTCCCGCTGCCTCCAGACTCTTGGTTGTTTTGACTGCACCAGGGAAAAACTGACTCCCAAGCTTCCAGTGAGGATTTAGGGAATCCATTTGGGGCACAAGACCCATCCTTGGGTTTCAGGACTGGCTGCGTGATGTTTCATTTACTGGGATTTCAGAAGGGAAAGGTGATAGCTCCCCTGCCCCAGACAGGGTCCTGATTCCGGCTTCCAAGCAGGACTAACAATAAGGAAAAGCTGTGTTTGTGTGGCTCTCCACTCTCCAAGCTCCCCCAAGAGGTCAGAGCTCAAGTCTTCACCATGCCTCAGGAATGAAGGTGTCTTGAGCCCCCTTTTATAGATGATACATTTAAGGCTCAGAGAGAATGAGGACTCTCCTGAGGACACACAGCTAGAAACAGCAGAGATGAATGAGGCCCACAAAGCCAACTCATACACCTGGGGAGACACACATGAGGCTCAGAGGGGGACGGTCCTCCCTAGGGACGCCCCCAGGCACAGGCTCAAAGGCCAGCATGTTCCTACCCACACTGCTCTGCAGAGAACTCAGACTCTCAGAGCACTGCATCTGGACAAGCCATAGTGGGCCAGGTGGATGGTCCCCCAGATGTGCCTTGTCAGCGTAGCAGATGTGTCCCCTCTGATGGACCCTTGTTTGTTATTTCCACCCTATGTCACCCATGAAGAAACATCCAGAGCTCCCTGTTACTAACAAGAAAATGTCCAATCTCCTTGGCCGGGCATTTGAGCCCAAAATGCCTGTCCAATCTCATCTCCTACCACTGCATCTCACTCTGAGTACCCATCAGGACCTAAGGCCCTCACCTCCATCAATGCCTCCAGGGCCCAGGGCCTTCCCTCTGAGTGACAGACAGGCCCACAGGCACAGAAGGAAAAAGCCATTGAGTCCATCCCCCATCCAGGTATCTCTCCCTGTCAGTGCCAATCATTCCACCACTAGAGCTTCACTCTGCTGGGTTAAAGCAATGGCTGTTGGAAACCATAACTAAAAGGGTACAGAGATGGCAGCATGAGGTGGGCGAGTCTGGCAAACATGGCTCCAAGGCCCAGCTACGCCACTTCCTAGCTGTGTTATCTCAGGCAAATCTCTTCTCATAAGTGTCCATCTCCTTGTCTGAAATATGGGGATGATAATAAATACCTGATTTCCTAGGGTCATTATAAGGAACATGAAGTAAGAGAGTACTTAGGGGACTTCCCTGCTGGTCCAGTGGTTAAGAATCCACCTTCCAAAGCAGTGGACGTGGACTCGATCCCTGGTCGGGGAACTAAGATCCCACGTGCCGTGGGGCAACTAAGCACGCACGCCACAACTAGAGAGAAGCCCGAGCGCCACAATGAAAGATCCCGCGTGTCGCAACTAAGACCTGACACAGCCAAAAATAAACAAATAAATATTAAAAAAAAAACCAGCACGTAGGACATCAGGAGATGCTCAATAAACATCAGCAATTACTACTATCTTGTGATCTGTGCAATCAGAGAGTGTGGGCACCACAGAGGGTCCAGATTTCCAAGGGCAGGGCTGGAGCCTGAGGAAGAGCTGGGATCAGGATGGGGGCACCATATGTGGCCCCTGTCTTTGGCTGGGGGATTTGCGGGAAGGCTGCACCCATTTCCACCCAGCAGCCCAAGGACAAGCTGGCCACTCACCTTGCTCACTGAACTCACTATCCTCCGTCTCCATCTGCTCCTCTTCCCCGTCACTGTCGTAGTTATAGTTGGGGTCGTGCTTTATGTACTGGAGGCAGAGGCTGGTCACATTGGGCACGTGGGGGCCCATCTCCTTGGGGCACCTGTGGGGTGGGATAGGCGAGGCTCTGCTGGACCCAGGCAGGACAGGGTTGGGGATGGCGCCCAGTGGTGAGTCCTGAGACCTGACTGCTTTGAGGCCAGCATCCTGCCCCCACTCCATCCCCATCAACTTCTCAAAGAAACCCCGGGGCCCCCATTTTCCAGCACCCCTGTTGCACCTACTTCCTCAGGAAGGCCTCAAAGGCCTGGAAGCAGGACTCCCGAAGCTCATCATCATCCAGGTTGCAGAACTCCTCCACCAGAGGCACCAGCCGGTCCAGATGGGTCCCTGCAGGGCCAGGTGGGTCACTGAGGCAAGGCGAGGTGAGGCCAGACCATCTCCGGGGCTCCCCCAGCCCACAGCATTCAGCCTGTGCCTGCACCTGCAGCCCTGGCCACTGCAAAGTTACTCAGAGGCTTCACAGTCAAGCAGATGTGGGTTCTAGCCCTGACTGAGCGCCCTATAAGCTATGGGACCTTGGGCACATCACAACATTCTTTAACCTCAGACCATTCATCTTCACAGTAGGGATAACAATGCCTACCAGCCAGAGAGTTTGTCAAGATTAAAGATAAGATTCAGATAAAGATCTCCACCCAGGTCCTGGCACAAAGCAGGCACTCAATAAGAAGCATCTGTTGTTGAAACTATTACTCATGTTCTTGCCTTATTTCCTGCACTAGGTTGTAGACCTGGGCAAGGAAAGTGGGGAGGCAGGCACTGCCCTTACCAGGCAAGGGGGGCCCCCTCACTGGTCCCTGGGCTTTATATGGATTCTGCCCTAGCTCTTCTCCAGCCGTACGCTTTCCCACCCTGAACCCTTGTCCGGTCCTGTGCAGTTCCCTCTCCCAGGTCCATGCTCCCGAGGGTGGCTGCTGTTTGGGGGGATGTGGACAAGTGGTTGCCTAGGGTGGGGCAGAGGGTGGATGGACTGCAAAGAGGCACAAGGAAACTTTTGGCGGTGATGGAAATGTTCTGCATCTTGATTGCGGTGGTAGTTTCACAAGTGCACGAAAAGTTCAAAACACACTGAATTGTACACTTTAAGTAATGCGGTTTATTGTACATACATCATCCCTTTGGAGGCATGACTTGTAATTACCCTCGCGAGCCTCTGGGTGGGGCTCAGAAGCAGGTTGAGCTCAGGGCCCACCTGGCTGCCTCTCGAGCCCACTCTTCCTCTTCAGGCGCTTCAGCACCGCCCCCGCCCCTCCCCACCTCAACCACGCCCCTTAACCAAAGAGGTGGCTCACCCGGGCCCCACCCCCTCAGCCCAGGATCCCTGTAGTCGGCCCCGCCCCCTCCCCGTGGGGCCCCTCCCCCTTACCGAGGCGGTGGCCTGCCTGGCGGCCAACGCTGCCCAGGCACTGGATCAGGGTGCGGATCGCCGCGGGGCTGGCGGGCGCGCGTGGGCCGGGCAGCCGGTCCAGCAGGTGGTCCGCAAGCTCGACGAAAAGGTCAGTGCTGCAGGCGGCCGCCAGGTGGCCGAGCGCCCCAACAGCCCGCTTGCGCACGGCCAGGCGCGGACTGCTCAGCTGCGGCAGCAGACAGTGCAGGAGGCTGGCGTGGAAGGCGCCCAGCGGGGCGCCCAGCCTGGGGAGCCGGAAGGAAGGGGTGTCGGGTGAGGCCCACCCGGCGGGCAGCCTGGGCCAGGCACTTCCCCTCTCCCCATGGGCTCCTGGTCGCCTCCCCCATTATGACAACCCAAGGGCCCTCACCCTCCCCATCACTGAGGCCAGGGTGATCTAAAGTGTGCCTCTGCCTAACTCCTTCAGTGGCTCCCCAGTGCCCTTCGGATAAGCTGAGCTCCGGGCTCAAGGCAAGAGGGAACACCAGAGAATGGTTTCTGCACAGATAGAACGCAGCCCCTGCAGCAGCTTCTATCCCACGTTCAAACCAGGCCTGTGCTTTTCCTGTCCCATGTGTCCTGAAACCTTTTCTTCTCTCACTCCACACCGACACATTGACCTCACCCTCACATATCTCTCTGTCCAGCCCAGACCTCTCTCCTGGGTTTCATTTATTTATGCATTCACCTACTATGTGACAGGGCCTGGGCTGGAAACTCGGGAGAGCAAGACGGACTCTGGCCCTCAGTCCTGCCCTATGGAGCTTTCGGTTGAGTGGGTACCTCCCAGGCACCTCAAATTCAACATGTTCCGAACGGAAACCATCACGCCCGCCCCGACATTGCTCCTGGAGCGCACCTACACGGCCAATGGCCCTGTGTCTGTGCCCACAGTTAGGAAAGCCAGACCCCTGGGTGTCAGCCTTGAGTCTTTGCCTCTCATCCACTCCAAGCGCTGTGGAGTCTACCTCCTAAATACAACCTGAATTCACCTGCCTGCAGAAGCCTTCTAAGCAGTCTCCCTGCCCATTCAACCCCCTCCCACCTTCCGTGCACTCTGCACATAGAAAGATCAGTCTAAAACACACAAATACACCCAGGGCATTCCTCATGCCTGCCGAGAACCCCTCCGTGAGCTCCTCACACTTTCAGTAGAATCTTTAGTCAACTGCCCCACCCTCCCAGCCCTCATCTCTCCACACCAGCCCCTCCTCATGACACCCCACGACTGCCTTGCACAACCCCCAGGACCCCATGTCTCTCTGGTCTTTGCCCTCTGGGCTGAAGGCAGGTCCCCCACCCAGGGTCTCCCTTATGCTCACCCACGCCTGGCCAAGTCCTGCCCACCCTTGAAGGCTCAGCTGGCTGGACCCTCTCTAGGAAGGTTCCCCACCCCCAGCTGGGTTATGGGCTCCTCCTCTGAGCTCCTACGGGCCCTGCTCTTAGCCGTATTGTTGTTCTTACTCCATTCACAGATTTATGTGTCTGTGAGCTTTTCCTTAGGGGCCGCCAAGACCCAGCCAACTCCATATTCCCAGAACTAGTCCAGCACCTGACATTTTTCCGGTAGGTGCTCAAATCTTGAGAGGCTGAATGAATACTTTAAAAATGTGTAGTGCAATTTAAAACAAAGGCCCAGCTATACTCATCCAAGAGAAGAAAAAGAGAAAGAAGGGCCGAGGGAGAGGATGAACAACACATGGGCTCCAGCTATGGAGAGACCTGAATTCAACACCTAGGTTCTGCCATTTACTGACTGTGACTAGAGACAGGCCACATCACCTCTCAGAGCCCATAAAACGGTGACAAACGCGTTCTCCTGGGACACTGCTGGTACGACTAAAGAGCCCTAGCACAGGGCCTGGTGTACAGTAAGTGCTGGCTCTGTGAATTTGAGACCCTCCCTGTCCCCCTTGCCCACGGTGGCCTCCCGCACCTGCTCAGCATGTCAGAGAGGATGTCCAGGGCTTCCAGCTGCACAGCCACGTCCTCCTGCTGGGCGATGGCACTGGTGAGCTGGCCTGTGATCTTCCGGCACACACTGGTGGCCAGGCCGGAGCCTGCACAGAGCACAAGGTGGGTGTGGTGAGGCCCAGGGCTGGCCTCCACCTGTGGCTGGCCTTTGCTCTGGTTGTGTTCCTGAGCCCACATCCCCCGAATCCTGCTGACCAGGGAAGCCAGGGCTGGCGTGGTCCAAGGTTTGACACAGAGTCAGACCACACTAAAGGAGACAGCTGGGGAGCTAAAGAACCAAGGGCGGACCTGCTGCCTTGCTCACCCCACACCTGACCCCTTTGCCCTCTGCCTTCCAATGCGGAGGTGGGAAAAGTTAAGCACTTCTTTCCTAGACTCCTTTGCTGCTTGGAGAGGCCAGGTGTGACCATGTTCTGGCCAGTGAGATACAGGTCAAAGTCTTCTGGGGAAACACGTGCTTTTCTTATAAAGGGCAAGAGACATGGGCAGAGACTTCAGCCCTGTCCTAATGGAGCTTCTGAATGAATGGCTGTAAAAATGGAGTGGCAGATCCCTTCAGAGTTATGTGAGAAAAGCAACCCCCTACTTCTTCAAGCTGCCATTAGTTAGACTTCGTTACTTGCAGCTAAAAGCATCCCTGAAACAGAGCCATGAAGTTTAACAGATCTGGGTCTGAATTCTCTGCCACTTATTAGCTGGCTGACCTTGGGTAAGTCCTTTCACCTCGCTGAGCCTCAGCTTCTTCAATCATAGACTAGGACAAATAGCAATAGCACCGAGTCCCTAAGACCTGAGTACCTGTGGCTGCCGGGGGGAGCTCCGACAGGACGGTCTTGAGGCCGATGCCAGCGATGTCTCGGAGCTGCTCCTTGTCTGACCGCATGTTGGCACAGAGGGCATCCACGATGGTCTCCACCTGGTACTCCTTCACTTTGCCCACCAGAGGACCCAGGCTGAATACGGAGGGAGGGAGGAGGTCCAAAAGCCCAGGCTCAGCCCGAGTCGGGCTGCCCCTTATGTCCCCTCATGTCTATGGGGCCACATGTGCTGAGGAAAAGGCCCCAGATCAACAGGGGACTTCCTATTTTGCCAGAAAGAGAGGTACCCTCTGGGTATGCCGACATCATTCCTGGCACCTCCCAAACCTGCACCTCCTCTTGGGTTTTACATCTCAGTATACGGCCAAACCATCGAACCCAGTAACCTCAGCTGGAAACCAGAGAATGCCCAAGAGTAGGGTTCTCAAACTTGCGCGTGTATCAGAATCCCCTAGAGGACTTGTTAAAACACAGATTGTGGGACTTCCCTGGTGGCACAGTGGTTAAGAATCCGCCTGCCAATGCAGGGGATGTGGGTTCGAGCCCTGGTCCGGGAAGATCTCACATGCCGCAGAGCAACAAAGCCCGTGCACCACAACTACTGAGCCTGTGCTCTAGAGCCTGCGAGCCACAACTACTGAGCCCACGCTCCACAACAAGAGAAGCTACTGCAATGAGAAGCCCACGCGCCGCAAACGAAGAATAGCCCCTGCTCGCCACAACTAGAAAAAAAAGCCCGCATGAAGCAACGAAGACCCAACACAACAAAAAGAAAAACAAAAAAACAAAAAACACAACACAGATTGCTGGGCCCCACTCCAGATTTTCAGACTTAAGAGGTCTAGGTGGGGCTTGAGAATTTACATTTCTAGCAAGTTCGCAGTAGATGCTGATGGTCCAGGGACCACACTTTGAGAACCTCTGCCTTAGAGGCTTGCTTCTCCAAGTGTGGTCACATATCAGCATCATCAGCACTACCTGGAGACGCAGAGATGCAGCAGCTCAGGTCCTACCCGAGAGCTAGTGAACTAGAATCTGTGCTTCAACAAAACCCCCAGCTGATTCGAATGCACGCGAAAGTTTAAAAACCACACCAGACACACTGCTTCTCAGCCTTAACTGCGCATTGCCGTCACCTGGGGCCTTTTAAGAAATTGTTACCCAGGTGCCAGCCCCAGAGTGTCTCAGCTAATTGGTTTCAGGTGTGGCCTGGAGCTGGTGAGTTTTTTTTTTTAATTCCCCGGGTGATTCTAACATGCAGTCAAGGCTGAGAACCTCTGACCTAAAAGAGTGGTTCTCAGATGACAGTGCGCATTAGAATGCAGATTCCCGGGTGCTACATCCTCATCTGCCCGCCCCAGCCCCCTCCTGAATTAGAATCCCTGGGTGGGGAGCACACAGTTTAAACAAGGGTCCCAGGTGGCCGCAGTGCACACCACTTGGCAAACTCTTGACTTCTAAGTGATCCCAGGTCTTTCCACTCTACCTTCTATAGCACTGGTTCTCAGTAGGGGTGATTCTGCCCTGAGGGGCGTTTTGGATATTTACTGGGGGGCCCTTCTATTAGTTATGCTCATCGTAACTAATGAGATGGCACTTCTGGCTTTTACTGAGGGGACGGGGTTGGGGGGAGGTCGCGGATGACAGAAAGACAATATTGTAAAACCATGTTCCATGTCCTGCTGGAGTTTCTAACATCCCACTGGGCATTCATACAGGTAAGCAGCCTTTCTATAATTATCTGAGTCCAAAACCTAATTTCATTTTACATATAAACACAAAGTACTTTTTTGCACTATTTTAATATATTAAAATATTAATATTTTAATATACTCTTAAAATTTCCAAAAATGTAGTTATCAGGTAACTCGAAGGAAGACTGTACTTTGTTTTCCTGGGAAACTTTACCGGGACATGGTCACCATTTCAGAAAATCTCGTAAGAGCAATGCCGCCTGTGCTATCTGAGTCCCCAACGTCCACACCTGTCTCCACCTGCTTCCTGCCTCGGCGAGCCTACCTCAGGTGCAGGCTTCTCACGACTTCATTACACGTCTACCGTCAACGCGCCTGAGCATTTACACAGTGAAACACATACTATTTTACCATCAACAACGTTCCTCCTATTTCTCCTTTATGCTCCAGTTTAAGGCATTATATAAACTGTTTTGTAATCATGTGTAAAGGCAGGTTCTATTATGCATGAATTTCATTTCGTGATAAGAGTATTTCAGACTACGTGTTATAAAAAGGGGTTATTGCTTCCGCTAGTAGGAAACCACTCCACCTGATCTCAATTCCACCGTTAGAGGGATGCTCCCAGACCACAAACCTGAGCATGTCTTGCTCCTGCATGAAACTCTTTACTGAATTCCTCTACTCTTGGGATCAAGCTGAAATTCACTACCCGCCCCAATTCACTACCTGGATCCAGCTCACAGAGTACTGTTTGACAGGCAATGCCCCAATTCTCTGTTGACCCCCGCCATTCCTCAGTCCCCTGCTTACCCCGCCACACACACACATGCCCTGCACACACCCCATCTTGCTTTTTCAGCTCTGGGGGTAACTGGCAAAAGGTCTCAGAACCACACCTCATGATGCCTACGGCAAACGCGCCCACCCCCGCCACGTTCTTTCACCCCCACCACTCCTGTGCGTGCCAGCCTGACCTTCCAGCTGCCAGCACCTGCATCTGTGCCTGAGGGCTTTCCCTGGCTGGAGATGCCAACGAATGCATAACCCTCCACCTACCCCAGGAGCAGCCCTCAACCAAGGAAAGCTGGCAGGTGGGAACACTCCAAGGTGCATGTCCTACGCTGTGTGCCAGGGATCCCCAGCAGGGGTAAGCTCCACTCGCCCACAGGAGAAACTTGCTCGATGCTTTATTGCTTTTCTTCCTTCCCTGCCTCACTTCTCTATCCCCCGACCTAGTTTCCTGGGATCTCTTTCCTGGTAAACGTACACTTGAATCCTTGCCACGGGGTGTACTTCTGGGGGAACCCAGACCAAGTCACTGTCCGGCTCCACGGGCACTCCAAGAGCTGCTCAGCAAGTCTTCTCTCAGAGGCTGTACCCCAAAGGGGCAGGGACCCTCCCATCACCACCAGGGTCGACGCTCACCACTTGACCGCCAGGTTCTGCACCTCCCCGTTCTTGTCCTCCAGAAGCTTGAGGAGCATCTTCACCACCTTGCGCTCGCTGTCCTCGTCCAGCTGGATCGAGTCCTTCTGCAGCTCTGACATCAGGTCACTGGTGGCCATGAACCTGGGCAGGGAGGACGGAGGAGGATTGCCGAGCAGCTCCTGGGCCCCGGTGATTTGGGCAGCACCTTAGAGTTCCCCAGAAGCAGACCTTGATACAAAGGGTCAGGGGCAGTCAAGGGCAAGTAGGTTATCTGGGCGGTGGGCACAGTTGGGCTACCACAAGGCGACGCGTGTGTGAGATACCGACTGGCCCAAGGTGGCAGACTCGGACACACAGCATCCCAGCTAAAGGCTTAGGACCTCCAAAGCACATGGCTCCTGCTTCTGCCATTTATGTAAATGGGAACTTGGGCGAGTTACTTCACCTCTCTGAGCCTTACTTAACCTGTCTGAGAAGTGGGGATGAGAACGGTACCTGCCCTGTGGGGTTGTATGGAAGATACAAGAAGACAATGTATGGGGTGTGCTTGGCACACAGTGGGCACTCAGTAAGTGTCCTGCCATGATTATAATGTCACGTCGTTCACGTCTCAGTCGGGCTAGAAGGTCGAACACAAACCTTGCAACCAAGTCAGGTGTCAGCAGGAAGCCTCTCTACCTGACAGGTGGAGGGGGACTAGCCCCGCCCAGCCCACCGGACCTCAAAGAATCACTCGGCCCTGCCCTCACACCAGCGGGTCTCAAAACCGTAGCCAGCATCAGAATCACCTGCAGGGCTTGCTAAATGCTGCTGGGCCCCAGGGTTTCTGAATCACAAAGTCTGAGCCGGGGCCCCAAATTATGCATTTCCAACAAGTTCCCGGATGAGGCTGAGGGGCGGGGACCACACTCTGAGAACTAACGTCCCAGGCCAGGTTGACGGGCAACAGGCATATCTTAGACATAGATGGCAACGGCTGAGCAGTCCCCAGCCACAGCTCGCAGACCCAGGGTGGGCATCAGCGTCAAGGACCACCCACCCACAGCTGGGCAGATCCGTGTGGCCGGATGCCGTGTCCCCGGCATTTGAAATTGCAGTGGAGTCTGAGCTGGAAGGTCACGGGGAGTTGGGGCTGCCGTAGCAACATGGAGCACCATTCCTGCCAAGATCAGGAGGGGAGAGCAGTCTTAAACTGGCAGCCTTCGGCTGTGTCCACCTGGCAAATGTTTTTCGAAAATTTGAATTATTTATTGACATTTAAAAATTAGAAGAGTTGACATAAAAGTACTGATTTCCAGATTCTCCTGAAAACAGAATATTTGAATACAGCTGGGCCAGCAGTCTCTGGTGACTGTAACTGGCTCGAGGCAGTGGCGGCTGCCCTCTGTAGGTAGGTGCACACTCCCCAGCTCAGCAGGTTCTCCCCAGGCCCGCTGCACCCGTTTATTGGCTCCTGCAGGCACTTGACAGCAGAGAGGAGAGATGCTGTGAAGTCCGGATCAGAGAGTGGCGGCCCCAAAGAAAGCGTCCAGCTTTTGCTCCCCAACCAGGCCTCTTCACACCAGCCTTGCTTTCTAGCTTGAGTGAGTCAACCAAGAACCCGCTCTCCCCGCCCCACCAAGCCTGCTATGGCAAAATTGGTCACAGTGGGATTCCAGCCTCATCTTTGCAGGCTCAGACCTGCTGCTGGATGTCACAGTGGCCCCTAGGGCCCCTTAGGCAGGAGGGCACTTGTCGGTGTCACAGCTGTTTATTTTTAACAGCTGGGATAAGCCTCAAGCCTGAGAGAAGAAAGGAGGCTGGGCTGGAGGCAAGGAGTGGGTGGCAGGGCTCACCATGCCCACCTGTGGGCCTGGCCACCTCATGACAAGCAGCCAAGGTTAAGATGAAGGATGAGGTTTGGATCTGAGCCAGGACAAGGCCTGGGGTAGCCACACGCACCCCAAAGTCTGTCCAGCTGAAGGGATGTTCAGAGAAGGCAGGCAGGGCCCTGAAGCTGAGTTTCTGCTGCAGTCCATGGAGACCCAGCTCAGCCTGGCAACCCAAGGGATGTACTCCTTTGCCCAAGATGGGCCTCCTGTCTCTTTCTTCTCCACCTACTGAACTCCCATTCACCTGTCAAGGGCCCAGCTCAAATGTCCTAGTCTCAGGGAAGACTCCTCTCATCACCCTGCCCTATCCTCCACCCACAATCTCTAAGCACACTTGGTCCCCCTGGATAGGACCCTCTCAGATACTCTGGACCCCTCCATTATAGCATCTCTCACACTGCGCTGCAAGCTTGGTCACCGGTGTCTCTCCTGTTAAACTGTGAACTCACAGAAGCCTGTCAGTTCATCTCTGGGACTCCAGGCAGCAGAACAACATGGATCGAAGACTTCCTCCACCTGCCTGGGACCCCCACTTGCAGTCACCGTCCGCCTCCAGGAGCCAGAGGACACAGTCTCAGTTTCATTCCAGAGAAACCCTAGAGGCGACTCAACTGAAATACTTGGCCACATGGGTGCCTGGACAGCTGGTCAGCGGGATCCAGCCCCCCTGGTATTTGGACTTTAAAAATAGACATCATCCTCATATGCTTGGGGTGGTTTTAAATGTTCTCAGGGCCACTGGCAGAGCAGACTGGAAGGGCTTCTCAGGCTCCAGTTGGCAGGGCCAGTTCCCTCTCCTGGAGCCTGGACCTGAGGGCCTAGACAGTGGTGCAAATCCCCTCGGTGACTGGCCAGCTGTGTGACCTTGGGCAAGTCACTTCACCTCTCCAAGCCTCTGGAGAACAGGAAGAACAATCACTACCACCCAGGCAGACAGGAAGATTGAATGAGATTACACTGGACAGCAGGAAGCCTGGGACACAGAAAACATTCACTGAGCACCAACTGTGTACCCAGAACATACTCTGGACACAAAAGGAGAGTGCACAGTCCAGAGGTCCAGAAGCTCTGGGTCTCCCAGGCTTAAAAAGTTATGCAGCAGAAATATGGGCTGGGGGAGGTGCCTAACCCTGCCTGGGTATCAGGAGGCATCCCAAAGAGGTGACAACTGAGTAGAAGCTAGCCTGGTGAAGGGGGGAAATGACGGGGCAGACAAAGAACTTCCAGGTAAAGGCCCAGAGAGGGGAGGGGACTGGCAGATTTCTGATGTGCCCAAAATCACAACAGTGTCAATCTATTAAGCGCTTACCTGGTGCCAGGCACTAATCTAAGAATCCCGCATGTATTAACTCATTTCATCTTCACACCAACCCTCGAGGTGGGTTCTGTTATTATCCCCATTTCACAGAAACAGAAGCTGAGGCTCAGAGGGGTTAAGCAGCTTGTCCACAGTCACACAACCAGTAAGCGGCCGGAGGCAGGATCCGAACCCAGGACTGTGGCTCAGAGGCTCTACTAAAGTGGGGGCTCTTGAGCGGTGTTGAGGAATGAATTGCCGAAGGCAGGGGTCAGACCAGGAGGGCAGGGCTTGGGTATCCTCACCTGTCAGGGGGCCTTGCTGAGATCTCATCCTCTGTGTTAGACTGACCTGGCTGTGCACCTCGATTCTCCACTTCCTAGCTTTGTGACTGCACCTGGGCCCTTCTTACCTCTGAGCCTCACTCTCCCTATCTGTAAAATGGGGGGGTAAAGTGACAGAATGTTCAACGGCTATATCCTCTCTGAGGACTCCTTTCAGCTCAGAGGGTCCAGAACTGGCTGTGTGATTACGGACCAATCCTTTCCCCTCTCTGGGCCTCAGTTTCCCCTGAGGAGGAGGGGACTGGACCAGAAAGGGAGTGGCCCACAAAACCTATAAGCCCCCACCGAAACCATCACCTACCTCTGTCTGCTAAGCCACTCAGCCCAGCCCCCTCCCTCAGGTGGTGTCAGAGCAAAGCCGGGAGGCGGGGAAAGGGTGCCCCTATGAAGTGCGGGGAGGAGGCCTGGGGTGATGTTGAGAAGAGAGCAGAGCTGAGGGTACGAGTGAAAAAGTCAGCCCTGGGGCTTGGAGTCCTGGGAGGGGAGCGGCTTTCAATGCGGAGAAGAAGAGGCAGGCGCTGGGATCCCCAAGGAGAGGCCGAGGGCTTCAGCGGGGGTTGCAGAGGAGGGCCAGGGCCCATCAAATGCGGCGAGAGATGCGGACTGGGCATAAGTGGAGAGAGGAGAGGCACAGGAAGCGTGCAGAGGGGCAAGCTGCGGCTCAGACGCGGGACGGCAGGCAGGGGCTGAAGTTTGCACGGTGGGAGACGCAGCTGGTCTGGAGTCCCGGAGAGGAAAGGGCAAGCAATCCGCGGAGAACGCAGCCCGAGCTTCCGCCGGGCGCAGAGGCGGGGAGGGGGCGTCTCGGGTGGAGGAGTGGGGCCCGCTGCGAGGAGCAGAGATGGGGGCTGCAGGGTCCCGGGGGAGGGCCGGCGCTCCGGGAGGGCAAGGCCGGGGGTTCAGGGCGGGACGGAGAGGCGGGGGCCGGGCAGCGGGCGCACCTGAAGTCCTTGTCGCTGGACGTCATCTTCTCCAGGAGGCTGGAGATGTGGAAGGCGGCGGTGCTCATGGTGGCTGCGCCGCGGGGCCGCCGACGGGAGGGAATATGGCGGCGCGGCCCCCTCCCCCGCCGCACGCGGAGTGCGCTCAGCGAACAGAAATAGCCGCCCCCGCCCCGCCCCGCCCCGCGGCGCAGCGCTCGCCTCTGCTGTGGCCGCCGCTGCGGGAGGCGGGAGGCGGGAGGCGGGAGGCGGGAGGCGGGAGGCGGGAGGCGGGAGGCGGGAGGGGCGAGGGGCCCGCTAGGAGCTCTGTGGTCTCGGCTAGGCGCCAGCCCTGCAGACGGCCCATCACCGGCTTGCACACTCCCACAGACGGGGAGCTCACCATCTCTCACCGGACAGCCTCTCCCTATGATTCCTGTGGGCCTCAACCCTGCTCGCGAGACACAGGCATGGTAACAGAGTCTCAGGTTCGAACCCCACCTCCGTCAGTTCTGCTACTGTGAAGCCTTAGCCAAGTTACTTGACCTCTCTAAGCCTCAGCTTTCTCATCTGTAGGCATTCAAGAAAGAGGAGCTGCTATTGTAGGTCAAGCCAACCAAAGCACTTCCACCCCCACCCTGCTCCCCATGCAGCCCACCCCAAAGCCAGACAGGATATGAAGTGTACCCTGTCGCCCCAGGCCTCCTGCCTGCCACCTCCAACCCTCAGGACATCACGGCCAGTTTCTTCATTTTATAGCTGCAGAGCTGAGGCCCAGAGAGGCAAAGGGACTTGCTGCAGGCCACACGGCCAGTGAATCTGGGATGGAATCAGGACTGACCCCAGACTGGGCAACAGTTCTTAACCAGAATGAAGCCGTGCACAGTTTCTCCCCAGGTAGGTACAAGCTCAGGGTGGGAGAATCTGTAGGAGGACGAGGAGAGTGGCAGAACTTCTCCAAACAGCCAGGAGGCTGCTGGCTCTTGGGAAAGTGAGTCGCATGTGCAAGACAACCCTGGGTTCAAATCCCTGCCAGGCTGCTTCCTGGCTGTGTGGCCTTGGGATAATGACACAACCTCTCTGAGCTATGTTCTTCTCACCCATAAGATAGGGATAAAATTAATCTTTATTTTATAACACACTCCTTGGGTACCAGTTATTGTGGGTTCCTGGGCTCTAGAGCAGCACTGTCCAACAGAACTTTCTGCAATGTTGGAGATTTTATACATCTGCACTGTCCATTCTGGTGGCCATCAGTCACATGTGGCTATTGAGCACTTGAAATGTGGCTTAAATGAAATGTGACTTAGTATGATTGAGGAATGGAATACTTAATTCTATTTATTTTTAATTAACTTTAAAGAGCCACCTACGGCTAGTGGCTACCGTAGTGGACAGTGCATTTCTGGACAGTAGGGACACAGCAGGGGACTAGACACACACAGCCCCTGCCCCCTGGGGACCATACATTCTAATGGAGGATGTGAGCATTAAGGAAGTAAGTGATTAGATAAGGAAAATAAGAGCTATACAGAAAACAAAAGGGGGTGAGGGCATAGAGAGTGCCTAGGTGTGGAGGGGCAACTTTAGTCATGTTAGTCAAGGAGGGCCTTTTTTGAGGAAGAGACATTTGGGCTAAGACCTGAACAGAGGAAAAGGAGGCAGCTGGGCAAAGGTTTGCAGGAAGAGCTCCTCACACAGAGGGAACGGCAAGTGCAAAGGTCCTGAGGTGGGAACAAGTATTGGAGGAGGTGAGGTCAGAGAGGTGGGCAGGAGCCAGATCATTCGCAGCCTTTCAGGCCAAGTTGAGGAGTTAGTTAGGATTTTATGTCAAATCTCTAGGGAGCCACTGGAGGGCATTAAGCAAGGAGGTGACATGATTGGTGTTTTGGAAAGACCCCTGTGACTGCTGAACAGTCGTGCAGTCAAGTGTGATGGGGGCTGCATTAGGGGAGTAGTGGTGAAGGTGGGAAGACATGGACAGATTTGGATATGTTATAGAAATAGAATAAATAAGGACACAGCCACTTTAGAAAACAGTTCGGCAGTTTCTTATAAAGTATGCTTATCATATGACCCAGCAATTACACTCATAGGTATTTATCCAAGGAAAATGAAAGCATATATTCACACTAATACTTGTACATAAATGTTCATAGCAGCTTTATTTATAATCACCAAAAACAGGTGGGATAAGGATTTGTAAAGACTTTTTTCCTGGAGAGTAGGCCTTTGTTATGGAGAACACTCTGTGTGTATTTCGCAGAGGTTACTCTTTGCCTCCCCTTCTCAGAACTCAGAGGGGAGCTCTCTTCATTATGAGAACTTAGTGAGGTGCCTGGATGTAAAACCCACAAAAGTGGGGGGGGGCTCCCTTAAGACTGTGGCCCCAGGAGTTTCTCACTCTCCCGCTAGTTCCCAGTCAGCCTCCCTCAATTTGTCAAAATTGCCGTAACAGTGTTCCTACCAGCTTATGGCTCCAGTGGCTTTTGCTATAGGGAAGCAGATCTCAGCTGTAACTTTCTAGGTTCTCCTGCCTCTTTAAATTTTGGGGTGGTGTTTGCCCTTCGACCTCACTTCTCAGTTGGGTCTAAGAAAAGTTGTGGATTTTCAGTTTGTTCAGCCTTTTCTTGTTGCAAGGATGGGAATGATGGCTTCCAAGCTCTTTGTGTGTTGGTGTTAAAACTGAAGTCCTGTCCTCAATCGTGAAGTCTTCTTTATATGTGGTATATTTATATATGGTATATATATATTTTTTTTTAAATTTTTAATTTATTTATATTTATTTTTGGCTGTGTTGGGTCTTCGTTTCTGTGCGAGGGCTTTCTCCGGTTGCGGCAAGCGGGGGCCACTCTTCATCGCGGTGCGTGGGCCTCTCACCGTCGCGGCCTCTCTTGCTGCGGAGCACAAGCTCCAGACGCACAGGCTCAGTAGTTGTGGCTCACGGGCCCAGCCGCTCCGCGGCATGTGGGATCCTCCCAGACCAGGGCTCGAACCCGTGTCCCCTGCATTGGCAGGCAGACTCTCAACCGCTGCTTCACCAGGGAAGCCCTATATGGTATATTTTGCAAACATTTTATCCCAGTTTGTCAGTTGTCTTTGACTTTATGATGATTTTTGCCATGCAATTAAAAAATGTTGTTCTTCTGTATGGTAGGAGATATGGACCTAATTTTATTTTTTCCAAATGGTTACCCAATTGCCTCAGCATCATTTATTAAAATGTCCACAAATATAAAGGTTTATAGCACAAAGTAATTTCCTTGTGGTGGTGTATCAGCTCTGTATCTTGAGGATGGTGGTGGTTATATGAATCTATACATGAGCTAAAATGCATAGAAACTGTGCATACAAATGAATGCATGTAAAAAATGGTGAAAATGGAGTAAGGCTGATAGTCTAGTTAATGGTACTGTATCAGTGTCAATTTCCTGGCTTTGATATTGTAGTACAGTTTTATAAGATGTCACCATTGGGAGAACCTGGGTGAAGGGTACATGGGACTCTATGCATTATTTTTGCCACTTTATTTGAGTTGATAATTTGTATCAAAATTAGAAGTTTAAAAAAATTCACCTTTGCTACAGCGAGCTGAGATGGCTAGATTAAATTTTTTTAAGTCCAGTTTGTTAAAGTGGCAAGTCTGCTCCATTTATATTCGTCGTGATTACTGATATGGTTGGTCGACTTTTATCCTCACTTATATTCTTCTTTTTTTAAAGGTTTAAAAATGTTCTTTTTTATTGAAATCTACCATACATACATCAAAGTGCAAAAATCCTAAGAGTACAGCTTGATTTTTGATCACCAGTTGAACATACCCATGAGACCACCCAGATCAAGAAATAGAACCTTATCAAATTCCCAGAAATCCCCATCCTGCATATTCCAATTACTACTCCCACTCTTCTCTCCAAATAAAATCACTATTGTAAGTTTTAAAATCATAGATTAGGTTCGCTTGTTTTTACTTTCATATGAATGACATCATAGTACATGTTTTTGTGAGTCTGGCTTCTCTTGCTCAATTTTATGCTTTATCCTCACTTATATTCTATTTTGTGTAATTTACCCTGCTTTTTCTTTGCTACTTCCTACTTCTTATTGGATTGGTCATATATTCTTTTTTCTTTATAAATTTATTTATTTATTTTTGGCTGTGTTGGGTCTTCATTGCTGTGCACGGGCTTTTCTCTAGTTGCGGCGAATGGGGGCTACTCTTCGTTGCGGTGCACGGGCTTCTCATTGCAGTGGCTTCTTTTGTTGTGGAGCATGGGCTCTAGGCACGCAGGCTTCAGTAGTTGTGCCACAGGGGCTCAGTAGTTGTGGCACGTGGGCTTAGTTGCTACATGGCACGTGATATCTTCCCGGACCAGGGATCAAACCCGTGTCCCCTGCATTGGCAGGCGGATTCTTAACCACTGCACCACCAGGAAGTCCCAGATTGGTCATATATTCTTTATCCCTCCTTTTATCCCCCTTTTATGGAAATTGTAAATTCTATTTCATTGGCTTAGGAGTTACCTTTAACATTCTAATAGGTAGACTTGATTTAATCCAAATTTAGTTGATAAGTTAATTATAATTAGATTTAGAGCTTCCCTGGTGGTGCAGTGGTTAAGAATCCGCCTGCCAATGCAGGGGACACAGGTTCGAGCCCTGGTCCAGGAAGATCCCACATGCCGCAGAGCAACTAAGCCTGTGCGCCACAACTACTGAGCCCACGTGCCACAACAACTGAAGCCCGTGCGCCTAGAGCCCGTGCTCCACAACAAGAGAAGCCACCGCAATGAGAAGCCCGCGCACCGCAACAAAGAGTAGCCCCCGCTCGCCACAACTAGAGAAAACCCGCATGCAGCAATGAAGACTCCTAATGCAGCCAAAAATAAATAAATTCCTTTTTAAAAATTACATTTAAATTTATAATTTATTAAAAATAATTTAAACGTGTAATTTAAATCATTTATAATTTAATTTAATTTGTAAGTTAATCAATACCTCTACCCTCCTCCTGAATAATATGAGGATCTTAGAATGCTTTAACTCTAGTATTTCCAGTCTGATATGTATTATTGTTTAATATGAATTTGGATTCTACCTTGTGTTTATACATCTCAAGTTATTTATTATTATTTTAGAGAGCACTTACTTAGATTTACCTATGTTTACCAATTTCTTTGCTAACAATTCCTTCTTTGATTCTTTACTTCCATGTTCAATTTCTTTTTTCCTCATCTAGGGAATGAGGAAAGTCCTTTGAGCAAGAATCTGGGAATGACAAACTTTGTCAGTTTTTTGCCTGACAATGTCTTTATTAAGCCTTTGCTCTTAAATATTTAGGTGGATTTAGGATTTTAAGTTGATGTTTTCTTTCAGCACTTTGAAGACATCGTTCCTTGTTTTCTGGCTTATCCTGTTGCTGTTTAGATTCCTGCTCTCACTATAACTAAACTGCCCAAGATCATCTTATAGTCAAATATTGCTACTGTGACTCCTGTCACACACTGACGTTCCATCTAGTTGGACTGAGGAGAAGAGAAAAGGGGCAATTTGCCAGATGTGTTTTAAGGAAAGTTCTCAGAAGCTGATACTTCACTTACAACCCATTGGCCACCCATAGCTATTAGGGCACTGGGAAATGTAGTCTTTATTCTGGTGGCCATGTGCCCGCTTTACCCCTAGGATGGGGGACAGGACTGGTTCATTCCTGGACCCTCCCCCCAGGAGGTGCCCCACAGGGGTCTGAAGATGGAATTTGTTGGCAAATGCTTCTCCTCACTCATACATGGCCAGGGCTTGAGGTGTTGCCTGAGGAGAAGGCCCAGGCAGCAGAACCACTCCCTTCCCCCCCAGAAACAGCCCCTGCCCCAGGAGTCGTCCCACTCGGCCGTGAGAGGCTGGGCTGCTCCCTCTGGGTCCCACTTCTTCTGTCTGGACCTCAGCAGGGGCTTCTGCCCGTCTCCTGGTATTCCAAGTTGTGAGATGCCGGTCCACCTCAGAGGGCCACTAAAGGAATCCTTTAGCCTCCTCCTGGAGAACTAAAAAAGGAACATTTGCTTAGTACTATCGGGTGCTGTCTGTGTGGGGCAGGTGATTTCTCCATTTGACCTGTGAAGAAGCTGAGACTCAGAGAGGTTAAGTGATTTGGCTGAGGTCACACAGCTAGAGCCAGCACTCAAATTGGGGTCTCCCAGCTATTTAAAATACTGAACCACTTGAGGGCTATTCGTAATACTAAACCACTTCTTTCTGGGATGGAGAAAGATGTTTGTGGCTTGAAGCAAACAAGTTTGAACTCTTGTTCTATCACATCTTTTAGGAGTGAATGAGGAAGGCAGGTTGCTGGGAGAGTGTGACAGCCCCCCAGCCTGTGGGGGGAGCCAAGGATCCAAGCAGTGAGTATTCCTGTCAGCATTTACCAAAGAGCCAGGCCGTGTGCTAAGCACAGGGGGATATAGAGGAAAGCTGATCAGGGATGTGGTTAAGAACAACTACTTAGTGAGAAGACAGAGCTGAATTTGAGTCACCTCTAGCTGTGGGACCTCGGGCAAGTGACTCAGTCCCTCTGAGCCTCAGTTTCCACATCTATAAAATGGAAATAATAGCACCCACCCAATAAGTCAAAGCTCTTGGCAGAATGCCTGGCACATGGCAAACCTGCAGTGAACGGTAGCTATTGGTTGTTTTTATTATCGTTACACCGTGTAGGGGAGACATATGCTGATGTACGATGGTCGAGGGAAGGATTTTGGGGACACAGAGGAGAGGGATGGGACGTGTGAGCCAGGCCGTGAGGAGCAGTACATCCTCCAGGCAGAGAACCGGGCCAGCGTTCCAGACACGCATGCTTGTATCCTCACAACCTCAGGCTCCATCATCTGGTGCCCTGGGTCTGCCCCTCACGCCTACAGGACAGATGCATTCTGTGACATCTGCCCGGGTTCAAGTCCGGTCAGACATCACTCACAGGTGAGTCACTGCCCGAGATCTTAGGAGAATTTCCAGGCTGAAGGCGCTGGGTCCTTCCAGCACAGCTGAGCCCGTTTCAAACATTTGGGTCTTGCATCTCAAGATGCTCTCAAGAGCCTTTTAAAAAATCTCCCCCACTCCCTACTTCCTTCCTCCCTTCCTCTTTTCTCCCTCCCTCTCTTCCTTCCATTCTTTCTATTCATCATAAAGGTTAACAACTCACACATTTATTTACAGAGATTCGTGACACCTCCTCAAGAATAGAACTATACTTGCAAACCAGACAGCACTAGAACGGGATGACCAAGGCTGATACAATCCAAAGCGGGAGATTCCACAACAGCAGTTCCAGCCAGGAGTCTCCTGGTGTCTGGTCGCTAAATACTGGCTTCAAACAAAGCAATGGAAGCCACGGTCCAGACACTACGGTAGGACAAGACCACCTCTCTCCAGGTGTGGAATGTAAGTCCAGTAACACTGCATGCTCCAAGACTTCTTTTTTTGGAAACATCCTAACGTACACAGAAGTGTGGAGAACAATATAATGAATTCCAACGTACGAATCACCCAGCTTCTGCTACTGTCAATCTTGGTCAATCGTGCTTCCTCTCTCCCCCTCCCCCATTTTTCCCGAGGCTGGAGTGCTTAAAGCAAATCCCAGACGAAATGTCCTGTCACTAGTAATCGCTTCAGCCTGCCACGCCAACGGATGGTATTGTTTTTACATAACTACTGTGCCAACGTCACACCTAGCAAAAATAACAAAAACCCATAAATTCTAATATTTAGTCCATATTCAGGTTTCCCAGATCGTGTCAAAGATGTCTGTCGGCAATTAGTTTGTTAGAAGAGTGTTCACAAAATTCATTTGGCTCTGAATTCCGCAACTGTGGCACTTCACGTGTTTTGCTTCCTGGATGGGCTAGAAGGGGCATGGAGACAGGAATGCCTCCTACATTCTTAAAACCTCCAGCTGTGTGCTGGACACAAGCTAGCTCACAGTAGGCCCTCAAGAGGAGGCCAGGTTCCCTGTTAACCTCTGTACCGGGTCCAGCAGCCCTGGGTGGGGTGGGCCCTACCTGTGTACCATGGACTATTACTCAGCAGTGAGAAGGAACAGGCTACTGATACAAAACCCTGGATGAATCTACAGAGAATTAACGCTGAGTGAAAAAAACCAATCGCAACAGGTTACAAACGGTATGGTTCCTTTTCTATAACCTCCTTGAGATAAAATTATAGAAATAGAGAAGAGATTAGTGGTTGCCAGGGATCAGGGAGGGGAGGAGTGACAAGGAAAGTGGGTGTGGCTATAAAAGGGCAGCATGAGGGGTCCTTGTGGTGATGGAAATGTTCTGTATTTTGATGGTATCAATGTCAGTGTCGTGGTTGGGAAATTGTACTATAGTTTTTCAAGATGTTCCCATTGGGTGAAGCTTGGGAAAGAGTACATGGGGGTCTCTGTATTCTTTCTTAAAACTGCATGTGGTGATCTCAAATAATTATCTCAAATACATGATCTCAAAAAGTTTAATTTTAAGAAAATGTGGTCAGGCAGAGGTAGTTTCCCCTAGAAACCAAAGGGAATATTTTCTGGACCTATTTGTCCCCCTCAAAGAGATTTCCAGGGATAGTTTGCATTGCTGCCCTCCAGTGGTTGTCAAACTGGGTTCCCTGGAGCCTTTGGGTTCTCAGTGGGCACTCCAGTGGCTGCCTGCAAGGTGGTGCTGAGCAGGTGCTTCCATCAATAGCCCCAAGATCCCCACTTGAACTAGAAAGAAGTCCACTCTGATCTCCTAGAACGTCTTAAATTTTGTTAAAAGGACCTTTCTGCTTAAAAAAAAAAAGGATGTTTGAAAGCCACTTAAATTGAGTTTGAACCCTCATTTTGCATTTGTCAGAATGAGCTAGGGTTGACCTTTTCCCCGCCACGCCCCCTTTTTAAAAAAAATTTAACTTTAGTCCTTGTTCTTTAGAAGAGGCATTGAGGCACTGGCATCTGAGGGTCAGAGGACTTTCAGGATGGCCAGGTCCAACTTCTGCCTTCAGCTGCAGAGGTTTTCCTTAGACCCAACAGTTGAAACCACTGAGACCCAGAGGCCCAGGGTGAGTCAGGCTTAATCTAGATTTAGGAATATTTTAAACTCCATCTCAAACTGCATCAGATACAGCCATTGTTTCCCAAAGAATATGGAGTGGCAAAGAGTCCAATCTAGGCCAGAGGCTACCTCTTCAAACATGGATTTAAATGACACATACAGGGGCTTCTAAATGAGGTTAGGTTGGAGTTTCTTCATGGAGGGGTGAAAAAAGTCCTGCCTTTGAAGTCAAGGAAACCGGGATTCAAGTCCTGACTTAGCCACATCCCAGTTATGTCACCTTGAGCAATCATTCACCCCTCTGATTCTCACTTTTCTCATCCATGAAATGGGCGATAGTCCCAGATTTAGAGCATTCATTTAATAAATGTTTTAATATGGTTAAGACAGGCCCGGCCCTCAGAGGCATCCATTTGCTGAGTAAGTAAAAACTCATGTCAAGAACCAGGCTCCAGGGTGCTCATAGTAGGGGCACATTCTTTGCCCTCTACACCCACAGGGCATCATTCTCAGACCCAAGAAGTCTCTGGGGAGTTCCCATCAGCCTGAGGGATCCCAGGGCCTCATCACAAGAGTGTCAAGGCCTGGGGAGGGCCGACTGTGTCCAGGCACTGCCCCGAGCACTTCATACAAATAATCTCACCACAGATTGGGACTGCTGTCTCCCCATTTTTATGGATATGGAGACTGAGGCCAAGCTGTGTAACTGTTGTCTCCAGAATTCACGTGCCTGCTGAGTCAGGGGGCCCCCCCTGGCTGTCAGTTCTAGAATGCAGGGAAGCCAGATGCCACAGTCAGCTGCTGAGCTGGCTCCCTGGGGCTGTCAGCTGTGGCCACAGGATGGTGGGAGTTTGCCCCATGAACCACCCACACACACACATACACACACACACACACACACACACACACACACACACGCAGGGCAGTGAGGTCACCTCAGGATGGAGCTGAGCTGGACCTCCCTTGCGCCTCTGGCAGCTCTGTCGTGGCCCTGGAGATCTGCCCATGGCAGAGAGGTAGGAAATGCCCTGAGATTGTGCCTCGACCCTGTGCCAGATGCTGCAGGGGGTGAACTCCTATTTGCTCAGAGAGGGGAAGTACCCTAACCTGGGACTAGAAGGAGGCAAACACAAGGTCATGACTGGGTCTTATGAGCACCTACTATGTGCCCGTCACTGAAACCTTTCAGTGGTAGGAAGTATTATTTAGACCAGTGGTTCTTAAATGTGAACAAGCATCAGAATCACCACGGTGGGGGTGGGGGGCTGTTAAAATACAAATTGCGGTCCCACCTTCAGAGTTTCTGATTCGTTAGGACTAGGGTGGGACTCGAGAATTTGCATTTCTAAAAAGTTTCCAGGTGATGCTGATACTGCTGGTCCAGGGCCCACACTTTGAGAATAACTAATTAGTTCAACTTCCTTTCCCTTGCTTAATGGTGGTTCTCAAGTTTCTTCTTCCAGGGATGGAGGTCTCATTGTCTATTCTGTCAACCTATTTCATTTCTAGATAGTTTTTACTGTGAAGATATGACTTGTGTGTGTGTGTGTGCTTATGTTGCGATGAAAACTAACCCTCTTGGCTCTCCTCTGTGGCTCATTCTCTCTGCCTCTGGACTGCATGATCTCATCAAAAAGGAGCAATTGGAGGGGAGCGGAGACTTGCAATTAGACCAAAGGTCTCCCTCACCTGCACAGTCCATAGCCACCAAGCCCTGTCCATTCTACCCTCTAAATCAAGTGTCCAATAGAAATATATTGTGAGCTCTATGTACAAAATTTAAAAAATTTTCCAGTAGCATCATTAAAAATAGCAAAAAGAAGCAGGTGAAACTAATTTTAATAATATACTTTAACCCAACTATATTCAAATATTATCTTTTTAACAGGTGATCAATACAAAAATTATTAAGGAGCTATTGTGTCTTCTTTTTTTTCATGCCAAGACTTGGAAATCCAGAGTGTATTTTATACTTACAGTACATCTCAATTCTGACCAGCACATTTCAAGGGCTCCATAACCACATGTGGCTGGTGGCTACTGTTCTGGACAGCGCAGTGACCCTGTTCCTAGTCCTTATCTGCCCTGCCACGGCTCATGCTTACCAGGTTCCTGCCCCTCATGTCTTGCCTGCCAATCCACAGTATGGCAGCCAAATCACTGCCTGAAACGTAAGATTTGATCGTGTCCCTATCACCCTCATGATAAGGTCCGGCCTCCTTGGTCTGGTTTCTGAGGCGTCTCTTGCTTTCCCTTCTCCCCTCCTCCAGCCCCCAAGGCCCCTACTCTCCTGCTGTACTTAATTATTCACAGATCCTCAACACAGTAGTGCCTGTTACCTCTAAACCTTTCCACAGTTGGTTCCCTCTGCCTCGAATACCCTTGGAATGCATCTTGGGCTACCCTTTCAGGTCACTCATTCATTCAACAAAATTTATTGAGCACCTATTATGTGTCAGACACTGTCCCAGATCCTGGAACAAACAAATACATAAGAAGGAAATATGCATAACGAGAAAATATACGGTGTGTCAGACAGTGAGCAGTAAAGCAGGATGCGAGGGAAAGGTGGTGCAGGCGGTTACTACTGTATACAGGGTGTCAGGGAAGGCTTCTTGGAGAAAGTGACATTTGAGTAGAGAGACCTGAAAAAGTGAGGGAAGGAGCCAGGCGGCTGTCTAGGGAAAAGCATTATAGGCAGAGGGAACAGCCAGTGCAAAGGCCCTGAGGAGGAAGCCTGACTGGAGTGTTTGGAGCACATTCCTGGGTGGCTGGGGCGGAGTGAGAGAGGAAGTCATAGAAATCAAGATCAGAGAGAGCAAGGAGTGAGTGGCACATCGTACAGGGCCAGGTAAATATGGGAGTGAGTGAGGTGTGAACCCTGGGAGGGTGCTGAGCAGAGGAGGGACATGAGCTGACTTGAGTTTTAACCAGCTCCCTCTGGTTGCCTGATGAGAACAGACAGGAGCATAGAGACTAGTGATGTGGTGGCCAGACCAGGGTGGTTGCCAAGCAGATGGAATGAAGAGGCTGGTTCAGAATATGTTGAAGGTGGGGACAACAGGGTTTTCCAGATAGGTCAGAACCAGAGTATGAGAGAGCAAAGGATCAAGGATGACTCCTGAGCTTAGATGACTCCTCTTCCAGGAAGCCCTCCTGGGAACCCACAGCTCCCTGGGCCTTGCCCTCATGGGGGCTGTCGTGGCCTGTCTCCCTCAGGGTGCTCCCCAGGGCAGTGTAGGACTTGTTTACTGTCCTGCTTCCAGAGTGTTTGAGAGGTGAGTGAGAGTCCCGGCCTCAGCTTTGAGAGGTCAGTCCCCACCCCCTACCCTATTGGGATCCACAAGGCAGTGGATGTTCTAGCCTTTGCCCAGTTTCCTCACCAGGAGAGGGAACTGCCAGTCCCACCCACAGGAGTCCCCCCACCCAGCCCTGAGCCCCAGGGCCTCCTCTTCTGCTGCCGGCCCCACCTCACTCCTCTGGGGGAGCATCCGGTTGGCCCACATGGCTGGGCCCTGAGTCGGCCTCACCCAGCGGGCTGGGGAGCATCTGGGACACGCCACCTCTTCCCCGCCCAGAGCCTGGCACAGTCAGGGTGGTACCACTGCCCCCACGTAACCACCCGTTAAGTCAGAGGGCATGGCCCCGGCCCGGGGCGGGTCTGGGGGTGCAGCCGCCCCACCTGCCCTCCTGGCACATCCGGGTAGGAGTCAAGTCAGACAGGAAGGCCTGGCGCCGACAGCACCGCAGGAAGGAGGACCCCCCCCCGGCTGAGCGTGGGCGCGTGGGCGGGTGAGCGTGAGGCCCACGGCGACGTCACGTCCCGCCCCTGCCTGCCACGGGGGCGGCCCCGCCTCTCCGCCCTCCTCCCGGCCCCGCCCCGCCCCGCCCGCCTCCAGAGTCCGAGCGCCACTCGCCTCCAGCCCACACCGGCCTCGGGAACACAGGTAAGGGACACGCGGAGCGGGAGAGGCGGGGTGGGGGTGATTTTTAAGAGAACTGGGGAGAAACAGGCTCTTCAACAGGCCTGACATTTTGTGGTTCCCTGTGGGCCTGGATTTGAGTCCCAGTTCAGTGGCTTCCCAGCTGGGTGAGCGCCTGTGTCTCCCTCTCTGGAAAATCGGGGGAGGGTGAAGTTCTTCAGGGGTGCTGTGAGCCTCCAACCAGCCCGTGCCCCGCCCCCGCAGGTGACCCACTGCGGTTCTGTCGCTGACTTCCTGCGGGGCCTTCAGAAAACCCTACGACCTCAGCTTTCCCATTCGTGAGGTGAAGGGTCCCCCTAGCTTCGGAAGGCTTCTCCCACTCCGCCCTCGTGGGACTCACAGCTTTGGAGGGTGTTTCCTCACAGACGCCCGGCCTCTGCGCTTTGACCCGCGAGTGAAGGCAGCCGCCCTCCTGTTCCCCCCCAGAAGCTGCCCTGGCCTCGGGCTCAAAGGCATCTCTGGGGAAAAAGTGCTGAACAGAGAGCTGGGGGCGGGGGGAGACCCGCTGAAGTCAGAGGCTCACGGGGTGGAGGGTGCGGCCTAGAGGGAGCCCCCAGCCGCCCCGGTCCCCCAGGCCGTCATCCCGAGTCTGGAGGACCCACCTGTGCTCAGAGCATCCCGGCTTCTCTCCTCAGAGGCAGCCTTTGGGCCGGAAGCCAACCCAGTTTCCTTTTATGGCGGACAAGAAAGATTATGGGGTTGTGCTTATCATTTTGACCTGGTTTGTTTAGAAACTGAGAGAAAAGTGAAGTCAGGAGTGAGTATTTGTCCTGTTCGGAGTCCAAGCCAAGCGGATCTGTAATAAGGAACCCCCCTCCTGTCTCTGGATCTCCCAGAACTTGGTGCAGCCCTCTAAAAGGCTAGGGCCCCTGTGCCTTGAAATCCTCACCAGGCCACCTTCTTAGGGAGACATCTCCCACACGGTGGCCACATGCCAGGACCAGGGACCGCTTATTTCACTTTCATAACAGCTGTATGTGGGAAGTTGTCTTTTTTTTTTAAAAAAAAATAACCTTATGGAGATATCATTCACATGCCATAAAGTTCACCCTTTTAAAGTGTACAAGCCTGTGGTTTTCAGTTTATTCACCAAGTTGTGAACCATCACCACTGTCCAATTTAGAACATTTTTATCCTCCCCAAATAAACCCCATACCCTTTAGCAGTCACTCACCATATCCCCTTCTCCCTGGCAACGGCTAATCCACTTTCTGTCTCTATGGATCTGATTATTCTGGACAATTCATGTAAATGCAGTCATACAATAGGGGATCTCTTCTGACTGGCTTCTTTCACTTAGCATAATGTTTTCAAGGTCTATGCATGTTTTAGCGTGTGTCAGCACTTCATTCCTCGTTTTGGGTGAATAATATTGTACTGTATGATTATATCACATCTTGTTTATCCATCCGTCAGTTGATGGGCATTTGGGTTGTTTCCACTTTTTAGCTATTATGAATAACGCTGCTGTGAACATTCATGTACAAGTCTTTGTGTGGACACAGGTTGTCAGTTCTCTTGGATATAATACCGAGGACTTGCTAGGTCTTATGGTGAAACTATGTTTAACATTGTAAGGAGCTCAAACTGTTTTCCAAAGCGGCTGCACCATTTTACATTCCCACTGACAATATGTTAAGTCTCCAAATTTTCCACGTCCTCTTCAGAACTTGTTATTGTCTGTATTTCTTATTTTAGCCATCCTAGCACACATGAAGTGGTATCTCATTGTGGTTTTGATTTGCATTTCCGTCATGACTAATGATGCTGAGCAACTTTCCATGTGCTATTGACCATTTGTACATCTTCTTTAGAGAAATGTCTGTTGAAATCCTTTGGCCATTTTAAAATTGGGATGTCATATTATTGTTGAGTTGTAGGCGTGCCCATTCCAGGGGAGGATTCTGAGGCTCCCAGAATGGGTGGGACTTGCAGTGATCTCAGTCAGTGGTGGGTAGAGCTGGGAACTGAGTCCAGGTCTGTCTGATATTCAAGAGCCAGAAAGCTCTTTCTCTTTCACTGGGTGCCTCCTTTCTGGTTTTTGCTATTGTCAATTGTGCGTGTGTGTGTGGGGGGGGGGGGATGTGAGAGACCAAGAGAAAAAGATGGTAAAGAGAGAGAGAAGAGACAGAGACAGAGAAACTGGCATGAGAGGATGAGAAAGAGGAGCCTGGCCTGGCACTGGCTGTTTAACCAGACACCGGCCTTGGAGAGTCAGAGCCAGGGAAGATTCTTTTCAGAGTTTGTGGTTTCTTCCCATTCCTCTTCAAACATTTTGAGGGCCTCAAAAAAGTTTATTGAGGAGCACACTCCCTCCTGGTTTTTCTTCGTCTCTAAATCCGAAACAAATCTGATTAGACCCCCAAATAGGGAATAGCATCCCCTAGTGTCTAGCTGGGTCTGAGAATCCGGAGCAGTGTTCGTCACACTTTTTGATAGCAGTCTCTGCTCAAGAAAAATGTTTAGACACCCACAACACTATATATTTATATATGGATTTAGAAATTATATACAAGTACTGTGACCATTAACTAATGTCTCAAGGCCCAGTATATATTCGGAGTGAATTTCATCACCAACAGTAGTGGATAGAAGTCCACCTTTCAAGGAGTTTTCTTACTCTGATTTCAGTCAGCAATAATGTGTATATGAGATGCCATTCTTTATTGTTTTCAACGTTAGGGTAGCTGTGGTAGGACTTGAACTAGGAGCAGTGGTGGGTTTGTCCTACACTTTTCCTGTCGCTGGTTTGTACTTTCTCGATTAGCGTTATCTCCATCCACGGTTTCTTGGCAGGGACTTTGAGAAGCCACTTGTCCACACTACAGGGATTGATTCAGTTAAAGCTGTGTTGTTTGATCCTCAACTCCACCTAACCTGCCACCAGGACACTACAGTATACAGCAATAGGCTGAATGTAAAAGAACAGAAGACATGGGCATAGCAAACCTGTCTGCATTGTGGGCTGCCCTTGGCCTCTGGGGACCCCACTTAATGGACATGGCATTGGGTGTCTGACATATGGCCAAGGGTGCACATCAGGGTTGAACTATATACTCTTAACTACTTTTAGCTAAAACTTAAGTAGAAATAATGAACTAATATTTTCCCCCTGTGCTTTGGAGATTATTATTTGAGAGACTAATAGGTTCTGAGCTAAGGACATCTAAGCCCACCTCTGCCACACCTTCGCTTGCCATCTCTCATGGCAGGGTGCTCATGACCACTCAAAGCAGCTCTCATTTTTAGAAAATTCCTTTACATATTGAGCTGGCATCTGCCCCGGTGACTCCCCAAGGTCCCAACCCCTCCCTCTGGGCTCACAGCCCCACCTGGTCGTCCTGTCCTGGAGGAGCCCTGCAGAGACCTGGGGACAGTGACCAGGTCTGTTCTTGCAGTGCTCATCCCTAGGCTGAGCACCTTGCTCCTCCAGCCACTTCTCTTGGATGTGGTCTCCGTACCACTCACGTCCTCTGGATGATCTTGGTTTGTCCAGACTCTGTTCTGTTCAGGACCTAGGACTGAGCCTAGGATAGGAGCTGGTGAGGTATAGGTCACCTTCCTCACTGTACACTCTGTGCTTCTGTTAATATGACCGAAGGCTGTGTTAGCTTTGCTTTGTTGTTCTGTCACCTTGTTGACTCGTATTGCACTTTAACAGACATTGGTTATGTACCTCCTGTGTGCTAGAGTCCAGTCAGATGCTTGTGCTAACATTTACTTATCTTTCAGAGAATGTTTTTAAAATCCTAGGTCTTTCTGTATGAACAGCCTCCAAGCTGGGCCCACCCATCCTCCTTCTGCACAGACTTGATTTTGTCTCTTTTACCTTCTTCTTTCGGTGCCATCCCCACTTCTCAGGCCCTAGCTGCATCCTTGGATGTTACGTGGCCACAGGATTCACTCAGATTTGTGACAGGTCCGTCCAGCTTGTGGGCAGCTAGCTGAGCAGTTTGGGTTGTTATCCCACCATTAAATTGCCTGGATGGACTTGAGACAAACGGCTGAGGAGGTGGGAACGGTGGCGTCTTCATTCTTTTCCTCTGTGAGGTTCCCCTTGTGCTTGGACTTCAGCCTCAGATCCGAGTTCATATCCTTTGCTACGTGGCCTGTGGGGAAGCCCCTTTCCCTCTCTGGGCCTCAGCTTTGATCTGCTGGCTGTAACTCTGTGGAATTCAAGCTCGGGGAAAGAGAGAGAGGGCCAAGCCTGGGGAGTGGGGTGAGGTGGGAGGTGAGGCTGAGGCAGGAGGTGTAGCGGGCTGGAGAAGAAGAGGGACGGGAGCAAGCGGAGGATCTTATAAAGGGAAGGGGGAGATGCTAAGACACTGCTGGTGTAACATTATTTCTCTAAGCTCTTAAATCCAGCACTTCATGGCTTCTTTTTATGAAGCACTTTCTCTAAGCCAGGGACTAGAATATAGTAGCAAGAAAAACGTGATTCCTAATCCCAGGGAGCCCAGAATCTAAGTCCATTTTATCTGAATCCTCACAGCGACGCTGCAAGATAGTGACACAATCCCTATTTTACAGACAGGGAAACTGAGGCTCAAAGTGGTAAAGTTATTTGCCCAAAGTCACCGAGCTGGGAAGTAAAGTGATGAGGCACGATTTGGAGTGGGCTCTGTCAGACCCCACTGCTGGAGTGACTTAATCAAGATACCTCTCAGTACAGAGTGTTGGCTAATAGCATGTCATTTTACTATGTACTGTCCTGTCCACAGCCCCAGGTGAGCTCTGAAACCCTTGGTGAGTGACATTCTTCTTTGTCTCATAGATGAGAAAAAGGACCTAGAGGAGGGAAGCGATGTGCCCAGGGCTTGGTGGCAGGGCCCGGCCAGGCCCTCGGTCTCACGGCAGCTAACTCTGTTTCCTCCCAGCCCCTGCCCTGAGGGTGCCCAGAGGACTTCCCACCCATACCTTGGGATCTGGAGCTCTGAAAAGACAGTTTCTGTTCCATGCCTCTGGCTTCCCAGGGTCTGTTTCTGATTCATTCCCCTCCCCAACTGTCCTGCTTGACGGGTGGAGGAACTCGGGACCCGGGAAGCTGGCAGTGTCCAGAGTGGGCAGCGAGAGTGCCCAGGCCTGGATTCTAGGACAAAAAGACGGGCCCCAGGCACAGCAGGGATTGAAGCAGATGGCATTTCCCAAAGCTGTACCAAAAGACATTGAACCACATTCTGGGGAAAAGGACTGTGCTCTTGTGTAGTTTGGGGAAGGATTGGATTAACTAGAGTGAAAGAGCTTTCTATCCTGCAGGCCTTCTCAGAGCCTTTAATGTACAACTTGCACTTCATGCAGCTCCAAGGGGGGGGGGGCTATGGAAAGCAGTGTTGCCCAAACTTCTTTGAACATAAAATCCACTTTTTCTTGGAGCATTTCAAGGGCCCCACAAGATACTGTATGTATCTTCCTGTTAGAACATGCTCTTCTGGGCCCTCCCATGGGTCACATCAACCCTGAGCGCCTTTGCTGATTGAGTGGATGAGCCCTGAATGCTTTAACGGGACCAGAGCGTTAGTATCCTAGAACGTCAGAGCTGGAAGAACCTTGCAGGGTGCAGCCCAGCTTCTCCGTGTGTGGGAACTGAAGCCCAGGGCAGTCCAGCAACATGTTTGGAGGAGGGAGGCCAGAGGCAGACGAGCCTGTTGGGAGACTGTTGTAACACTCAGGGGAGAGTTTCTGGCGGCCTGAGTGGACCACACTCTGCCTAGCATGTGGTGCCTTTGTTCACAGTACAGATTTCCCTGAGCCACACCCTAACCCTAACCTTGCTCTGAACACCAGACGCTCTGAGTGAGAGAGTCCTGGGTATCTGCCCTGTCAACAGTGCTCCCAAGGACATCTGACCATTACCCAAATTTGAGAGACATTGAGCATGGGAAAGGAAGGGGAAACTCTCATTTATTAAGTTGCCAGTATTCTAGGCTTGTTGTGGGTGTGATATCCTTTCATCCCCGCAACACTCTGGAGGATAGATATTAACACACCATTTTATAGAAGCTGAGTGGAGCCTGGCAGCAAAGGAACAGGGACAGGAACACAGTTATGACCAAGTCCCAAGCCCTCAGTCCCCTTGTAGGATCTCTTGGGAGGGAGGCAGTGGAAATAGAAAACCCAGCTCCTCTTGAAGGGAAGATGGGACAGGCTTGGGCTTTGGCTGGCTGTGGAGGGAAGAGCCGTGTCATCCTTCCTGCCTTTGGAGCTTGGGGGCCCAGGAGGGTGGTGGAGTCAGAGAAGTTAGGAAGGAAGATGGTCAGCATCTGAGGGCTCCGGGCTGAGACAGGCACTGCGGTGGAGAGACTGTGATAAGCAGAGTGATAGCCCCCAGAGGTGCCTATGTCCTGATCTCTGGAAACTGCGACTCTGTTAGGTTACGCAGCAGAGGGGAATGAAGATTGCACATGGAATTAAGGTTGCTCGTCCGCTGGCCGTCACATACGGGATAATCCTGGGTGATCTGGGTGGGGCCAGTGTCATCACAAGGGTCCTTAAATGTGGAAGAGGGTGGCAGAAGAGGTCAGAACAGTGTAGTGTGAGGACTTGACCTGACATTGCTGGCTTTGAAAATGGAAGAAGAGACCACAAGCCAAGGAATGTAGGTGGCCTCTAGAAGCTGGACAATGCAAGGAAATGAAGAAGGAGGGGGAGGGAAAGGGGAAGGAGAAAAAGCAGCAGCAAGGAAACGGATTTCCCCTAGAGCAGGAAGGAAGGCAGCCTTGCTGGCACCTTGATTTTAGCCCGGTGAACCAGTGTTGGACTTCTAACCTGCAGAACTGTGAGATACTATACAGGTGTTGCTTTAAGCCACTAAGTTTGTGGGAATTTGTTACAGAAGAAATAGAAAACCAATGAGGAGCTGAATCAGCTCCAGGACGGTCTCTGTCCTCAGCAAGTGTGCAGGCCTGTAGGGCAAGATCTTCAGGACAACTGGCTTGGGCGGTTACAGTGCTGGGGAAACCCGGGAGCTCCCCAACCCAGCCTGGAGTTGAGACAAAGCACCACGAATGGGGTGGGGGGCCTCAGGGGCCCTGCCCGTCCCGCCCTGGGGGCTGGAGTGAAATCTGTGGACCGTGGCCTGCCCAGCGAGCCCCGCTTCGCTCTGCCTACACTCTCAGAGCCCTTCCCCCCGCATTCGTCTCATCTCAAATGCTTTGGCTGCAAGTAACAGAAACCACCACAGGCTACCATAACAGGACTTTCTTGGGAGGATATGGAGGTCTCACAGAACAGAGGGAACTTCTGAGGAGCCAGACTGCAGAGAAGACGGTGCCCAGGAGCAGAAACAAGAGGGCCCTGTCTCAGGGGAGACCAGCGCCCACAGACTGAGGGCTTTGTGTCACTCACGTCAGAAGTCCGATTCCCGGGAGGGAGAAGCTGGTGGTCTAGCCTGGGTGGAGGGCAGTCACCCCTCCAGAGTTCCCACACGGTTGTCCTGGAGCAGTGTCTGCCTGACAAGGATGTGCTTGGAATTAGGGCGCATGCTTGTTTGGGGTGGCTTGGGAAGCTGGAGATTATCCAGGGCTCTGACTTTCTCCTTTGCTGCAATCACCAGAAGGGGCTTCAGTGCCAGGTGGGCAAAATCAGTAAGTGTCCACCCCTCTGTCGGCTCTGTCCCCCTCTTAGCTGCTGGTTCTGTTCCCAGTGCCTCCCATCCCACTTCCTGCCCTGGGCGTGTTGAACTGAGCTGGTCCAGCATTGGTGGCCCTCAGGGGTGAAGGCTCAGTCCACCTGCGGGGAGAGTTGCCCGTTACCCAAGCACTCAAGGCCCTGGATGGTTCCCCAGCCTCACGGGGTTCCGAGCCCTTCAGCAGCCCACTGCCACCCACCCCCTCCACTAAACCTTCGTCCCACTTTGGCCACATGTTAAAATCCAACTCAGTCTTAGTAAGCCCCCTCCTCCAAGGTGGGACACCCAAGAAAGATAGGCAGCCCCTGAATCAGGAGACAGGGTTCTGGAGCCAGCCTTGCCCCTGAATCGCTGTGCGATCTCTGTGCAAGTTCCTCTCCATTGCTCAGTTTCCCCTTCCATAAACTAGGACACCGATCGCCACCCTGCTTCCTGCCTGGTTAGCGTGAGGATCCAGTGAGCTGAGCGGGGAAAGCTCTGTGCGGCTGTGATGGCCTGGTGTCCCCTACTATCCCTCCCACCTCGGACCCAGGCCCTTGTGATAGCAGGAGCTTAGGAAATCTGGGCTGAACTGAAGTGGAAATCCAGTTTAGCAAAGCCTGTGGGTGCAGCGGCCCTGGCACCACCGGTGACTCAGCAGGGCTGGGCTTTTTGGAGAAAAGCGCTAAGCATTGCATTTCCTTGTAGGAACAGCCTCAGATGGTGGGGGGGTGGGGGCCACCTGAAAGAGGGAGGCCTACGGGCCTCTAACCGGGGCCAGGGAACGGGGGTTCTCTGTTAGGGCAGGGGATGGATTCGAGTCCATCTGTAAGCTGGGAGACCTTGGACAAGTCACTTGTCTCTGTGAACCTCAGTTTCTTTCTGTGTAAAATAAGACTTGCAGGGGTGAAATAAGATCGCGGGGATTGTGCCATGTGCTCTTTCCTCTCTCTGCTTTCTTCTGTCTTCACTTCTCCTGTCTCAACTCCCCGTGCTCCATCTTGGCTCAAAGGAGGTCACATTGCTGTGAACTTGAACTTTCAGAAGCCCCTCATGGCAATCCCTCTGCCTGATGTCCCACCACTAGTGCGCTGTCCTTTTGTCTTAAGCATTGCCCTACACACTGATCTTAGAGTTTTAAATTTTTACAATTCTGTTTATACTTTCTTACAGCAGAAATATGGGTGGAGGAGGATGAGGCAAGGACATTAAAAGGAGAAACCGGGCTACCTCAGGTCCTGCCTCCGTGATAGTTCTATTTCCCCTCCTGATGGATCAGTGTGCTGAAAAACTGCCCGAGGAGGTTCCCTGGGCTCTGGGGACACTTGCTCAGGGCTCCAGCACTAAATAGAAGGCAAGTCAGCATCATTTGCATAACACTGGATGACTGTTAGTGGCTTCTTTCCTGGTGCTAATGACAGAGGCCTGGGAAGAGGTGCCAGCATCAACAAGGACTGAGCAACTACCCTTGCTCAACCACTTACTAGCTGTCTGGCCCTGGGCAAGTTTCCTTGCCTCTCTGTGCCTCAGTGTTCTTACCTATAAAATGGGCACAACCACAGTGAGCCCTGATAGACTTGTGGTGAGGCATATGTGAGGCACATGTGTCATGTGCTCAGATCCTTGCCTGGTAGATAGGAAGCACTTATTTGTTATTGTCTTCATCATCATCAGTATCATCATTTTTGCTTTCTGCCGGGCCCTGTGCAGGGCACAGGTGACAAAGATGAATCAGCCATGGTCCCTACCCTGGCTGGTTAGTGATCTAGTGGAGGAGACTCACCCTGGGTGTGTCAGACCCTCTGCCGGGCCCTGATTGGAGATCTGAAGGTGAACAAGGAAGAGTGGCCCCGGCAGTTGTGCAACAAGGCTCCTCCCTCAAGAAGGAAGAGTCTGAAAGAAGGCACAGCTGATGAAGGCTCAGGAGAGCAATGTGCCCTCTGGGCCTCCCCCAAATCCCATCCTTCTTTAGAGTTGCTTCATGCCAGCTGTCTCCCATGTGGGCCAAGGCCCCTCGCCTCTGTGCCTTTGCACACAGCTCCTCTGGCCCTTCCAAACTCACCCGCAGCATTCCCTCCTTCAGGAACTTTCCCTGGCTGACCCTGGTCTGATTTGGCCCCTGGACTCCCATGGGACTACCCCCTGGGTCTACCATGAAATTCCTTGAGGACAGGGCTGCAAATTGTTCACCACGCTATCCCCAGTGCTAGCACACAGTAGGTGCTCGATTAATGTATGAAGGTAGGGGAGGGAAGGTGTATCAGTCAGAATTGTGTTCAGCTACAAATGCCGAGAATCCTGACTATAGAGGTTTAAACAAAATGGGGTTTATTTTTCTTAAATAACAAGAAAACAGGCAGCTGCTGTCAAGGGCTCATCAGCTCAGTGACCCCGCATTTGCTTTGGCCTTTCCTCATGGTCACAAGATGGCCACTGTAGCTCCTGCCATCACATTCATGTTCAAGAAAGAAAGGAGAGGCAAGACACAGCACCAACACTGTTGGCCTCTTTGGTCAGGAGAAGCAAAACTCCTTCCCAGAACCCCATCAGGCTTCTCACTTCTTTTTGGCCAAAACTGGATCACATGGCCACTCCTAGCTGGGAAAACAAGTATCTACTTGATATGGAAGAACAAAATTCAGTTTTGCTCACAAGCAAGAAGTCCAGGGGTGACAGAGCGGGGAGAAGGAATAAGGGAGTGGGGGTAAGGAGGGTGGGTACTGGTTAGACAACCAGCAGAGGTCTTCATGAAAGAGGTGGTATTTGCGCAGTGCCTGGGAAGTCAGATACAATTTTGGTAACAAGGAAGAATGGCATGGGTGGAAGTCTGGAGGCTTGAAAATGCTGAGTGTCACCAGGGGCTGCCACGTGACCGAGACAGCTAGAGCAGGAAAGGTAGGACGAGCTTGGCGGACTGTCGGCGTATTTGCTGTCAGCCAGCAGCTCTGTTGCCCCCGTATGGCTCTAAGTCTCTTCCTCTGCTCCACCTGAAATTCCACCATGAGAGATGAGCTCAGCCAGTGAGACATACTGGACACCTGCTATGAACAAAGAGTCCTTTTCAAAATATAAATATGCCCTGAAGGCTTGTGGTCATCAGTCATTCATACCTGGATTTTGATTCATTTTATTGGCTAGTGACCTCCTAATGCTTAGCTGAATTCTGCCCTGAGAAATAGGAATTTTTATTCTAGAAAGGGGTAATGGAGCCTGGACCCTAGGAGATGGGAGATGGGTGGGGCTGGGGCTGGACCCCGAATGTCCGAGGGTCATAGGAGGGCTGTAGAAGAGGGAACTCACACTCACCAAGCCCTCCTATGGGCAGGCACTGGCCATCTTTCTTCTCTAGGGTGCTGCCATTGCCAGTTCGCAATTGAGGTAACTAGAGCTTGGAGAAGGGGCCTGTCCTGCCAAGGTCATCTTGTGCACAGGTGATGGAAGTGGGGTTGGACCCTGGTCAGTCTCACCCGAAAGCATATGCTGTCTTGTTGCCGCGCCCCGTCATAATAATGATCGTCATCTCAGCTGGCATTTGTTCAACCCTTGCTCTATACCAGGCATTGTTCTGAGTGCTTTATGGGTTTTAAGTCATGCCATTTTCACAGCAATACTATGAGGTAAACACTATCATTGTCCCCATTTTACAGACGGGAAACCTGAGGCACGTAAGAGGTTAAGTGACTGGCCCAGAATCCCACAGCTACAAGTGTCAGATCGGATTCACAGCCAGGCAATCCAGCTCTGAGGCACGGGGAAGGATGCTGCCTTGTCAAGGTCTTGTGGTGGATTAAGAGTAGATTCTCTACTAACAACAAACAAAACCCCACAAAGTCATAGATACAGAGAAGAGATTGGTGGTTGCCAGAGATGGGGGGTTGGGGGTGGGCGAAATAGGTGAAGGGGGTCAAAAGGTACAAACTTCTAGTTACACAATAAAAAAGTCCTGGGCATGTAATGTACAGCATGGTGACTATAGTTCATAATACTGTACTGCATATTTCAAAGTTGCTAAGAGAACAGACCTGAAAAGTTGTCATCACAAGAAAAAAAATTTTGTAACTATGTGTGGTGACAGATGCTAACTAGACTACTGTGGTGATCATTTTGCAACATATACAAATATTGAATCATCATGTTGTACCCTTGAAACTAATGTTATATGAGCATTTTACCTCAATAAAAATTTTTAATTAAATTAAAAATTTAAAAAAAGAGTAGATTCTCTAGACCAGTGGTTCCCAAGTAGGGGTGATTTTTGACCCCAGGAGACATTTGGAAATGTCTGGTGACATTTTTGATTGTCACAACAACTGGGGGGGGGGTGTTACGTGCATCCAGTGGGGAGGCCGCTAAACACAATGCATACACCGGCAAAGGATCATTGGTCCCAAACGTGGGGAGCGTTGAGGTTGGGAACCCAGGTCTAAACTTGTTAGAGAGGAGTGAATCTACCTCCTCGTGGAGTTGAGGCCTTAGATTCAGAGCTGGGAGGAGAAGAAATGGCGGAGGGTGCGTCAGAACGAAGCCTGCACAGCGTGGCTGAGATGCTGTAACAGAGACCGAATCCCTGGGATTACGTAAGAGAGAAGCTCATTTCCTGTGCACATAGCTGACCAGAGACAGGTCCAGGTGCGCAGACGGCTTCGTGCGTGAGGCCTTTCAGGGCCCAGATTCCTTTGCCTTGTTGCTCAGGTATTCCCTGGGGTGTTGGCTCAGTTTGCGCGATTGAGGTTATTCTCCACCCCATGTCTGCATTCCAGCATACAAAAAGCAGGAAAGAGGAAGTAGAAGGCACAGAAGTTTATAAGCCCAGAGCTGAAAATCGGTTGTTAAACACACCATTATTAAATTAAATTCTATAAGTGTATAAATAACTAATTTATGTTAAAAAAAAAAGGTTAATAAGTACTCAAAATAAAAAATAAGGTAAATAAGTTCCTAATTTATTTTACTACATTCTGCCCATTACCTAGGCACTTGAGATTTTCACATGTTTTATCTGTATTGTGGAATCACTGTGTAATGCTGTGTTCCACTGCCCATACCTTCCCAACTTTGCACTCCATGACATCAGTCACAGAGATCAGTAAACTGTACAAATCAGAGCTTGAAGGTTTGCTTTGTCGATTGTCTAAATTTAAGAAAGTGATCAAGCAAATGTTAATAATGGAGATCAAACCTCAAACCTGTAGGCATTACATTACACCTGTTGCCATTACACTGTGAATAATACAAAAAGTTGAGAAAATATTCTTCCAGAATTTGTAAAGTATGATTCGATTCAGCAAAGAAGTTGCTTATATCACTGACAAACTATGACGACAAAGGCATTTGTTGTTTCCCTTTCATCTTACTTGTTAACATGAAAGAAGTTATCAGCCAACATTCACGTTGGCAGTGCTCTTGTTCATCCATGATGTGAGCAACTTCTTTTCTGAATTTGGTAGTGATTGAGCATTTATTTGTAGTTTGATTTTGTGACACTATTGTTGGTGATAGATTTGTAAAAACTGATAGTAGATTTTGCAAGAAATTCCAAGTCACACTGAAGTTAGAGGTGTATGAAATTCACAATAAAGAGGACTGTATTTTTATTTTTTGTAACTGTGTGCTATACATTCTTTTAAAAATTTTATTTATTATTATTTTTTATTGAAGTATAGTTGATTTACAATGTTTCAGGTGTACAGCAAAGTGATTCAGTTATACATATACATATATAAGTATTCTTTTTCAGATTCTTTTCTATTATAGATTATTACAAGATATCGAATATAGTTCCCTGTGCTAATCATTAGGTCCTTGTTGTTTATCTATTTTATGTATAGTGGTGTGTATCTGTTAATCCCAAATTCCTAATTTATCCCCCATACATTCTTTACATCAGTAAAATTTACAGCAGACATATCTGTGTGTGTGTATACTTTTTCCCCCAGAACCCTAGAACATCTGTCAGCTCACCACCACGCACATCCCCTTCATTCAGGGTCTATTGGCAGGAATGTGAGTCACATGGTCCCAAGGCCACGCCTAGCTTCAAGGGATGCTGGGAAATACATTCTCTAGCTGGGGGCCATGTGCCCAGCTAAAATCAAGGCAGCCCAACCATGGCAGCCCCGTGTATTTTCCCCAGAGGAGAGCACCAGCTCACTGAGGTTAGCCGTTTAGATTTTCTAAGGCCACACTTATGGCCTTCTCATGGCCTCATCTGAAGGCCGGCTTCGAGTTACCACTAGCTCCCACTCAGAATTTCAGGAAAGCACAGAGTATGGTGTCCTGAAGGGACAGATTCCCAAACCTCATTCTGCACGTTCAAGTGCCTGCTTCCTGCCCTCGCTTTACCGTTTGCATCTATAATCCTGACAGCCATACCAGCAGGGCTTGACTTTGAGCAGTTTTGTGCTCCAGACCAATGTTTGGGGTACGTTAAACAGAATGTGGGTTCTGGAGTCCCAATTCATGCAAATCTCTTCATCTCTGTGAGCCTCAGTTTCCTCCTCTATAAAATGGGGATGATAAAATTTACCTTGCAGGGTTATTGTAAGAGTCAAATGAAACAATCTTTTGGGAAGTTTTGTTGTCTAGAAACTGCAATTCAGGTGTGAAGTAATTAATTCCAATTCCTAACAGACTGGTTTGTCATCAGGCTCAGATGAAATTACAGACACATAAGCCCTTTGTAAAACTGTTAAGTACTGTACTGGTATAAGGTGGCATATTACATTTTTAAGTAATGAAAAATTATTGGTTATTTTATTATGACAAAAGAAATACTGACATAGAAAACAAACTTACAGTTACCAAAGGGGAAGTGGGGGGAGAGATAAATTGGGAGTATGGGATTAACAGATGCACACCACCATATATAAAACAGATAAATAACAAGGATTTACTGTATAGCACAGAGAACTATACTTAATATCTTGTAATACACTATAATGGAAAAACAAAAAACAAGGAAAAGAAAAGCAATACTGCTAAAAATTTAGAAAATGCAAAGTAAAAATAAGAAACTAAAAATACCCATAATGCTACCACTCAGAGATAACTACTATTTATATTTTGTTATAGCTCCAACAATTATTAACTCGTGGTCATGTTTGTTATATTTGGACCCCCACCTATGCCCTCCAACTCCCTTATTCAAATAATCAGATTATTTTGAAGCATGTCCCAGACATCATATAATTTCATCATAAACATTGCAGTATTTATCTCTAAATACTTCTTTCTAAATACTTTAAATAAATATAACCTCAATACAAATATCACACCTAAAAAAACAAATTCTCTAATGGAGGATGTTGATAACAGGGGAGGCTATGCATGTTTAGGAGCAGGGGATATATGGGCAATCTTTGTACCTTCCACTCAGTTTTGCTGTGAACCTAGAACTGCTGTTAAAAACTAAAGTCTCTTTTTTAAAAAATAAGCTCTTAATAGTATCAAAAGGTGATCATTATTCAAATTTCCCTGTTTATTTCTTTTTTCGTAAATTGTTCTTGTACCTTTGAATACTGGATGTTTATATTTTTCTTATTTATTTACCAAGCTCTTTATATATTAAAGATATTAACTAAGGTAATATTAATTACTATTGTTATTCCTCCAGGGAAGGCCATGGAGACTTCAGGATCACTTCAAGACCACAGTCGAGTCCACGGAGAATCAGAAGATCTAGACCGTATGTTTGCTCTCTCTGACCCTCTGGGCAGAGCCACATGGGAGGTGAAGTCCAGCAGTAGGTGGAACAGAAGACCCTGCTCAGTTCATGCGGCACAATGAATGGCCCAAGTTACGGTTGAAACCTCTAGAGAAGTAGTGACTTTACACACACGCACGTGTGTGTGCTTGGTCCAGTCTGTCCCCCAGTACTCTCTAGCTGTGTGGACCCTCAGTTGCTCCCCAAATCTCAGAGGCTCTGGGGGCTTGGACTGGCACTAGGGAGAGTCCTCAGAAGGTGGGAAGGGTCCTGCATGGCCCCAGAATGGGGAATGGGAAGGTTTAGGGCTTGATCGGATCCCACCTGCCCTGTAATTTACAGAGAATTTTAAATTGGCAACTGCTCTACACGGTGTAGTGGTCTCTTGGGAAGGATGGAGGGCTTAGAAGCCCCTCTCTGGGCTCCATATTCAGAGAAAAGTCTGCCTTTGGCCTTCCTAGAGCCTCTGGGGCCTCTGAGAGCCCTGGTCTCCTGCACCTCCCACTGACCCTAGGGGTTTGGGAAGAGTGTCCCAGCAAATTCAGCCACTCCTGGCTCCCCACATCCAAGTAGACCCCTAGGGAGGCCTGGGTGGTCTCTGGGGTGGGAAGGGCAGGAAACACTCATCCTTGCCTATGTGTGCCTCCCAGATGGAGAGACGGATTTCCACAAGCAAGACCAGGAGGCTGAGCTCTATTCTCAAGAAGAGGATGAGAAAGGCAAGTCTTCCTCCTCTTCATCCTCCTCCTCCTCATCCTCCTCCTCAGGTAAAACAATGATTTCATTAAATCTATATCAAAATATTAAAGACAAGCATTTACATGGAAAAACCAATCTCCTGGACTTCCCTGGTGGCGCAGTGGTTAAGAATCCGCCTGCCAATGCAGGGGACATGGGTTCGAGCCCTGGTCTGGGAAGATCCCACATGCCGCGGAGCAACTAAGCCCGCGAGCTACAACTACTGAGCCCGCGTGCCACAACTACTGAAGCCCGCACGCCTAGAGATCGTGCTCCGCAACAAGAGAAGCCACCGCAATACGAAGCCTGCGCACCGCAACGAAGAGCAGACCCCGCTCGCCGCAGCTAGAGAAAGCCCGCGCACAGCAACGAAAAGCCAACGCAGCCAAAAACATAAATTAAAAAAAAAGAAAAACCAGTCTCCTGAACCTCCCACCTCGGTACTGCAGCTCTGTTTTTCCATGTTCCCTTCCAGAGCCCACCTCTCTGTACATGTAACTTGTACACAGTTATAACTACCATATAGGGACTTCCCTGGTGGTCCAGTGGTTTAGACTCCATGCTTCCACTGCAGGGGGCACGTGTTCGATGCCTGGTCAGGGAACTAAGATCCCATATGCCACGTAGTATGGCCAAAAAAAAAAAAAAAACCAAAAAATTACCGTATAGACAATTTTGTCCTTGGTTTACAATTTTTTTGCTATCTTATCCTAAGCATTTTGCCATGTTATTCCATAATATCTTAGCGGCTATTTTTCATGCTTCCCAAGTAGCCCCTCAAGTGACTGCATCTCATGTAAAGGAACGTTTAGTTTTGTAGGAGCACTTTGGAATCAGGGGCAGTGCATGTGTCCATTCAAGCAGCCTGCAGGTTCATACCGTTTCTTTGCCACTAACTAGCTAAGTGTCCTTGGGTAAATTGCTTAACCCTGTATGCCCTGGGGTCCTCATGCATAAGATGGGGATGATAGCAAAAGTTATTATCTCATAGGATACCTGTGAGGATTACATTCTACACGTGCAAAGGCTTAGCACCTATCAGATAGTAATAGCTCTAAAAATAACTGCTGTTGTTAAGATTCTCCCCCTCCCCCACCCCAGTTTGTCATGCTCATGAGCATCCTTGCACAAAAGCCTTTACTTTTTGAATTTTTCATACAAATCAAGTCCTACATACCGACTCCCACAAGCTCTTTAATGGGTTTAGAGGGATGAGCATCTCTAATTGGACTTTGATACAAATTGCTGCATGATTCTCTGACAAGAAGCAGAATGTCTCTCTACTTTTAACTCAAAAGGTAAGGCTGAATTTATAGCAGCAGCAACATCACAGCTAGCATTTATTGAGCACTTACTATGTGCCAGGTAGCGTTCCAAGCACTTTATGTGGAATAACTCAGTTAATTCTCATAGCGACCTATGAGGAAGGCACTATTGTTATTCCCATTTTACAGGTGAGGAAACCAAGGCCAGTGAGGTTTCGTTGTAGAAGAGCTTCCAGAGGCAGGGGGGCTCTAACAGGGGATTCTGTCCCTTAGTTTGTCCTCGCTAGGTGGGAAGGGACGTTCTGTCTTCTGATTCTGATTGACCCTCAGGGGTTGCTGCTCCCCCACAAATGTTCTCCCCCAAGTGTGGCCATAAGTTCCTTCCTTCTGGCCTCCAGAGTACATACACATGGGACTGGGCATAGTTAACAAAACAACACTAAGAGAAAGCAGCAGGAAAATAAACACGGAGTCCTAGAAGCATCGAGACAGACTGACATTCAGGATCCTGGTCTCTGGTCCTACCCTGGTTGGCCTGCTGCTGGAACTCAGACCCTGCCCATTCTTCAGGCTCAGCTGGTGACCATTAGTCCTCGGGCCCCAAACCTGGGTGCCTCCCAGCAGCCCCCCACCTTCCTCCACTTGAGGGCCCTAACTCAGAGTCTGGCATCCAGCACCACTCTCCCTACATAGCTTTTTGTTCTTAATGTATCCTGTTTGGGTTTTTTAAAATATTTATTTATTTGGTTATGCTGGATCTTAGTTGCGGCTCGCGGGCTCCTTAGTTGCGGCTTGCCAGCTCCTTAGTTGTGGCATGTGAACTCTTAGTCGTGGCATGCACGTGGGATCCAGTTCCCTGACCAGGGATCCAACCCGAGCACCCCTACTTGGGAGCACGGAGTCCCAACCACTGCGCCACTAGGGAAGTCCCTATCCTGTTATTTTTAAATTAAAACTTTTTTTATTATAAAAGATTACACATGGGCACATCGTAGAAAATACGGAACATACAAAGAAGTAGAAAGAAGGAAAAAAATCATCCTTTGCTCTGTTAGATAACCACTAAACACATATTAGTGTATCTTCTTACATTTATTCAATAAATATTTATTGAGCATCAACTATGTGCCAGGCTCAGTGATGGATACTGGGGACACCAGAAACAAATGTGATTCTTTCTGCCAGAGTTAATTTTTTAAACAATTGAATTAGACAGCACACAGAAAAATTATCCTCATTCTTGACAGCATACAATTCTACAGTATCTTTTATTAAAAAATTATATAGTATGCATAGGGAACTATATTCAATATCCTGTAATAAACCATAATGGAAAAGAAAAAAAATCAATCTTTGAACAAGTTTGAAAAATTATATCTCATGAATATATCATGAAGAAAGCTAAAATAATATTCATGTGAATGTTAATAGAGATTGTCCCTGTTGGATAGAATTTGGAGTAATTTTTGCTTTCTTATTTTCTGTATTGTTTGATATTTTGCAAAATATGACGAAAAAGCCTTTTGGGGGCATTGATTGATATTTGTAAAATACAGAAAAGAAGAAAATAGAAACCACTCAAAATTCCATCTCTTGAGATAAATACTGCTGTTGTTATCTTGATGTACTTCCTGATACCTCTTTTTCTGTGCCTAGAGATATGAGATCACGTACGCACTGATTTTTTTTTTTTTTCGCACTGATTTTTAAGCACAGTTAACTTGGTTTCCTATAATTTAAAAATTTATCCATGATACACCAGGAGGTCCCCAAGCCCGCTGAGGGACATCAGGACTGCTGGGGCCCTCTTGGTCATCCTGAGGAAAAGGGAGTCCTCCGGACCTGAAGCCAGAAACTTCTAGGCTTGAATCCCTGGAATGCTGACCAATCCAAGAGTGCAAACAATGTGGTCATTCTTCAAGGCTTAATCAAGCTCCTGCTCCAGGCGGGGCAGCCTTAGGACAGTGATACCCAGGCCTCGTCCTTCAGGAGCTCAAGGTGGTTGGAGGGATGAGCACCACCAGGGACCCTCATGCCCACTGTGTCAAGCACAGACAGTTGATGCTATAGAAACCCCAGGGGAGTGTGGGCAAGATGCATGTGAGCTGGGGCAGCTGGAAAAGCCCTTCTGCAGAAGGTGTGACATTGGCTTAAGCTTCAGGATAAGGGAGCAAGTGGGAAGGGCATTCCAGGTGGGAGACGGAGCACGAGCAAACCCAGAGTCAGCGTGGCATTGGTGGCATCACAGAGATGATGCAGCCCCATGCTGGGCAGGAGGGAAAGCACCTCAGTAACACGATACTTCATAGGACCTTGTCTTATCTTAGTGAAAGCCGTATTGAACATAGTAAGTGATTTGTCTGAGGTCACACAGAAAGTTCATGGCAGTTCCTGTTCCCTAACCCTCAAAGCAGAATTCTTCCCCCAGACCACACTCCTCACGTAAACTAAATTCTGAGAACCGACACCAGAATGAGGTATTCCAGGCTCGATCCAGACTGAGCTTCTCCCACAGCTTGTGTTTGTTCCCTGCAAAGAGCAGCAATGAGGACTAGCACCCCTGAGTAACTGGAAAACGTTGGCAGAGACGGGGGCTGGTCTCCCCTGCAGGGGCAGCTCACCCAGTAGGCAGTAGGCCTCACCATTTCTCTTTTGCCCACTTGGCTGATGGCTGAATTTCTCAGTGGGCCTGAGCGTGTCCGGGTGAAGATTTTTTTTTAAATAAATAAATACATTTATTTATTTATTTATTTATTTTTGGCTGCGTTGGGTCTTTGTTGCTGCGCTCGGGCTTTCCCTAGTTGCGGCGAGCGGGGGCTACTCTTCATTGCGGTGCACGGGCTCTAGGTATGAGGGCTTCAGCAGTTGTGACACACGGGCTCAGTAGTTGTGGCTTGCGGGCTCTAGAGCACAGACTCAGTAGTTGTGGCACATGGGCTTAGTTGCTCTGCGGCATGTGAGATCTTCCCGGACCAGGGCTTGAACCCTTGTCCCCTGCATTGGCAGGCAGATTCTTAACCACTGCGCCACCAGGGATGTCCCCCGTGTGAAGATTTGTTCCTTGCAGCGTTATTTATAGTAGGGCAACAATAGAAACAACCTAACGTCCAACAACAGCAACACAGAGCGGTGATGCTACACCCTATCCTGGTCAGAGCTCTGGTCTTCATACATCTCTAAAGTGAAAAAGAGAAATTCAAATCATAGAATTTGTTTAATCTCATATACACTTTGTAAAAATTCACACATACATGATTGTAAACAAGACTGGAAGGAAAAATATCAAAATGTTAATAGTGGTTATCTCTGGATGGTTAAATTATAGGTGACTTTTATTTTCTTGGTTTTTTTTTTTGAATTGACTTATACCATAGATATTTTACAATAATCTTGTTTTATTTTTATAACCAAAAGGATATAATTTTGTTTTTTTAAAAAAACAACTTTAATAAATGTTAGCCTAAATTGATTGTGGGAAGAAAAGAACTTGGGGGAAAGAGCCTGGATTAATGCCTAGTACAGATCCTGGCACACACAAGGTGTTTAATAAATGCTCTCATGACTCTGGAGCTGAGCTCTGGGTTTTATTTCTGGAGATAAAAATGATTAGAAATGCAGGCCTTGGTGACAGACCTGGGTTTGAACCCTGGAATTTCTGCTTCCTGTGTGACTTGCAGCTAATAACTTAACGTTTGTGAGCCTCAGTTTCCTTATCTGTAAAATGGGGAAGGAGAGGTACTAATACCTTGTTCACAGCATTTCCAAGAGGATCAAATGAAATATTAACTATAAATTACCTAGTTCAGTGTTGGTGCATAGTAAGTGCTCAGTAAATGGTGACTCTTATTACTGACTTTGAACGAGGCCCAGGTCATCTCAGGCCCCCAATTCTTCTTTAGTCAGCTGAACACAGTCACCTCGGGGTGTGTGAGGGGCGTCAGACAGAGCGACAGGAAAGCTCTTGTACAGCTGTCTTGCCTCTTTTTTTTTTGTTTTTTTTTCTGTCTTGCCTCTTGAAGAGCGCCCACCTCACCCCCAGTGCAAGGACTGTGTTACTTTTTAAGGCTTCCGACGCCAGGAGAGGGAAGCCACTCTGGGGTGCTGTGACTGGGGGGAGCTGACTAACAGGCTTTGTCTACACCCAGGTGCTGAGCATGGGGAGCCTGACGTTTTGAAGGATGAGCTTCAACTCTATGAAGGTGATTGTTTGTCCATTGGCTTTGGGGGAAACAGAATTAAACAAAGGACACGAAGGCTTAGGGCTTTGTTGGGAGGAAACAAGGTGATGAGGGTGTTTCATGAGCTGAAAGTCCTGGGCAGATACAGGAGATGTGGCAAGATGAGTGGTTATAACATGGGCAGGTGGAGGTGGGGGCAGGCATTTTCTGCCACAGTGAGACTGTCTTGGAATCTCTTCTGATCTATAACCCTGACTTGCAGGTTGACTGTGACCAGTCACCCAACCTTTCTGGGCCTCAGCTTTCCAACCAGCAAGATGGAACTTAAATCAGTACCCTCTCTCTTGGAATACTGGGTTGTTTAAGCATGCAAGGGAAAATTAAGGACCTGATTTCTACAAAACTCAAATTATGGAGTAATTGTCTCTAAGCATCATGATTTTTACAGCAAGCAGTTATAAATATTATGGCACTTTGCTTGGTAGCACTTTGATGAGATGGAGGAATTTGTAGGAATGAACCAGTTTGCCAAAAAGCCTCATAAATGAACACTGCCAGATAAGAAAACCTGTTTAACTTTGTTTAATCCAACATTTACATTATCTGCTTAGTCTCCTAATGCCAGATAATAACCCAAGAAATACAACGGGAAACACATATACATTCAAAGAAATAGAAATGAAATATCTTAATATTCTACATCAAGGTATTACCAGTGGCTGCCACTGGGTGGTAGCATTGTGAGTAATCTTCATACTATTTTCTTTCATCTAAATTTTCTGATTTTCTTTTTCTTTTTTTTTAAACAAAAACAGGTATTATGTAATTTTTAAAAATGTTGTTAAGTAGTGTAAGAAAGTTTTCACTGAGTGTAAAATGAGAGAGAAACTGTTACATGTACATACATTTTAAATGTTTTTTTCTCATCAAAAAGTAAGTCATGTTCACTGTAGAAAACGTAGATATCGTCACGTACTTGTGAATTAATTCCCCCAAGTAAGGAATTCCCCCCCCCCGCCCCCCGAGACACCGGAGGTACTTGGTAATTACACTGCCAGAGTCTCATTTCATGCCATTCTTGGTTTGCCTTCTGTACCCTTGGTGCTGGCCTCTCTGGTCACTTGCAGACACTGGTTCCCGTTTGCACATTAGCCTAAAGATAGTTCAGCATACTGAGTGTTTATTGCCATGAGCTGAGTGCCCCCTTCAGGTGTTTGTGTCCTGGGGCTGATCTGGAGGGCGGAAGTGTACAGAGTGGGGACTCCTGCCTGCCCTTGAGGGGAAGAAGGTGACAGGCTTAGGAGAGAAGTCACTGGGAATAGAGTAGGCGCCAAGAACCAGAGGGTGGGGACTTCCCTGGTGGTTCAGTGGGAAAGACTCCGCGTTCCTAATGCAGGGGGCCCGGGTTCAATCCCTGGTTGGGGAACTAGATCCCACATGCATGCCACAACTAAGAGTCTGCATGCCACAACTAAAGTTCCTGCGTGCCGCAACTAAGACCCAGCACAGCCTAAGTAAATAAATATTAAAAAAAAAAAAAAGAACCAGAGTGTGAATGAGGTGGGAGGGCCACCCATTAAAGGGAAGATTAAAGGGAAGGCTGCATCTCAGGGCAGGTATAGGACTCGATTCACCCTAGGCAGCCCAGACAGGAGCTCCACACTGGGGTCAGGGGCCGGGGCCCCCACGGTACAACCCAGCTTGACTTCCACAAGCTCAGGGCCTGGTGGGGCTGGAGCCACGTGGCTAAGTGTCCTCACCTGCATCTGGATAGGAATGAACGGGCACAGATTGCAAACTGGTGGCCTGTGTGTACAGATGTATATTATCTGGCTCACAGAGTATCTTTATTATTATTATTATTATTGTTCTTAATATATTTCATCACGTCTACAACTAACAGTTTTTCACATCTGGAGATCTATGAAATCAGGGTGCCTCTTAAAATCACTGGCAACTTGCAGTTATAATTGGCAGTAGTTTTCCTTCCATAAAATGACATCATTCTCACAAATCATGATATCTTTGATTCGATGGAATATGAATTGCCAGCTTTTTTTATAGTCAAGAAGTTTATGTAAAAACCTGAATTTCTGGCTTCTCGTGGGAAATTAGAAGACCTGTAACATGGGGCAGGCATTGCTGCGGCAGCTTTCGGGGGCTGCAGGGTGGTGCCTACCCCTTTAGATGAAAGAGGAACCCTCCAGTTTGCTCCAGTGCCCCCTGCAGATCAATGGAAAGTCTCTGGGTGAGAGAGCTCCACTTCCCTGCAGTGTAACTTCTCCCCACCCAGAGGATGCGAATATGCAGTCACTGATTTCCCTTCTGTGCAGGTGCCCCCGGGGAGGTGGTGCCGTCTGAGGAATCAGGTGAGTGTCTGATAGGGGAGAGGGGTCGTTGGTACTGGTGTTGAACGAGGTCTGGGCACTGTCTTTCCCCCAAAAGAGGCAGCTGCTGTCAGGTGCACGGCTGTGAGAGATGGGACTCCAAGTCTGCTTGGGGCCTGGGGCTCTGACCTGGGCTCAGCAAGCAGGCGGGGCTGGCAGTGGCATGAGACGGGGCCAGTGGAGGTTAGAAAGGGGGTCCAGGCAAGAACAAAGGGATTATTAATAACAATCTATAGATAGAAAGATCCCCTGGGGGCTGGAGAATTCAACAGGGGCGTTTTCAGAGGTCACCTGTGGCACTCGTTAAGGACCCAAGCTGGCCTGGGCACTAATGTTGAGTTTCTAATTTCCAGGACTCCGAAGGAGAGGCTCTAACCCAGAGAGTGGTAAATATGCAAGCTCCGAGAGGCGAGCGGGAGGTGGCCTGGATTCCAGGGTGTGGGATGGGACCACAGGCAGCCTGGGGGGGAGGGAGATCAGTCCCAGCAGCAATGCCGTCACCAGCCAGAGTGTCACCATGATCCAGGAAAGGGGCCTCCGGACTCAGGGGACGTGGAACAGAACAGACACAGGCCTGTGGAGGAGGAGGGCATCAGTGGGGGTCCAAGGACAGCTACCCCACCTTCAAGCTTTGCCCTGACCAGTCCTGCAGTGAGTGCCCTCTGACCCAGGAAATAGAACCTGGAAGAGCCATTCTCAGTGAGGCAGGGGAGCGAGAATCCCACCAGCTATCCTGTGTCAGAGTTAAACCCTCGTCTCTCTCTTGTTCCCAAGGAGAAGTGGAGCCCTCCCAGTTAAGAAGACTAAATATAAAGAAGGATGGTAAGGAAATTGAGGTTCCAGGGCTGCTTCTGCTGTCCGGTCCAGATTTCTCTGGGTAGAAAGTCAGCTGGTGGCCTGGAACGGCAGTAATCATGGCCCACCTCTGCTGCGGGCCCTGCAGTTTGCAAAATCCTCAGCTTAGAATCACCTTGAGAAGGTGGTGCAATGATTCCTGTTTTGCAGATATGGAAACTGAGGCTCAAGGACGGGGAGTGGTCTTACAGCTAGTGAGTGACACGACTTGGGCTTGGATCCTGGTCCTGTGCTCTTTCTGCTGTACGCCAAGTCACTAGGATGATAAACGCCCTCCAGGCCTTATGGCCATAATGGGGAGCTGGGAACAGGCTGGGCCAAGGAAGCTGTGAGGTTAGATTAGACTGGACTCTAGGGAAGGAGTGACAAGAACGGGGGGGAGGACCGCCTCGACTCCCGGCCTGGAATCGTGGGGGCTTCGGGGAGGAGGGTAAGGGTGGGAAGGGAGACCATGTTTTTTGGGGGGGTTTTTTGGGGTTTTTTTTTACCGCATTGCAAGGCATGTGGCATCTTCTTAGTTAGCGACCAGGGATTGAACTCGGGCCCCAGCAGTGAAAGCCTGGAATCCTAACCACTAGGCCACCAGGGAACTCCTGAGACCATGGTTTTTGTTTTGTTTTTTATATATAAATTTATTTATTTATTTTTGGCTGCATTGGGTATTCGCGTGCAGACTTTCTCTAGTTGTGGCGAGTGGGGGCTCCTCTTCGTTGCGGTGCGCGGGCTTCTCATTGCAGTGGCTTCTCTTGTTGCGGAGCGTGGGCTCTAGGGCGCGCGGCTTCAGCAGTTGTGGCTCACGGGCTCTAGAGTGCAGGCTCAGTAGTTGCGGCGCGCGGGCTTAGCTGCCCCGCGACGTGGGATCTTAGTTCCCCGACCAGGGATCGAAACCATGTCCCCTTCAGTGGCAGGCGGATTCTTTACCACGGGACCACCAGGGAAGCCCTCTAGAAATATTTTGAGTTGTTCAAAAGCCCGCCTTTAGGGAGTGGGAGACCTGGGTCCGAGCCCCTGGCTCTGCCTCCATCCAGCTACATGAACCGGGACGTGCTGTCGAGCCGTCCCGGGCTATGAAGTGAGCCTCATCCCACTAAAACCGAGATTCCCAAAGCACAGGCCATGTCCAGGTTGCTTCAGGACGTGGCATCATACCCCCAAGTGAGAAGGTGACTGCCCTTTCCCCTCTCTTTCTCTGCTTGGAGCCCCCGGGCCTTTAGTGCCACCCCGACTCACTGCCCTCCGGACACAGAGATCAGGACGGTGCGCAGAGCCGTCTGCAGGCAGCAGGCGGGTAGACCTTCACCATCTTGCTTCATGGGCCTTCTGTTTGTTTTTAAGACATGGGATCCTAGTTTTCCACTTAGTGTTGTGACATAAAGTTTCTTTTTCAAGTAAATCTATTTAAGGAAAAATAAGAATCTGCTTAAAGAAAAACGTTAAGTAAATAGTACAAGTGGTCCTTGGGTAGCATGAAATTGTGAAGGTCATAAGCAGTGCTACGTAGAAAGGGCAAAACCCACAAAGGTGGTGTGTGGATGGCTGAAGTCAGAAAAAACAGACAAGGGTGATCTCCTAGGTCCCTCCGGCTCCAATACACCTTGGAGTCCTTATCCTGGCCTGATCTCTTCAGCCCCCAAAACTTCTAGTTCCCTAAAACTTGAAGTTCTCTTCCCAGAAATTCACTCATCCTCCGCTCACCTGGTTGAACCCTTCACTGTACTGGGTCTGTGCCTTGGTCCCACCTTCTTACCTGTCTCATGGTATGTGAATGTGTGCACGCGTGCACACACACACACACACACACACACACACACACAGTCTTCCCTTTCATCCAACTCCTACTGCCTTGGCTGTCTTTAAGGCTTAGCTCAAACTCTTGTTCTTCTATTAAGCCCTCCTGGACTGCCCCAGATGTGGTGAGTCCTGGATGTTTATGACATCTTACAACTGCATCCAATTCCACAGTGTGGGTACCTTATAATGTATTTACCGTTCCCCACTTGATAGATGTTTAGGTTATTTCTAATTTTTTGCTCTTTCAAACTAAGCTGCCCTACCCATCCAGCCCTCTGTTTGGTCTTACATTTCTCTGCAGTCTCTCTCTTTAAAAACACTTGTATTTTCTAAGTATTTACTCATAAGAAAATGGGGGAAAGATCCAGGGAGAAATTCTCTGCTAGGAATTCATTTTGCATTTCTTTTTTTTTTTTAATTTATTTATTCATTTATTTATTTATTTTTGGCTGTGTTGAGTCTTCGTTTCTGTGTGAGGGCTTTCTCTAGTTGCGGCGAGCGGGGGCCACTCTTCATCGCGGTGCGCGGGCCTCTCACTGTCGCGGCCTCTCTTGTTGCGGAGCACAAGCTCCAGACGCGCAGGCTCAGTAGTTGTGGCTCACGGGCCTAGTTGCTCCGTGGCATGTGGGATCTTCCTGGACCAGGGCTCGAACCCGTGTCCCCTGCATTAGCAGGCAGATTCTCAACCACTGCACCACCAGGGAAGCCCCCCATTTTGCATTTCTGAAGATTTGGGTGAGGAAAGAGTTTTCACCCCCACTCTGTCACATCTCTGAACAGACCTAAGCCTGATGCTTTCTTAAATGTTAAGTCTAGTTCTGCATGACGTATTTTTTTCCCCTAAAGGACAAATTGATTTCAGAGCCAAGAATGTTCTAGAAATACTCTTTTGATTTTCCCCCCAGAAAAAAAATAACAAAAACAAAACCAGAAATACCCTCCTCACTTCTGTTCACTTGCCTTCCACATGCCACCTGACAGCAGTGATATGTAGTATCACTCTGCCTTTTACCATTTACAAAGCACTTTCCCCTCCAAGACCCCCATCCATCCCTCTGTCAGTGGTGTAGAGGTTGCTCTCCTTGATTTATTAATGAGAACGCTGAGGCTCAAAGGAGTCAGGACACTTGTCCAAAGTTCACAGCACATCAGTGGCCAAACTGGACTAAAGTAAGACACATTCCCAGCAGCCTTGGCCACTCAGAGAGCCTGCGTCGTTCCAGGGAACCGTCTCTGAAGTGTCCTCTCTTTATTCTTTTTCTTTCTTTCTTCTTTTAAAAACCTTTTTGGCATCTCCCCATCGCAACCCTCTGCCTGGGTCAAGGCCCCTGTGTTCTCTCCCCTGATGACTCCCGCAGCGCCTGGCAAAGGGCAGGGGGGCCTCCTTCACAAACCATCCCTGAATTCCTGCCCAGGGCACGGGCCCTGCCTCCCAGGTACTCTCTCTACCTCCGTTAACTACTAGGAAGAGCCTGCAATGCTGCTTCTGGGCACCAGGCCCACGGAAACGCACACACAAGGGCACAGACACATTTCATGTGCGATGATGTTTGGTGCAGAAAATCAGTCCCTTCTAGCTTCCTCAATGGGAGACTAGTTACATAAATTAGGGTAAGTTTATGCCATGAAACACTATGCAGCCATCAGAAAGAACAGGGCAGGGGCTTCCCTGGTGTGCAGTGGTTAAGAATCCGCCTGCCAATGCAGGGGACACAGGTTTGAGCCCTGGTCCGGGAAGATCCCACATGCCGCGGAGCAACTAAGCCCTTGTGCCACAACTACTGAGCCTGCACTCTACAGCCCGCGAGCCACAACTACTGAGCCCGCGTGCCACAACTACTGAGCCTGTGCTCTAGAGTCTGCGAGCCACAACTACTGAAGCCCGCGCGCCTAGAGCGCGTGCTCCACAACAAGAGAAGCCACCGCAATGAGAAGCCCACACACCATGACGAAGAGTAGGCCCTGCTCACCGCAACTAGAGAAAGCCCGTGCGCAGCAACGAAGACCCAACGCAGCGAAAAATAAATACATAAATAAATTTATATATATAACAAAAAGAACAGGGCAGATCTCTATATGCTTGGAGATAGAAAGGATGGCCCCAATCTATCAAAGAGAGGAAAACAAACGATAGAGCAGCAGGTACACAAACTGATCCTGCTTTTGTTTTTTTTGAATGTGCATATATATACTTAGAAAAGTTTTGTCAATCACTGCTTGCTTTTAAGGAGTTGGATTAGGAAGGGAGAATGGAGCAATGTGAAACTTTTAAACTAGGCATGTGCATTTTTTACAATTGTATTTAGCATCATTCGACAAATAAGGTGTCAGACACCTCTGCATGCCCGGCGCCGCTTTAGATGATGGGCAAAATCCCCAACCACCATCCTACAGAGTGGGTCAGAGAATAAACACAGCAATGAAATCCAGCAAGTTGAGTGGTGATAAGTGTTAGAAAAATAATAAAGTGAGGTGAGGGCTGAAACGGGTGGGGCTTGGGGTGCTGTTTTAGTTGGGCTGGTCAGGAGCAACTTCTCTGAATAAAGCTCCCTTTGAGCAGAGACAAGAATATTTTAATTAATTAAAAAGAGAGAAAGAAGCAAACAGTAATCTTCACCTCTGCCTTTACAGATGAGTTTTTCCATTTCATCCTCCTCTGCTTTGCCATTGGGGCCTTGCTGGTGTGTTATCACTATTACACAGGTGAGTGGGGGGGGGTGAGAACGGGGGGCGGGGGTCCAGACTTGCAGGCTGACCGTTCTCTCCCTCGCTGCCCCTGCAGACTGGTTCATGTCCCTTGGGGTCGGGCTGCTCACCTTCGCCTCCCTGGAGACCGTTGGCATCTACTTTGGCCTGGGTAAGACCCTCGCACACAGACTCTGGGAGGGCAGTGGCTGGGCCGGCCGCAGAGGCTTGCCAAGGGCTGGAAAGCCACGACCTAAACTTTTTGTAAAGATTTCTTTATGCTCGTGTTTGCTTCCTGACCGCTTTCAAGGTCAATGTGAGGTCGTTGGCAAAACCCCATGGAAAAAACGGGCAGCTCCATAAAAATACAACAAAGACAGTTTAAAGTGGCAAACAAACAGAATTAGCCAGATACTGAAAACAAGGCAGTTAATGGAGTGAGGTACTGAATTCGCCGAGCTTCCTGGCATTGTTATTGCTGCTCGTGGTTGTTTTTAATAATAAGAACTCAATACCATTATCTAAGCTTAACCTGCAGCCTGAAATTCCACCATCAGAGCTTTGTTTGTACGAGCTTTGTTCAAGGGCAGGCAGGGGGAGGTCTGACCCCGGATCCCTCGAGGGGACACAAAGCTCCATCACCTTTCTCTCCTCCTTTCTTGACAGTGTACCGGATCCACAGCGTCCTGCATGGCTTCGTTCCCCTCTTTCAGAAGCTTAGGCTGATAGGTAACTTTTACATTCTTCTATGTTCACTTTCTCTCCCTACCAGGGTCTTCTGTTGCAAATGAGGCTTAGCATACTGGAAAGAGCACAGGGCCTGGAGTCAGGGGCTTGGGTTCAAGTCCTGCCTCCTTCCATTTACCATTTCTGGGGCTCTAGAGCCTCTTTTAGCCTCAGTTTCCTCAACTGGAAAATGGGTGTAATAATACCTACAGCACAAAGGTGTTGTGAAAATCAAGTGAGGAATGGATGTAAGAGTCCTTAAGTCTGAACCATTGTAGGAAAGTGGAGGGGACCTGGGTATTCCTCATTCTCTCATAGAACTTTGCACCTCTCCAAACAGTATCTTCTCTGTGATTTTATTTGCCCAACTGGGGGTGAGGGGGGGTTTCAGTTATCTTACACTTGGCTGATGAGGAAACTCATTAGTCAGTTACACTCATCAGAGAGGTAGAGTGACTTGCCCAGAATCACACAGCTAGAGTGGCTGGGCAAGGCTAAAGGAGATCCTCTTTCTTGACCAGCAGCTGTGTGTCTACCATTAAATCACAAAACTGAGAGGCCAGGGGCTGTGTGCTTCCGTGTCGTGAACTTTTGTCTCCTTTAATCCATCTCATGCATAAAGGGGAAATTTGTTGCAATGGCTGTGGGTCATGACTGCCTTATCCCAGCTATGAGGGGTATTTGGGCATCTGGGGTCATGGTGGGGAGGAGGCCTGGCTGCCTTCAGAATCCCATGCCATCCTGTGGGCTTTGCCTTCCAGGCTTCAGGAAGACCGACTGAGACCAGTGCCAGGTGGGCAGCCAGGCCAGGCCCCGGCGTGACCACCACTGCATCCTTTCAGCCCACGAGGATAGAGCAGCGTCCTGGGAGACGCGCGGGCGGGCCAAGCTAGAGCAATAAAGAGAGCGCTTTGCCTTCCATGTGGTCTGAACATTGGCACCAGCTGGGCCAAGGTGTCCCTCGGGCAGTGTTGGCACGCAACCCAGCTGCCAGGATGGCAGGAGAGGGAGGGTGCGGGCCTGTGCCCTTCATGGAGCCTGGATCATCAGGAGGATCCTGGGACATCACTCCTCTCAGGAGGCAGTAGGAGACCCCTGGGCCCTGCAAGCTGTAATCTGTCTGGGCTTGTGAATTCTCTCAAGTCCCCAGGCCATCCCGGGACAGACAGATGGTCCACTGCCCTGAGGCAGGGAAGTACGACGTCAGGCCCCTGGGGTGAACCTGATACAGGTGAGATTTGGGGGAACTAAATCCACAGCATCCAGGTCTTCCTATTACCTAGTGCCAGCCCTGCTGTCCTTGGACTCCAATAAGATTCAAATAAACATTCTCTTCCCTGGACTAAAAAGAGTCAGCTAAATATTCCTTTCAGTTTCTTGAGTGTGAGAATACGTTTGAGGTCTTCTTTGACCCCATCTAGTCAGAGGGGGCACCTTGTCCTACTGGACAAAGTATAAAAGGGAATAAATGCAAAAAGCCCCTCATTTTAGGTCCAAGCTTCAATTGCACAGGTTTGGAATAGGAGACGGGGTTTTGCAAACGTTCTTGTGAAAAAGATCTGGAGCTGGTAGGTATTCTCAGCTCAACAAATACCAAAGAAGTGAGATAAGAGCACAAAAAATCCATTGCAAACTCGGGTTGTGTTAGTGAAGGTATAGAGTGTAGACTGAAGGAGGTGATAATAGGTTCTCTCATGTACGCAGCCAGACCACGCCAATAGAATATGTTCTAGATTCATATATGAAGAGTGACAGTGACAAACTAGAGAATACACAGAAGAAGAAACTAGAGTGGGGATGTAAAGAATAATTGAAGAAGTGACAACTCTTCGACTTGCCGAAGAAAAAAATGGGGCCCTTTACCGAGCTCATGGACTCTGGAAGACACTTTCTCAAGTGCTTGCGATTGTCCAGGTCCATTATGTGGTTTAATCTCACAACAGCCTTGAGATGTGTACATCATCCTCATTTTGCAGATGGAGAAGCAGAGACTCGAGGAGTTGTAGTAACTTGTCAAGTTCCCACAGCAAGTCAGTGGCAGAGCTGTGAGTGGAACCCAAGCCTGTGTTCTCTTTACAGAGCTTGGCTAGTCCAGTCCCCCACCCCAGGCAGAGCATCCCTGAGGCAGCTGCAGTTTTTTTCCCAGTATTTCCCAGATTTGGGAGTTCTCAGAGTTACAGAATTGTTTTTTAATTTTAAAAAAATTTATTTTATTTATTTATTTTTGGCTGGCATTGGGTCTTCGTTGCTGTGCACGGCCTTTCTCTAGTTGCGGTGAGCAGGCTTCTCATTGCGGTGGCTTTTCTTGTTGTGGAGCACGGGCTCTAGGCATGCAGGCTTCAGTAGTTGTGGCACGCGGGCTCAGTAGTTGTGGCTCGCGGGCTTAGTTGCTCCGCAGCATGTGGGATCTTCCTGGACCAGGGCTCGAACCCGTGTCCCCTGCATTGGCAGGCGGATTCTTAACCACTGTGCCACCAGGGAAGTCCCCCAGAATATTTTTATAAAGTGAGAAAAAGAGGGCTGCCAACTCCTTATCTTGCCAATTAAGGAAATAAAAATAGCAAAAAACATCAACTGTCAGCATCATTTTATAACAGAAAGGATAGTCCCGCATCAAAAAAGCAGGGAAATTGTCATCAGAAACAAAATGGGGCTTAAAATGAAAAATGGGGCTTCCCTGGTGATGCAGTGGTTGAGAATCTGCCTGCCAATGCAGGGGACGTGGGTTCGAGCCCTGGTCTGGGAAGATCCCACATGCCGCGGGGCAACTGGGCCCGTGAGCCACAACTACTGAGCCTGCGCGTCTGGAGCTTGTGCTCCGCAACAAGAGAGGCCGCGACAGTGAGAGGCCCGTGCACCACGATGAAGAGTGGCCCCCGCTTGCCGCAACTAGAGAAAGCCCTTGCACAGAAACGAAGACCCGACACAGCCAAAAATTAAAAAAAATTTAAAAAATGAAGCTTTATGGAAATCTTACTATGTGTCCTTTGCCCTCAAGTCACTGTGTTCTGGTGAAAATTTTATCTTTTGGAAACTGTGAGACTAAAGAATTCCTCAGGACTTTTACATTCTCTCATTTTTGGGGGTTTTCCAACTCAGCTCCCACACCTCAAGGGATGAAAGGCTTGCTACCTCCCAAAGCACCTTGTACTGCAAGAATTTTTCTGCTCTGTGCTAAGACGCCTCTGTCAGTGAAGCTTAAGGCCTTCTTTCAAGAGAATAAATGACCCACGAGTAGGGAATGTTCCTGATAGTCCTGGCTATGTTATCTCAACATTCAGCTCTCAGCTCAGCCCTGACAGCAGCACCTGGGGCCCAGTCCTCCAACTTTGTCCCTCGTTTTCAAGATTGTTTTGGCTGTTCTGGGTCCCTGGCATTTCCGCACAAGTTTTAGGATCAGCTTGTCCACTTCTGCAAAGAAGCCGGTGGGAACTCTGCCGGGATTGCGTTGCACCTGAAGACCAGTGTGAGGAGGACTGTGCTTCTTCTTAGTGATGTATTACCTTCTTTTACATTTCGTTAGAAAAAAAATTGCCCCAAATCCCAGAACCAAAATCAACCACAGATGGTATTTTGGTGTGTTTCCTGTGAGTCTTTTTAGTGCATGAGTTCATTTATTATTATTTTGGGCCCTTTTCTCTTTCATATATAATAAGCATTTTTCCGTTACTACATACTCTCCCTAAGCATCATTTCCAGCCACTGGGTATTTCATGCTTTACAGAATAATCCCTCTGTACTTAGATGATAATATCAGCAGCTAACATTTGTTCAGTACTTGTTCTGTGCTGGATGTGGAGCCAAGCACTTTGCATACACCGTGTCATTTCGTCCTCATCACAACCCTGAGAGGTAGCACCTGTCCACGATCCCCATTGTACAGACAGGAAAACTAAGACACGGAAAGTTAGTTTCTGAGGTTTGGATTTCAAGCACTTGTGTATAACTTACTTTCCTCAAAAGGGAGCCTGGAGTGCACAGATAAGGTATTTATCAAATGAACAAACAGCATGCAGGGTTTCACAATAGAAACATGAACTTGTTGACTTGAGGGCAGTGTGGTTAGCCTTCCCTGTCCCAGCCTCAGTTTCCTCATCTGTACAATGGGGATCACAGCAGCGCCCACCTCACAGTGTGTGGCGAGGGTTATGTGAGATGATTGCATTTCTGGCACAGACTAGAGGTACTTGATTCGGGCAGAGGCACATATTAGGGCCCTCAGGGGTAGGCAGGCAAACTCAGCCCGGTGTAGAACAGTGGGGAGCAGGGGAGAGAGGGGGCCGAGGGAGCCGATACCTGACCTAAGGGTGACTGCCTTGTGAAGACGTGAGTTCGAACTGCTGCTGGTGTCCTTGGGCTTTCTGGGCCCAGGTGTCAAAGGAGGGGCTCAGGTGGGTCAGGTTGTAGGGGTCCCTCGTGCCCTGGGAGAGAAAGCCCCCCACCTCCAGATCTCAGTGGAGGGTCTGCGTGCCCTAGTGTGCTGCCTCCCTGGGGCCCCAGCCCCCAGCCCTGCCCTTGGAACCCCTCACTGCTTCTCTGCCGAGCTACAGCTCAAGGCCAGTGCCAGTGGGGTCTGGTTACACCTCAGCCGTCAGGCAGATTCCCGGAGCCCTAGTCCAACAAGTGGTTTAAAAATAAAGCTTTGAATCCTGAGTCCAGGAAGGCAGGGTTGCAAAGTGGGGCAGTGGAGAAGGGCTTGGATGGGGTGGGCTTCTATCTCTGGTTGCCCTGGACACTGTACACTGGGTTTCTGCTGTGACCACAGCAGAGGAGGACACGGGTATGAGGGTATTTCGAGGCCATCCAAGCCAGCTTGCACTGGGAGGAAAAGAGGGAAGCCCAGCAGTGCTGTGGCAGTTGTCTCCTCCTGACACGGCCCCAGGAATCCTCCGTCTACTCCAGAGGACCCAGGCAGGACCAGAGATGGAGCCAGGGGATGCTGTTGACTGAGCCTGGGAAGCTGGGGAAAGTGCTTGACGTGGAGGCTGGGCTTTGCAGGGAAGATGTAGGGAAGGGCTTTGCAGGCAGAGGGCCCAGGGTGGGCAAAGGCATGGAGGAGTGAAAGGACAGCATGTCTGGGGGGCAACAGGTATCAGTCCAGCATGGCTGGGTAGGAGTGAGGATTAGTGGGCAAGATATCACACAGGGCAAATGGCCTGCTTTCCCCCAGAGAACCTTGAGAGCCGGGGTAAGGAGCTGGGCTTTAGCCTGAGGACAGTGGGGAGCCATGGAAGGTGTTTGAGCAGAGGAGTGGCATGGTGAGATTGCATTTTAGAAAGATCACTCTGGTGGCCCTGTGGGGGCCATGCGAATGAGCATGACCTCCAACTACGGGGAACATAATTGACCAAGGGCTGCTGTGCTCTGTGTTTGCACCGAGGCCATGCTTCCCGCGGGATGCTCCTCGCCGTTGACTCAGAAGGCATACTAAGCAGGCCCTTTCCTGGGAGACACAGGATCCTCTGACAGTTCACTTTGGCTGGAGGACTCCCTGACACCTGCCGAACTCTCCTTAGAGTATCCAGCAGACAAAACCCTTCCACCTGACCCTCCTTCCCTGTCTTCTTCCCCTGGGGCTAGATTTGCATCATCCCAGCCTTCCCCTCCCTCCCCTTTTTCTCTCCCATAGGCATTTTCCCTAAGGACATCCTTCCATATTTCATCTCATCCTGTGCTAGCTTCTCAGAGGGCCCAGACTAATGAGATGAGACTAGAGGTGGGGCGATAGGAGCAGAAAAGAAGGGTAAATTTGGAGACATTAAGGTCTAATCCACAGTATGGCTGGAAGTGTGCGCCCACCGCAGCCCCCTGGCCTGTCCCCATGGCTGGCGTTCTTAACATGCAGCACGGCAGTCCTCTATGTCCATACTGGTCTTCTCAACTAGGCTCTGAGTTTGTTCGATAAATGAATGAATGATTAAGCAAGTGAATGAATGAATGAAGTGAAGGGAAAAGAGGAGTCTAGGATGATCCGGAGCTCCAGTTTGGGTCACTTGGTTGTAGCCAGTATTTGGTATTTGCCCGGTGTTTTTTCTGCCACTGCAATTTACCTTTGAAGAATAAACCTCTTTTGTGCGTCAGAGGAGACTATCAAGAGTGAAAAGACAACCCGTAGGACAAAGTTTTTGCAAGTCATCTGATAAGGGTTTAACATCCAGACTATATATATATATATATATATATATTAAAAAAAAACCTCCTACAGCTCAACAACAAAATAAACCACCCAATTCAAAAACGAGAGAAAAAAAAGCAATGGAATTGAATGGACATTTCTCCAAAGAAGATGTTTTTAAAATAGCCAATAAGCCCAAGAAGGCAGGTTTTCAGTGGATTGGATGAGGCCCACTCACATTAGGGAGGGCAATCTGCTTTGCTCAGTATCATTTGTCATTAGGGAAACGAAAATCAAAACCACAATGAGGGGGCTTCCCTGGTGGCGCAGTGGTTAGGAGTCCACCTGCCAATGCAGGGGACACGGGTTCGAGCCCTGGTCCGGGAAGATCCCACATGCCGCGGATCAACTAAGCCCGTGCGCCACAACTACTGAGCCTGCACTCTAGAGCCTGTGAGCCACAACTACTGAGCCCACGTGCCACACACACACAAAAAAAACCACAATGAGATACCACTTCACACCCATTAGAATGGCTATTACGTTAAAAACAAAAAGGGAAAATAACAAGTATTGGTGAGGCTGTGGAGAAATTGAAACACCTGTGCCCTGCTGGTGGGAATATAAAAAAAAATGGTGCAACCACTCTGGAAAACAGTTTATCAGTTTCTCGAAAAGTTACACATAGAACCCAGCAATCCCACTCCTAGATAGATACTCAAAAGAATTGAAAACAGGGACTCAAACAGGTATTTACACACCCCTGTTCACAGCAGCATTATTCACAGCAGCTAAAATGTGGAAGCAACTCAAGTGTCCATCAATGGATGAGTGAATGGATAAACAAAATGTGCTCTACACACACAATGGAATATTGTTCAGCCATAAAAAAGAATGAAATTGTGACACCTGCTACAACATGGATGGACCTTAAGGACACTATGTCAAGTGAAATAAACCAGTCATAAAAGGACAAATATTGTATGAGATATGAGATCCACTTATATGAGATACTGGAATAGGCAAATTCATAGAGACAAAAAGTATCACGGAAGTTACCAGAGGCTGGGAGAGGGTGAGAGAGGCGGTTATTGAATAATGGGTACAGAGTTTGTTTAGAGTGATGAGAAAGTTCTGGAAATGGATAGTGGTGATGATTATAAGACACTGTGAATTTACAGATGCCACTGAATTATACATGTAAAAATGGTTAAATGGTAAATTTTATGTTATGTGTATTTTACCACCATAAAACCCCCCACAAAAACCTGCACCTAATGGATTCTGGGAGTGTCAACGGCACACTTGCTCTGGCGGTGGGTTCTGAGGGGCTTTAGCCAGTCGGCACATCCCAGTCACTGATTCAGGGCTGGGCATGTGGCAGAGGCACTGGCTGTCCCCCAGCATCTTGTCTTCCTTTTTCCCTTTCTGGGTCTCTCTGACACAGCCACAGAGGCTGTAAACCAACTAATCCAGGCTCAGCACTCAACAGAACCCGGTCACAAGGTGACGAGTCTCCCCACATGGACCCCAACCATCTCTCCCCTCCTTTTGTGCATGTGCTGCTCCCGCCATGGGGGGTGGGGCAGGGCAGGGGGGTCTGTTTCCTCAACCCCTGACTCTCAGATGGAACTGTGACTTACCTTGACCAATGGAATGGAGCAGAAGTGACATGTGACTACCCCAGGCCAAACCTTTAAGAGGCCTGGCAGCTTCTGCTTTTCCTAGTGGAATTCAGCCTCCGTGTAAGAAGTCTGACTGTTGTAAGCCCCCCTGCAGTGAGAAAGCCCAAGCTGGCCACTGGGGGAAGCCAGGCAGAGAGAGGTCTGGCCAGTCCCCAGCTTTGCAGCCACCCCAGCTGAGGCGCCAGGCAAGCAAGTGAAAAAGCGTCTTCGACTTTCCAACCCCAGCAGACACCATGAGAAGCAGAAGAACCACCCAGCTCAGCTCAGACCATCTTGGAAAATGATGAAAACAATAAATTGTGTTGTAAGCCACCGACTTTGCGATGGTTTGTTGCACTGCAACAGATCATTGAAACAGAGATCTTTGCTGGATATATTAGTCAGGGTTCTCCAGAGCAACAGAACCAGTAGGAGATACATAAAGAGGTTTATTGTAAAGAATTGGCTTGTGGGATTATGGAGGTGGAGAAGTCCCGTGATGTGCAGTCTGCAAGCTGGAGGCCCAGGAGAGCTGGTGGTGTAGTTCCAGTCTAAGGGCAGGAGAGGACCGATGTTCAGCTCAAGCAGTCAGGCAGAGGGAGAGTGAATCCTCCCTTCCTCCACCTTTTTGTTCTATTCAGGCCTTCAGGGCATTGGATGAGGCCACACTCTTTTCCAAAGTGGTTGATGAATTAAACTCTGGCATGTCCAGTAGCACGGTCACCTCACTCACACTCACCTTTTAATTTGGGCCAATGTATCAGGCATATAATGTTATCTTGTTGTGTTTTAATTTGCATTTCCCTGCTTACTTAATGATGGTGGGCACTTTAAAAAACATATTTAGTATCCATTTGAATCTCCTCATTTAGGAAGAACTAGATCAAGTCTTTAAGTCCATTTTTTCCCTATTGGGTTGTCTGCCTTTTTTTCTATTGATTTGTAAGAATTTTGGATGCATTTTGGATACTATCCTCTGTTTAGTATTTGATGTCTAGTATGTTATGTTTTAATTTTCTTCTCTTACTCCATGGCTTGTCTTTTCACTTTTTATGACGTTAAAATCTCTAATCTTATACTCAACAATCTCTTGCCTCTGATGGGATAAATGAGCAATGTATTACACTGATCTTGGGATTTAAAATGATGTTTTGGGAGAAGCTGATTTGCAAACTAAGTTCCCACCTCTCCATTCTTTGGCCATTAAATAAAGCTTGTGCTGTTCCAGTCTAAAAAATAATAAAATGAAATGAAATGATGCTTTGGAACACAGTATCACTTCTGTGATATTCCTGCCTAAATGCATAAGCTGAATTTCATCATGAAGAAATATCTGACAAACCCAGATCAAGGGACATTTTACAAAATAACTGATCCAGACTCTTCAAAAGTGTCAATGTCATACAAAACAAAGACAGACAGAGGAGTTGTTACAGATTAATGGAGGCTAAAGAGATATCATAAATGAATGTAAACATGATCTTGAATTTTCTTTTTTTTAAAATAAATTTATTTATTGATTTATTGATTTATGGCTGCATTGGGTCTTCGTTGTTGCGTGCGGGCTTTCTCTAGTTGTGGTGAGAGGGGGCTACTCTTCGTTGTGGTGCGCGGGCTTCTCATTGCTGTGGCTTCTCTTCTTGTGGAACACTAGGCGCACGGGCTCAGTAGTTGTAGCACACAGGCTCAGTAGTTGTGGCACACGGGCTTAGTTGCTCCGCAGCATGTGGGATCTTCCTGCACCAGGGATTGAACCTGTGTCCCCTGCATTGGCAGGCGGATTCTTAATCACTGCGCCACCAGGGAAGTCCTGATCTTGAATTTTCTTTGGTTACAGAGGACATGACTGGGACAATTGGCAAAATCTGAATAAGGTCTGCAGCTAAAACATTATTACTGTGTCACTATTAAGACACTATTAATGTAGCGATGTTAGTTTTCTGGTTTTGATAATTGTACTGTGGTTATATAAGAGAATGTCCTTGTTTTTAGTAAACACATACTGAAGGATGTCTCCAACTTGCTTTCAAATTCGGGGGGGAAAAGGTACTTACGAGAGAAGAATAAACTAAATATGGTAAAATGTTAACATTTGGGAATACAGTGAAAGAGATATAGGATTTTTTTGTCCTAGTCTAGCAATTTTTCTATAAGTCTGAAATTATGTCAAAATAAAAAGTTTAAAAAAAATCTGTTTACCATAATAGCTGCTGAGAGCAGAGATTGGCCACGTGCAGGAACTACAGATTTCTGCTACAAACACAAACAACCCAAAAGAAAATGGATACAAAATTTAATGACACTCCAAATAAGAGGAAATCCAACTGGGCAGTAAACATAGGGAAATGTGCTTGATCTCATTAATTATCAGGAAATACAAATTAAAATGACAATGAGATACCACTACACGTTCACCAGATTGGAAAAATTCATGTCTGCCAATAACAACTGTAGCCCCATGGAGCACTGGGAACGAACATCCGATGTCGGGTGGGAACATTTATTTGTTTAACCACTTCAGAAAATCGTTTGGCATTATCTAGTAAAGTCAGAGGTACACATTCTGTTGCTGGGCAATTTCACTCTGAGACAGCAGCACTGTTCAAAATAGTCCCAAACTAGAAACAGCCCAACGTCCATCAACAGGAGAATAAACTGTAGCACAGTCACATAGTGGAATGTTACCCAGCAATGAGAATGAATGCACTCCACCTGTACACAGCAACACAGATGGAACTTATAATATTGAGTAAAACCATGCGGTTTTATTTATATAAAGTCCCCAGACAAACCCAGAGCTATATTGTTTAGGGTGCATGTACAGGTAATCAAACCATGAAGGAAAGCGAGAAAGGGATTCCCGAAGCATTGGGAGAGGTTTATCTGTAGAGGTTGGAGTGTGATGGGGGAAGGGTATTTGAATGTGTCCCAGGTGCTGGCAATGCTGTTTCTTTACCTAGGTGGTGGCTACCCGGGGTTTACTTTATAACTGTTTTTCAAGCTGTGAGTATATCTTGTAGACTTTTCTGCATATTATATTGCACAATAAAAATGACTGAAATCAAGTATTAAAAACAAAAAAATCTTTGTTCTTTGCTCAACTGAAAGTGCTATTACAGGGCATGGACGCAAGAGGGGGCTCTAACTGGTGAGCCTCGGGAAAGCGAGGTTTCCTGGCAACGGAGAAAGACATTGAGCGGGTCGCTTCTTGAGAGTGGGTAAGCAGTGTGTTCTGGCTCCTGTATCTGCCAGGTGGGCCTGAAGTCCGCTTCTGGCACATGAAGCGTCTCTGTTGGTTCTGAGAGCGTCCTTGACCTTTCCTGATGAGAAGGGCTCTTCTTCCAAAGGCAAGGGAGGGTCGGCAGAGCCCGGGAAGCTGCGCCCTCGCTTCGCGGAGCTCTTTGCCTGCTAGAGTCAGGTAGTGATATCCGAGGGCCTCGACTGAGGGACCTTCTCCAGAAAACTCCAAACACGCCGTAGTGTTTCCCTCAAAAAGAAAGAAAGAAGAAGAAAAAAAAAATAACAGAACAAAATACCAAACTGAAAAAATTAAGAAGGGGCTTTGCCCACAGCCTTCTAAGGCACCACGTCACAAAAAAAGATGGCTTTTCAAGATTTGGGTTGTGGTTGGAGGTTTTCTGGATTGTTGACAAAGCAGAAAGTTGTTGGGGGTTTTTTTTTCAGAACGTTTTAAAATAAATTAGTAGATAGGTACATTTGAAGCCAAGTGGGGGTGGGTGATAGTAACACATACAGGCAGAATATATTGTTAAGAAGAGCTTTCCCATACTTTGTCTCACTTGATTTCACAGTCACTCTGGTATCCCTCCATTTTGTAGATGAAGAAACTGAAGCCCAAAGATGTTAAATGGTGAGAAGTCCAGAACTTTGCTCCCAACCCAGTTTACAAAAGAATAAATATTTAGTAGTTTATTTTTCAAGGGGAGAGGCTGTTGTCTCTAATAACGTAATTAAAATTAAACAGCAGGAAGATAACTTATTTTCTCCATTAAATTAGCGAAACTATTTTAAATCATAATGCCTCACACTGGGGAGGCTGTCTGGAAACTGGCAGTCTTTCTAATACTTAGTTGCAGTGGAAACCAGTGGCCACTCTTTGGAAGAGCAGCCTGGCAACACCTAGCAGGAGCCATAAAAATGTTTCTGCCCTTCGATCCAGCAGCCCCCCTTCTGAGAACCTATCTGAATAACATAATTTGAAATTTGGGAAAAGTGTATGTGCAAATATTGGTGGCAGCATTATTTATGATGGCAAAAAATTGAAAACACAGGGGAAGAGTTAGGTGGCCAAGAGAACAATCATAATTAAGTAACATTAGTGCCTCCATTTTTAAAATGATAATTCTGAAGACTGATGAGCCAGCATGGGAAATGCTGCTATGTAATATTTAAAAAAAAAAACAAAAACGCAGCTACAAAATGGCCTGGACACTAGTCAAGTTTGTAAATATATAACATCCCATTGGTGTGGGGTAGAAGTAAAGTGGGGGAAAGAAAAGAACATTAGGGAGGTAGGATTGCTTTTTTCTTTTCTTTTTTTTTTTAATTTATTTTTTATTTTTTATTATTTATTTATTTATTTATTTTTGGCTGCGTTGGGTCTTCGTTGCTGCGCACGGGCTTTCTCTAGCTGGAGCGAGCGGGGGCTACTCTTCGTTGTGGTACGTGGGCTTCTCACTGCAGTGGCCCTTCTTGTTGCGGAGCATGGGCTCTAGGCGTGCGGGCCTCAGTGGTTGTGGCACACGGGCTCAGTAGCTGTGGCACCCGAGCTCTAGAGCGCAGGCTCAGCAGTTGTGGCACACGGGCCTAGTTGCTCCCGTGGCATGTGGGATCCTCCTGGGCCAGAGCTCGAACCCGTGTCCCCTGCACTGGCAGGCGGATTCCCAACCACTGCGCCACCAGGGAAGCCCTTCTTTTTTTTTTGAATTTAATTTATTGACGTATAGTTGATTTACAATGTTGTGTTAGTTTCTGCTGTACAGCAAAGTGATTCAGTTATATATGTATTCTTTTTCATATCTTTTCCATTATTGGAAAAGGATATTGAATATAGTTCGTGTGCTATCCAGTAGGACCTTGTTGTTTATCCATTCTGTATACAATAGTTTGCATCTGCTAATCCCAACCTCCCAATCCATCCCCCCGCACCTACCCCAGGGAATGCTTTTTTCCTGTTTTGTTTTTTTCATAACTTTTTTCTCCCCATTCACTTCCACTCAGAGTTTACTTTTTCTTTTCCATTTTTTTTTATGGACTATTTTTCTCATATCAGTTGGCAATGTAATGCTTACTTACTCCAGGAAAGTCAGAAAATGGAAGAACCATTGAAATACTCCACTCACAAAGAAACAATCTCTAGAAACACTTTAGAGCTGTGGTTCTTAAACTTGTGGTTTTAACCCAGTTTGCTGAGCCCCACGGGGAATTTCTGATTCAGTAGCTGGGAGTGGGGCTCAAGAATTTACTTTTTTAACAAGTTTCCGGGTGATGCTGACGTTGCTGGTCCCCAGGTCACACTTCGAGGACCACTGCCTTAGTGTGTAGCCTTATAAAGTCTTTCTATGTGTCACATGTCTAGATGCCTCACCAAAAAACTATGAACATTTAGGTGGTTTTTCCAGGAGCATTCTTGCCGCTAAATCTTTGGTGCATCCTTAATTATTAATTACCTGATTAATTAAGATTGTCATCATTATGAATTCATTATCTTAATTATTAAAATTATTAGAATTGTTTCCAAATCCAGAAGTGGAATCATTGGGTCAAAAGACCTGTGTGTTTTTCATGGTTTTAATATACATTGTCAAACTGCCACCATAGAATCTAATATTTGCCATGTGCTGTGCAAATGTGCCATTTCATTTAATCTCTAAAATTCATTAATTCATTCAGCATATATTCATTGAATGCTATTTTGTGCCGGGTATTTTAGGGACTCAGAGATGAACAAGACACAGCAATCCTATGAGGTAGAGACTATTACTATTCCCATTGTATAGATGAGGAAACTGAGACCCATGAGATGACTCGCCTATGAAGACACAGAGGGTAGTCGTACCTTGGGGCTGCTTCATCATTTGCACAAAAGAGTCACTGTCGGCTCTAGGCAGCCTCATGCTGCCTTGTTCCTCATGGAAGGGAATATTTTAGTTTGGGGTGGCAACTCTTTTTCTTTTTCTTTTTTTTTTCTTTCCATCATGCCCTGGAAAAATCAAATGAGGAAACATCCTGGCATACAGCTTAGGAAATAAAGCTCATCCAACAGCTGCCAGGAATAAAAGCTAACAAAACTTTCTCAACTGAGTTTGATTTTCTACTCTTAAGAAATTAGGTAGAATTGGCCCCCTCTGATTCCAAAATTAGACTTGTTAGGAAAACTAACAAAAAGCATGATGGATGTGTGTGGACATGTAGCAATTCAGTGAGATCTTGTTTTTCACTTTCCTAAATGAACTCTATTTACAGCTGTTGATTGGGTAGCTTAGTGGTTAAGTGCAAATGCTTTGGTTTGACAAAGCAGAAAGTTTTATAATAAGTAAACTATTTTTTTTTTAACTCTTTAAGCTTCAGGTTCCTCATGTGCCAAATGCGTCTAAGAATACTTTCTTCAGAGATCTCTATGTAAGAGCCAAAGGATTCAGGGGTAGTGGTCACCATCTGTCCCCCTTTTAATTCATGAATCTGACCCAGGCAAAAACCAGGTGTTTCCTGGAGGCTGATACTGAACTACTGCAAACCCAACCACATAGTAGCCCCAACTGCAGTTGCTGTGTTGGATGTGGTAGCTTTGCTAAACATTAACATAGCTCCAAGTTCATGGTATCCAACCATTGATCTGGCTTATACATTCTTTTACATCCCTAACAGGAAAAAGGACCAGAAACTGTTCACTTTTATGTGGGGCAGACAACAGTACACATTTACTATCTAGCTCAGCCTATGTTAACTCTCCTGCCCTCTGTCCTAATACAGTCAGAAGGGACTGGACCATCTGAACATTCTGCAAAACAGCACATTGTTCCACTCTATTGGTGAAATAGCGTGAAGAGGACTCGAAGAACAAGACATGGTTCCAGAGGGTAGTAGATAAACCGTACAAGAAGTCAAGGACTCTAGAAGATGGTCAGTTAACACTTCTAAGTTTCAGGGGCTCATCACATCAATAGTTTGGGGGGTTCAGTGGTCTGGAGCATGCTGGGACAACCCCTCCAAAGTAAAGGACATCTGATTGCATCTTGTACCTCCCACCATCCAGAAGGAAGCACAGCGTGCTGGTAGACCTCTGCAGGCTGGGGTCGGCGTACCTGATACTTGGGAATTTTTTTTTTTTTTTAATTTTATTTATTTTTGTCTGCATTGGGTCTTCGTTGCGGTGTGCGTGCTTCTCATTGCGGTGGCTTCTCTTGCTGCAGACCACAGGCTCTAGGCGCGCGGGCTCAGTAGTTGTGGCACACAGGCCTAGTAGTTCTGCAGCATGTGGGATCTTCCCAGACCAGGGATCGAACCCGCATCCCCTGCATCGGCAGGCGGATTCTTAACCACTGCACCACCAGGGAAGTCCTGATACTTGGAAATTTTGATCCAACCTATTTTCTGAGTGACGTGGAAGGCTGCCATCTTTGAGCAGGTCCCGGGCAGAAAAGAGCTCTGCAGAAGAGCCAGTCTGTCCTGCAAGCAGTTCTGCCTCTTGGGCCATAGAACCTGGGAGAACCTATGGTATTAGAGGGAAAAGACGCCACATTTTTATGGCAAGCCCCGATGGGAACATCACAACCCAGATCCCTAGAGTTCTGGAGCAAGGCCATTCACTCTGCAGCAGAGAATTATCACCATTTGAGAAAGTCCTCCTGGGGTGGGCCCTGGCAGAGACGGAGCACCTGACCATGGAATATGAAGTGACCCTGCAGCCCCAACAGCCCCTCACAAGCTGGGATCTGTCAGACCTACCATGTCATGAGGTCAGGTGGGTGTGACAACAATCCAAAGTCAGATGGCATGTCTTGGATGGGGCACAAGTAGGGCAGAGTGTACAAGTAAGCTGCACAGGCAGATGGCCGAGACCCCCATGTCATCCACCAGCACTGCACCAACACATCCCCTTCATCTCACACCTGTGGCTGCATGGGACCCCCATGGCCACCTGATAAGGAGGGAAAGGGCCAAGCTTAATCCACAGATGGATCTGTTTGGTATGTGGGTAGAAGCTGAAAATGGAGGATGGCCACACTGCAGCCTCATTCCGAAGTGACCCTGAAAGACAATAAATAAGGTGGAATCTTCCCAATGGGCAGGGCTTTGGGCAGTGTATGTGGGCATCCACTCCGTGGACAAGAGAAGTGGTCTGAGGTCAGAATAAATACAGACCTCATGGGCAGTGGGGGAAAGAAGGAAGGATAAATATTAGAAGACTGGGGACAATGAGGTCTGGGAAAGAGGGATGTGTGTGAACCCACAGGGATGGACACAAAGTGTGAAGGTCTTTGCAACACATGTTGGTGTCCATGGAAAGCATTCATCATTGAAGAGGTACTAATCAACCAAGCAGAAAGAGTGATTCAGTTAGGTCAGCAGTCAGCTTCTGTCACTGGCCGCCCCAGCTCTGGCACAATAGCCGCATGAATGGAGGTTATGTGGCAGGGGTAGAGGCTCTGCATTCACTAAGAACGATCTGGTTACTGCCACTGGTGAATGTCCACTTTTCCAGCAACAAAGATTAACATGGAGCTGCCAACATGGCACCACCCTTCAAGGAACCCACCAGTCACTTGGTAGCATGTTGATTACATTGGACATCTTCTACCAAGAAGCAATTTGTCTTGGGTGGGACTGACACATATTTTGGGTATGGGGTTACCTTTCCTGGTTACACGTTCTCGGCCAATCTAAAGATTTGCAGAGTGTTTGATCCACTGCCATTTGGTCTCAGAAAACATCACATTGGACCAAGGGACTCACTTTACAGCAAAGAAGGTGCAGCAGTAGACGTATGACCATGGGACCCACTGGACTTATCACACACCCCATTGCCCAGGAACTGCTGGTTTGGGGGAGGCTTTGGACTTTTGAGGAATCTGGGGCTAAAACATACATCCAAGCCAGTCAAACTGGGCCCCCAAAAGATAACAGGTTTGGGGTCTCTCCCCAGCCCAGAAATACTATCTCATTTCTACCCCACAGACCTGTAAGAAGGAGGTACTTTGGTTCTTAATACTCTCTGACTTGAATCCTTTCTCTCTTCCACACATGCAATAAATTCTTCCTGAAAGCTAATGTACCACCAGGCTCCCTTGAGGACCATTGCCCCAAAGCTGCTTCCCGCAGACCTCCCTGGCCTGCCTGGAGGCTTTCTTGGTCAATATCTGGCAAGACTTCCAGCCCTGTTGGGCCAAAGTCTCTGTCATTCCTTCCCCTTCCAAACATCTGAGCAGACCAAGAGGCTAGCTTTCTAGAGTCACAGGCAAGACATCCTGGTAGGAGGTAGGCTCACATTCAATTTCTCTTCTTCTCCCAGGAGGATTTTAGCTCTTTTCAATCCAGCCGTCTCTAGAAAACTCTATTCTGTGCCCCAAAGGCATGATCAGCAGAATACTGAGGAATGATAAGTTTCCTCAGTAACAACCACTTTCCTCTCGTCTCCTAACTGGATCTGGCTTTCCCGAGAGGTGGTGATGATGTTATTTTGGAGGCGCCGGCTGCACTCAGGCCGCCTTAGAATGCACTGTGTGGCCCCTGGCCTCTGGCTGAACTGACTGGTCCTCTGTGAAGACCATGTTCTCACAGGCAATAGGGGTGAGGGAAGCAGTCAGGAACCTGAAAACCTGCCCTTCCCCTTCATAACCCCTTTCCCACCCCCCCACCCCGTTCTGTGGATGCTATTGTGAAGTTTGTATATTAAAGAATTGTTGGGCTTCCCTGGTGGCACACTGTTTAAGAATCCGCCTGCCAATGTAGGGGACACAGGTTTGAGCTCTGGTTCGGGAAGATCCCACATGCCATGGAGCAACTAAGCCCGCCCGTGCACCACAACTACTGAGCCTGTGCTCTAGAGCCCGTGAGCCACAACTACTGAAGCCCGCGGGCCTAGAGCCTGTGCTCCACAACAAGAGAAGCCACCACAATGAGAAGGCCACGCACCACAGTGAAGAGTAGCCACTGCTCACCGCAACTAGAGAAAGCCTGTGTGCAGCAACAAAGACCCAACGCAGCCAAAAATAAATAAATAAAATAAATAAATTTATTTAAAAAAAAGAATTATATTAAAAATGTTTGATAGGTTTAAAAAGGAAACACTTTAGCTAGAAAACAGAGATGCAACTGAGGCACCAACTTGTGAAAAGATACTCTGTGTGGATGGGGCATCCTCTTCCACGATTCACCTTAAACCAAAACCGTGAATGGGTGCTGCCTACAGTACACAGAAGAAGCAGACCTAGGGATCAGCAGGTAGAAGTAAGAGTTACTCCTTTCCTCGTACTCCGAATGAGCCACTGGGAGAATCTGGGCTTCCCATCCTCACAGCTCTAGGCTCTGTAGGTCTTGAGGTCTGGGTTCCCAGCAGGGGGATGCTTCCACCAGGATACACAAGAATCCCACTAAACTTTCAGCTGTAGCGGCTACCTGATTGCTTCAGGCTCCTTGTGCCAAGAGACCAGCAAGCAAGAAGAGGAGTCACCCTCCTGGCAGGTGAATTGACTGTGACATCAGCAGGAGACAGGGCTGCTGTTATACAACAGGACAGAGACAAATACATTCGACACACCAGGTGACCCTCTTGAGTGTTTCTTGGTTCTTCTTTGACTAATTTTGATGGTAAATAGACAGATGCAGCAGCCATAACTAAGATGAGCATGGTGACCAGGGTCTCAGACGTCTCAGGGATGAAGGTCTGGGCTGTCTGGCCAGGTAAGCCACCTTGACCAGCAGAGGAGCCAGCTGATGGTTAGGGGGTCTAGAACGGGTAGTAAGGAGGGAGATAATGACTATACCAGCTGGAGTGTGAGAGCTGTAGCTAATTCCACTAACTGTAAGTTTCCCCAGAAAAAGAGATGGATCAGAATCCTGGAGATGTTCTCAGATGGTGTTAACTTATGAAGCAGGAGATCCAGATGGTATGGAACTGTAGTGAATGCTGTGGTGTGCATCCTGACCTCCCGTGGGACCGAGGCACCAGCCATCAGGGGTCTTGCCCTTTAACGGATGGGACTGTCATTTTTTTTTTTTAATTAAAAAAAAATTTATTTATTTGTTTGTTTGTTTTGGCTGCTCTGGGTCTTAGTTGTGGCACATGGGATCTTCACTGCAGCATGCGGGCTCTTAGTTGCGGCATGTGGGATCTAGTTCCCCAAGCAGGGATCGAACCTGGGCCCTCTGCATTGGGAGTTCGGAGTCTTATGAATGGGGCTGCCTTGTCTACATTTAGGACCCCTGCTTGGGGGCAGCCCCAGCCAATGAGTAGCCTAATCAGGGGTACAAGGGCCTGACCCCCCACCATCAATTCAGGACAGTTCGGAAGGTCTAGCCCACTCCCTTGCAGGTGGTGTTCCTGAGAGCCCTCTCCAGTAAAGCTCCTGCATGCAAACCTCCCTTCTCAGAGTCTGTTTCCCAGGGAACCTGGCCCAACACACTATGCACATCCTCAGCCATACCAGTTAATATCAAACTGTCATCAAGATGGTTGTACCAACTTACATTCCTACCAACAACGCCTGAGAGTTCCATTTGCTCAACATCCTTGCCAGATCCTGGTATTGTTAGGCTTTTTATTTATAGCCAGTCTGGTGGGTGTGAAATGGAATTTCATTGTGGTTTGAATTTACATTTCCCTGATGACTAAGGAGGTTGAGCACCTTTTCATGGGTTTACCGGCCATTTGGATTTTCACTTTTTGGGAGCAGCCCCAGCTCCTTTGCCAGTTCTGGTTTCACAGACCCCCTCATTTAGCGCTACCTACTAAGGGAGGGAGTGCAGGATTAAGCCCAAGGAGGACTTAAATGGCTTTCCTGAAGGCCAGCAATCTCAATGGATCCTTCATCCTCCTCTGACTTGACATCTGAGCGGTGTGAGATTTGCTGGACCATTCCCTCCTCCCATCACCTTCTGCTCTTGCTTTCCCTAGCGTTCTCTGCCTCTCTGGCTGCCCGCTCTCTGTCCCCTCTGCAGGCTCGACCTCCTGCAAAGGCTTAACTATGAATTGTTGGGGCTCCTCAGGGAGTAGTCCTTGGCCCTGTTTTCATCTTACTTTGACCTTCTCTCTCTTTTCCAAATCCCCTCTCCACCCTTCTCCACTCTGCTGTTTTTGGTTTTTTTTGGCCGCACCACGAGGCATCTGGGATCTCAGTTCCCCGACCAGGGATCAAACCTGCACCCCCTGCATTGGAAGTGCGGAGTCTTAACCACTGGACTGCCAGGGAAGTCCCCTCCACTTGGCTCTCTGCCTCAGGAAGCCGATTATATGGATACCTTGAGTGGGCTTGCTTGTTCTTTAATATTGGATTGGGTTTTAGTTATTGCTGCATAGCAAGTTATGTCACAATTTAGAGGCTTAAAAATGCCACCATTTTATTATCTCTCATGATTCTGTGGGTTGACTGGGGTCATCTGGGGTCAGTTCTGCTCCACCTGACGTCACATGGGGTAGTCCACTGGGGACTCAACTGGAACATCCAAGATGGCGCTCTCATGTCTAGCAGCTTGGTGGGGATGGCTAGAAGTCTGGCCTCAGCAGGACTGGGAAGCCTGAAACTCTGTCTCTTTCCAAGGCATTTCAGGGCCTCCCCATCTCCCTAAGGCCTTTCCCTCCCACAGTCCTTCTGGTACAAGGGAGCCAGACTTATATAGCAGCTCAGGGTTCCTCAAACTGCAAAAGCTGTAACTGCCAGGTCCCCTTAATTCATGGGCCCCTAGTTGGCACTGCATCACTCTGCTGCCTCTGTTGGTTAAATAGGTCACTGGACCAGGCCAAATATAGCATGGGAAGGGACTGCACAAAGGCATGAACACCGGGAAGCATGATTCCTTCGGGACCATCTTTGGAGACTAGCCACCACAGTCTCCTGTCTCGTCCCCAAGCTCCCTCTCTTGTGCAGAATGAATGTTTTCCCCCACTTTCTGTAACCCCCAAACTCTCATCCTATTTCAGCCTCAAGGGCAGGCCAGAAGTCTGGTTTCTCATCCAATTGTTGATGAGGCACTTGGGCAAGGCTCCTCTTGATCTGAAGACCTGTGGACTAGAGAGAAGTGATCTGCCCCCACGTACCCAACATATAAAGATGAGACAGGAACTGCAGCACCACAATGTACACTCCCATTCAAAAGGGAAGACAGAGCAGTCACAGGTCCATCACAATTCTGAAATTCTTCTGGGTACAATTCTCCATGCTCCATGCTAGGGAATGTATGTTGATTGGGGCCCTGGTCTCCTCCCTGGGAATGGTTCTGTTTGGCTCTTGGCTCCACCCTCTGAGTCATCCTTGTTTTACTTAAGAAATGGTTCATGTTTGCCTGATTCCTGTCCTTAGGCAGTTGAGAGTCACGGAGGCTACATTTTGTTTTATAATGTCTCTGTTCCTTTCTTTATAAATTTTTTTTTTTTACCTTTTGACACCCTTCACCCATAAAAGTACATATAATGTGTGTATATATGTATACGTACCTTATATGGTTTTTTAAAAAAATAAATTTATTTATTTATTTTTGGCTGCGTTGGGTTTTTTTGGGCTGAGCGTGGGCTTTCTCTAGCTGCGGCGAGCGGGGGCTGCTCTCCGTTGCAGTGCGAGGGCTTCTCATCGCGGTGGCTTCTCTTGTTGCGGAGCCCGGGCTCTAGGCGCACGGGCTTCAGTAGTTGTGGCTCGCATGCTCTAGAGCGCAGGCTCAGTAGTAGTGGCACACGGGCTTAGGTGCTCCGCGGCCTGTGGGATCTTCCCGGACCAGGGCTTGAACTTGTGTCCCCTGTATTGGCAGGCGGATTCTTAACCACTGCGCCACCAAGGAAGTCCCTGTATTTTTATTTTACATATACACACACATACAGTTGGCCCTCCATATGCACATGTTCTGCATCTGCAGATTCAACCATCCACAAACCGAAAATATTTGGAAAAAAAATTCCAGGAAGTTCCAAAAAGCAAAACTTGAATTTGCTGCACTCCAACAATTTTTTTTTTTCCTGCAAAAAGCTTTATTGTTTCCATTTGGTCTGCGGTCTGGGAGAGGGCTCCAGGCTGGTTAAAAAGCTGCCTAGTGGCGGCAGGCAGAAGCCCTGGCACCAGGGGGTTGTCAGAGGGGTCGTCAAAGGCCGCTGGGCTCCAGAGGCTCCTAGTCATTGAGGAGGGTGATCCTTTCAAAGAGATACTCGTCCAGCCCAACCTGGGAGCCGGCCAGCCTGCGGAGGTTAGTCAGGTGGTCGCCCTTCTTCCTGATGAGTCTCACCTCCTCATCCAGGAAGTGGCTCTCCAGGAAGTCCCAGAGATGGGGTCTGCGGGGGTAGAACTCAGAGCATGCAGATCCAAGAGGGCTCGGTTCAGGTTCTTCTCCAGGACTGTGGCGACTTCCACAGTGTTCAGGTTTTACCCCACTCATCTTGGGACGGCTTCTGCGTGTCCTGGAAGCGTGTACGGCAGCCACGCCGGTTTTGCATCTGCAAGAGACACTCTGCAGCCTCGCGTTTCTCCCCCACCAACTTGCCCAATAAGTGGTCCACGCCCTCCAGAGCCACGTGGTCTCGGTGGAAATAGAAGCCCAGAGAGAGCTGGGTGTGGGAGGCGCGCAGGCGCGCGTTTACGGGGTGGTTGATGGCGGCCTCCACCGCAGGGAAATAATCCTGAGGAATGTGGGAGCTCCGCTGATCCTCAACAAGGAGAGAAACTCCGAATATGGCGTTGGTTGTTCCCTGAAGCCGAGGCTGGCTGAGAGGTTGGTGCCTAAGGTTGTGGCTGGGAAAAAAGTTGGAGGGTGGTTGGAGGCTGGAAGAAGGGGTATCCCTGGCGGTGTTCTGTCCAAACACTGTAGAAGCTAGAGACAGATTCCCAGGACTGCCGGTGCACTGCCCCTCCAACAAGCATTTACACAGCATTTACGTTGTATTTACAGCTATTTATATAGCATTTACATTTTATTAGGTATCATAAGTAATCCAGAGAGGATTTAAAGTATACGGGAGGATGTGCCTAGGTTATATACAAATAGTAGGCCAACGCGTATGTAAGGGGCTTGAGTATCTGTGGAGTTTGGTATCCACAGGGGTCCTAGAATGAATCCCCCATGGATACTTAGGTACAACTATATACATATAATGCCTCTGTTCCTCTCAGTCCAGATTAGTAAAATGAAAGCTTTTGTGCATTTCCTATGTTATCAAATGACCTGCTCCATTAGGCAAAAGCCACACTTAACATTTCTTTCTGAAACAGACCCTTTGGGCCACATGCAGGCGCTAAGGGACACGCCTTCAGAGATTCTTAGAAGCCTGTGGTCTAGCTGAGAGGCTCTACCTACGCCGTACCCTGAAATGCATCTGAGGTCTCAAGGAAGTCTCTTGTATCTGCATCCTTGATCTCATCTTGACCCGAAGGCCACATTTCACGGGAAGCACCCTGTATTTGATCTTTGCCACCAGGTTCCTTCCCTCCCCCAGGTTCTTATTTCCTTTGAGACTCTTTATTGGGCTGTAGATGTTGGGAATGAGAAACCGTCTCATTTTCCAACCTAACAAGCTTGAGGCAAGAAGCGTTTCCTATAGATTCCTCTGGAATACGGAACAGCTCTTTCTTTAGCTCATCCTCTGTCCATCCCTCAGCTGAAATGAACCAGTTGACTCTTTCAACATTCTGCCTTGAAATCTCCTCAGCCAAAGCAACAAGGCTATGAACTGTACTTTCTGTTTTCCACGTTATTACAGGGAACAGTTTTACTAAATTTTTCTGTCAGTACGTAAGTCGTGTCCCCTTTGGTCAGGCTCCCGTAACAATTTCTCACATTCTTCCACATTCCAATAACAATCTCTTCAAGGCCCCCTAGCCTCTGCCCATTGCCCTGTTCCTAAGCCAATGTCCCATGTTTTCAGTGCTGTTTATTGGAGCCCCCGCTTAGATAGCAATTCCTGTATGGGCTGTCTGTGGCTGAAGAGCAATCACTCCAAAGTCTAAAACAGCGACAGTTTATGATCTCCCAGTTCTGTGGATTGACCGGCTCAGCTCCACATGATGTTGGCTGGGGCGGTGGTCCTCCGGAGCCTCCTGCAAGGCAGCTCACTCACGTGGCTGCACCTTGGTGGGGACAGCTCGGAACATGGGCTCAGCTGGGGCCCTAGGACACTGGGCCTCTCTTTGGTCGTTCCTTGGCTTTCCATGCGATCTCTCCTGGTGGTCTCTTCAACAGGGCAGACAATCCAGACAAGTTTCATAAACACCGTCCTGGCTGTGCCCACTCCTCATCTGCCCCTGTTCCCGCCAGAAGGCTCCGACTCTACATCCTTCTGACAGAGCAGCTGTCTTGTATGAGCCACCATTGACTGACCACTTGGGATTCGTCTGCTCTCTCCTGGGCTGAGCCCTGTACTCGGGACTTGACATGTATTTTTTCTCTTAATCCTCAAGGCCGTCCCTGTTAGAGATTGCTTCTTCATTTCATGAAGCTGAGAAATGTTGAGTGACTTGCCCAAGGTCATGGGACTAGACAGGGGCAGAGCTGGACTGGAATCCAGGTCCACCTGACTCCACAGTCTGTGCCCTCTTCAGTCCACTGTGCAGACATCCAGGGTCAATCAGTGAACCCCAGAACAAGGTCACCATTGGCTGGGGAGCTTCTGGACTTCTTAGGTATAACGTACGTACACATGGTGAAGTTCACGAAGCACATGAATCTTCCATGTATAACCCAGTGATCTTTACAGATGTGCACCCCCAATCAACAAATACCCAGATCAAGATGTATAACACCTCCAGCTCCCTAACAAGCTCCCTCGTGCCTCTTCCCAGTCTATGCTCCTCTTACTTCTATCATCATCATCCATTAGTTCTGCATATTCTTGAACTTCATAGGAATGAAATCATAGCGGATGGGCTCTTTTGTCTGGCTTCTTAATGCTCAACATCATATCAGTGAGATTCGTTTTTGTCTGGCAGGTGTCAGTAAGTAGTCCCTTTGTCGTGCTGTGTGGTATCCATCGTATGAATACAGCACAGTTTATTTATCTGTTCTCCTCGGCATGGATATTCGGGTTGCATCCAGTTTGAGGCTATTACGAACAAAGCTGCTAGGAACATTCTTTTTTTTTTTAAATAAATTTATTTATTTATTTATTTATTTATTTATTTTTGGCTGTGTTGGGTCTTCGTTTCTGTGCGAGGGTTCTCTCCAGTTGCGGCGAGCGGGGGCCACTCTTCATCGCGGTGCGCGGGCCTCTCACTGTCGCGGCCTCTGTTGTTGCGGAGCACAGGCTCCAGACGCGCAGGCTCAGTAGTTGTGGCTCACGGGCCCAGTTGCTCCACAGCATGTGGGATCCTCCTAGACCAGGGCTTGAACCCGTGTCCCCTGCATCGGCAGGCAGACTCTCAACCACTGCGCCACCAGGGAAGCCCTAGGAACATTCTTGTACGTGTCCTTGGATGGACTTAAGCACTCGTTTGTCTTGGGAATGTGTGCAGGAGTAGAACTGCTATATGATATGGTAGGTGTAAGTTTAGCCTTACTAGAAACTTCCAGTTTTCAACAGTGTCTGCTCTATTTTACTTTCCCACCAGCTATGGATGAGAACTCCTGTTAGCAGATTGAGAGAGGAGTCACATACCCTAAAATCCCCTCTTTTAAGGTGTATAATTCGGTAGTTTTAAGATACTCACAGTTGTACAACCATCACACTGATTCCAGAACATTTCATCACCCCCAACAATGCCCCATGTTCATTAGCAATCTCTCCCATTCCTCCCTTCTCCCCTCCCCACCCAAGCCCCTGGCAACCACTAATCTACTTTTTTGTCTCTATTTGCCTATTCTGGCCATTTATGTAAATGGAACCTTACAGTATGTGGCCTTCTGTGTCAGGCTTCTCTCACTTAGCATAATGTTTTCAAGGTTCATCCATGTTGTGGCATGTATCAGTACTTTTTATTGCCAAATAATATTCTATTATACAGTGATACCACATTTTATCCATTCATCAGTTGATGGATATTTGACTTGTTTCTACCTTTTGGCTATTATAAACAATGCTGCTATGAACATTCTCTTGGGTAGGCACCGAGGAGTGGGATTGCTGGGTCTACCTGGGTTTTATAGGATTCAGAGAGACTCCCTGGTGAAGGAATTTCCAGCTTGAAAATAGTCCACCTGTACAGGTGGGCCTCATCTTCTACTCTGCAGCAGACCATTCTCAGCTGGGAGGCATCCAGAATCTCTTCATGATCAATGGCAAAGTTAAAATCTAGATATCTTGGAGGTAGTGTGTAGAACATCCTCCTGGGGTTATAAAAGAAGACAGACCTGAAGTCACAGTTCACCATTTCCTAGTTGTGTGAACTTGGGTGAGATACTTCTCTCAGCCTCAGTGTTCTTATCTGCATAATGGACACAAATAACTCCTATTTCACAGGTAGCTCGGCTTCTGGCACTTGGGTGCTGACCAGCATGAGAGGCATGGACCCAGTAAGGGCGAGTCCCTTCCCCCTTTTCCTTCCTTCAGTCAGTTCTTCATGTTCCTGAAAAATGTGCTACTCAGAGCAAAAAAATAACTTTAGGCAGGAACAGTGGCTCTCGACCCTGGCTGTGCATTCAAAGCACATGGGGAGTCTTTTTTAACGTATCAGTGGCCAGACCTACCCGCAGAGGTTCTGATTTAATTCATCTGGGTTAGTGAGTGGGCATTTGTTTTTCTTCAAAACTCCCCAGGTGATTCTAAGGAACATCCAGGGCTGAGAACTACTATACGAAAGGAATTACCTGTGTTTGAGAGGCTGGGAATAGGGATATGGTGACCAGCCGTCCCAGTTTGCCAAGAACTGCCCCAGTTTTAACGCTGAAAATCCTGCATCCCAAGAAACTCCCTCAGTCCTGGGTAAACTGGGCTACCCGTCAAGGAAATGATGCACAAATGTTGATTTGTGGTACTTATATTTAGGATTTGCTTTCAAGTGTCAGGTTTGAAGCCAAAGTACTTTTGAACTTAGGGAATCAAGAGCAGAAAGCTGCCAACTGTACCCCAGCACAGAGTTTGAAATGCACGGGAGACGGAGGACTTGGGGGGGAAGGGGTTAGTTAGGGCAGCACCTCTCAAACCTTGGTGTGCGTGAGACTCATTGCAGTGTCCTGTAAAATGCAGCTTCTGACCAGCAGATCTGGGGTGGGCCTGATACTGTCTGTTTCTAACAAGCTCCCAGGTGATTCCCATGCTGCTGCCAGGGACCATGCGTGGAGGAGCGAGAGTCTAGAGAGATGTAACTTCTCTCTTACAACGAACGTAACCTTGAGGGAATTCCTTCTTCTTTCAGACCTTTTGATCTATCAGCTATAAAATGGGGATAGTAATACCCACATCACAGGTAACAGCCAGGAGGTTTCACAATAATTTAGAAGTGTGTTGTTGGGAAGCGTCAGTGTGCCTGGCGTGCAGTGGGGGCTGACTGGATGTAAGTCCTCTTTGCATCCTCATCTCCACCCAGCTTTAGCCTCTTGCGCTTGCAGGGCTCTGACTGGTTTCTTAACGGTTAGCAGAGTCCTTCATGGAGAGTGGGCACCTCAAGAACGGTTGCTGACGTGTTCAGAGAGATGCTGAGTAGAGGCAGATGACTGCAAGCCAGCGCCAGGGTGTGCGGCCAGCTACACCTTTAATCTAACCATTTGTATGCCCTGTGGAGGAAAACCTCATTTCATTTAGAGATGATGTTGGAGTCAACAGTTTTTATATCAAGGCAAAAAAAAAAAAATTAAGAGAAAAAAATGCTACAGGGAGAAGTTTTTTTCTTTTTTCTTTTTTTAATTGAGCTGGTAGTGTGGGCAATACAATTCCCTCCTTTTTAAAAAAATTAATTAATTTATTTATTTCTGGCTGCGTTGGGTCTTTGTTGCTGTGCGCAGGCTTTCTCCAGTTGCGGTGAGTGGGGGCTACTCTTCATTGCGGTGCAGGGGCTCTAGGCGTGCGGGCTTCAGTAGTTGTGGCTCACAGGCTCAGTAGTTGTGACTCATGGGCTCTAGAGCACAGGCTCAGTAGCTGTGGCGCATGGGCTTAGTTGCTCCGTGGCATGTGGGATCTTCCTGGACCAGGGCTCAAACCTGTGTCCCCTGCATTGGCAGGCGGATACTTAACCACTGCGCCACTGGGGAAGTCCCGAAATTTCTTTTCTTAATTACTCTTGTCAGAAAGCTGATGTTGGAGGAACTGTTAGAGAAGGAAAGGACGAGACTCATAAATAGCCCTAGAAGCACAGGCTTTGGAATCAGAAGTTCCTGGGTTTGAATCCTGGCTGTATCAGACACTGTGCTGCATGACCTTGGGTAAATTGCTACCGCTCTCTGACCCTCAGTTACCTCATCTGTGAAATGGAGATGAGGATCCCTGCCTAGTCAGCTGGTGCCACGTCCCTCCAAACACAGGTATCCGTTACTCATCGCGCCTCTCACTGTCAGCTGCTGGGTGTCAAGGTTCCTCTGGGGAGCCAGGACCATTGAAGCAGTAGACCCATGGGAGCAAGGCTGCAGGCTGGCAGCCTGGGGCCAAAGGGCTCTGCAGGTCCTTCTTTTTGTTGTTCAATTTGAGCCAACATTAAACCTTAAGGGACTTTTAATAAAATCCTGGAGTTATAGCTCTTTCAGAAAATGCATTGGACCTTAAAACACTGCAGCCCCTTCCAGCCACGATTTTGCACTCTCCCGATTGCCACAAGCCTTACCCCTTGGAGTACTGACAGCTGCTGACCTCCCCATGCCTGCTGGGCCCCTGAGGACCTTTGCTTTTGCATCTCCTTGCCTTCCCTCTACAATCTGAGGTGCCGGATGGTGGCAAGCTCTTCTGGAGTCCTTATGGTGTGCCAGACACTGCCTCGAGCACTTTTAACAACGTTTATCCTCCTGCCCGGCCTATGAGGTAGATGTTAATTTTAGCCTCCATTCCATGAGTGAGGAAACAGGCACAGAGATGCTAGGTGAATTACCCAAGGTCACACAGCTGGGAAGTGGTGGTGCTCCTGAGTGTGTGTGCTGTTAGCCACTACACACGCTACCTCTACCAGAGACGCTGAGTGCTTGCTTCTATTTGTTCTTCTCAAACTATTGTTTGTTTTTCTGATAATATAACAGATACACACTCATAAAAAAATAAACAGGAACATTTAAAGAAACAAGTAAAAAATGTCTCAAACTTTCACTCCCTGCCCCTCCCCAGAAGTAGCATTTGGGGGTCATGTTAGCAGATGGTCACAAATACGTGTTATACAAAATGGGATAATATCATCTGCATGTAATAAAAAGCTACAATGATGAGAGAATTATCTAGCGCTCACACCACTGGAAGCCATTCAGCTGGGTTCAGATGTCCCAGCCTGTCCTCTGCCTGTGTGACCCTGGGCAGTTCAGCGAAATTTCCGTTTTCCCTTCTGCAAAATGGGAACCTCACAGAACAGGCCTAAAAATTCAGTGAGATAATAGAGGAGAAATGCTTAGCATGGTTCCTGGCAGCCAGTGAGTGCTCCCTAAAAATTCAGTTGTGATTAGGATTATTCATGGCTGACGGATGCTCCTTAGGTCGTGAACCACAGGCCACAGAAGAGCCACATTCTGGCCACGGAGAGAAGCAAAGGGTGAAGGCTGCAGACAGTCTGAGGGTTGAGGGGAGGCAACCAGCGTGAAAGCAAGGCCTGTGGTCATGACCTGGAGGCCCAGGAGCAGTTTAGAAAGTGAGGTGCGTGGGGGCCAGGATATGGATTGTGTACTGGGGTGAGGGGTGAAGGCTGGAGAAGCCGCTGGACTGGCCCTGTGATGGGGAGGACCCTCTTCCGTGGACTGAGTGCACTGGGTCCCCGGGTCTGGATAATAACCGAAGCGCGGAAAGTCGCCCTGCAGTCTCCTCCCTCCAAGTAAATAGGTGTTGCTATTCTAAGCAGGCCTGTGATAAAAATATACTTGCTTTGCTTTGGAAGGTTTTTTTTTTTTTTTTTTTTTTAAGCCGTGAAAATAACAGGGCAGTAGGCTGACTATTTTAGGTTGGGGCCTTTGGCTGGCTTTCAAAGTCACAGCCCAAATGAGATCTATTTACGAAACAGGTCGCACTGCACACTTCGCACGCGTTGATCGTCCGGTAGAACAAGCGCAACTGGAGGCATCTAAGAGACTCTGGGGCCCACACCCGAGCAGCAGAGTTGGAGGAAATCGCTGGCACTGTTTATGCCAGACTGTAACAGCGAGCCCAGCGTCTCTCTCTGGGCCTCTGAGCCCTTCCCCACAGGCCCCGCCCCCCCCCCCCCCCCCCCCTCCCCCCCCCCCTCCCCTCCCCTCCCCCCCCACCCGTGAGTTCTCAGGGGGCGGAGCCAGCAGTCTGCCCCTCTCTCCACTTGGAATATGGGGAATGCTCCCCACTTTCTCTGGAAATCAGCAGGGTAGGCGGCAGCGCGGAAGCCAGGGAGGAGCCTGCCATCCTGCTGGGCCTGCCATCTGGAACTGGGCTGAAATTTTCCACCCTCAGTGGACCAAAGGGTGCCTCTGGACACTCTGTAGGGGATGGCCTGAGATGGAGTAGAAATAACCTGAGCAGACTTAAACTTGAATCCTGGCCCTGGCCCTTGCAGCTGTGTGAGCCTGGAAAGGTAACTTTACCTCCGTGATCTCTTGTTTTCTTATTAGTGAGATGGAGATAATAAAGCAAATCTTACAGGACTGTAGGGAAGATTAAAGAAGATAATGTATTTAAAAGTATCTAGCATATATAGAGTGGCCACAAAATCTGGAAACACATAGGAATTTTCAGAATAAGTGGTTATTGATTATACATAATAAAATTCTCTCTATTTCCAGACTTTAGGATCACCCCACGGTGATAATAATTGCTAACACTTACATGGTACTTACCATGTGCCAGACACTGTTCTAGATGCTTTACATATGTCAACTCATTAATTCTTCAAAACAACCCTATGAAGTAGGCATTACATCATCCCCATTTTATAGATGAGGAAACCGAGGCTCAAAGTTAAACAACTTACTCAGGGTCATACAGCTAAAAAATGGCAGAACCAAGAATCAGACCCAGGCAGTTAACCATTACACTTTAGTTAACCATTTGCTAGAGTTGCTTTTTCAAGTACCACTGATGTCTTGACACTCAGATAATGCTAATAGGTAAAAATAATGACAAGGACAATTATGATAATCAGAGAGTCCCAACACTGCAAAGAATCTTAAGAGGTCACCCAGAGACTGTGGTCTTAACCTTCTGCTTTTCTCAGTCAAGAATACACTGAATTGGGGCTTCCCTGGTGGCGCAGTGGTTGAGAGTCTGCCTGCCAATGCAGGGGACATGGGTTCGAGTCCTGGTCTGGGAGGATCCCACATGCCGCGGAGCAGCTGGGCCCGTGAGCCACAATTACTGAGCCTGCGCGTCTGGAGCCTGTGCTCCGTAACAAGAGAGGCCGTGATGGTGAGAGGCCAGCGCACCGCGATGAGGAGTGGTCCCCACTTGCTGCAACTAGAGAAAGCCCTCGCACAGAAACGAAGACTCAACACAGTCATAAGTAAATAAATAAATAAATAAAAGAACATGAATTTCTTTAAAAAAAAAAAAAAAAAAAAGAATACACTGAATATGTTTGGGAGGTAATTAGCAAATGTTTTTTGACTTTGCCCAAGCTGATAGGTGAGAAGTGGTCTCTCAGTGTAGTTTCTCTTATTATAATGGTGGCTATATTTTGATATGTTTGATTTATTTGCATGTTCCCTCCTCTGAATTGTCTGTCCGTATCCTTTGACTATTTTTCTGTTGGGTACTTGGTCTTTTCTTACTGATTTTTGGAGCCCTCTTTATTAAAGAAATCAATCCTTTGTCTGTGAATTGAGTTGCAAATATTGTTTCCCAGTGTGCCATTTGATCCTTGATTTTGCTGAAGGTATTTATTACTGTGCTGAAAGTTGACTTTTACGTGGTTCAGTGTCAACTTTTTCTTTTACAGCTTCTGGCATTTGTATAATGCTTAGAAATGCCTTCCCTGAACTGAACAAACATTTTATTTCACATGTTTTCCTCTAGGATGCCTCTAGTTTCATTCCTTACGTTTAAATCTTTCAGCCATTTGGGGTTTATTTCAGTGTAATTTAAGGTAAATTACAAGGTAGAGATCAAAATCCCCCCCCTTTTTTCCAGACGGTAGTAGGAAAACATCCCTTTTCTTCTATATGTCTGGCACTTCCACATTTATCATGGGATAATTTCTGTCCAGTTCTCCTTGGGTCCAATTTTAATAGGAAAATTTGGCCTTAATTTGGCGTAGTTTCTAGGGCTGCCATAACAAAGTGCCACAAACTGGGGGGTTTAAAACAACAGAAATTTATTCTCTCACAGTTCTAGAGGCCAGAAGTGTGAAATCAAGGTGTCAGCAGGGCCGTGCTCCCTCTGAGACTCTGGGTAGCATCCTTCCTTGCCCTTCTCTTAGCTTCTGGTGGTGGTCGGCAATCCTTGGCTTGTAGCTGCATCACCCCAGTCTCTGCTCTTGTTGTCACATGGCCTTCTCTCTGTATGTCTCTGTCTTCTCTTCTTCTAAGGATACCTGTCATATTGGGGTAGTGCCCACCCTACTCCAGTATAACCTCGTCTCAGCTTGATTATGTCTACAAAGACTCTATTGCCAAATAAAGCCACATTCGCAGGTTCTGGAAGGTTAGGGCTTCAACATCTCTTTTGGAGGGATACAGTTCAACCCATAACATTTGATTCCTCAAGAGTATCTAACTCCCAGATGGGGCAGCTTAAAATTTAAAGAATAAATTATAAAGAAAAACATCAAAATACAGATGAAACACTTCCGTGGCTTAAAAACCTCCAAAACTACCACAACAATAACTATAACAACAAAAGTCACTAAAAATAAGTGAAACAACTTCAAATAGAAAGACTTTTATTTATTTATTTATTTATTTTGGCCTCACCACACTGCTTGCGGCATCTTAGTTCCCTGACCAGGGATTGAACCCGGGCCCCGGCAGTGAAAGCACTGAGTCCTAACCACTGGACCGCCAGGGAATTCCCATCACCTTCAAAATAAAAAGCAAACAAAAGACTAGGAACAAATGTTTGCAGCCAGTATATAAGAAGTTAATTTCTTTATTGTAAAAAATAATTCACACATATTGATAAGAAAAAAGTGCCAATACCCCAATAGTCAAAGGTCACGAACAAGCAAGTCAGAAAACAGGGAATGTAGATGTGGGGAAATATTCACCTGCCAATTAATGGAAGATATACAACTTAACACAGTGATACAATACTTTTCTTTTTCTAATACCCAAAAGGGGGAAAAAAAAAAATCTTAGACTGGCAAAGAAATGGTGAAACCGGCAATCTCACATGCCACCAGTGGCAAGACCCTTTTTGGAAAAGAACTTGGCAATACAGATCAAGGGTCATATAAATGTTTCTTCCAGTTGACCCAGTATAATTCTACTTCTAGGACTCTATTGTAGAGGAATCATCTGAAGTATGAAAAAAGCTATTTGAAAAGGTAGAGGGAACTCCCTGGCAGTCCAGTGGTTAGGACTCAGTGCTTTCACAAGCCGCTTGGCCTGGCCAAAAAAAAAAAAGTAGAGAAAAGGGATATTTATTGGATCCCTGCTAAATGTCAAGCTCTTTGCAAGCTTATCTCATTTAATTCTCTCCATAACCTCCCGAGGTCAGCATTCTTAGCGCCATTTACTGGCAACGAATCCAAGGTTCTGTGAGGTTAGGCCTTGTCCAAGGTCACACAGCCTGTAAGTGACAGGGCGGGACTTCCATGTGAGGTGATCCAGTTCTAAAGGCCCTGGGCTCGCGGCTCCCCATGGCTGCTTGGGAAGCAGAGCACCCCAGCTGCTCCCTAAAGCCAGCTCACCCATCTGCTGAATGTGGGAGGTGGGAGAGGGCCTTGCACTGCAGGGTCTCTAAGATTTCTCAAAGCTCTAAGCTTTTGTGAATCTATCTATTGCTGTAAGTAAACCTCAGGAAGGATAAATACAGAAATGAGTAAGAATTGTGCAAAAAATATTAGACACCCTTCATTTCCCTCTTCAGCTTCGGGACTTGCAGCCAAGATTAATCTTTGTTTTGGATTTTCATTGTGGGTATATTCGTGTTTTCTTAATTAAGATTAGCTACTTGCTATGTTTGAGTACCTATTTATTCATTGAACAAATATAGTGTAATGATTAAAAATGCAGGTTCTATATATGAGAGTTCCTTATAGTAGTATTGTGAATTTTCTCTTTGTTTGAAATTATATCAAAATAAATAGTTATTTTCTTAAAAATAGACGGGGGTGGGGTTGGACTTCTTGGATTCTGCCCAGAGCTCACCCGCCGTTAGCAGCGTGTCCTTGCCTAAGTTCCCTTGCGTGGGAAACAGGATGATCCTGGTACCCATCTCAGATTCAGTCACACGATTTGCTGCCATATGCCTTACGGCATTATGCCTGAGAGATAGTTAGCTCTCAGTCACTGTTAGCTATTGCTGTTGCTATTAATTTCCTTTCTATGTTGACCGACTCGCTTTGGAGTTGTTTGCCTTCCGAAATTGTTTCTGAAGAAAGGCATTGACTTTCCTGATAGAGCAAATGTAGACTGGACACCAACGTTACGAGGAGTGGTCCGAGGAGAAAGATAAAACCGAAGTTGCCCAGAACCAGAATGAGGAAATGAACTAAGAGAAAACAATATCTAGAATTTTAAGTGTGCAAACCATATTTGAGGCTGAGAAAAGGGCTGCGCACACAGGCCTGATTTCTACGAATCTGGTGTCAGAAGCTTCTAGTTAAGGTTGACCTCTGGTACCATCTCTCAGTCTTTCCCTTCTGGAGAGGTAGGTGAAGGGGTACAGGTGGAAGCTGAATACCAGAGGATCCCAATAAAAAAAGCCCCTCAGTTCCCACCTACTCAAAGTTAGGAGGCCAATGCCTACTTATAAAGGATGCAGATAGTGCTAATAATGTAATAATAACAATAATTCCCAAGTTCTCACAACGTGCTGGACCTAGTCTGGTGAAGATGGCCATTTAGGCTCTCCAGTATCAAACTGTAAATCCACAAGAGCCTTGGGGGTTGGCCAGGTGAAGCAGGCCGTCTGAGGGCACAGAGCTGCAGAGAGCCAAAAGATGCTGGGTGGCTTCTCCCTCAGTGGTCCTTCAGTTCACAGACCCTCTCCCTCTGGAAGTGGGTGCATAGCCTCCAGTGATTTCCGTGTTCTAGGAGATTTCTTTTCAGAAAAAGAAAGAGAAATGACCTTAACTGAATGTCAATATTGCCAGAGAGGAAATCAACAGGTAATCACATGAGCATCTATTAGGACTCTATTAAAAGTAATGGGAAAACTAACTCAATGGTTTTAAGTTCAAAAAAAGGGAATATCATGCTGCATGGAACTGAAAAGCGCAGGTCTGGTTGGTTTCAGTGCTCAACAGAGGTCAGCAGGGCCCTGCAGGACTCCAGGCTCAGCTCTGTAAAGGTGTAAAGGTAGCTGAGGCATCCCCAGCCTTCCCTAGCCTCAGGGTTCAAATCCAGGGGAAAACTCAGAAGATGTATATGGGAGCTTCCTCAAAAATCCTGAGATTCACTTTGATAGGATTCAGTTGGGTCATATGTCCATCCCTGAACCAATCACAGTGACCAGGCTGAGTCAACTGCTCTGGGAAAGGTCAAGCCCTGTACATACTATCATGTTTGAGTTGCTTGCATGTGGCTGTATTTCATTTGTTCCTTCCCCTCCCCCAACTGCACAGTAAGCCCCTTGAGGGCATGGACCATGCTGGGCATCTCTACATCTCCAGTGGCTAGCTCAGCATGTGGCCCCCAGCATGCTCAGTAAACATTCATTGAAATAAACTTCACTGGAGGTAATGGAGGATGAACTGGAGAACTGAGATGATTGTCCACATGATTTATGCAAAACAAAGCAACACAAGCACACCCGTGGTCCTGATTATCTGGCTTTCATTCTCCCTTTAGAATCAGCCAACCCAAGCCAATGAAGAAATTGTACCCATTTTAGACTCTGGATAATGGTGACAATGAAACAACCTGAAATTAAAGTTTTAGTTATCCAGTAAGTCTTGTTCCTTTAGATTTGCCTCAAAGCTGGAGCCACAGTTTCTCTTCTGTCTTAATGAATAGTGAAATTAGTGAATATTAAGCACCAACTGTGTGCTCAGTGCTACACTCTGGGGGATCAGGGTAGTAGAATATTACAAAAATAAATAATTAGATCCTTGTTCTGGAGATTGAGAGAGACCCGAGACACTTCCATTTTTTGAAGCTCCTGTTATTTATAGTTTTAAATGTAGAAATGCCAAAGCAGATATTAAAAAATGGCAGTGATGCGTTTTAAATGCTCATATTTAACAAATTGCTTTGTTGAATATAATGAATACGATGCTTTTAAATCATAATCCCGTTACAAGCATAATGCAAACTAATGATGCTCTTCACAAGATAATCACAATTTATTTTAAAACTTAAATCATAGTTGTAGCTGATTGTACTTTTCAAAGATGGCTGCAACAATATCTCCCATCGCATATGAGTCTCTGTAACCTTGTGAGTCCCCCTTCAAGAGATGGAGTCTGTGTTCCCTGCTGTTGAATCTGGGAAGGCTTGTGAATACTTCAGCCGGTGCAGTACACCATACGTGACCCTGGGTGACCAGGTCATAAAAGATGGTGCAGCTTCTGCATTGATTGCTGGTGCTCTGAGCTGCCAGGTAGGAATTCCGACTACCCTCAGGCCGCCATGCTGGAAAGGCCAGGAGGTGCTCAGGCAGACTGTCCTGGCCAACATCCACCCCCCCTCCCCGCCACACACACACACACACACACACACACACACACACACACGCCTTCCAGACATCCCCATGGATGTACCAGACATAGGAGTAAGGAAACCATCTTGGAAGTGGACCCTCCAGCCCCAGCTGGTCCAGCCCTCAGCCATTCAGATCACCTCTAGCCACTGGAGTCCTTCCTCCTGAGGTCCCAGAAATTGTGGGACAAGCCATCCCTGCTAGGCCCTGTCTGCATTCCTACGCCACAGAATCTGTAAGCATAACAAATTAGATCACGTTTACACCCCTAAGTTCACAGTGGCTTGTTACACAGTGGGGCGACTGGAATGGTAAGGCCCCAGGTTAAACCTGCATGATGCACTGGCAATTTTTAAGACCCCTCCAGGGCCTTATAACCCTGCTGGCCTCTCTCCAGGGTCACCTACATAATTTCAGGGGCCCAGTGCAAAGTGAAGGTGTGGGGCTCTCGTTCATGAAGCAGGAAAAGTTGCCATGAAAGGTACTAAAATGTAGAGCTTTTTCCTTTCTCTAGACCTGTCGTGGCGTTCTGTATCTGCTATTAAACACCGGGCCCCCTGAGGTGCGGGGTTGCTCACAGCGTGAGTGCAGACCCCAAGAGGGGCCCGCGTGGGCCTCCTGGCTGCAGGAGTCCATCCCAGGGCTGGAGGACAAGGATGGCAAAGGTCGCTGGGTGGGGTTGGAGACCTGGAGGCTGGGCAGGAAGGAAGTGCCAGAAAGGAAGGGAGGCAGGCATCCGAGAACCCCTGGGAGGCAGGAGACACGACCATGTGTGAGCGGAGGCTCCGCGGCCCTGGGTGCAGGCCCCGTTGTCCCATCAGATTCACTTACCGAAACACAAATTCAGAGATGAAATTACCAAGAATTTCAAGATTGAAAAAAAAAAAAAGAATTTCACGGTAGAGACCACAGAGCATTAAACCCCAAGTGCTGGGCCTTCTGAGTGCAAGGGGCCCTGTGTGACTTCCCCAATCTCATGCCCATGCCGCCCACCCTGCCCCTCGTGAACACAAGATAAGGTGCTTTAATAAGGATGTCAGCCTCGCCCAAGCCCTGTGAGGTGGGCCTTATTATCCCCGTGCACAGATAAGAAAACCTCTCAGAAAGGTGTATCGGCTTGTTTGCCTGGCGCAGAGTCACACAGCCAAAAGGATAAGGAGATGGAAATTCAGTGTCTGGTTCCAGACCTCAGGCCTTTTCTGCCAGTTGAAGCAGTGAGAGCCTGAGAAAAGGCAGCCCGATGAGGTATGGGGCTGAAGCAGGAAATGCGCAAAAATGCAGAGAAAGGACAGAACACTGAAGGTTGCTGGTGCCAGGGGCGGCTCTGTGGAGACGGGGCCCTGGAGCTGGGATGGAGAGTAGGGAAGAGCATTTCTAGCAGAGGGAATAGCACGAGCTGCTTTGCCACGTGCTCTGGTTTCCACAGGCCTGAGAGGAGAATGGTGGCCGGTCCTGTGACAGGAGACGTCAGGCAGAGGCAGAATTTCAACAGGAAGGGGATGGTGCCCTTTACCAAACGTCATAAAGGGCACTGAGGCCTGGGATTGGGAAAGCCTTCTGGAGGGCGCGCTCAGTGACAAGGAGACTGTGGGGCTTCGTGGAAGGACGGGTGAGAAAACTGAGCCTGAGTCTAGACCATTTTTGGATAAATTTGACCCTAAAAGGGAAGAAAGAATTACGGTGGTAACTGGAAGGGGGAAAGGGACATTTGAAAGTACGGGCATTTTTCTTTTCCAAGACCTGGCAGACTTGTCCGTTGAGGGCAGAAATCAGGAAGTCAGGAAGAGGTGTGGGAGAGGGGATGAGGGGCAGTGCTCCCTGATCACCCACTGTGTGCCAGGGCACCTACTGCGTGCCACCTTCCCATTTCCTTTCTTCCCAATAACCCATGAAGGCAAGTGTTTCTACTCCTACATCACCTGAGGGAGAGGCCAAGAATCACAGCAGTGAGGGCAAGGCTGGGATTTGATCACATATTTGCCTGATTTCAGGGCCCATGCCTACTCCTCCGTGCAGAGAGAGGAGGGGCTGGCTCTGTTTACCGGGGAGAAAATATGTGTTCTCCTCATCGGCTGCTGAAATAGGAATATGGTGGAAAGGGGGTGGTGAACAGGGCCTCCTTTGGGAGGTGGGTCTTCATCCACAAGATGTGGTCCAGGGCTGGGAAGAAGAAGGCAGACGTGAGCCTAGGAGGTGGTGGGGGAGGCCCTTGGAGGCTGTGCGATGGCCACGCTCAAAAGGCAGGTGGACCCCTCAGCAGACACTGTAGGTGTGGCTGTGTAGTCAGGGCACCTTTTATCTCCAGGCCCTGTAGCTGAGGAGCTAGAGTAGAAAAGGATGTGGTCCTGGGAAGTGTGGAGAAGCTGGTCAGGCATCCAGGGGCCCAGGCATCCCGGAGGGCACTGCCTCAGGCCTAGCCCTGGAGTCCTGTGTGGTTGGTGTCCTGGTGAGGGTCACGCTGAGTTTGTGGGTGGGGGGGAGTGTGAACAATGGAGAAGGTGGTGGGGCTGCTGGGCACACTGTTGACCCCCTCCATCTCTTATTCCCCCATTTCCAGTGTGGACCATTCCATTTGACCTCCAGGCCTGTTTTTTTAAATTAAATTTTTGAGTGGTAACATGCTCACATGGTTCAACAATTTGAAACTATAAAACGTTTAAGAAATAAGAAAACTAAACAAGTAAAAATAAGATATACAAAAGAGGGGCTTCCCTGGTGGCGCAGTGGTTAAGAATCCGTTTGCCAATGCAGGGGACACGGGTTTGAGCCCTGATCAGGGAAGATCCCACATGCCACGGAGCAACTAAGCCCGCGTGCCACAACTACTGAGCCTGCGCTCTAGAGCCTGCGAGCCACAACTACTGAGCCTGCCTGCCCAGAGCCCATGCTCCGCAACAAGAGAAGCCACCGCAATGAGAAGCCTGCGCACCGCAACGAAGAGTAGCCCCCACTCGCCGCAGCTAGAGAAAGCCTGCGCACAGCAATGAAGACCCAACACAGCCAAAAATAAATAAAATAAAATAAATTAAAAAAAAAAGATATACAAAAGAAACCAAAGATTAAATTAAAAAGAAAAAACAAAAAAGTAACAAAAAAAGAAAAAGAAGGAAATAAAAATTATAAAAAGTTAGGCAGTGAAAACAATTTTTTCCACTCTGGTACTTCATCTACTGGGATCCCACCCTCCCCCTAGCCTGTGATCACCAGTGGTAGTATTTTGTGTGTCCTTCCCAGTTAATTTAAGCCTTTACCAGTAAATGTTTTCCTTTTCACAAAAAGTGGAATACAGTTCATGCTGTTTTGTCCCTTGGTTCTTTTTCTTTTTCTTTCATTCAACAGTATTTCTTGGACATCTTTCCATACACACATCATTTCACACGTTTACAAGTCCTTCTGTAGGATAAATTCCCGGAAGGAGAATTTCTGGGGCAAAAGGTTTACGCATTTGTAATTCTGATATTGCCAGATTGACTTACGTAGAGATTGTTGCAGTTTATAAGCCCCAAGTAATCTCCGAGGGCGCCCAGGCCTTAATTGTTGCTGGTTTCCAAGATGACTGCACTAGGCTTTCCTGCATGTGACTCCACAGCGTGTATTATTGTTGACCCCCGAGGCGGCAGCTCCTTACCTCCCCGTTACAGACTGCCCTGTTATGGCTTGAGGGAGGTTGACTCTGGCCAGACATCCTTTGCCCTCCAGGTCTCCCCTTCACCATTCTCTCTGGGCACTCCGCCCCGCGGAGGTCATCTCCCACCCGAGGGCTGCTTGAGGTTTCCCAAACATAAGTCACACCTCTACGCTTTGGCCCACATTGTTCCCACCTCCTGCCCTGTCCACCCTCCATTCTCAGTCTGGAAAATTCTGACTCTTCCTTTAAGACTCAGCTTCAAGGTTGCCTCTGCAGAGGCCTCCCTGACCCTCCCAGGCAGAACCGGTCACTGTCCCCTTCCCCCGGGTGCCCTCCCACAGAACGCGGCAGCTCCTCGCCGTTCGAGCACATTTGGACCAGCTGGTGGGGTAACTGTCTGTTTACATGGCTCTGTCTCTCCAGCACCCAGCCCAGGCCAGGCCCACACGTCAAACTCATCTGTGACTAAAATTAAACTCGCTGGAGAGGTAGGATGGCGTGGAAAGGGCACAGGCGTGGGAGTCAGGCTTCTATGATTCCATCCTCTGTCCAGTCCCCGCTGCGCCAGCCCCAGCTCCCCCTCCTTGGCTGTGTTCTGACCACACTGGCCTGCACTCCTTTCCCACTCATGGCCCTTCACGTGCTATTCCGGCTGCTTAGAATGCTCTTCTCCCGGCTCTTTCTCACCTCCAGTGCCCAGCTTAACTATCACCTCCTCCTGAGAAAGGCCTTCCTTGGCTCCTGAGTCTAAAGGCACACCGCCCCCCATTCCTTTGTTCTCTGGTCATTCCCTTCACGGATTTACTACAATCCTGAGTCTCACGTGGATGTGTTGGTTTACCTGTTCGCTGCTTGTCTGCCCCGCTGTGACCCCAAAGTCCTTGAGGGCAGAGACTGTGGCTTATTCGCTGCTACGGGCCCAGAGCTAACATGGGGCCTGGCACATACCAGGCACGAGAGAAATCTTCAGCAACTGGATGAGGGATGAACAGAGGAACGGGTCCTGACCCCCACTCCACCACTGCCCAGCTTTGTCCGTAGATTAATTACCCTCTCTGAGGGGCTCCTCATTTGAAGATCAGGCCTTTTAAGTTGTGATGTGTATTGAAGATTGTGAAAAATGCCTGATTACACGAAGGGGCTCCATAAATGGTAGCTGTTATTTGTGAAGTTTTTCTTTCTTCTGAAAAAATGCACCCTTTTTGGCCAGGTTTGGAGAACGTATTGCCCATCTTTCAAAAGAATTCTTTACTGAGGTGTAACAAATGTAGAGAAAACTACACACAGCCATTTCTACATACATATGTATATCTACACACTCATGTAACCACCTCCCAAATTAAGAAGTAGAACATTCCAACACCCAGGAAAGTTTCCAGGTTAGCCTCCCCTCATCCCCTTCCCCTACTAATGGACCCCTCCCATTCTTTCCCTCTTCTCTTTGACCTGAGCTCATGGCATGTCCCTTCTTCAAGCCGTTTCTGACTCATTCCTTTCCCCACTTCCGTTCGTCTTCTGAGACCTTTCCTAGTAATTCTAGCTCTCCTGACTTCTCCTACCACCAAACCAGAGGCCTGCAAAGTAGGGGACATGCAACCCAGTGGAGTCCAAGATGGCCCAGCAATTCCACTCCTAGGTATATGCCTGAAAAAAACTGAAAACAGGTACTCAAACAAGTACATGTACACGCATGCTCATAGCAGCACTATGCACAAGAGCTGAAAGATAGAAACAGCCCAAATGTCCATTGACAGATAATGGATAAACAAACTGTGGTATATACTTACCTACTCAGCCATAAAAAGGAATGAAGTACTGCTATGTGCAACCACGGGGATGAACTTTGAAAACATTATGCTAAGTGAAAGAAACCAGAGCAAAAGGTCACATATTATATGATTCCATTTATATGAAATATCCAGAACAGAGAAATCCATAGTGATAGAACACATAGTGGTGGTGGTCAGGGGCTGGGTGGGGATGGGAGGGGGAGAAACTGTTTAAAGGGTAAGGGGCTTTACTTTGGAGTGATGGAAGTGTTTTGGAAGTAGAGGTGGTGGTTGTATAACATTGTGAATGTACTAAATGCCACTGAGTTGTTCACTTTAAAATGGCTGATTCCGGGACTTCCCTGGTGGTCCAGCGGTTAAGCATCTGCCTTCCAGTGCAGGGGACGCAGGTTCCATCCCTGGTTGGGGAACTAAGCTCCCACATGCTGTGGGGCAACTAAGCCTGCACGCCACAACTACTGAGCCCACACGCCACAACTACTGAGCCTGAGCACCACAATGAAAGATTCCGCATGCTGCAATGAAGATCCTGCATGCTGTAACTAAGACACGATGCAGCCACATAAAATAAAATTTTAAAAAATGGCTAATTTCATGTTATGTGTACTTCACCTCAATAAATTATTTTTGAAAAAATGAAGTAGCCACTCTTACTGGTGAGCTGGGAAGTTTGAATGAGGCACAGACTCCTTCAACCTTCTAAGCTGTGAAGTGCTGGGCAAATACCAGCTGGGGGTGGCTGAAGAAAGGAATGGCCTAGGGGTCGGCAAGTGTGGTTTGCTGCTCTGCCCTAAGCAGTAATGATAGGATGATAAGAGTTAACTATAATAATTACAGCTAACACTTCTATAACGTTTAATGTGAACCAGGCACTGTTCCAAGTGCTTTACATCTTAAACTCACTAAATCCTTACAACTCTTAAGAGGTGAGTGCTATCGCTTTTTCATTACAGATGAGGAACTGAGGTTTAAATGACTTATCCAAGTCACAGATGAGGAAGGGGCAGAGTCCAAATTTGAACCTTGGCAGTCCGCCTCAACCCCCAGGCTCTGTGCTAAGTGCTTTTCATGTTTTATCTCATTTAATCCTGTGAGGTACGTATTATTGAGACAGGCTGGGACATGTGATCTGGGACCTGGGACCCTTTACTGCAGTGCTTACACCTGGACAAAATACAAAGAAACTGTAAGGGACTAAAAATAACTGCGTGCATGCAGTTGGGGCAAATTATAGAGAACAAGATACAAACGACCAAAAACCCAGCTGCCACTTCGGAGGTGTCGGGAGCAAAAGCAAGTTACTGCGCATGCCCCCTGCACACAGCACTACCAAAGGGGTGGGCAGACCACCTAAGCCACCTCTCCAGCCTGACCCTCGACCCGCCGCTACCCTCATCCCTTATAAGGAAACAGCTCGCCACCCACCTGGGGAGCGAGCTTGTTTTCACTCCCCCTTGCTGCAGCAGGGGCCCCAATAAAGCCTTGCCTGAATTTCTTGTCTGGCCTCTGATCAATTTCTATTGATTAAGGAGGCCAAGAACCCTGGCAGGTAACATCATTATTCCTAATTAAAAAAAAAAAAAATCCCTTCATGGTCCCTACATGTTCAATGCCTTCCAGTCTTTCCCCTGCATTTATGTATATTTGTGTGTATTTACATATTTATGTATTTATATATTATTTTATTATGTATTTATATATTTATGTATTTATATATAGGTCCACATACTCCTGTCATTATCTCCTCTTCTTCATCTTCATTTCCCTCTATTTTTTTAATATTTATTTATTTGGCTGTGTCGGGTCTTAGTTGCCACAGGTGGGAATTTTCCTTGCGGCACATGGGATCTTTCATTGCGGCGCAGGCTTCTCTCTAGTTGTGGCATGCAGGCTTAGTTGCCCCACTGCATGTGGGATCTTAGCTCCCTGACCAGGGATGGAACCTGCGTCCCCTGCACTGGAAGGTGGATTCTTAACCACTGGACCACCAGGGAAGTCCCTTCATTTCCCTTTATACTGTACATATTACTACCTGAATTTATTATTTATGTTTTCTTTGGGTTTCCCATCTCTGCAAAACAGAGCTTTTGATTACTGTTGACTTCCCAGTACCCAGAACAATGTGTGGTACATAACAGGCTCGCAATAAAAATTTAAATGAATGACTTGTACATGGTATTGGGTAGCTTTGTGTGCCTGTATTTGAATGAATAAAATCATTCTGTACATGTTCTACTTTTTAAAATTTAATGTCCTGGATTAAAAAAAAATCAGTACATAGATCTAGCTCATTCTTTTTAACAGATGGATAGCCTGTACTGTGGACCTAGCACCCTTTATTTAACCTGTTTCCTATTTAATTAATCCACATTTTTTCCAGTGTTATCTCTAACACAAACAACATGGTAATAAACATCTTAGCAGGTGCTTTTTGTGCGTATGTGTACCTACTTCTCTAGCATGAGTGCCTAGAAGTGGACTTGCTGGGAGGAATAGTATATGCATTCAAATGTCCATAGATAACGCCAAATTGCCCTCCCGATATCCATTCCTGCCAGCGCTGGATGAAGGTACACAGCAGGTTTTCACACATCTTGCACCAGATTGGATATTATCAGTCTTTTAAACTTTTTGCCAGTCTGACGGGGGAAAAGGAACCCTCACTTTACAGATGAGGAAACTGAGACTCAGAAAACTTTAGGGACTTTCCCACGTGATGGGCTGCGATTTGCCACTTGATGTGTCCGACTCCAGGGAGGACGGGCCAAAGGTGGACACGGTCCTCTATGCTATGAGTCCTCGGGCACGTCTGGTTATCTCTGGGCCTCGAGATGCCGGCAAGCTGGCCTTCCTCCCCTCGCCAATTCTCAGGCCCCTTTGGGACAGCCAAACCCTGGCCCTTCCCGACTGCCAATCCAGGGCCAGAGACGACCCGCCCCACTGCCTTCACGGCTCCGAAATGGCGACCAGCGAGATGGCGAGGCCACGCCCCCTGGGAGGCGGGGCCTGAGTTCAGGCCAGAGCGATGGATACCCGAGCCAAGTTTGAAGTCTGCCGGCAGGCGGGCTCGCGCAGAAGCAGAGAGCTGGTGGCGTCGCAGGTCGGGAGGAGGAGCACCGAGTGGAGGGCTCGCTTGCCGGGGCCGCCCGAAAGCGTCTTCAGTGCGGGCGCTGGGGCCGCCATCTTAGATGGCGGGAGTAAGACGAGAAAGAGCGTGAGAAGCGAAGGCTTCCCTGCCGCTCTTCTTGGGCCCCGAAGAGGGCCAGCTGGTCGGGCTTTGGGGTGTGTGCCCTGAGGCGCGGAGTGCGAGAGCGACGATGCGAGGGCTGCCCGGGGCCCCGTCCCCTGGGCTGGGGACGCGCCGAATGTGACCGCCTCCCGCTCCCTCACCCGCCGCGGGGAGGAGGAGCGGACCAGACGCCACAGCCGGACGACTGGACACAGAGGCGGCCGGGCTCCCTCAGGTAGGCTGCAGGGCCGGGCCCGGGATGCCGGGGGAGCCGGGCGGCAGCGGGGCTGAGGGGGCCGGGTTCCCCGGAGGCCCGGCCAAGGCGGCGCTGACGGAGCGGCCCCGCGGCTGCCGGGCGGAGGGCCCGGGCCAGGCCGCTGTCACCCCGGGTGGCGCTGGGCGGGCGGGGGCCCTGGGGCCCGGTGTCATGGCCGGCGAGCCGAGTTCCCGCATCCCCACTCAGGTTTCCTTGTGTTTTGGGGAAACGTGCCGGCACCACCCCTGTACCCGGTGCACATTCCTTATATTTTGGCCACGGGAAAAACCGCCCAGAGCTGTCTCGGATCTGTGTTGTCACTCAGATGGGCTAATGTCTTTTTGGCCGCGGAGTGGGGGACCCGGGCTTGCATCTTCTCTCAAGTAAGTGACACCCTTTTCCGGAAGATGAGAGCAGTCGGGGACGGGAGGAGGAAATAGGTCGGTGCCGCACCACAAAGGCATAGGGGCCTCCCCTTGGGTCTCAGGACTCTGCGGGTACTTAATGAGACATTTGCGATGCTTATACTGACGATTGGCCCCGGGATGCTTTGGAATGAAGATCCAGGGCTCTTGTGTGTGAAGTGAGAGCCTCCAGGACGCTTCATTTCTGCAGCTGCAGAGGCTCTGCAGAGCTAGTCGATGCCCAGAGAGAGGAGTTAGGACATCAGGAGAGGCGAGGCGGCTGTGTTCATTCATTGTTCTCTTTCAGGGGCTCTGGGTGTGCCTCCTGGTATTCATTCTCTGGTGGGAAGAATGATAGGGTCTCCTGTGTCTCCTCGAGATGTGACCGGGTTCTAGAGGATCACCCAGTCTAAGTAGGGAGTGGATTCAGCGCACGTTCATCATTTCTGCCTGATTCGTCCTCTCCGGGCTGAGTGGAGGGAGTCTGCCCTCTGTTAGCTCCCGAGGCATGAACACAATGCGCTGTGATTGGGATGGATTTACCAAGTGTCTTGGGAATTTGGAACAACTAGTTTTGCCTGGGGGAGTTGAGGAAGCTTGTAGACTGGAGGGGACTTTTGTGCTGAGGTTTGGGCTGATGAGTAAGTGCTCATCAGGTGAGGAGGAGGGGAGAGCATGCTAAGTTGGGGGAACAGCTGGTACAAAGGCACGGAGACGTGCAGGAGTTTGGGGAGCAGCAAGCAGTCTGGGGTGCAGGAAGGAAGTGGTGGGAGATTAGGGTCTGAAACAAAAGTTGGCTAGCTTGTGGAGGATCTTTGTTGAAGATAGTGAACTAGTTGATTTAATTGGGATTATTTTAAACGAGTGTTGCTAATTCTCTTTTCTTGCTGATAACTTTCTTTCCTCCTTCTCTTGATGTTAAAGCTGATAGTAATTGCACAGATTGACTTTGTTAAACCCAGTTAACATTTTGATAAGGGCTTTATGTCAAATGTTTTGTACTTGCACTGTGGTGAACGAACTGAACTCCCATTCCTAGGGATTCTTGCAAACGTTTCTTCTAAAGTTACACTTGCTAACAAAAATGTTGATTTTATAAATGTAGTACACTCTACTGATACTACATTTTCAGTGGCTGTTGACAATGTAAACCATGCTCCCCAGTCATTTAGAAATTGGCAGATGATATGAAACATCTGAAAAATTGTAGAATGCAAGTGAGTATTTTTGGTTAAGTAAATGTTTTATATAGTAAACTGTTTCTTTGGATTGATTCCGTGGATTCCAATTCTGTTATAAAGTCTTTAGCTCTATGAACATAATTTTCCCCAAAGATCTGTATTGTGATTAATGTTTATGCTAAAGTGATTATTATGGTATTAACAGACTTCATCTAGCAGTTCCTAAATCTTTCTTGGGTTGTGATGATTATATACCACTGAAGAACCTTTTGGCTTGTTTTCACCCTTATCGCTTCAAGGGATAAGCTGTTGAAAATGCAGCAGAGACGTTTGACCCAGTTGAACGCTGGATACTTGGGAAAATTAACCTGTTACTCCTTCTGTTGTAAAAGCTTATCTTTTAGGTATGTGGTGTTTGTGATGGTAAGTTGTAGTGGAACTGCTTAGTCTTGTTAAACTCTTGTCAGATAGTTTAAAAGATGTATTTCACTCAAGCCTTCTACTTTGAAGGCATACACATTAGAACATATTTTATGGGATTTGGTTTAGCAGAAGAAAACAGTGAGAAGCAGGTTAAGCTGGTCACTTATGATGAAAAGTATCTAAAAGATGAAATGCAGAATGGTTAAACATTAAGTATTGTATTATAACTGCTTTGAGACTGGTTGCTTTTAGTTTAAAACATGCCGTTTGTGAAATCCAAAGTAGGAGTTTGCTCTGAAGATGAAACAACTTCTTGGAAGTTGAATTTGACTTTTCCAGAAGCACCAGATTATTTATTAAATGGAAAATATAATTAATAACTTGAAATTACTATTTAAAATAGCCTGTTAGTAGTAGGTGCATGATTCTATCACATTTTAATTCCAGATAAAACTTTGTTAATAACCTATTGCCTAAAAGTAGAAAAATGTTACATGGGAGAGTGCTTTTGTTTGCATGTTAACATAGTAGGCCATACATAATAATCCTGGTTTTGGGAGAAGCTTGTTAGCCAAACAGCATGCCTTAACGTTGACTTGCAGAAGAGGATTTTAAATATTGCCTTTGAAAGGCAGTGGACTAATGTGACAGCGGGACGGGAGTTAATGAAACCACAAAATCGAGCTTTGATTTATTAAAAGGTCTTCTGTTTTTTAAATTGTGCGTGTCATGGAAGTCAGTTCTCCATAACAAATGTCTGTAGTTGGAAAATTGCTCACCTTGGCTAAATTAATTGGGAAATGAAAGAACACTTGGGTTCATTTAGGATAAGGTTGTTTAGGATTTAGGTTGGGGTGTGTGTGAGAGAGTGTGTTTATATTTATGTATGTGGATGTATAAGAATGCTTATTTGCTAAACCGACCAGGTTGAAAATGTGATACTAGATATTTGTGTTATAATTCAGTTAGTATTTCTGGTATAGGGCTTAACTACCTTGCCTATAATACTCAGGATAGTAATGTCTGGGTATTTTATTCTTGCCTTAAAGTTGTGAGTAAAAATTCCTTAATTACATATCAAAGTTTTCATCTTTAATTTTACAGTGGTTGAGTCATTCTGTTCCTCCTTTTCTCCGAGAATACTTGTGTAGCTCGCAATGATTTTAGTAGTTAACTTCAGATCTGTTAGCATTTCTTCTAAAACTACTCCTAGAATGTCAGTTTAACCAAGGAAAATGTCAGATGGGTGTTGTTCCTTTGTTACTGGTTTTGGCCCAAGCTATCTCAAGTCTCTTTGGCAAATCACTCAAGAAGTGTGTTAATTGCTTCACATTCCAATCAGTGTACATAGTTTTTCTTGAGGAATACTTGACACAGAGTTTTATTTTTAGATCAGATTCTAAGGGATTTTACTGGGTGGGGATTAACAGCCATAAAACTAGTTTGGAATCAAAACCTTTGTGATTTAGAAATTGTTTACATTTTTGGTTAATGAATGGGAAGCTGCAGGCAATGACAGTGTTTTAGGGAACCAAATATGTCTAATTGCTTCTGAGGACCCTTGTAGACTATACCGATGACATCTTTCTACCTGTTGGGTTTCACTTACTATCATCCAGTAGCAAGAGTAAGTACATCTTTACTGTTGTAGTCAAGATGTTGTCTCCTGTTTATTTTCTTCCAACCTGCTAAGGAAGGCAAAAGTAGTCTGATATCTTTGAAGCTACTTCTTTCTAGGCATCATATTTGGACAAAGTATTTACCTTTTTCCACCCATAAACATTTCTGATGGAAGAATCAGGCCAGTTAATGTTTAACTATGTTAATAGGTCTTTAAAGTTATGACATTCTTAATCTGGGTTTTATGGAGGCATACTTTTCAATCTCAGATAGCTTTTAACATCTGTCCTTTAGCTAGGTTTGGGGTAGATGAAATACTGAGTTTTCCTTAGAAGAACATGATTCTTGTTCTCTGTGGCAAATCTCATTAGGAAGCTCAGAGCTTTTGGGAGAGGCATTTCCCTGGATCCAGATAGATCATTCAGAAAGGAACTCCCATTTGCGTTTAAGAAAGTTTGTTTACAGTAGAAAAAACTAGAAAAAGTTCAAATGTACTACAATAATAAAATGATTAAGTGAACTGTGGCACAGCCGCTTATGGAGCCCTATGCTTTTCATTAACTATGGCGTATATGAAGCATTTATGACACGGGAAATGCTCTATCCGAATGATTACAGTTGTGTTAAAAAACAAAACATAATACAATGGAATATTATTACTCAGTAATAAAAAGAAATGATGTACTGATACATTCTCCAATATGTATAAACCTTGCAAACATTATGTTAACTGAAAGAAGCTAGTCAGAAAAGACCACATATTGTATGATTCCTTTTATATGAAGTGTCCAGAATAGGCAAATCTGCAGAGAAAGTAGATTAGTGGTTGCCAGTGGCTGGAGGGAGTGGGCAATGGGCAGTGACTGTGACAGGGGTTTCATTTTTGAAGTATTGAAAATGTTCTAAAATTGATTGTGGAGGTGAATGCACAACTCTGTGAGTATAATAAAAGCCATTGAATTGTACACTTTAAATGGGTGAGTTGTATGGTATGTAAATTATATCTCAAGCTTTTTAAAAAAACTCAAAACCTACCCATAGGAAGAAAACACATGTAGATGTTAACAGTGGTTGTTAAACAGTAGAAATACGGATAATGTTCCTCTTTGTACTCTTCATATTCTCTGAATATATTGTTTTGTAATAGAAAAATACATATAATAAAGTTAAATTCTATTCATGGTGTGGGCCCTTATGTCCCTCCAAACATTCAGTCACTCTCAGATTACATTGACAACTATATTTTTGAGCTTCTTTCACCTGTTTTCTACTTCCTCCAGATTAGTTCAGGCTTTTATGCTGTATTTGCCTTGACTGTTGTTAGAACCTCTGAATTGAACTCCTTTTTCTTGTTTCTTCCCTTTTCACATTATTGCCAGATTCACTTTTTAAATGTGTAGAATCTTAAAAATTAAGTTTTATTAATTTTTTGTATAGATAGTACAGTCACATGCTACAAAATTCAAAGGATACAGAAAGTTATGCTGTGCAGAGTAATTCTGCTTTCCCCTTTGTTTCCCAGATACCCAGCTTTTTTTCATGGAGGGAAATATGTTATGGGGTTCTTATGTATCCTGTTTTGTGATGATACAAGAATATACAAGTGTAGATGTGCTGGCCTCACTTCCTTTGGCAGATTGTCCAGGAGTCTCCATTGCTTTTCAGACTAAGCATACAGTTCTTGCTTCTATGTCTTGCTAATGTGGATTCCTCTTACTATCTTCAGTGGAATTCAGAAGCCATTTTTTTTAGCACCTAAGTAGGTGCAGCAGGCTAGTGTGGTGGAGGGTGAATTAGGCAAGCTCCTGCCTTCAGCGACCTTATCTAATGAGGAGAGATTCACAGGATTTCCTCCCTTTTATCTGTTCCTCTTTTAAGAGTCATTTTGAACACCATCTTCTAAATATCATTTCCCGATCTTTTTCTCTTCTTCTCACTCATTGTTTCCTTCTTTGAACCCCACCTTAAAACCCTTACATTTATTTTTCTTATGGTCTTTATCATATAGTCATTTGTGAGCTTATCATCCCATTAGGTTATCAAGTCAAACTAACGCTTTCTAGTCAATGTGCAAGTCCTTCTTTATTGATATTTGTGAAAAAGTTTGAGAGGCTGAGGGATCAGGCCTGTGTGCTTTGGTGAAAGCATTGAACCTAAATTACCACATTTAATATTAGGTTTTATAATAAGACCTTTTATTTAAACTTAACACGGTTTGTGTATGTACTTTTTGGTACCATGCACTGTAGACTTTATATGTATTTATTGTGACATATTGATATTTTATTAAAGTATTTGTTTACCTCTCATCTTTTCTCAGAGGACTGTATCTTAATCATCTTTGAATACCCAGAGTTTAGCACAGTGGCTGGCCCCCCTGATTTCAGTTCAATTTGTTGAATGTAAGGTGCTAAATGATGTTTATTGAATTGAATTTTTTGTGTAGATGTCTTACATCTATGGCTAAACTTAAGCTCCTTAGAGCTGAGCCATGTCTTGTTTATAAATCTCTAGTTCTTAAAAGTTTCTCTGGATTATGTAATAAACATTAATTGCATGAGTAGAGATTCACAGGTTAATCACCTGTGGATTTAGTTCCTTCCTACTGCCCACCACACACAAATGCTTACAATTAAAAGGGTATACTACTTACTAAACTCATACTCAGAACTTTGTAACTTAGGACATCTGTTGAAGGAATTAGCTTGTTTAGCTTTCCCTTCTATTTTGCTTTATCAGTAGAGTGCTCTGGGTTCTCACTGCCAGCTCCTTGAGGACATTTGCCTGCTTTGACAGCTTGCTGACTCATTGGTTCAAGCCACTCTTGCCATACTGGCTATTTTCTTCTGCATTCATAGGCTTTATACGTGGAGGAAAGTTTTAGCCAGAGAGAATGAGGGGATAAATGATACTCTTCTGCCTTCCTTGATCTTAGTCTGGACTGGAATTAGAGAAGTGTGAATGTGAGAATAGATATGTCCTTCATGACTAGTATTTATCTAGCTGTCTGACAATGCAAAATGGGCCCTTTAGGCTTTTTTTGGGGGTGGCGGCAGTGGTGGTGGTAACTTATACAAAATATAAAATATACCATTTTAACCATATTTAAGTGTATTATTCAGTGGCATTAAGTGCATTCATAGTGTTGTGCAACCATGACCACTAATCTTTTTCCAGAACTTTTTCATCATCCCAAACAGAAGAACCCTGTAACAGTTATACAATAACTCCCCATTCCTCCCTACCTCCAGCCTCTGGTAAACTCTATTCTACTTTTATCTGTGAATTTGCCTAGTCCAAGTATCTCATATAAGGGGAATCATACAATATTTATAGTTTTGTATCTGGTTTATTTCACTTACTGTGTTTTCAGAGTTCGTACATATTATACTGTGTGTGAGAATTTTATTCCTTTTTATGGTTGAATAATATTCCATTATGTGTGTGTGTGTATGTGTATGCTCCCATGTGTGCACACATAAAATATTTTATTTATCCATTCAATAGTTGATGGGCTTTTGGCTTCCACCTTTTGGCTTTTGTGAATATTGATGCTATGAACACTGGTTTACAAGTATCTATTTGAGTCTCTGCTTTTATTTCTTTTTAGTATATACCCAGGAGTGGAATTGCTGATCATATGGTAATTCTGTTTAACTTCTTGAGGAACTGCCAAATTATTTTCCACAGCAACTGAACCATTAGATATTCCCACCAGCAGTGCATGAGAGTTTCAATTTCTCTGTATCCTTGCTAACACTTGTTATTTTCTGTTTTTTGATAGTAACTGTCCTAATGGATGTGAAGTGGCTCTAGGCTTTTTTCTTACTGCTGATTAGATCGAATGGTCAAACCAGAAGGTTAGGAAGTTGGCTGTATTTGCATCTGATGGACTTTTTCCTTCTTTATGAATGTATTTGCATACAATGTTCTTGAAAGAGATAAGTTAATTACACAATTAGTGACTCATTTTTTGAAAAAAAAAAAAAGTTTTTTGGTAAGCTGGTACATATAGTTGTTGTAGTTACCTTCTTTGTACCCTCATTTCCCCCCGCTTTTTTTTTCTTTAATTTTCTTGGCGGCCGCGTGGTATGTGGGATCTTAGCTCCCCAACCAGGGATCAGACCCGAGCTCCTTGCATTGGAAGCGAGGAGTCTTAACCACTGGACCGCCAGGGTAGTCCCTACCCTCATCCCCTTTTAATCTAAAATGTGTTCAGTTAACCTGTAAACGATGATTTCAGTTAATCCTGGGTGGTAAGATATATTAAGTGAAAAAAGTAGGGTACTAAAATATGTACCATAAGATTCCATTTTTATAAAGAAAAACATTTACATGCGTCTATTAAAATGCTACCCCTTCAAGTTCAAATATTACAATGAAATTATTCTTTATTGTCTATCTCTTCCTCCACTCGAACTATAAGTGACCTTTTCACGCTCCGAATTCTTATAGTTTTCTTAAGAAGTTACCCCTCTCCTCCCCCACCCATCACCACAAAAAAAAAGCTGTCACATCTTGTTGTAGGCCTCTTTGTCATCCTGAAAGCTCATAGCACATAGTCAGTCTCTGGGAAATGATGATTTTTTTCTTTTACTTTAAAAACTCTTGGAAGGCAAGGGCTGTCTTTCTGAACTTTATATTCTTCGAAGCAGCTAGCAGTTGAAATAGATTCTTAGAAATCGTTAAATGATAGTGTTTCTTATACTTTTCCACTCAGTTCTCTGCCAGGTTGCAGTATACAGAGAGGCATTCTGGTTCTTTGGATTGTATATATCAGTACTTTTATGTGGTAGATAGTGATTCAATATCCATGGAAAAGAATTAGGATAAATATTGTAATTATAGCTTTTCTCCATTAATATTTTATTCTGAATTTAAGCATCTAATTTTGTGCGAGGTACTGTACTGGATGATGGAGTATAACAAGATGTAGGAAATGCGTATAGTTCTTTTCCTTAAGGCATTCAGACTTTGGTGTATAATTACATAGGTTACATTTTCATATTTGGTTTTTTTGCTCCTGTGGCAAAGTAGCTGGGTATAATTTAGGGCTTTAATGAATTAATGGTCTAATTTACAGAGAAAACTTCTGCACATGTCTTTGTTTTAAGAAAATTATTCTTGAAAAGTTGATTTAAAATATTTTCTGGGAAACAAGTGATACTATCAGTTTTACAGGTATACCTTATTGTAGTTGTAACTAGTTCTTAAAACAAGCAAGGTGATTGATTACCTTTGGGGGTATCATTGAAGACTAGGGAATCTTTCTGTGTATGAAAGCCATTGACTCCAGAAGGAATTGTAGGAGAAATGGCCGAATCAGATGGTTACTTCTTGAAATAGCTTTGGCAAGGTTGTAAACCTGGAGGAGTACCTCCTATCTTGAGGATAAATCTCAGTGTCTGCCCAGTTGAGAGATGCCAGTGTGCAGAATAGTGGATTCACTTATTTTATATTTCATGTCTTTATTTTTGAGGAAAGTAATGCTGTTTTTTAAGTCACTTGTTGATTATGCAGGACTTGCCACTAAAATTGATGCCTTTTATGTGGAACAGAAATTATTGGTACAAGGTTAAGTCAGTGTTTCCAGGCATTAATTTATTAGCAGGGTGAGATGTCTGCATGGTTTTTATTTCCTCTCCTTCCCCTTCCACTGACTAGGCGTTTTTTACTTCATTATTACCCAGCCATCAGAATGATCATTCCTAAACCATATTTTATTTGTGCATTGTATTGATATATTTTCATGCTTGTGTTAATGGTTTTACTTTGTAAATGGCTCTGTTCATTTAAAAATGAGCAGTTGCTGCCTAAATGAAGAAGCAATGACTGATTTGGAGATGAAAAGTAAAACTTGGGTTAAAAAAGAGTTCAGACAGGGCTTCCCTGGTGGCGCAGTGGTTGAGAATCTGCCTGCCAATGCAGGGGACACGGGTTCGAGCCCTGGTCTGGGAAGATCCCACATGCCGCGGAGCAACTAGGCCCGTGAGCCACAATTACTGAGCCTGCGCGTCTGGAGCTTGTGCTCCGCAACAAGAGAGGCCGCGATAGTGAGAGGCCCGCGCACCGCGATGAAGAGTGGCCCCCGCTTGCTGCAACTAGAGAAAGCCCTCACACAGAAACGAAGACCCAACACAGCCATAAATAAATAAATAAATAAATTTAAAATAAATGTGATTTGAATAAAATATAAAATCTGGTTAAAAAAAAAAAAAAAAAAAAAAAGAGTTCAGACAAAGTGACTTAAAATGAAAATAATGAAAAACTAAGAGTTAAAAATAAAATTGGCTCCAGATGTCTTTCATTGTGGAACTGATTGCTTTAACATAATTGTTTGAACTAGCTGATTAACTTGTTTTAAAAAGTTAGACTCTTTTAAAAAGTTAGACTCTTTTCTAAACTCGGGCAGCCCTGCTTGCTAACTATTACAAGGGTAGAGTATCACATTTTTTCATGTTCGTGTATGCTGGCCAGTCATCTGATGAAGTTACCAGTTTGTGGTCAGAAATTGAGAAAGAGGGGTGAGGAAACTCAAAATATTGACACACACATCACCTTGCAGTGCATCAGAGTGCCCTTTTGAACTGGTTGGGAAACTGTAGCTAAGCCATTTCCAAACTAGACATATTATTGTTTCCTAGCTTGGACAAGATGACATTTTATTTAAGTGTTTGAGTGTTTCTGTTCAGCAGAAACTTTTTATGTGCGAGGGTGGGTTTTTTCCAGTGTTGTGTGACCAACTGAATTAAAACGAAACAAAACAAAACACTTAATCCTTAAAGGAAGCTTGGAGTAATCTTGAAAAATTGATCACCCAGTCTCTCAGATGGACCAAGGCTGGATTGAACAAAGGGATGAGCTTAAAGGAGAAATGAAGAGTGAAGCCACATTATAAATACGTTAAAATACGAGTAGGAAATTCCCTGGCGGTCCAGTGGTTCGGACTCTTGCTCTCTCACTGCCCAGTGTTCAGTCCCTGGTCAGGGAGCTAAGATCCCACAAGCCACCTGATGCGGCAAAAACAAACAAACAAAACAACCAAACAAAAAACGAGTATTCAACTATGTTTTTGCCCTGCCAAGAAAAGTGTTTTAATAATGCAGGCAATTTTAGCCACCATTCCTCATACTGAGTATATGTTCTTGTGAGATTTTGATTGCAGTTGAAGAAAGTGAATCTATTCTTTTGTCATTCTCAATTCTCCCAAGCCTTATAGTTTGACCATCTCACAATTGAGTGTGATTGTTTTGTCTAAAGATACATTTTTAAAAAAAGGTCCCTAAAGATAATAGCTTACCTTTGTTGATTTAACTACTATATGCCAGGTTCTTCTGAGAGTTTACCTTAATTCATTTAATCTTCCCATCAGCCTGAAGATGTAGGTACATTGTGATCCTTATTTTAAAGAGGAAGAAACACAGAGATAGATGGCGTAAATACCCTAAGTATAGACCATCTACTTAAGGAGAGATTAAAGAGAGAGAGATTTTCTGGGTTAGTTTTGACTTCATCCTACATCCTATGAGCACCTTAGAATTTAAATTCTAGATGTGATGCAAACTTACTGTTATTGTTAGGTTTCTGGGAATGCCGTCTGCCTTATAATTTTCTTTATGACTTAGAGTAGTTCCATTTCCTTCTTATAGGCCTTATATGATTAACCCCACTTCATCCCTGTATTACTTCTTCATCTAAATTATAAATTTATTGAGGGCCAGGATCAAGTCTTAATCAAATTTGCCTCTTCCAAGTACTTACTTTTCATAAATCCTTCAGAGGTATCCCTTCTGAAGAGTTCTTTCCTAAACTTTTTTTGACTTGAGTAGAAATAATTACTTCCATTACTTTTTTTCTGTAAGATGATAATCCCTTTGTTATGACTTTGTATGTGAAAACTCTTCTTCGAATCTTACATATTTAATTTAGGGATTTAGTTTAAAATAGCACTTTAAGAAGTATTCTTCTTGGGGCTTTCCTGGTGGTGCAGTGGTTAAGAATCTGCCTGCCAGTGCAGGGGACACCGGTTCAAGCTCTGGTCCGGGAATATCCCACATGCCATGGAGCAACTAAGCCAGTGTGCCACAACTACTGAGTCTGTGTGCCACAGCTACTGAAGCCTGCGCACCTGGAGCTGGTGCTCTGCAACAAGAGAAGCCACCGCAATAAGAAGCCCATGCATCGCAATGAAGAGTAGCCCCTGCTCAACGCAACTAAAGAAAGCCCGCATGCAGCAATGAAGACCTAATGCAGCCAAAAATAAGTTAAAAAAAAAAAAAAAAGTATTCTTCTTTCCAAAATGTGTTTCTCTCCACCACTAATCAGTATTTCATAAAGTTCTAGGAACTTTTAATCACTTGTATAAAACAATTGTGGGCTCACACTGAAGCCTTTAATCTAAAGTTTGGAGTGATTGGGGATACCCGTCTAATGTTTTATCTTAAACATTTACCATTTAATGGGGAGACTTCCCTCTCTGGACAGTCTTCTGTGCAAATTTTGCCAGTTCTTAGGGGAATGTTTAAGATGCTTAGAATTTTATATGATAGGTAATACTCTGAAGAGTGAGCTTAGTGGAAAGATTTCTGAAATGATTTATTGGCTTTTGTAATTTTAAAGGTTCATTAGACAATTAAGTAATCAAAACTGAGTAGATACAAGTCTTTGGAATAGTGTTAGTGTTCTGATCAGAATGGCTGTTGGAGTTATTAAAAATTAATGAACTAAGTTTATTTCATTGCTACCATTTCTCCTACTCTATACTCTTAGCCTGTTTTCAAATTTTCTGATTTACCAGGAAGATACAGAGTTAGAATATTTTAATTAACTGATAAAAATATAAATTGACATATACTTCAAATAAAGTTGTATACCATATATAGTTAATAGAGCTACTTCTAACTATTTTACTTAAAGAACAGTGAAATAGGGTATTTTACTTGTCTTTTAAGCATTGTCACTGTAAGTTGTACATAGCATTTGGTTTATTTCACTTTGATAGTAAATCTTGTCTAATTTCTCCTATCATGGGGAAAAAAATAAGCTTTTTGAGGAAATGATAAATCCAAGCAGAGAGAGAGGTATTTTCCAAAAAGTTACATTGGTTAATTGTAGGTAATTTAGGAGCGTGCCGATGTTACTCACAGGTTCCAAGTTATAGTCTAATGGGTAAAGCATCTGGAATTATTACTCCATGCAGTCTCTGCAGAGGATCTCTGGGAATATGGAGACAATTTGCAAAGATCAAATGAACAAGATAGCATATGGCCAGTGTTATTCCCCCAAGTAATGTGAGAGCTAAACAGTTGATCTGTATTTTGGAACCTGGGACTTAATTTTGGAACACAGTACCAGTAGCGGTTAAGAGCTTTAGGCTTTGAACTCAGAAAAACCCAGGCTGGAGGTTTAAGGGCTATCTAGAAGAGTTCCTGATTGTTGTATATCATGATAATAGGGAACATTTACTGTCTTAGGCCAACACTGTGTGTTTCACGTGTTATTTAATTCTCACATCTTACAAAACATGCTGAGTAGAGGAGAATGAAATACAAGTATATCTGAAGTTTAGGTGTCATAAGTCAAAGGCTGTTTAAAACTATAGGCACCGTAGTGGATTCAGGTCAGTTATGGCCAGTCGTAGTCTTTTAAAGCTCTTGCTACCAGTTCCTCCTCCTCCTTTCTCTGCTTTCAAACCAAGGAGGAACTCACAGCAGCTAGATAATATTACAACAGAATTTTAACTCTAGGGCAGTGCCCAGGTTATTTTGATGTATAGGAATTCTTTTGTATTGACTAATCTTCAGAAATAGTGAGTCATGGTTTGTAGTTCAGCAGTCTTCTGATTACATGGAGATTTTATTTTATCTAAGCTATATTTATTACCAACTCTGGGGAGAAAAATTTTGGATTGAAGATAAAGAAGAATGACTTAAAGGCAATTTACAAGACTGGTGCTCTAACCCCTGAGCTACAGAGCTGTAAAAAGCAATTTAGACTTCATTATGTTTGTTTTAAATCCTTATCTATTTGCTGCAGATTATAAGAGTTAGCTTTCTGAATAAAAGATTATATATTTCATACATTCTCTCCTGTATCATTTAGTGGATAAGAAGAAAGGTCATGTGAGAAAAAGCATTAGTAATACAACTGCTCTAAGGTAATTTGAACTAAATCATTTATTATTTAGAAATGATGTAAAAATCTCTTAAATAGGAAGTAAATTTAAATTGCTTATGATATATAAAACTTATTTTCCTTTCTTCCACATACAGGTCCGATGCATTACTTATAAACAATAAACAGTAATTATTTCAAAGTAGTATAATAGTAACAATGTTAAATAATTATTTTTTGTGTTTTAAATCAGTGTGTTAAAATAGAGATGTAATTTAAGAGTCTGAGGACCTGAATTGTTTTGCTTCCCTTATTGTCACTAAATCTTTTGAACTTCACATTTTCTTTATCTACAAAGAGGAATAATACCTGCTTTTAGCCTGTTTAATTCTAACAGCACTATGAGATAGTGTGGAGAGGAATAAACTGTAAAGTTCTGTAAAATTTTAAGCTGTCCTGTTTGAAGTAAACTTTCTGCAATCAATCTCAACCACAGAATGCATTGCTACATTCTCAGGAACTAGATTTTAGGTAGATTAAGAATTTCTTTAAAATCTCATTTAACGCCAAAGGGCTAGTTGCCATAGGTGTTTTTTGCTCTACCACTTTAATATTTTTAAGTGAAATAAAAGATAGCAATATTTGAATAAAAACTCAAAAGTGAGGGTTTTTTTAAACTGATTTTAAATACTGATTTGCTGAGGCATTTTGAAGAAAATTCAAAATGTCTCTGAAAATATTTACATTGTTGTGTGTGTGTGTGTGTGTGTGTGTGTGTGTGTGTGTTTCCCTAGTCAGGAAGGGATAGTAAAATTTATTTGGCTGTTTGGCTTGGCTGAGGTAGGGAGAGGGTGAAACAAAGTCAACCTTAGCCCCAAGTTTGCCCAACTGCTTCTTGACTCTTTTAGGCAGAAGTTTTAGGACTTTTTGATTCTTGCACACTGAACTCCTGAAGAGCTTCCTGAATTAATCAGGGTTGTTATAATTGGTTTTTCTTACCATGGTCCAAAGGCGTCTAACCCTTCAGCCCTTTAACCCTTCGGGAGAGTAACTGTGACAAGACAATGGATGAGGAATGTTGAGTGAGTGCTCTGCTGAGGTATCTCCAGAAGTTGATAGAATAACATTTCCAGTCAAACATTTATGCCTCAGATTAGGCTTTAAGGTGGTAGATGGACCTTAAGCATAGGACTCAAATCGCTTAAAAAAACTATACCCTAAATACTGGTGTTTTCATAATTGTGATCTTATCAGATTTGACTTGTCCTGGGGCTCTTTAATAGTACTTTGTACGTGTGCTGCTCCCTAACAATCTTGCACCTGAAACAGTCTTGCTTTCAAAATGTTTTTTATAGCATCTGGTAAACTAAAAAAGCAAAAAACAGGACTCTCCCAGCGTAATGAATCTCTTAATAATTACTATTTTATTAATCTGGTGCTATTTATTCATTTTTAGAAATGCCTCTGAATGCAGCAATTCATTGAAATTATTGCTAGAGCTGGGTCACAGGGTGAGAAGGCTGAAATGAATGTGTTGCATTTAAAATGCCTTTATCGCAACCTGGTATTCTGGATTTTGAGTTTAGAATAAACTATTCAAGTGTCCTTTGTAATATCACTTCTCAACAGCTTGTTAGGAATTGTACTAGGAAATAACTTGATTTCTCTAAAATTTTTAAACAATTCAGTTTTCACAAACAGTGTGGCCCTTATATTTACTACCCTCTTACTTTGTTTGCATATCTAAGAGTGTTCCTTCCTGCTATAACCAGTTTCTCAGTCACATGGTGTTTTGTGTAGATTGGGGCATGAGGATTGTGGAAAGAGTGCTCAGAACTCTGCAGACTTTGGAAATACAGTAGAGCTTTTTGCCTTAGCTGAGAGAATGTTTGTGACTTCTCTGTTAGTGCCTGCGAGTTGAGTGGTAGGTACTGTGCTCTTACTGCCCATTTGATTTGTTGCCTGATGACAATAGTGCAATATTATGGGGAGGATTTGTACCTTGCTTTACCAGTGTTTAGACTTTTAAAAAGATAAACTTCTTTCTTGAAAGTGTAAGATGAAAATTCTGTTCTCTTTCTTCAGAGCTTTCTGCTTGGCTGTCCTGGTGCATATTGTTCATGGAAACCCCCAGGAATGTGTTCTTGATTTTAAGAAGTATGAATTTGCTGTAAAAGCTGAGTTTTTTTTAACATTCCTATATTTGAATTATTTAAAAAAGAGTTTGAGAACTTTATCATTTTAATCATCTAATTAGCTGTGGCATGTAAAACTTGTTGACATTCAACAGTCGCTTGTTTTTTATTCATTGAGAAATCGGCTTCATCATTTACTAAGCTGGAGACTTATTTTTAGGGCTACAACATTATGGCCTATGGTATTTGGCCCATAGCAAATACAGAGAAAGTGGTGACTACTGTCTGATTCTAGAATCATTTGCAAGCCTGATGTGAAAATGTAGCAGTTTTCCCAGATTTTACCTTTTGCATGTTCTGAAATTGCTGAAAACTAACAAAATTTTAAGTTTGTTTTTCTCTTTAATTTTGCTGATCAGTTTCATGGTTGACAACTTATGTATATGAAGAATATTTTATTTTTATTTTATTATTATTATTTTTAAAATTAATTAATTATTTTTTTTTGGCTGTGTTGGGTCTTTGTTTCTGTGCGAGGGCTTTCTCTAGTTGCGGCGAGTGGGGGCCACTCTTCATCGCGGTGCGCGGGCCTTTCACTGTCGCGGCCTCTAGTTGCGGGGCACAGGCTCCAGACGCGCAGGCTCAGTAGTTGTGGCTCACGGGCCCAGTTGCTCCGCGGCATGTGGGATCTTCCCAGACCAGGGCTCGAACCCGTATCCCCTGCATTGGCAGGCAGATTCTCAACCACTGCGCCACCAGGGAAGCCCTATGAAGAATATTTTAGATTACCATCCAAGAATCTAAACTATAATTTGGTTATGCTTAAGAACGCATTCTTGTTTTGAGACATGTACCCCAAATATTTGTTAATTATTCTATTTCCTTTAAGCTGAGCAACCCCCTCCTTCCACCTGAAATCCTCTTTCTACACATTCTTTTGCATTCTACATGATCTTAGGCATGTTTAAAAACACACTTCTACATTTCTTTAGCAGGGGCAATGTGGTTTAAAACCACTTTATTTCCAGTAGTGTATATTTAGGACAAATGCATGTGTGTGTAGGTGGAACATGTTTGCAGTTTACTGTGACACAGCAGGTGAACAAGAATGGTGCTTCGTTTTATTTTTAAATTAAAACAACTATGAAGAAAAATGCCAAACAATACTAGTAAATCAAACTTTGGAAATACCTCAAGCATAGTAGAATTACATAATGGCTTCAGCTGGCTCTTATCAGCTGGTTTTTGTCTGGGATTTGTCTGATGGAGCTGCTATAATGAATTTAGCTGACTGCCAGCCAGCAGTTAACACTGTGCCGATTCTACAGTTGCAGAATTCCACAATTGTCAGTGTTCTAGTCCTAGGGTGTAGCCCCTCAGCATAGTGTGGTTCATAAATGACTGCACTGATGATTTCTGTTAGAACTCAGCACCCATTGGACCCAGGTGCCAGCATTTGTTATTCATTCAGGATGTGTCGTAACGGCCAGTTGTATGCTAGACACTGTTAGAGGTGATGGGGTTTTTAGGGTGAACTGAACTTAGCTTCTTGGAGCTTACTATCTAGTAGGGTAGGCAGATAATCATTGGCTAGGCAGATATCTAATATAATTTCAAAGTATTATATTAGATGGTAATAAAGTATTATGAAAACAACAAAGCTGAGTAAAGAGAGAAGAATGATGGGGAGGGGCAGGATACACTTAAACAGGATGGTCAAGGTGGTCCCCTTTGAGGAGTGACATTTGTGTGGAAACATGATTGACAAGAAGTGACTAACAACGAGAAGGCCAGTATGACAGAAATAAAGTGAACAAGAGAGAGAAGGGTAGGAGATAAGGTGGAGAAGGAAGATAGAGGCCAGGTCATCACGTAAGGCCTTGTAGGTTATAGTTAAAGAACTTGGGTTTTATTTTGAGTGTGATAGGGAACCAGTCACACTTAAAATAAGGATTTTAGTGGAGCAACAGTGTGACCAGATCTGTGTTTTAAGGTCTCTCAGTGGAGAATAGATTTAGAGGCTTTGGGAGTGGACATTGTGACTGCTGGTGTAATCTAGGCAAGAGAAGATGGTGCTTTAGGTTAGATTGGTTGGGTTGGGTTAAAGTAGTTGGATTTTGGAGGGTCTGACAGTACATGATGGATGATTAAATGTGGTGGGTGAGGAAAATACTAAAGGAATCAAGGATCATAACTAGGTTACTTTATTGTGTGGATAAGCACTATTATTACCAAAAATAGTAATATAGCTATCATGTGGTAATAGCTGTCATGGATTAAGTGACCACTATGTACCAGACAGTGAATTTTTCATAGTTTGTAGTTTTTCATTTACTTCTCATAGCCACCTCTTAAAATATAGTTGTGCTTATTTTACAGATGAAGAAATTAAGGCTTAGATGTTTTTTGCCTGGGTTCACACAGCCAAAAAGGTTACTCATCAACAGGTCTCTGACTTCAAAATGCAAGCTCAGTTTATTTAGTCATTCAACAAGTACTCTTCTAGGAGTTAAGTATACAGAGGTTATCAAAGCTGAGTCACTGTTCTCATGGAGTTTAAGAATTTATAATTTGGGTGTTAAAAAATTTTACCGTAAGAGTCTATACAGTTTTGTGGACCAAGTGTGTAGGAGGACCTTGCTTACATGAATGTTGGATTTTTGGTAGCCTTAATCTTCTGGAATGTAGCTTTGACCATGCACATAAGCCTGTCCTGAAGCCTTTTCATTACTCAGTAGGCTAGGGCCTTTCTAGCCTAGTAGGTTCTTTCTCTTCTTTTTTTTTTTTTTTTTTTTATAAATTTATTTATTTTATTTATTTATTTTTGGCTGCGTTGGGTCTTCGTTGCTGTGTGCGGGCTTTCTCTAGTTGTGGCGAGCGGGGACTACTCTTTGTTGCGGTGCGCGGGCTTCTCATTGCGATGGTTTCTCTTGTTGTGGAGCACGGGCTCTAGGTGCGCGGGCTTCAGTAGTTGTGGCACGTGGGCTCAGTAGTTGTGGCTCGCGGGCTCTAGAGCACAGGCTCAGTAGTTGTGGCACACGGGCTTAGTTGCTCCGCGGCATGTGGGATCTTCCCGACCCAGGGCTTGAACCCGTGTCCCCTGCATTGGCAGGCGGATTCTTAACCACTGCGCCACCAGGGAAGCCCGGTTCTTTCTCTTCTGTTGTGCTCCTTAATACACAGGCTTGATTATCTCTCTTTCTCATATCGGGTTGTCAATAGCAAATGCTGAGGAGTCGGGGAGTCCATAGAGGTGTAAATACTATCAAGTCAGAAGTGGCAATGGCAACCAGAGTGTAAGAAATACCTGAAGAATAGAAAGGAGACACAGAACTCTGTTGTCTGTTACATTCATTATCATTATTGTTTTGAAACTTTTCCATCAAACTACCAGTAAAATTAGATTAAATGCCTACTCTTTAAACCTGAAAGTTCTTTGAAGTCATGTTTTATGCCTGATGATTTTTGTTGCTCTTTGGTTTTTGAATTTTACTTCAATTTTACTTCAAAACAGGTGTATTATAAAAATATTTTAAAATATTAGTTACTTTATTAACCTCCCTTACTCAAGTCTGAGTAAAATTGTTTTCTTAGGAAAATATACTATATTTATATTCCATAGATAACCAGAGGTTACTCATAGTAACTTATAAATCATTAAGAGAAAGTTGAAGTATAGTCTGTTTGGAAAGCTAGGGAAGGATCTTCTATATCAGAAAATTTTAACATATGTTAGATTTTCATGGCACTAGAATCATCATAATGTGTTAGAGCTAGAAGGATCATTATAGGTCATCTCTTCCAACTCCATATTTTGCAGAGGAGGCAGGTAACTTGAGGTTATGTGGGTTAAATGAAATAGCATATAAACATCTGTGTGCTCAGGGTGTTGCCTAGCTCATAGTAGATGCCTAAAAGATGCTGGGTTTTGTTTTTCTTTATCTGTCAAGTCTGTTCCTTTTATATTTTCTCATATTTCACTTTCTGGAAATTTTATTTTCCTGGTCCTAGAGATAGATGTGTTCCAGAGAAGCCACTGAACAAGAGAACATCTGGTATCTTGTCCCCTGCCTGCTCAGGTATCTTCCCTTGAGATTTGCTGAACAGAGCGACAAGGGCTTAAGAAGACCCATGTTGCTTGCCTGATTGGTCACGTGTGTGTGTTTTATAAACAGTGGCAGTGTTTGAGAAGCTTGAATTTAAATGTATCACCTGAGTTTTGATTGTACCTTTAAGAGTATGTACAATAGGTCAATTTAAGGATTTCTCTAAGCTCCTTCCTTTAATCCCTTGATCTTGGTGATTGTCACCTGTAAACCGGTGAAGTGAACACCTGTTGTTTGTTTCTGTTTCCCCCTTTCATTGTAACTGTATCCCATATTTTTCTCTGAGGAACTGTCAGCCCTTATTACCTAGCCATTCATTTGAGCCATTTTAATGAGATTGACCCCATCTTTAGCTCTAGTGGAGAGCCTGATTAGCTTAAGTCAGTCAGTAAAGGCCAACCATTTGGACATAATGATTTGTTCACAGTGACTCACTGGAGGCCAGTGAGATGTGAAGTCATGTTTGGGGCTCCTAACTCTGAAGAGCTTCCCTGGGAAATGCTGTTTACCTGAAGGCATTACCAGAAAGTTCCAAAAAGCAAAACTTGAATTTGTCACCTATCGGCAACTATTTACGTAGCATTTACATTGTATTAGGTATTGTAAGGAATCTAGAGATGATTTAAACTGTATGGAAGGATGTGTGTAGGTCATATGCAAATACTGTGCCGTTTTATATAAGGTGCTTGAGCATCCTTGGACTTTGTTATCTGCAGGGGGTCCTGAAACCAATCCCTTGCAGATACCTAGGGAAGATTATACCACATTTTAGTTATTCATTCATCAGTTGGTGGGCATTTGGGCTGTTCTCTACCTTTTGGCTATTAGAAGTAATGCTGCTATGAACATTCTGATGTCCTAAGGTTCTAATAACCTGCAAGTCTACCCTGAAGTTCTATAATTCCAGTCTGCAGGAGAGAGAGAAGCCTGATGATTTTTGTTGCTCTGGACAGGCTTTTGAAAGGTTAAAGAATAATTTATTAGGTTTTATTTGGAAATATTGAAATAGAAGTAACCAGAGTTTTTTTTTGGCTGCACAGTGCAGCTTGCAGGATCTTAGTTCCCCGACCAGGGATTGAACCTGGGCCCCCTGCAGTGGAAGCACAGAGTCCTAACCACTGGACTACCAGGGAATTCCAGGGAGGATTTTTTTTTTTTATATAACATTTGGAGTTCACAGGGGTCCTGAGACTCCAAGCCAGAAGTAGGTCTGATTTAGTCCTTCGTACCTCATTTTTAAGATGAAGCCACAAGGTCCATGGAGATGCATGGGCTTTCCCAGTGCCTCCAAATTTAGTATCGATGACTTTAATGGTGTTTTTACCAGTAATGATCAACATGCTATCTTTTTTTTTTTTTTTTAAATGACATGGTAGGTTTAGGCAACTATAAACATTCTTTTTAAAAAATTTATTGTGGTAAAATATACATAACATAAATTTACCACCGTGTACCATACACATAATATAAATTACCGCATAGTTCAGTGATATTAAGTACATTTACAGTATGTTGCACCCATCACCACCATCCATCTCCAGAACTTTTTCATCATCCCACACTGAAACTCTGTACCCTTAAACTCCTCACCCCACTCTCCCCTCCTGTTCCTGCCAACTACCATCCTACTTTCTTTTTTTTTTAATCCTACTTTCTTTCTTTATGAATTTGACTACTCTAGGTACGTCATGTAAGTGGAATCATACACTATTTGTCCATTTATGACTGGCTTGGTTCACTTAGCATAATGTCTTCAAGGTTCATCCATGTTGTAGGATATATCAGAATCTCTTTGCTTTTTTTTTTTAAAATCTGGCTAGCTTTTTTTTTTTTTTTTTAATTAATTATTTTTTGGCTATGTTGGGTCTTCGTCGCTGCACGCGGGCTTTCTCTAGTTGCGGCGAGCGGGGGCTACTCTTCGTTGCTGCACGTGGGCTTCTCATTGTGGTGGCTTCTCTTGTTGTGGAGCACCAGCTCTAGGCGTGTGGGCTTCAGTAATTGTGGCACATGGGCTTAGTTGCTCTGCGGCATGTGGGATCTTCCCGGACCAGGACTCGAAGCCGTGTCCCCTGCATTGGCAGTCGGATTCATAACCACTGTGCCACCAGGGACGTCCAGAATCTCCTTGCTTTTTAAGGCTGAATGATACTTCCTTGTATGTATATAGCATATTTTGTTATCAATTCATTGGTTAATGGACACTTGGCTTGCGTCCACCTTTTGGCTGTTGTGAATAACACTGTGAACGTGGGTGTGCAAATATTTTGAGTTACTGCTTTCAATTCTTTTGGGTCTACATCCAGATGTGGACTTGCTGGATCATATATTCAATAGTAATTCTAATTTTAATTTTTTGAGGAACTGCCATACTGTTTTGTGTAGCAGCTACACCATTTTACATTCCCATCAGCAATGCACAAGAGTTCCAGTTTCTTATATCCTTGCCAACACCTCCCTTCCTTTCTTTTTCTTTCTTTCTTTTTGATAATAGCCATGTGAAGTGCTGTCTCATTGTGTTTTTGATTTTCATTTCCCTAATGATTAGTGATGTTGCACCTCTTCATGTTCTTCTTGGCTGTTTCTTGTATCTTTTTTGGAAAAATGTCTGTGCTGATCTTTTTTCTGTTTTTAAATTGTGTTGTCTTTTTTATTATTGAGTTCTAAGAATTCTTTATTCTGTAGTCTATAGAATATTTGTATTCTAGATGCAAGTCCCTCATCAGATACATGATTTGCAAATATTTTTTCTCATTCTTTGGGTTGTCTTTTTACTTTCTTTATAGTGTTCTTTGGAGCAGAAAAGTTTTTAAGTTTGTTAAAGTCCAATTTACCTTTTTTAAAAAAATATTTTGTTTACTTATTTATTTAGCTGTGCTGGGTTTTAGTTGCGGCATGCATGTGTGATCTAGTTCCCTGACCAGGGATCGAACCTGGGTCCCCTGCACTGGGAGCACGGAGTCTTATCCATTGGACCACCAGGGAAGTCCCTATCTGTTTTTCTTTTGTTGCTTGTGCTTTTAGTGTTATATCTTAAAAACCACTGCCAAATTCAAGGTCATCGAGATTTACTCCTTTGTTTTCTTTTAAGCGTTTTATAGTTTTATGGTTTTAGCTCTTAACATTATTTAGGTCTTCATCCATTGGGTTAATTTTTGTATATGCTCTGAAGTAGGGGTACAGCTTCATTCTTTTGCATGTGGATATCTGAATTGTTTGGCACCCTTCTCAGTTGTGTTCTCCTGATCTATATGTCTATCCTTATGCCCGTTCCACACTGTTTTGATTACTGTAGCTTTGTGTAATAAGTTTTGAAATTGGGAAGTATGAGTCCTCGAATTTTGTTCTTTTTCAAGATTATTTTGGCTGTTCTGGCTCCCTTGAATTTCCATATGCGTTTTAGCGTCAGCTTGTCAATTTCTACAAAGAAGCTGGCAAAGAAGCCTATTCTATTAGGGCTTGTATTGAATCTGTAGATCAGTTTGGAGAATACTGCTATCTTAACAGCAAACTTGTTTTTACTGCTTTGGACATCCATGGACCAACATTCTTATACCTCCTGAGTTTATCTGTTCTCTCAATTTCAAATCAAGTTCCCAGCTTGGATCCTTGCTCCATTCAGTTGTAGTGGGTTCTAAAGGGGCAGGATCATGAATATAAACATATAAACATCGCTGCTCAGGGCTTATTCCTGTGGGTGAAGGAAGGATGTTCTCAAAAGAGGAGTGTGGGATTGGGAGACAACATAGAGTTGTCCACCACACTTTTCACTGATGGAGGCAATGTATGTAGGCAGGTTGGAAAGGCTGTGGAACACTAAGAAAGTATAGCGACATAGAAGCCTTGAGATACATCCATGGTTGGAGCAGGAGGAAGACTAGAAGCCAATAAACAAGGTAGAGGAGATATAGTTGGAGACAGAAGAAACCCCTGGAAGTGCAGTATAATGAAAGTCTCTTTAGGAGGAAGAGAGAAGGAGCATTAGGCTGAGAAACACTCTAGATTTGATTACTAGGATTTTATTGATCAGACTTGCTTAAAAGCCTGATAGATAAGTAATGGCAGAGTACAAGGTCATTAATTTAAAGAATGTATTGTCTCTGCTAGACTAGTGTTTCACCACTTCAGTCATTCAAGTATCATCTTCCTAACTTTTACTAGAACAGAGAACCATCTATAGTAGTGCTTATTTAATATTTTCTCTTAAATAGCTCACTGTTTTATTTTTTTGGCCGTGCCGAGGCTTGCAGGATCTTAGTTCCCCGACCAGGGATCCAACTTGTGCCCACTGCGGAGTCCTAACCACTGGACTGACTGCCAGGGGATTCTCTGGAACTTTAAAAAAGGTGAAGTAGTTTGAGGCTGTTGAGTTATAGAGATAAAGGCTAGGTGATAGCCTCATCCTAAATTGCAGGAGCAAAGCAGGTGCAAGCTTCTTTGCTGGAAATGTAGTGATGTATCAAGGGTGGATGGTTGTGACTCACTCTCTTGTGTTGACTTCTTTTGCACTGAAATGGAGGGAACTATGTTATAAGCACTTCCAAAATACACAGTCAAAATGAATCCAGAAGAAGCTGCCAGGAGAATAGGAATCACATATAGTACTAGATTCCTTTGCTGCTATTTTAATAAAATAAAAACAGTATTAATTTGTAGTTAGATATTAGGGTCTGTAGTGGCTTTGAGTTTGAAAACGATATTTTTAATTAAAAAGGGAGATTATGAAGTGTTATAGAGGTATTAAAGATACCAAACTGATAATTCTTCCTTATCATAATCTTTACCTGATTGATTTAGTATTATTTTATGTCGTGTCCACAAATCCTCTAAAATTATTTTTGTAAACCATGAATAATGTATGGCCCATGCTTTGGGAAACCCTACACTGCTAGACTGACTATTCTGTTCATGTTGATCAACCACCCAGAATATCTCAAGACCCAGCACAGGTCTCACTAACTCCTCTACAAGGGAGAATGTGCTTAAGGGGTATAGGATCATGTCATAAATTGTACCGATGTTTTCTTAGGTCAGTCTCCCAAGGCAGTATAAATAAAAGCAAAAATAAACAGGACCTAATGAAACTTACAAGGTTTTGTACAGCAAAGGAAAGCACAAATAAAACGAAAAGATAACCTACAGAATGGGAGAAAATATTTGCAAATGATGCAACTGACAAGGGCTTAATTTCCAAAATGTACAAACAATCTCATACAACTCAACAACAAACAACCCAATCGAAAAATGGGCAAAAGACCTAAATAGACATTTCTCCAAAGAAAACATACAGATGGCCTATAGGCACATGAAAAGATGCTCAACATCGCTAATTATTAGAGAAATGCAAATCAAAACTACAGTGAGGTACCACCTCACACCTGTCAGAATGGCCATCGTTAAAAAGTCTGCAAATAACAAATGCTGGAGAGGGCGTGGAGAAAAGGGAACCCTCCTACACTGTTGGTGGGAATGTAAGTTGATGCAGCCACTATGGAATATAGTATGAAGGTGCCTTAAAAAACTAAAAATAGAGTTGCCATGTGATCCAGCAATCCCACTCCTGGGCAGATATCTGGATAAAACTATAATTCAAAAAAATACATGCACCCCTATGTTCATAGCAGCACTATTCACAATACCCAAGACATGGAAACAACCCAAGTGTCCATCGACAGATGAGTGGGTAAAGAAAATACACACACACACACACACACAGTGGAGCAATAAAAAAGAATGAAATAGTGCCATTTGCAGCAACATGGATGGACTTAGAGATTATCATATTAAGTGAAGTAAGAAAGAGAAAGACAAATACCATATAATATCGCTTATATGTGGAACCTAAAATATGACACAAGTGAACTTATATACGAAACAGAAACAGACTCACAGATAGAGAACAGACCTGTGGTTGCCAAGGGGGAAGGGGGTGGGGAGGGATGGAGTGGGAGTTTGGGGTTAGCAGATGCAAACTATTATATATAGAATGGATAAACAACAAGGTCTTATTATATAGCATAGGGAACTATATTCAATATCCTGTGATAAACCATAATGGAAAAGTATACAAAAAAGAATGTATATATATGTATAATTGAATCACTTCATTGTATAGCAGAAATTAACACAACATTGTAAGTCAGCTATACTTCAGTTAAAAAAAGGAGAGTATAGGATCATGTAGAACTTTAAAAATGTGAGCTGTTTCCTTCCATCCCTTCTCTCCCTCCACTTCTCTACCCCCCCTTTCCTCTCTCCCCTCTCTCCTCTCCTCTGTCTCTGAAGAAAAGAAAAAAAGGCATCGTCTAGGTGAGTGTTGTTGGTGGTAGTTTGAGATTGCTAGAAAGGGTCACAAAATTATGGATTCTTGTCCTTGATGCACAGATGTCATCCAGAGATTTCCCTCCACTAACCTCTTGGGGATTTTGTTAGTTTCTTTCTTGTGTTGGATGCCCTTTTTCCTGTATGCCATCTCTTTCTTGATTTACTCTTATTCATGTGACAAATCCCTTGAGACAGGGATCGTGAAGGGTAAAATATTTTTGGTGATGAATGGCAGAAAATATCTTTCTCCTACAGTAGTTTTGCTGATTATTCTACATCGGAAATACTTTCCCTTCAGAATTTAGACGACTTTGCTTCATTATGTCTTCTAGCTTCCAGGGTTGAGAAATTTGAAGCCATTTTGATTCCTGATCCCTTGTATTTTTTTTTTTTTTCTGTAGAAGTTTGTAGAATTTTCTGTTACCCCATTATTGTAAAATTTAATGTGATAGGCATTTGATGGACTACATTCTGATAATTCCAGTTAATCTGATAGCTGAAGTCATTCAGGGGTGTGTGTGTGTGTGTGTGTGTGTGTGTGTTGCCTGTGTGTTCTGGTCTTTATCATACATGTTAGAAGCTTTCCTAAAATGTCTTGTAATCCTTGGCAGTCTGTCTATTTTTAAAAGGACAGTAGTAAACAGCTGATTGGAATGCTTGGGTTAGGCTTGCTGTCTTTGAGCTTCATTATAAGGTAGGGGAACTAATGTCAGTTTCTTTGAGCCTGGTTGCCCAGCTATGGAAGAGGCTGTTTGGTCTTTGTATTTAAGCATTCATTTAGCATAGTTTTCAGAATAGCATCCATGCTCTCAACTGTACCTGAAATCCCCCAGTCTAGAGACCCTCCCTTTTACCTTTTCCAGGAATAAAGACCGGGGCCACCTTTTTAGAAGGGTTTCAGAGAGCTCTTTGGGAATTAGGCTGTTGAGTTCTATTTTTCTTCGATAGAGTATAAAAAAACACAAAATAATCTCACTAAACACCTAACCTGCTGTTGGAAAGCTGACCTAATGTGAAATTCTTAAAGTTACACCCACTGGTGTTGCCTTTATCAGTCGGTATCTTTACTCTCTCAAACTTTTAGAAACCTTTGTGACTTCTAAGAAAATGAAACAACACAACCTTCCTTTTCCTGGTTAAACTTACCTTACTCCCCCGCCTCAAAAAAGAAAAAAAAAAAAAGATCAGAGAAAATAAATAGCAACTAGTTGCTTCAGCAAATAAGCTTATCTTAAAAACAAAAATTCACCCCAGACCAATTTTAAAATATTGAAAACATGATAGTAGCAGCACTCATCCGTAATTCTTATCTTTTGACCCAGTAATCTCACACCTAGTTGTTAAGCAAAATACCTGTATATCTGAGGTGTTGATTTAAGGTTCTCTGTTAGGATAAATAAGGCACAGCATTGTTTTTAAGATGTGTTCTGATTTCAGAGATTTTTAAATCTGAAAAAATATGTGACTTAAAAATAGGTTAATGATGCATATATACAATGGAATATTACTCAGCCATAAAAAGGAACGAAATTGAGTTATTTGTAATGAGGTGGATGGACCTAAAATCTGTAATACAGAGTGAAGTAAGTCAGAAAGAGAAAAACAAATACTATATGCTAATGCACATATATGGAATCTAAAGAAATGGTACTGATGAACCTAGTGGCAGGGCAGGAATAAAGACACACGTAGAGAATGGACTTGAGGACACTGGGAGGGGAAAGGGTAAGCTGGGACGAAGTGAGAGAGTAGCATCAACATATATACATTACCAAATGTAAAATAGATGGCTAGTGGGAAGCTGCTGCATAGCACAGGGAGATCAGCTCCAGGGAGATCAGCTCGATGCTTTGTGACGACCTAGAGGGGTGGGATAGGGAGGGTGGGAGGGAGGCTCAAGAGGGAGGGGATATGGGGATATATGTATACGTATAACTGATTCACTTTGTTGTACAGCAGAAACTAACACAACATTGTAAAGCAATTATAGTCTAATATAAAGATATTAAAAAATAGGTTAAGGATGAATTACATCCAACACAGTGGGGTATGATTAGACAAATGACTGTGAAATATTTAAAATTGGAAGGAGAATAATGTAACATAGGATGTGGATTGAGACTGCAGTTGTGCACATGTACACATATGGACAAGGATGAAGGCCGCAGTTAGCCCCAAAGACACCATTGCTAAATAGCAAAAGGTCCATAGCTCAGCTAGCAGGACTGCCCCCTTCATGTGATTTAGGAGAATCCCCTTCTTTTAGGCTGATGCTGTCTGTGTACGAGGCACATTGAGGCATAGGCTCATTTTCTACCCTCTCATTTCCTATGCTGAGTGTCCTTGTTTAAGGCAGAAGCTATAATAATATCAGTGTCAGGCACAGTGCTAAATGCTTTACAAACATTGTTAACAATTTTCATGACAACCCAATGAGTATTATTATCCGTTTTTACAGTTAATCCTTCAGCGCAGACATCTTTTGAACTCCATAATTGTGTGTCTACTGCCTACGTAGTTTATTTGCAATATAGCAGCTGGACTAGTCCTTTTAAGATCTTAGGCAGATTGTGTGTCTCCTCTGCTCAGAACTTTTCAGTGGTTTCCCATTTCACTCAGTAAAAGGCAGAGTCCTTACAGCGGTGACCTACAAAACAGTATGTTAACCACATTGTCCCTCTTCCCCCAACTGTACTCTCACTTCACTGAACTCCATGATCTCTTTGCTATTCCTTGTACACAGGACACTCCTGCTTTAGGGTTTTCACTGGCTGTTCCTTCTGCCTTGACTGTCCCCCCCAGCTACTTGCAGGTCAAACTCCCTGACTTCTGATCTCAGCTCTTACCTCCTCAATGAGGCCTACTCTGACCTCATTATGTAAATTGCAACTTGTCTCCTTTCCCCCAGCACTTATCATCCACTATCATGTTATATAATTCACTTTATTGTGTGTCCTCCACTGGAAGATATGCTTCTCCTGAGATCAGGGGTCTTTGTCTCTAATTCACTGAATTAACCCAAGCATCTAGAGTAAAGCAGGGTCTGGTACATAATAGTTGCTCAGTAATGTTTATTGCATGAGAGATTGAGTGAGAAAATTGGTGTGGGGGAAGTTAAGCAATTTGGCAAAAGGCCACACAGCTAATAAATGGTGGAAGTAGATTTTGAACAAATATTCATGTATTGTGCTTCTAATATTAGAAGATGATATCCAAAAAATGTTTTGTTAGGATGAATAAGGTTATGGATAACTTTTCTCCTTTATTCCCCTGCCCAAATTTAATTATATCGTCTTAAAAAGTATAATAAAAACAAATGACCAGAGTGGAAGGAAAGAACCAGTATCAGGAAGCTAGAGCAGGTAGCCACAAGGTTGAAATCTGGCACCTCATCTGAGCAACAGCCTGTCTCACAGATGCACTGATCTTATCTGCCTTAAGAGTAAAGAATGATGGTGTAATAAAGCTCTGGTAAAACTTGTGAGTGCTTTTGACCTTAGATATTCTGTCAGTAATCTTGGCTCTCTAGCTTACTGTGTAATCTTGGATAATTTTATTTAACTTTTGTGGTCTTCAGTTTCTTCATCTCCAAAATCAGGATAATAGTATCTTTCATAGAGTTCTTGGGAGGCTTAAATGAGATATCATGTTTAAAGAACTGATACTAACATAATGATATGTGAAGAATTCAATATTATTATACATGCTGTAGTATGTACTCAGTAGTATTGTACATACTGAAATGTCAAGAACTCAGTAGCTGTTAGCTAATATTACTATCATTTTTACTATTTAGTTGGTACAGAATTTTAAGAAATTATTTGGTGACTATATCTTGTTTCCTAGTGAGTTTTGGCAGATGTCAAAACAGAGAGCAAACCACTATTGTTATTGTTCAGATAGCTAGTCTTTGTTAGTATTTGTGTTTTTCATGAATGCTTGCTTGGGGTTATAATTTTATATTACATATTAAAATAGCCATTTTCCTTAAGAATTTACATAAATTTAAATATTTAATGTATTATGGATTCTGCAACTACCATCACGTTGGTTTTGAAGTCTTGGTTGAATAACTCCTGTGAGTCAGATGTCCTGCTAAGTTCTGGGGAAACAAAGGAGAACAAAGAGGCATGCATGTACTCTGTCCTCAAGGAGCTTATAGTCAGGTAGGGAGGCAGACATGTAAATAAATAATTACAGTTCGGGGTGGGAAGGGCTATTAATAACATACATGTGAATAACATAAAAAACAGGAGGGAGTGGTAAATTCTTTATGAATAGGGAGCAAAGAAGGGAGGCTTTATGGGGAGAATTTTACCTGAAGAACATCACAGAGGACCCAAAGCCTCAATAGAGGTGTATAGAATTCTACTCAGGGGCTGCCCTCAAGAGCAGACTTCCAGAAACCTACTTTGTACCTTTTAAGGTTCTCATGCTATACAGAGACTGGATCTCTGACGATCCAGAAGAGAACGTTAAAAAGAAAGTTACATACATATTTCCATACAAATACAAATATAAGATTTTTAGAAATTTCATGTAATGTCTGAAACATTTATATTAACATATTTCCATACAAATAACCCAATGAAAGTTTAGTATTAGTTGTTTTGTTTGTTTTTTTTATACTGCAGGTTCTTATTAGGCATCAGTTTCATACACATCAGTGTATACATGTCAATCCCAATTGCCCAATCCAGCACACCACCATCCCCACCTCACCGCAGTTTTCCCCCCTTGGTGTCCATATGACCATTCTCTACATTTGTGTCTCAACTTCTGCCCTGCAAACTGGCTCATCTGTACCATTTTTCTAGGTTCCGCATACATGCATTAATATACGATATTTGTTTTTCTCTTTCTGACTTACTTCACTCTGTATGACAGTCTCTAGATCCATCCATGTCTCAACAAATGACTCAGTTTCGTTCCTTTTTATGGCTGAGTAATATTCCATTGTATATATGTACCACAACTTCTTTATCCATTCGTCTGTTGATGGGCATTTAGGTTGCTTCCATGACCTGGCTATTGTAAATAGTGCTGCAATGAACATTCGGGTGCATGTGTCTTTTTGAATTACGGTTTTCTCTGGGTATATGCCCAGTAGTGGGATTGCTGGGTCATATGGTAATTCTATTTTTAGTTTTTTAAGGAACCTCCATACTGTTCTCCATAGTGGCTGTATCAATTTACATTCCCACCAACAGTGCAAGAGGGTTCCCTTTTCTCCACACCCTCTCCAGCATTTGTTGTTTGTAGATTTTCTGATGATGCCCATTCTAACAGGAGTGAGGTGATACCTCATTGTAGTTTTGATTTGCATTTCTCTAATAATTAGTGATGTTGAGCATCTTTTCATGTGCTTCGTGGCCATCTGTATGTCTTCTTTGGAGAAATGTCTATTTAGGTCTTCTGCCCATTTTTGGATTGGGGTGTTTGTTTCTTTGATATTGAGCTGAATGAGCTGTTTATATATTTTGGAGATTAATCCTTTGTCCGTTGATTCATTTGCAAATATTTTCTCCCATTCTGTGGGTTGTCTTTTCGTCTTGTTTATGGTTTCCTTTGCTGTGCAAAAGCTTTGAAGTTTCATTAGGTCCCATTTGTTTATTTTTGTTTTTATTTCCATTACTCTAGGAGGTGGATCAAAAAAGATCTTGCTGTGATTTATGTCAAAGAGTGTTCTTCCTATGTTTTCCTCTAAGAGTTTTATAGTGTCCAGTCTTACATTTAGGTCTCTAATCCATTTTGAGTTTATTTTTGTGTATAGTGTTAGGGCATGTTCTAATTTCATTCTTTTACATGTAGCTGTCCAGTTTTCCCAGCACCACTTATTGAAGAGATTATCTTTTCTCCGTTGTATATCTATCCTTGCCTCCTTTGTCATAGATTAGTTGAGCATAGGTGTGTGGGTTTATCTCTGGGCTTTCTATCCTGTTCCATTGATCTATATTTCTGTTTTTGTGCCAGTACCATATTGTCTTGATTACTGTAGCTTTGTAGCATAGTCTGAAGACAGGAAGTCTGATTCCTCCACCTCCATTTTTTCCCCTCAAGACTACTTTGGCTCTTCGGGGTCTTCTGTGTCTCCATACAAATTTTAAGATTTTTTGTTCTAGCTCTGTAAAAAATGCCATTGGTAATTTGATAGGGATTGCATTGAATCTGTAGATTGCTTTGAGTAGTATAGTCATTCTCACAATATTGATTCTTCCAATCCAAGAACATGGTATATCTCTGCATCTGTTTGTATCATCTTTAATTTCTTTCATCAGTGTCTTATGGTTTTCTGCATACAGGTCTTTTGTCTCCCTAGGTAGGTTTATTCCTCGGTATTTTATTCTTTTTGTTGCAGTGGTAAAAGGGAGTGTTTCCTTAATTTCTCTTTCAGATTTTTCATCATTAGTGTATAGGAATGCAAGAGATTGCTGTGCATTAATTTTGTATCCTGCAACTTTGCCAGATTCATTGATTAGCTCTAGTAGTTTTCTGGTGGCATCTTTAGGATTCTCTATGTATAGTATCCTGTCATCTGCAAACAGTGACAGTTTTACTTTTTCTTTTCCAATTTGTATTCCTTTTATTTCTTTTTCTTCTCTGATTGCTGTGGCTAGGACTTCCAAAACTATGTTGAATAATAGTGGTGAGAGTGGACATCCTTGTATTGTTCCTGATCTTAGAGGAAGTGCTTTCAGTTTTTCACCATTGAGAATGATGTTTGTTGTGGGTTTGTCACATATGACCTTTATTATGCTGAGGTAGTTTCCCTCTTTGCCCACTTTCTGGAGAGTTTTTATCATAAATGGGTGTTGAATTTTGTCAAAAGCTTTTTCTGCATCTATGGAGATGATCATAAGGTTTGTCTTCTTCATTTTGTTAATATGGTGTATCACATTGATTGATTTGCATATATTGAAGAATCCTTGCATCCCTGGGATAAATCCCACTTGATCGTGGTGTATGATCCTTTTAATGTGTTGTTGGATTGTGTTTGCTAGTATTTTGCTGAGGATTTTTGCATCTGTATTCATCAGTGATATTGGTCTGTAATTTTCTTTTTTTTGTAGTATCTTTGTCTGGTTTTGGTATCAGGGTGATGGTGGCCTCATAGAATGAGTTTGGGAGTGTTCCTTCCTCTGCAATTTGTTGGAAGAGTTTGAGAAGGATGGGTGTTAGCTCTTCCGTAAATGTTTGATAGAATTCACCTGTGAAGCCATCTGGTCCTGGACTTTTTGTTGGAAGGTTTTTTGTTTTTTTTTTTTTTAAATTAATCAATCAGTTAATTTATTTATTTATGGCTGTGTTGGGTCTCCGTTTCTGTGCGAGGGCTTTCTCCAGCTGCGGCGAGCGGGGGCCACTCTTCATTGCGGTGCGCGGGCCTCTCATCGCGGCCTCTCTTGTTGCGGAGCACAGGCTCCAGGCGCACAGGCTCAGTAGTTGTGGCTCACGGGCCTAGTTGCTCCACGGCATGTGGGATCTTCCCAGACCAGGGCTCGAACCCGTGTCCCCTGCATTAGCAGGCAGACCCCCAACCACTGCGCCACCAGGGAAGCCCCTGTTGGAAGGTTTTTAATCACGGTTTCAATTTCATTACTTGTGATTGTTCTGTTCATGTTTTCTGTTGCTTCCTGGTTCAGACTTGGAAGGTTATACCTTTCCAAGAATTTGTCCATTTCTTCCAGGTTGTCCATTTTATTGGCATAGAGTTGCTTGTAGTAGGTTCTTAGGATTCTTTGTATTTCTGCGGTGTCTGTTGTAACTTCTCCTTTTTCATTTCTAATTTTACTGATTTGTGTCCTCTCCCTCTTTTTCTTTTTTATTTATTTATTTATTTATTTATTTATTTCTGGCTGTGTTGGGTCTTCGTTTCTGTGCGAGGGCTCTCTCCAGTTGCGGCGAGTGGGGGCCACTCTTCATCGCGGTGCGCGGGCCTCTCACCCTCGCGGCCTCTCCCGCTGCAGAGCACAGGCTCCAGACGCGCAGGCTCAGCAGTTGTGGCCCACGGGCTCAGTCGCTCCACGGCATGCGGGATCCTCCCAGACCAGGGCTCGAACCCATGTCCCCTGCATTGGCAGGCAGACTCTTAACCACTGCGCCATCAGGGAAGCCCTCCCTCTTTTTCTTGATGAGTCTGGCTAATGGTTTTTCAATTTTGTCTATCCTCTCAAAGAACCAGCTTTTAGTTTTATTGATCTTTGCTGCTGTTTTCTTTGTTTCTATTTCATTTATTTCTGCTCTGATCTTTATGATTTCTTTCCTTCTACTAACTTTGGGTTTTGTTTCTTCTTCTTTCTCTAGCTCCTTTAGGTGTAAGGTTATATTGTTTATTTGAGATTCTTCTTGTTTCTTGAGGTAGGCTTGTATAGCTATAAACTTCCCTCTTAGAACTGCTTTTGCTGCATCCCATAGGTTTTGGATCGTCAGAAACGACTATTTTAAAATGTAACATGAGGTGGAATTAGCACACACATGGAGAGAGTTCATTGGTAGAGCTAAGAAAGACAATTTAAGACTAGATGGATCCTTAAAAAAAATTTATCATTCAAGTGCAAGAAGATGTCTTTTGTGTGGATAAATGCATTTGGGAAATCAGTGGAAGCTCTGGTAGGAATTCTGGGCTTTAGAATTACACCAATTGCTTTCAAACTTAGTAGTGTTCCACACTAAGGAATACATTTTATAATGTGTGTGTACCTGAATCAAAGATTTCTTACTATGTGGTTATATTGTGCTCTGCTTTATTTTTTGACAAAGCTGGTCATGAGTCACCAAAATGATTTTCTGAACACTTATGGGTCATTCTCCACAGCTTGAAAAAGTGCTGAGTTACAGTCTAGGAAAGAAAGAGACTTGAGTTTTTGAAGTCTTCCTTGAGGAAGCTGGCTATTAAGAAGGTACTTATTCTGTCCTTGTTCGAAACATATTGGGTGCTATTTTAGTTATACAGTAGTTCCTCCTTATCTGTGAGGGATACTTTCCAAGATCCCCAGTGGATGTCTGAAAGTGCAGATAATACTGAACTCTGTACTATTTTATTCTATACATATATACCTATGATAAAGTTTAATTTATAAATTAGGCACAGTAAGAGAATATCCGAATTTCCAGCATCACTACTCTTGCACTTTTGGGCCATTGTTAAGTAAAATAAGGGCTGCTTAAACACATGTACTGCCATACTGAGACAGCCCATCTGATAACCCAGAAGGCTGCTAAATGACTAAAGGGCAGGTAGAGTATACTGTGTGGATGTGCTGTGGACAAAGGGATGATTTACATCCAGGCAGGAGGGAGTGGGTTGGTGTGAGTTTATATCCCAGGCAGGAGAGAGCGGGTTGGTGTGAGTTTTCATGACGCTACTCAGAAATCAAAAAGCTTAGAAAAGCATGCAATTTAAAACTTAGGAATTGTTCATTCTGGAATTTTCCATGTAATATTTTCAGACCGTGGTTGACCACTGGTAACAAACTGCAGAAAGCAAAACTTTCTAAGGTGGAGCACTACTGTACCAACCAGAAGGGCCCAAAGAAGGCAACTGAAATGGATCTCAAGATTCAGGGGTTTGGTCTTTGACTCTTCCTTGAGTCCTCTTGCTGCATAATTCAGGGCTGTGTGTCTTTCTAGTTTGGTTATTTTGTTTGCTCCCAAACTCAGTACTATTTAGAATTTATAAACCACTTTTTAACTTAGATGTAGAAAAGGTATCATTCTCTAACTTTCTAAAAAGGAATATTCATGTAGAGAATAAATGAGGTTGAATGATTATGAGAGGTGAACTATGATAATAAAAACAGACATTTTGATATAGAAAGATGTAGCTTTGAAAAAGAGTTCAGACTGTAAAAAATCATGAATTACATGGCTGAAGTGAATGTTTCTTCAAACTCCAGTGTGACAGAATGAAGCATGAAGTCAATAAAAGGCAAACTTTGGTGAACCTATGGAACCTGCCAGCTTCAGGAATTATGCTAGAAAAAATAAATTTAGAGACATTTTGATCTACTCATGATTGACAAATGTTGAGTGGGTAACTACAGAAAGCTAAGATATCTAGCAATTAATGAGTTGTCCCTTTTTCTGTCATAAGATATCTATCCCCTGGTGTCTTTCAGAGACTGAATCTGGGTTTAAGCCCATTGTGGCAAATCTTTAATGGAAGAGGGGTGGAGGAAGCAAAGTAGAGTAGAATCTAGGCTTTTTGATTTCTGAGGTGCTCTGTAATGGGGGTGGTTGGAGGAGAGGAGGTCTGAATGCAGAAGGAAGCAGCTTGAAAACCAGTTGAGCCTAGCCTATTCTAGAGTGTTTTAGAATATCCTATTCTAGAACAGGCTAGAAGAATTCACGTTAAGTAAATTGTAGACTTCCTAAATTTATAGAATTTCACTTTCGTAATAAGTGAAATTATGAATATGCTGTGTCCTTTCTGGTAGAAGGTAAATGTGTAGTCTGTTGAATACAAATTCTCAGGCTGTCTCACCATATATAACTATAAACATATAAGTGTTTAAGGTCAGCGAACTTTTGTCATAATAAAGCTACTGTTTTGTGTATGTGAAGAGTTATTTAAAAAAGATTACTTTTTAATCATTGGACAGAAATGAGCTTTTAAAATTAGATTCCATATAACTTTTTGTTACCAAAGTTATCTTTTTTTTAAAAATTGCTCTGAACACGAACAATTTCCTCTATTTATTTGTTTATTTATTTTTGGCTTTGTTGGGTCTTCGTTCCTGCATGTGGGCTTTCTCTAGTTGCGGCGAGCGGGGGCTACTCTTCGTTGTGGTGCACGTGCTTCTCATTGTGGTGGCTTCTCTTGTTGTAGAGCACAGGATCTAGGTGCGTGGGCTTCAGTAGTTGTGGCTCACGGGCTCTAGAGCGCAGGCTCAGTAGTTGTGGTGCACGGGCCCACTTGCTCCGTGGCATGTGGGATCTTCCTGGAGCAGGGATCAAACCTGTGACCCCTGCATTGGTAGGCGGATTCTTTTTTTTTTTAAATTTAATTAATTAATTAATTAATTAATTAATTAATTAATTTATGGCTGTGTTGGATCTTCGTTTCTGTGCGAGGGCTTTCTCTAGTTGTGGCAGGCAGGGGCCACTCTTCATCGCAGTGTGCGGGCCTCTCACTATCGTGGGGTAGGCGGATTCTTAACCACTGCACTACCAGGGAAGTCCTGCTGTATGGTTTTTAGAAGATGCTTCTTTCTTGTTTTTAGATGTGAACCCTTTCTTGTTAATTGATTACAGAGTACCTTGCCTTAGAGCTTCCTATGATAAACAGGTCAGTCCTGGGGCAACTGGTAGGGGCCTTGGCCTTTCTGGGCTTGTCTGCTTATGTAGGCATGCCTTACAAATAGGATCCATCATTTTCTACGAGTGAAATGAAAAAGGTTGGGAGGCACTGCCTTAGTGTGCTTCTCAGCCTGTAAGTGGTCTTGATATAGACATGGAAAATTAAAAATTATGAATGATAAATAATCAAAAACTTGAGAATTAAACTGGATTTGCATTTATTTTATCAGCTTTTATTAACAGTTATTGTAGTATGTTCTCTACTAAGCACCAGCACTGTTATTTTCCAAGTGCCTACAAAACAGCATTTGTCATAAAATAACTATGATCTTGGACTTAGTCTACAGTTAAGTCTTGTAAGTGGGTTCTTTAACCAATAGATTGTAATACAGTCTTCCCTCACAATTAAATACAGAATGCAATTTATTGCAGTTTGTCTTTTGCTGAATAGTAGGTATTTTTTAAAGGTGTACTACCAACTGGAGATTTAATTCACATTTACTAGTTCTTGACAGGTCTTTTCTGTTAAAAAAAATTATATTTTTTGCAGCATTATTCTGGCTCCTAGCTGAATTCATTTAATAAATATTTGAGTGCTTGTGTTCCAGGTACTGTATTAAGGGCTAAGAATACAGTAGTGAACAAGATTGGCAGGAGGTACTGGCAAGCTTGGCATGGAGCAGAAAGGGGATGGGAGGTACTGAACAAAATCTGTAGACAGTTAACATTAGTGGTAAGTGGCATGAAGAAAATAAGGGTTATTTGATGGCGGTAGGGGAGTGGGGTCTTCTGACTAGGGTGGAGAGAGAAGGTGTCTCTAAAGGGGTCTTTTAGGTGAAGACCTTAATGATGTGAAAAAGCCAACTTGCTTGTTTCTGGAGGTTTTCGCCTTCTAGATGAAGGGAACAGAAAGTTCAAAAGTGCTGAGGTGTGAAGCTTGGCATGTTCAGAAAGAAGTTTAGCTTTTATTCTGAGTCTTATACAGGGGAGGGAAATGATAAGTTGCATTTTTAAGATTGCCCTGGCTGCTTCTATGAGCCACATCATTTCAGGCTAGTGAGTTGTTCAAAGGAGTCTTCCTCTTTAATTGGGGAAAAAGGTCTAGGGAAAAGAGAAGCTTGTAGATGCCCCTAAAAAGTGACCTCGTGGTAATGAAGGGATAGAGTTAGGAGTGTGTTGGGGCTTGGGTAGAGGTGCCAGAAATGGGAGGCAGTGCGTCATGGCCCTGCCACTTGAAGGGTGTAGGATTTTGTCCTGCCCCTCCCCTTTGCATAAATAAAATAGGCTTATAGATGTTTGTAGTAAATAGTAAAATAAAAAAGCAAAAAGTAAACATATATAAAAAGTAAAAATTTCCTAATCATCTTGCTGAAATATTGGTACTTTATTATTCTATATTTTCTCACTTCTTTATTTTTATTTTTTAAATTAAAAAAAAATAGGTTTGTGTTACTTTTTAAAAAAATAAATTTATTTATTTTACTTATTTTTTAATTTTTGGCTGCGTTGGGTCTTCATTGCTGCGCACAGGCTTTTCTCTAGTTGCGGCGAGCGGGGGCTACTCTTCGTTGCGGTGCACGGGCTTCTCATTGCGGTGGCTTCGCTTGTTGCGGAGCACAGGCTCTAGGCGTGTAGGCTTCAGTAGTTGTGGCACGCGGGCTCAGTAGTTGTGGCGCACAGGCTTAGTTGCTCCGCAGCATGTGGGATCGTCCCGGACCAGGGCTCAAACCCGTGTCCCATGCATTGGCAGGCGGATTCCTAACCACTGCGGCACCAGGGAAGCCCCTCTCACTTCTCTGTGACTCTAGATTTCCCTCCTTCTTTCTAGATTAGTATGAAAGAGGTTCAAACTACATTTGTCATTTTTTGTTTTGTCTTGGGTAGCTTTTTCCACCTTTGCACATACAGATCTACTTTACTTATCACGTGGGAATTAGTATGATTTGTTTAATTCCCTATTGTTAAGTATTTGGTCTTTTCCCCAATTTTTTAAGGATATGAACAATGCTCTAATGAAGATGCTTATACATATATCTTTATACACTTTCCTTATACTTCTGTAGGATAAATTCCTAGAGTGATATTGAATTAGCAGATCAGTCTTTAAGAATGTTTCAAAACTTATAGTTTTTTACCATATTCTCTTCCAAAACAGTTGAGCCAAGACTCTGAGAGTAATGCCAGGTAGTGGTCTTAAGTCTCTAAACTTCTCTAGTTTTCTCAGCTGTCAGCTAAGAATAGTTAGTATCTATTGTCCTCTTTTGCTTCAGGCATGTGATGTGAGAAAGAGCATAGTACATAATGCGTATTCAGACAGAAACTTCTGGTTAAGAACAAGATGTTTGGATTAACTCTAGGCCATTTTAGCTCTGACTAAATGATTTCAAGTGTCAGTGTTATATATGAGAAGGTTAAGGGCTTTGGAATCAGATAGAGCTGCGCAATTCTGAATCCCACCTCTGCCCGCTAAAGCTCGACTGTAAAAATAGGGATGTAATTCCTACCTAGAGTATCCTCTAAGGATCAGGTTGGGTAATATGAGTGGGATGTATGCAGTATATACTGTTTCATAATAGTAGGCACCTAGTAAATGGTAACTATTGCTAATAATGCTAATAATAAGATAAAACAATTTTCTGAAGGAGTAAGGCTTGAGAAGGATGGGATTCCCTGTCAACCTCACTGTTTTCTACAGGAGGAAATAAATACCTCTCACTTCTGCATGGTTGCTGACTCCCAATCAGCATCAGGGCATTGCACGTCCTCACTGCAGAGTATCTGACTTATTGTCATTGTGTGACTATCTATGGACTTTCATTACAGTGTTCTTGTTGCCCGATTAAAACATTTGATTATTTTTTGTTAGGTAACTGTCTCTCCTTGCTTCGGTTTATAAGCTTTGTTTCTGCACTAAAACTGAACTCCGAATGTTATGTTGGAAAGTTCATGTACTTTAAATATAAACAGATAGAGAATCTGGTTAGTTTACCTATCAACTGGGTGTTCTTGGGCAAGTAGCATGGTTCTTCTGTGCCTTATTTGTTTAAAAAATAAAGGGTGGTTGGAGGAAGGGATTTAAAATCTTTTGGGGTCCTTACACAGATTAAATGAGATTATATATTAAGTGTCTAACATATCCTAGAATACTAGTTTCTTTTTCTTCTTCAAAGGCAGAAAGTTATGGCTTACACTTTTTTTTTTAAATTTCTCATAGTACTAATGTGTTACTCATACTCAAGTGTAGTTGCTCATGCTTAATACACAGTAACAAAAGAAGGAGAGAAGTGGAATTGAAAAAGTATTGGGTTGACCAAAAAGTGCTCTCGGTTTTTAAGTAAAAGTAAAAGACACATTTTTCATTTTCACCAAGAACTTTATTGAACAGTGTATTCACCGTTTTGTTCCACTACCTTCTGCCAATTTTTCAGGCAACTTCATAATTCCATCTTCTCAAAACTCTTTATATTTTTGAGCAAAGAACTGTTCCAGGTGCCTTTTACAGTCTTTCAGGGAATTGAAATTTTTTCCATTAAGAGAATTTTGTAAAGACCTAAATAAATGGAAATCTGAAGGTGCAATGTCTGGTGAATACAGCAGATGAATCAGAACTTCCCAGTCAAGCTGTAACAGTTTTTGCCTGGTCATCAAAGAAACATGCAGTCTTGCATTATCCTGATGGAAGATTATGCGTTTTCTGTTGACTAATTCTGGACGCTTTTTGTCGAGTGCTGCTTTCAGTTGGTCTAATTGGGAGCAGTACTTGTTGGAATTAATCGTTTGGTTTTCCGGAAGGAGCTCATAATAGAGAACTCCCTTCCAATCCCACCATATACACAACATCACCTTCTTTGGATGAAGACCGGCCTTTGGTGTGGTTGGTGGTGGTTCATTTTGCTTGCCCCACAATCTCTTCCGTCCCACATCATTGTACAGTATCCACTTTTCATCGCCCGTCACAATTTGTTGTAAAAACAATGTTTTCATTACATTTAAGTAGAGAACTGCATGCGGAAATATGGTCAAGAAGGTTTTGTTCGCTCAACTTATGTGGAACCCAAACATCAAATCGATTAACATAACCAAGCTGGTGCAAATGATTTTCAGTGCTTGATTTGGATATCTTGAGTATGTCGGCCATTTCCCACGTGGTATAACGTTGATTGTTCTCAGTTACTGTCTCGATTTGATCACTATCAACTTCAACTGGTCTGCCCGACTGTGGAGCATCGTCCAGTGAGAAATCTCCAGCACGAAACTTCACAAACCGCTTTTGACACGTCTGATCAGTCACAGCACCTTCTCCATATACTGCACAAATCTTTTTTGGCATTTCAATTACATTTTTACCTTTTTTGAAATAATAAAGCATAATATGCCGAAAATGTTGCTCTTTTCCTTCCATCTTCAACATTAACATGGCTACACAAAAATTCACCAATTTTTTTTTTTTTTTTAATTTATTTATTTATTTATTTATTTATTTATTTATGGCTGTGCTGGGTCTTCGGTTCGCGCGAGGGCTTTCTCCAGTTGCGGCAAGTGGGGGCCACTCTTCATCGCGGCGCGCGGGCCTCTCACCATCGCGGCCCCTCCCGCTGCGGGGCACAGGCTCCAGACGCGCAGGCTCAGCAGCCGTGGCTCACGGGCCCAGCCGCTCCGCGGCATGTGGGATCTTCCCAGACCAGGGCTCGAACCCGTGTCCCCTGCATTAGCAGGCAGATTCTCAACCACTGCGCCACCAGGGAAGCCCTAAAAAAATTCACCAATTTTGATAAGTCTTGTTTTAAATGCACGCTGATATGACAACTGTCACATACAGTCTAACAAAATTGTTTCAAATGAAGTTAAAGACAACTAAGTGCTATTAGAGCCATCTTATGGAAGAAACCGAATGAAACTTTTGGCCCACCCATTATTAGAATAAGAAGTCAAGAGACCTGGGCTTATAGTTCCAGGTTGGCTTTTAACTGGTGGTATAACTCTTGATGAGTCTTTAGATCTTTAATCCCCATTTTGCTAATTTTTGAGTTGTCTATGAAATATTCTATGGAAATATACTAAAATAGAAGTTTTCTGAGTAATTTATTTAAGCAGAAGATGTCACCTACAAGAAAGCCCACATACTACTGTTTTCACAATTACTCTGTATATTGTATTGTTGAGTTAATTACTTTTGTTCAAGAATTCTAATTATTTGTCTATTTATTTATTTATTTTTACCAGGTTTAAGTATTGTGTAAGCTGCATCAATGGAGCACATACAGGGGGCCTGGAAGACGATCAGCAATGGTTTTGGATTCAAAGATGCGGTGTTTGATGGCCCCAGCTGCATCTCCCCTACGATAGTTCAGCAGTTTGGCTATCAGCGTCGGGCATCAGATGATGGCAAACTTACGGACCCTTCTAAGACAAGCAACACTATCCGTGTTTTTTTGCCAAACAAGCAAAGAACAGTGGTATGTGAACATTCCTCTCAGAAAATGTAGTTGCCCATCACCCTATAGAAAGTGTTATGGGTCATGTTGCCCATCTTATAGGCAGGCAAGATATTCACTGTCACTTTGAGTCGTCATGCATTTTAAAATTTTATTTTAGTGTTTTGTAGTTGTACCTGTTTTGTTTCGTTTTTAATTGAGGTATAGTTGATTTACAATATTGTGTTAGTTTCAGGTGTACAGTAAAGTGATTCCGATATTTTATATATATATATATGTATATAATTTCAGATTATTTTCCATTATAGGTTATTACAAGATATTGAATAGTTCTCTGTGTTATACAGTAAATCCTTGTTGCTTATCTATTTTATGTATAGTAGTTTGTGTCTTTTAATCCCATACTCCTAATTTATCCCACCTTTCCCCTTTGGTAACAGTAAGTTTGTTTTCTATATCTGTGAGTCTATTTTGATTTTGTGTATAGATCGATCTGTATTATTTCTAGATTCCACATTTAAGTGATAATCATGTAATATATGTTTTTTCTGTCTGACTGACTTCACTTAGTATGGTATTCTTTTTTTAAGTATTTATTTGGCTGTGCTGGGTCTTAGTTGCAGCACGCGGGATCTTTAGTTGCGGCATGTGGGATCAAGTTCCCTGACCAGGAATTGAACCCGGGCCCCTTGCATTGGGAGCTCGGCGTCTTAACCACGGGACCACCAGGGAAATCCCAGTATGATATTCTTCAGTGGCAGTATTTCATTTTTTTTATGGCTGAGTAATATTCCATTGGTGGGCACTGGGGTTGTTTCCATGTCTTGCCTATTGTAAATAGTGCTGCTATCAACTGGGGTGCATGTATCTTTTCGAATTAGAGTTTTCATCTTTTCTGGATAGATGCCCAGGAGTGGGATTGCTGGATCATATGGTCACTCTAGTTTTAGTTTTGTTTTTGTTTTTAATAAATTTATTTATTTATTTTCGGCCGTGTTGGGTCTTTGTTGCTGCATGCAGGCTTTTTTTTTTCTAGTTGTGGTGAGTGGGGGCTACTCTTCGTTTGCAGTGTGCGGTCTTCTCATTGCAGTGGCTTCTCTTGTTGTGGAGCGTGGGCTCTAGGGCACGCGGGCTTCAGTAGTTGTGGTGTGCGGGCTCAGTAGTTGTGGCTCGAGTGCTCTAGAGCTTAGTAATTGTGGCGAATGGGCTTAGTTGCTCTGCAACATGTGGGATCTTCCTGGACCAGGGCTCGAACCCGTGTCCCCTGCATTGGCAGGTGGATTCTTTAACCACTGCACCACCAGGGAAGTCCCTAGTTTTAGTTTTTTAAGGAACCTCCATACTCTTTTCCATAGTGTGTTCACTAATTTACATTCCCACCAACAGTGTAATAGGGTTCCACTTAGGGTCTTTGTTAATTGGCTTTGCAGTTGCAGATTTTATTGCTTTATGTTCCTTTCACACCTCTTGCTTTATCCCAGCTCTTGGCCTTCATTCTGTTGTTAGTCTTGCCTGGAATGTCTTCTTTACTGACATTTCCTCTAAACAGATAGTACATTCTTCTTTTTTTAATTTTTAAATTTTTATTGGAGTACAGTTGATTTACAATGTTGTGTTTGTTTCAGGTGTACAGCAAAGTGAATCAGTTGTACATATACATAGATCCACTCTTTTTTAGATTCTTTTCCCATATAGGCTGTTACAGAGTATTGAGTAGAGTTCCCTGTGCTATACAGTAGGTCCTTATTAGTTACCAATTTTATATATAGTAGTGTGTATATTATATATAGTAGTGTGTATATTTCAATCCCAATCTTCCAATTTATTCCTCCCCCCCTTACCCCGGTAACCATAAGTTTGTTTTCTACATCTGTAACTCTATTTCTGGTTTGTAGGTAAGTACATTTGTACCCTTTTTTTAGATTCCACATATAAGCAATATCATATGATATTTATCTTTCTCTGTCTGACTTACTTCACTCAGTATGATAATCTCTAGGTCCATCAATGTTGCGGCAAATGGCATTATTTCGTTCTTTGTTATGGCTAAGTAATATTCCATTGTATATATGTACCACATCTTCTTTATCCATTCCTCTGCTGATGGACATTTAGGTTGCTTTTATGTCCTGGCTATTGTAAATAGTTGTGCAATGAACATTGGGGTGCATGGATCTTTTTGAATTATGGTTTTCTCCAGATATATGCCCAGGAGTGGGATTGCTGGATCATAGGGTAGCTCTATTTCTAGTTTTTAAAGTAATCTCCATACTGTGCTCCATAGTGGCTGTACTAATTTATATTCCCCCCAACAGCGTAGGAGGGTTCCCTTTTCTCCATGCCCTCTCTAGCATTTATTGTTTGTAGATTTTTTGATGATGGCCATTCTGACTGGTGTGAGGTGAAAATAGTACATTCTTACGGGGATATATTTCAAAGTGTTCTTTGAAAAATTCCCTTAGACATTTCTGGTGATTAAAAAATTGTTTTGTTCTGAATATTAAAGCAAACTGTTCATTTAAAATTTTTTTGATATTACAAGTATATTGAAGGAAATAAAATTACCTAGAAAAAATTATTTTGGTAAATTTCCTAGGCCTTGTGGCAAAGCTGGAGGTAGCTTAAAAATCACAGCTCTTGGGCTTCCCTGGTGGCGCAGTGGTTGAGAATCTGCCTGCCAATGCAGGGGACACGGGTTCGAGCCCTGGTCTGGGAAGATCCCACATGCCACGGAGCAACTGGGCCCGTGAGCCACAACTACTGAGCCTGCGCATCTGGAGCCTGTGCTCCGCAACAAGAGAGGCCGCGATAGTGAGAGGCCCGCGCACCGCGATGAAGAGTGGCCCCCACTTGCTGCAACTGGAGAAGGCACTCGCACAGAAACGAAGACCCAACACAGCCATAAATAAATTAAAAAAAAAAAAAAAATCACAGCTCTTTTCCAAGGGCACTGGACTAGCCCTTTATTCCTGCATAGTTTCTGACACAAAATCTCAACTTTTCCAAAAATTACTGCTCAAAAAGTTTCTTACTATACTGGGAGGGGAAAAAAAAACACCTGGTTGAAACAGAAAAGCGAAGTTGTGCTAATTTTGCTTGGCGTGGGACATTTGAGAAAACCTTCCTTCAAAACGTCCACACCTCCGCCTTTCCCACCCTCTGTTTTTTGTGTAAAAGCAGTGCATTGTGTTTATTCTGTGTACCTAGGCGAGGCAAGGTTCCAAGGTTGGCAAGTACAGTCCAGAGTTTTCTCAGTTTGTTTCTAACAGTTCAACTCTCTCCACTTTACTAAAACTTCCTTTATGCTTCTTTTGTGACCCTAAAGAGCCTTCCAGTTATAGTGTTGTACATTTAGGTACATTTTGAACTGAAGGCAAAACTCAAAGGCATTTTAAAGTGTGAGTAAATTTATTTTTGTTCCCTTTTCCTAAAAATGAAAGTTTAATGGCTGGCAAAATAAATAATAATAATAATCCCCTTATATTTCAACAGTAGTCTTTCATTTGCAAAGTGATTTTTACCCATTATTTTCTCAATAATTTTCTTTTTTACCTTAAGTGGAGAGCCCAGGTGTGAAGTCTGAATGTGATGGGAAGCTGAAGATCATCTGGTGCTTCTTCTGGGCTTTACTGCCACTGTCTTCTCCACCCCCATCTACCAGTTTGCCTGGAAGAGTGGGAAACTTAGTTTGGCGTAATAATTAAGTGTATGGGCCTTGAAGACAACAAGGCCCAAATTTAAATCCCTGTATTGCCTTTTATAAGCTGTATCATGTAAACAAATTACATAATATTTTGAGCCTCTGTTTCCTGACCTTTATGAAATGAGGCTCATGCTGACTACAGTGGCTAGTTCATAAGTAAAATGGCAGTTATGATTATTTCTGAGTGTTTTCTATATCTGTGTATACTTTTTAAAAAATTTTTAAAAATTTTTATTTTTGGTTGTGTTGGTTCTTCATTGCTGTGCATGGGCTTTCTCTAGTTGTGGCGAGTGGGGGCTTCTCGTTGCAGAGCACGGGCTCTAGGCACGTGGGCTTCAGTAGTTGCAGCACATGGGCTCAGTAGTTGCGGCACATGGGTTCTAGAGCGTGCGGGCGTCAGTAGTTATGGTGCGTGGGCTCAGTAGTTGTGGCTCACGGGCTCTAGAGCGCAGGCTCAGTAGTTGTGGCACATGGGCTTAGTTGCTCCACGGCATGTGGGATCTTCCTGGACCAGGGCTCGAACCTGTGTCCCCTGCATTGGCAGGTGGATTCTTAAACACTGCATCACCAGGGAAGTCCGGCATTTGTGTGTCCTTGACAGCCTTCATTTGAGCACAACTGGTGGTTGGGGATGACTGATTTGGAAGCTTGACTTCTCCGACAGCTTTTGAGAAGATTCTGTCAGAGAAAGTTAGTTTCTTCTGTTTCTTTGACCAGAGATGGACTGTGTGTCTCTGGAAGAACCACCTTCTTTCACTAGGCACCCAGCTTCAGGGCAGCATTGAAGGAAGAAGGAGTCATTTGCTGGCCAGCATGGCCAGTCAGCTGTTTCTAATCATCCCCAGGTTGCTTCATTGCTGGAGCCCAGAATGACTATCATAATCACTTAGTGGGCTCCAGAGATTAGTCACATTTAGCTGATTACAACCTGTGTCCATGGGGAGTTGTAAGAGAGAAGAGTGATAGAGAGGATCTATGTCTGATTTAAATAATTTCAGAATAATTAGTAGTTGCTTGTCTTTTGAATTTTTCTTGTCATTTGTTTTGCAAACACTCTTTGACTGACTGCTGCTGCTAATTATTATTGGATGAGTGATTGGATCATAGCTGAGGCCCATTAATTACCGCTGGAATCACCCGAGAAGCAGTTTAAAATACAGATTCCTGCGCTTCATTCAAGATGAACTGAATCAGATGGATGTGTTAGAGGGGGCAGACCAGGAAAATATATTTTCACAGGCTCCTCAGATGATTCTAATATCAGCCACGTTTGGGAACCCCACTGGATTAGAGGATATTTAAAGAACTGTCTAGCTCTTGGAGCTGTGACTTTTAATGAAGATTAAATAGCACAGATATCACTTTACAGTTTTCAAAGTACTACTGCACAGTATTTGATACAGGTCATCATTCTGTTAATGTGTTTATTTACTTTTCATTGTCCTCATTCTTGGTGTATTCATAGTTCAGATCATTCTCTCTCCCTTTACTTTGTTGTTTTGTGTCTGGAAGCTGGAAGTTAGTGGGATATTTCTAAGGGTATCACTGCTTCAAGAAACCTTTAAAATAAACTTGTGAAACACTGTAAATGAATATTTAAAAATTTTAAACCTTTAAAATAAGTACACACATCACTCACCTCCCTCTGGGAAGGGGCTGGGTTGGCCATTGTCAGCTGTCACACTTTCACCCAGTGGAAGGACTCTACTTTGGGCAGTTTTGCAAGCACTGCTAATCTACATTCTTCTCTCTCTACAGCCCGTACTGAGTCTAGTTGCCTTACTTTTTGATTAACTTTATTGGCTTTAAAAACAAAATGTATAGGGCTTTTATTGAAATGCTTAAGGGCTTAGGTGAAATTTTTATATAGCTGCCATTATTAGCACCCTGGCACTCACAGTTTATGTTAGGCTTTTTAAAAAAATTTTAAGATTTATTTATTTATTTAATTTATTTTTGGCTGCGTTGGGTCTTAGTTGTGGCATGTGGGATCTTCATTGAGGCATGCAGGATCTTTTAATTTTTTTTATTTTTAATTTTTTAATTAATTATTTGTGGCTGCATTGGGTCTTTGTTGCTGCATGCGGGCTTTCTCTAGTTGTGGCGAGCAGGGGCTACTCTTCGTTGCAGTGTGCGGGCTTCTCGTTACGGTGGCTTCTCTTGTGGAGCACGGGCTCTAGGTACGCGGGCTCAGTAGTTGTGGCTCGTGGGCTTAGTTGCTCTGCGGCATGTGGGATCTTCCTGGACCAGGGATTGAACCTGCGTCCCCTGCATTGATTGGCACATGGATTCTTAACCACTGCGCCACCAGGGAAGTCCTAAGGCATGCAAGATCTTTCATTGCAGTGTGCAGGCTCTTTGTTACAGCACGCAGGCTTCTCTCTAGTTGTGGGGTGCAGGGTTTTCTCTTCTCTAGTTGTGGCGCACAGGCTCCAGGGCACGTGGCTTCCAGAGCCCGTGGGCTCTGTAGTTTGCAGCACTCAGGCTCTCTAGTTGAGGCGCGTGAGCTCAGTAGTTGCAGCGCGCGGGCTTAGTTGCCCCGCGGCATGTGGGATCTTAGTTCCCTGACCGTGGATCAAACCTGTGTCCCCTGCATTGGAAGGCGGATTCTTTTCCACTGGACCACCAGGAAAGTCCCTCTGTTAGGCTTCTGAGTGCCTGCTCAGTTTTTGAAGATTGGGTACAGGGGGATGTGAAGGGGCGTATACTGTTCAGGCTGTCTGGAATGGGTGTGCACATTTATTTAAACTAGCAGTGATGTTTGTCCTGACAGCAGGGCAGAGGCTTTATTTCCTCCACTTCCTGCTTGCCCTCCCTAGTGTGAAGTGCATGTGAGATGGAATTTTTGTTAGGAAGATCAAGCATTTTGTTGAAAATAGGTTGAAATACAAAGTTTTGATCAGAAGAACTCATGTTTGTTTATAGATTGGGTTGGCTTATTTTCCTTTCTGGTGGATATTTATGCTTGCCTGAACATTTCATTGAGTCAAACAAAATAGAGATGTAGAAAGGGAAAGTTGATCATTTCTCTCTCCCAACCACTTTCTCATAGGGGTAACAGCTGAGTGTCTATCTTTTCACACTCATACAACATATATAAACATATATAGGTTCCCCACCCTTTAAATAATCTTACTCTTTGTATTATTCTGAAAAATATTTTCCCCCAGTTAATATGAACACCCTCTGACGAGTCATTATAAGTAATATATTAGCAGCACCGTGTGACACATACAGGTGTTCTGTACTTTATTCAAGCACTTACCTATTGCTGGACATTCTGGGTGCTTCCTCTGTGTGTGTGTTTGCCATTATTGTTGACCCTTGAACAACTCAGGGGGTTACGGGCGCCAACCCCGTGTGCACTTGAAAATCCGAGTATAACTTACAGTCAGCCCTTGGTATATGTGCTCTATATCTGCTGTCCCATATCCTCGGATTCAACAAACCACAAATCATGTAGTACTGTAGTGTTTCCTATTGAAAAAAATCCACGTATAAGTGGACCTGTGCAGTTGAGAGCCGTGTTGTTCAAGGGTCAACTGTACAAGCAATGCTGTCATAAAATCTTCTACATATACCCTTACAGACTGGTGGATTGATTTCTGTATTCACCTTTCCAAGGGATGTGCTTGTGCAGCCTGTGTTGGTTCTAAAGGTGGTCCTTTGTTTGTAGGTCAACGTGCGGAATGGAATGAGCTTGCATGACTGCCTTATGAAAGCTCTCAAGGTGAGGGGCCTGCAACCAGAGTGCTGTGCAGTTTTCAGACTTCTCCACGAACACAAGGGGTAAGAACTCAAAAGTTAGCCAGCTCTTCCTTCATACTAGTAAGGATTTCCTAGCTTCAAATCATAACTGTTCCCATTTAAAAAAAAATTGTATTAACTTCCTATAGAATAGTGAATATTTTTGAATACCCTTGTGTATAAAGAGACAATTCAGAAAAATAAGATACCAAGAACTTGAAAATTTTGCTTGAACATTGCATTGGAAGATAAAATACATGTTAGTTGTTGGATAGTGTTTCCATAGAAGGAAACAGTAATGTCAGATGGTATGTTTCTTGAGAGCAAGATTTTTGTGTTTGCTATAATGCAGTTAACAGAGTGGGTACTCAGAAAGTGTTTCATTATTATTTATAGTTAAAGAATACTGTCTTTAAGAGATTAACTTTTATAATTCACTCCTTTTTATTCAGTTAATATTTACTGAATCCCAGCAGTTTGACAGACACAGGGCTAAAAGATGCAGGAGAATTTCTGCTTCAAGGAGGATCAGTGTAGTTCATCCTATTCCTAATGGTGGTAGCAAGATAGATGCATTGCCTCAAAAGTCTAGGAGTAATACCCCATAGCATCAGAGCCATCTGTGACTATCTGTTACCTGTTATTGTTTCCCCCCAAATCTGGGATAATAACCTTAATTTTACCTTCTTGGAAAGTGCTAGTTCTGTTATTGATCTTTATCTTACATCTTCTATATTTCAAGGGGCTCCCCAGTTTGAGAGAGTAGCCTAGGGAATGAGTACTCAAAATGTTGCCAAATCTTGGCTCCCTGTTCACTGATGCCGAATAAAAATAGGGAGACAGAGATTTGGAAGATAAGAAATAGAGAGGCTTTTTATTTTCTTTGCCAGGCAAAGGGAAGACACAGCAGGCTAGCGCCTCAAGAACTGTGTCCCCCTGTCCTGGGGAATTACAGGGGGTCTTACAGGTGGAACTGGCAGTCCAGGGTAAGTGATAAGGATGAAAGTGGTGAAGGTCTTGTATTCTTCTTGCAGTATTTTAAAACAGTCACTGTTGGCATCAGGCAGCCTGGTAATTGGGTCCATTTATCTCTGGGTTATCAGCGGGGTGACCTTCTTTATGAAATGTAAACAGCTACAAGGGGTGATTTGTTACAAGAGAATGCAGCCAGAATAAATGCCAGGTGCAGGGAACAATTCATATGGAATCAGAGAGTAATTAGCTTTGTTTAGCTTTGTGAAGGACAAGTCTAGCTACAAGTATTTGTTAGTAGTAACAGCTAAAGAATAACCAAGATTGCTTAACTCTTTCAGACCTGTTTATGCTGTTTCCCCAGCCTGTTCATTGTTTATTTTCCTTATTTATCAGAAAAGTTTCATTTCTATTTTTGCTGCAACAAAAAGGGTGAGCATAAATTCATCTGTTTATGTTATTCCTCTCAGCTTAGGGGGCTTTTTGCTGAAGTGCAAATCTTTGAAGCAGATGCCAGTTTTATGTGGGTACAGTCCCAGGTTGGTCCCCAAGCCAGAGCATAGTGCTCCCTAAAGACTAGAGAGACTCTGAGACAGTGAGGGGCTTGATCCACTCTTGTCCACGGCTGCATTTATTTGGAGCTACCGTAGGTTCTCTTTTGGATGGATGGCACCTCAAGACTGATCAGGAAACAGGACTGACCCTCTCCCTCTTCATTAGGGCAAAACAGGACTTTGGAGTAATGTTGGGTTTCCCAGACCTTGTATAGGGAATTATATTAAGGGATGGATTATTTCCTGCTCTATAATCAGAAAGATGGCTCTAATAGGCTTCTCGTAGGTGAAGGGAGAGGTTAGAATGGTGCTGTATATGTGGTGTTCTCTCCCTACCTGAGAATATTCTTCCGTCAGGAGATGGGCCAGATAAACTAGATAGGCATGAGAAAGGAACTGGGCATTAATTTTTACTTAAATGTACCTATTTTTCTGTCTTGTTTAGGCACAGAAAGAGTGGTTTCAGAGTAAATTTTAAGACAGTTAAGTCTTTCATCAATTTATATGTATAGACTCTGCAGACAGTTCTACAGATTTAAGCCCATTCTTCATAGAAAAGTGCATTTTATTTGTGATTCCTTTCTATTTATGTATTTTCTAGATTGAAGTAGGCTAGTGAAGATTAAATTTTGCTACTGTAGCAATATTTATAACCCATTTTATAGGATTTTAGGATTTTTATAGGATTTTAATGTTATAAAGTCCAATTTATTGCATATTTCCTTTATCATGAGATTGTTTTATTTCATTGTTTAAAAAAAACTTTATTCTAAGAGTACAAGCTTTGGAGTCTGACTGACCTCGATTCCAAATAGGCCCTGACACTCTGTGTGTGGCCTTGAGCAAGTTACCTTCTTAGAGCCCCATTTCTCTCATTTTTAAGATGAGGATAATAATGCCCACTTCATAGGTTTTTTTTTTTTTTTCCCCCCATATTTATTTTATTTGGTTGTACTGGGTCCTTAGTTGTGGCATGCGAACTCTTAGTTGCAGCATGCGTGTGGGATCTGGTTCCCTGACCAGGGATCAAACCCGGGCCCCCTGCATTGGGAGCACGGAGTCTTATCCACTGCGCTACCAGGGAAGTCCCTATAGGTTTGTTGTATGAATTAAATGTCAGTGTTGTATGGGATTTAAGTTTTATGTTTATGTAGCATGAACTAAATGGTAGCTGTTGTTATTACTGGTATTCAACTCTTTCACCTAATTTAAATATTTCCCTTTCATATTATGTTTTTTAAAATCCTCTTTAGTAAAAAAGCACGTTTAGATTGGAATACTGATGCTGCCTCATTGATTGGAGAGGAACTTCAAGTAGATTTCTTGGATCATGTTCCGCTCACAACACACAACTTTGTAAGTTGCAGATCTCTTCTCTCTTTGTGTATGTTGGGTGCTTTGGCTGGCACAATAGGAATTTCTCAGAGATAATAAGTATATATGTTGTTGGATTGTTTAAAGCTGTGCCATTGTTTACAGTGAAGCAATTTAGGTGTCATTAGATCACAGATGTACTTCAATTTCTGTGTATGAATTTTACAAATGTTGGAAGTATGATTCTTCATTCTGATAAAACCTCTTGGGGGTCAAGAAGGAAATTATTTTGTTTTTTATTCAGTATAATTTACACCTGTGTTCTTGTTCCAGGCTCGGAAGACCTTCCTGAAGCTTGCCTTCTGTGACATCTGTCAGAAGTTCCTGCTAAATGGGTTTAGATGTCAGACTTGTGGCTACAAGTTTCACGAGCATTGTAGCACCAAAGTACCTACTATGTGTGTGGACTGGAGTAATATCAGACAACTCTTGTGAGGCATTGTTCTTTTTTCAAAGAATATAAGGGGGCAGGGAGATATAAACCTCTTTTGAGGATGCATACTGTATATACGACTGACAAGTCTGGGTTTTAGACTTATTAAATGAATTATCATCATCTGGAAACGATCTACTTTAGAAACATGACAGTTCTGAAACTAGCAAGTTTTAATGTGGTATATAACACTCTAAAACGAGCTGGTAGGAGTATTACCTGTCAAATAGAGATTGATATACTGTGCTTCAGTAAGGCAAAGAGCAGAGGGATATGAAAACCCCCCCAGATTTTTTTTTTTACTAGGTTGCTAGTAGACACTACTCTGTCTACTTTTAAATAACACTGAACAGACCTCTGACATCGAGAAGGAGCAGAAAGTGTGGCTGGTGCTGTTTTCTTCACCTCAAACTAGGGAAAACATTAGTCTTAAAATGATATTACAGTAAACCTTAAAAAACACATGTATTGGGCTTCCCTGGTGGCGCAGTGGTTGAGAATCTGCCCTGCCAATGCAGGGGACACGGGTTCGAGCCCTGGTCTGGGAAGATCCCACGTGCCGCGGAGCGACTGGGCCCGTGAGCCACAATTGCTGAGCCTGCGCCTCTGGAGCCTGTGCTCCGCAACAGGAGAGGCCGCGATGGTGAGAGGCCCGCTCACTGCGGTGAAGAGTGGCCCCCGCTTGCCGCAACTAGAGAAAGCCTTCGCACAGAAACGAAGACCCAACACAGCCATAAATAAAATAAATAAATAAACATAGAATGATCATTTAAAAAAAAACAAAACACATGTATCCCTCAGGAGACAAACCAGTTACTAAAATATATTGCATATACACAAACTGGTTTCTTTAGTAAGGTTTAAATTAAAAGTTACATATTCCAGAGAACCTCTTAAAAACTATTAACAGGGATATGAAAAGTCAAAGATGAACTTTTATCCTTTTTTGAAGGTACTAGAAAAACTAAGGGAGTGTTATCATTAAACTACCATGGGAACATCTTTTTTGCTTTCGTGGTAGTCACATGTTGCTTTTGCAAAGAGAGCTTGGGTAGCATAAACAGCACAGACTTTGGAGTCCAGCAGACATTGGTCAAAATCTGTGTTGTCATTAACTATCTGTAATCCCCTCTGAGCCTTAGCTCACTCATCTGAAAAACGGGGGTATTACCATGGTTGCAGTGTTCTTTTGAGGCTTAACTGAGATAACATGTGAACTTATCGGGCACCAAGTGCTCATCTCATGGAGGGAAGATGCCCAGTTAATGTTAATATCACTTTTCCTCTTATTTATGACTTTTGGTGCTGAAGGTGATCTATCCTTCATATTTCTGTCTTTTCATTTGTGCGTTTCCAAGACAGAATGTTTCTGAAAAGCTCTACGTGATTTAGGTTATAAAATGCCCTACTCTAGCTTAAAAAAACACATTATTTTGATATGGCTGGACATTGGGCCAGTATTTCCTAGAAATGCACACTAGAGACTCTGTGCTCATTGGCCGGTCAAGATTGTTCACATTCTGTAGTCATTCAAACCCAGTCACTTGGGTAGCCCCTTACCCTGGGTAGCCGGAAATGGTCCAGGAAAATGTGACTAGGAAAAGTTGAGTTTGAGTAGCTGTGAGTTTGCAAGGCCAGGCAGGCTGACTGTGAAATTACTACTGCAAGTCTATAAACCAGTCTTCTTCTGATTTCATTTAGGCTGTTCCCAAATTCCACTGTTGGTGATAGTGGGGTCCCAGTACTGCCTTTTTTGACAATGCGTCGGATGCGAGAGTCTGTTTCCCGGATGCCTGTTAGGTATTTTTTTTTTACCTACTGCTTTTCTTTTGGAAAGTTGTATTAAGAGTTCCCTTGCGTTCCCTCCTCTCTCTGTGTAAACCCTTTGCTGCTTCTGTGGAACTCAGCATTGGCGTTAGAGCAAAACGTAGAACTTTTTCTCTGTGGTCCTCTAGTTCTTAAATTCTGGAAAGTGACTCTGACTACAATTTATTCTATTATCCTAGCATGTCCCTTGTATCTCATTACATTTTAAAGAGTTTGAGATTTTGCCTTCCTCAGTATGCAGTGAGCCTCAGGGAAAGCGTCCCAAAACGATATACACTGATTCGGTAAAAATAAAACCCTCAACTTTGAAATGCTTATTATGGCCTTGCATTGCTGAAACCATGGTATTGGATTGGCCAAAAAGTTCGTTCGGGTTTTCCCATAACATCTTATGGCAAAATCTGAACGAACTTTTTGGCCAACCCAATACTGAATAAACTGCTATCTTGAAAAGAATCTAATTAGATTTTTAATATAAATATCTGTTTTAATGTGCCTGTGAGTTTGCACATAATTTGTCTTTACTCTGTTTTCTGGCTTTAAAATCAGAGTTTTGTTGAGTCCACATGCCTTACTGTTTGTTACACGTGAATTTGGAACCTAAAATAAATCTACATCTTTGTCCAAAATATCTGACTTTAATTTATATATAATCATATAATATTTACTGGCCTTTGTAAGACTGTCATGGAAATTGTTAAAGGCCGTATATCTCAGAACAAGGAATTTGTACTGAAGTGATATCTGTATATATTTGTATATGATTTTTATTTTTCTTGATAATTTGAAAAGCAAACCTGACCGAAAAACTGTACTTGCTTCTGAAGATTTAGGTAGAAGAAACCAGGCCTCTGAAGGCATTAATGTTGAATTGCCTGGAAAGGCAATTGCAATAGAGCAATTTCTCTTAGAAAAAAAGTCTTTTATCTCTTGAATCTACACATGGTGCTACTTGAATCTAAACAAAACTCCGAGTAATCTTTGGAGCAAATAATGAGAATGTTAAACTTAATGCGTGTTCCCAGATTGGTTGGTGGGAGAGTGGCGTTGGGTAAAAGAAGCCAGTGATAAATTTCAGTTAGGTATTGAAACCTAAAAACTGAATTCACATTAATTGATTTTGTGAGCTGTTTATGGGGGGAGAGAATGCACAGTGGATAAAATGCTGGCCTGTTTGCAGCTATGCTTGGCAGATCTAACCGTCTATTAAAAAATCTTCCTTAAAGTTTTCTAATTTAGTCTCTAAATTAACCTGGGCAAGTTCCAACTAGCTTTTGTAGGGGGTAGTATTGGTTGACAAATGCTAATCTGTTCTTTCCCAGAGATGGTCTAAAAATTCGGAGTATCCTGTAGAGGTGATTTATTAAATAGAAGAAAACTTATAACGTATCATTTCTTTTCACATGACTTCAGAGCACATATATTATTTACTTTTTAAAAATTTGCATGCAAAGGCATCTAAACAAGAAACATTTTAAATGGTGCATATTGAAAGAAAGGAACATTTTTGTCAAAGTTTGTAGTATAAGTAGGGTTTGCCCCCAAGTATCTTAATGAAATAGGTAGTTGAAAGACTTTACCAATACAGAGGCCTGAGTGTCAACCATGGAATTTTCTTTCTCCTTCTCACCTAGTTCCCAGCACAGATACTCCACACCCCACGCTTTCACATTCAACACCTCCAGCCCCTCCTCTGAAGGTTCCCTCTCCCAGAGGCAGAGGTCGACGTCCACACCTAATGTCCACATGGTCAGCACCACCTTGCCCGTGGACAGCAGGATGATTGAGGTAATAGGGTCCTTTGCGGGTGGTGAAGAGTGTCAGTTATTCGTCTGGGGTTGACGGTTGTGTCAGAGAGTTTTGGGTTTCAAACCTGATAAGGAATGTTGCAGCACTTTGTCAGGTCTCTGGACTTTTTGATTTCTTATTCACTACATCTTGAGACTAGCTTAATTAATCTGGTTGGTATATCATTCAAGTGGAGAACTGAAATTTCCTGAAGAAATGTTAACATTTGAACTGATTCTTTCCATGTTAGATTTGAATAGGATTTCAGTGGGCTAGTGAATAAGATACATAAAGAGTAGTTTCTTTTTCATGTGGGAAAGAAAATAATAGTGATAGAGGACTACAAACTCTCTGAAAGACTTTAAGTGATTTTATTTAGAAATAAAAGGGTGGAGTCACAGGATTTTAATAAGCAGGTATTTAGAGAGCTATAAATGCGCAAAGCTAGTGTTTTCAAACTGCTTTTTCTTTTCTTGGCTTTATTGTATGTTCTGTTTGGTTTGCTTTCTAGTTCATCTTTATTAACAACTGAATACACTTAAAATACTTCCTTTGTTCTTTATTCTTCTTATTTCTCATTGCTTTGGACTAGAATAACAGCCTGAATGCTTCTCCCAGGGCGTGGTCCAGACGATTTTGTTTGAGGGGAAGAGTAGGTATTCTTCTTCATGCCTTTGCTTTCTTGTAAAGTAGCAGGATTGCTAAGACTGTCAGTAGCCTATCAAAAATGAAACAATCACTAAATTTTATGTTTCTTGTCAGACTTGGTCTCATGTTTTCTTTTTTGGCAATAGCATATTTGGGAGTAAAAAAATAACTGTATGTAGTATTGGTGATAGGTGAAATCAGTTTCTCAAGTGAGATTTTGAGGCCAAGGGTATTAAAAAAATTTTTTTTTAATCATTTTCAACTAAAGACGAATGCTAGATTTGTTTAGTTGTTACTCAACAGCATCACTATTCTATTTTGTTTAGAAACAAAATGTGTCAGTTTGGTTGGTATGCCCTGAAAATCCTTTGATAAGCTTTTATCAAAGACAGCTGTGCTCTATCTACATCATGAATTGTTCCTTGAAAAACCTCAGGGCCACCCACTACCTCACGCACAGCTTACTTACCTCACTCAGACCTCACATCATTTTCGACATACTTGTCCTACCAGTGAGACGTGGGAGGGACTCAACAAAAGAGTTGGCTTTCGAATGTGGGGCCTAAACTGGTCATTTGGGGGCACTTTGGTTATCACAAGATTATTGTGAGGGGGTCATGTATATGCACGCTATGAGTTTTATTGTTTCTATTGTATTGTCACTAGCCCTGATAATAATACAGTAATATACCAGTTACTTTTCTTCTGATATATGATTTAGTCCTGTATAAACACTCTAATACTTAGAGGGAACATGAAAAGTGAAAATTCTTGAAGTTTTATTATAGAATAACTAGCACATTTGTGGTGCTTAATCCTCTCTGTACTTTAGAAGCAGACCAAATTTTGATTCCTGTTTTGTAAAAATTACATATGATTCAGCATTTTAAAAGTACACTTTCTTGCTTTGTTTAAACCATCTTAGTTCTCTTTAACTAATGTTTAGATTTTGAGATGATGATAAATCAGTCCAGCTGTAGAAACTAGCACAGAATTAAGTATGAGGTATGTAAGTGGATACGGGGAAGAAAATTATGACGACATTAAGAAAAAATCCTAGTGCATGGGAATGTAATTCTGGTCAGTAAAAATACATTGTGCCACGCTTTGACTAAAAACAAAGAATAGATTAGTTGAATAATAAAGCTACAGCTGCTAAATATTCTACTGAAATTCAAGTTATTTTTGGAGAAAGTTTTGTCTACCTGGCAGTCATCCTGTCATACTTAAAAGCATGCAGGTTCCTAGGTTTCCCGCCTTCCCTCCCAGACATACTTAAATCAGTCCTAGTGGTGTGGAGGGGCTTGGGAATCTGTATTCTTAAACACCTCTCCTGGTGATTCTGAAGACTGGCCAGGTTTGAGAACCCCAGAACCAGGCTTTATTGGCAAATTCTGAAGATGTTTGGGTGGGGCTGCGAAAGTGGGGGAGGGGCAGCTTGGCCTGTGATTCTTCTTATCTCTTGTAAAGATGTCATAGCGTGTGAGCATTCTGGTAACAGTTGTGTGAAAAAAAGGATCCTGTCTTTACTGTGGTTACACAAAGAAAACAGAGTAAGACTTCCAAGAGAAATAATCCTTTTTGAGGATATGGGGACCAAGTATTTTTCTATTATTGTTATTTATATATTCCAAGTGAGGATTTATAAAAATGAGGATTTAGGTCTCATGGAGCGCCCTGTGATTTAAACTGTTCCAACTAAACAGTTTAATAAATTCTAAAGGTAGCCTTTGACCTCTTACCTGAGTAGAATGTAACTAGTTTCAGAGCTTACCCATAAGATCTGAGGAGCATTTTGTGATGAATGAGCTCATGGCTGAGATCCGTGGGTGGTGATTTTTACTTCTTTTTCTGCCACCTACTGGTTGTGTGACACTCGCCATGTTCCTTTATCTGTTCACATGTGTTTTCTTATATGTAAAATGTAGGTTTTAGATTAGGGGATTTATGGTCCTTCCAGCTTTCTATGATATTAGGTTTGGATAAAATATGTAGTCGTGGTGCTTACCCATAGCAAATCCAACTCCTAGAGGGGTAACAGTGAACTTGCCACTGAACCCCTCATTAAAAACATTTTATTATTATTTTTTTGAGCTTCAGTGGAGCAAGATCCCCAACCACTGGAAGGAGCTCAGCTTGATAGTAACTTTGCCAGCCTTCCTTTAAAGAGTATCAGTCTGCAGTGTGCATTGCTTTCTTCAGAGAAAAAAGAATGCTGCTTTATTGTGTATGAGAAATTAGCATCAGTCCTCCTAATATTTGATGATAACAATCTTGGAGATATTGGCCACAGACATTTGATGAATTTAATCAAAGAAAAGTTAGAGTATGTAATTAGACCTTTTGTGTTTTAGAGATTTTATAATCCACTTTGCTCCTGTAAATCCTTCTCCCTTTCCCTCCCCCAGAGAACATCTTTTCTAGTGCAGAAATTGACCAGCTTTCCTTTTCTGTTTCAGGATGCAATTCGAAGTCACAGTGAATCAGGTACTTGTCTAAGTCATTTAGCAAATAGTCATGGGCTTTTTCTCTTTATGCTGTGCATCTTCTGTTGGCTTAGCCATGTGTGAATTCTGTTTGTCTTGTCTATTATTAAGCCTCACCTTCAGCCTTGTCCAGCAGTCCCAACAATCTGAGCCCAACAGGCTGGTCACAGCCCAAAACCCCTGTGCCGGCACAGAGAGAGCGGGCACCGGGATCCAGCACCCAGGAGAAAAACAAAATTGTGAGTATGGTCAACAGTACCTCCTGCATGTTAAGGTTCAGTAAGAAAAGCTTAGTCAGAAATGAGAATGCCTTTAATTTTAGGGTTGGGGGACTCTAATTAAATGAATACATTATAAATGTCAATGCCATTTTTGGCATGCTTACATTGGAAAACTTGCTGCTTTGTTGCAAGGCGGGGCACAACTAAAATGGTATTTTCTCAAAAGACAAAAACTGGAATTATAGTTAATATGTCTATCTTTAAAAGATACGGGAATGGATGGAGTTGGGTTGATCTTTTCTTTGACACCCTTGTTAAAAGTCCACAGAGTATATCAGTGATCTCTGCTTGTTTTAGAGGCCTCGTGGACAGAGAGATTCAAGCTATTACTGGGAAATAGAAGCCAGTGAAGTGATGCTCTCCACTCGGATTGGGTCAGGCTCCTTTGGAACTGTTTATAAGGGCAAGTGGCATGGTAAGTTTGGGTCCCCTCCCTTTACTACCAGGGTGAAGTCACGTTTCAGTCCAGAGAGGGCCAGGCAGGCTCACAGCAGCACTCTCCAAGGGTACTTGATTGCATGTGAAGATTGAACTTAACGGTATCTCAGTGACATTTCATACTGTTCTTTCTAAGACTCAGCAATGCTATAATTGGTATGAAAGTTTTCAGGATAATGAGAAATTGGTGAAGAGTTGAGCACCATAGTGAAATGTCACAGTCTCTTATAAACTGATTAAATACAGTGTGCGCCTGGGAGGAACATGCTTTGAAGCTCCTTAAATGTGTTTAAGAGGCTGTTGCTATTAGGAGGGGCATGGATTCTGGAAACTTAAAACTGGAAAGGACCTTAGAGATTTTACATGCCAGAAAACCAAGGTCCCCAAGAGGGGGAACTAACATACCCATGGTCAAACAGTTGGGCACAGGAAAGCCAGGAGCCTCCTAAAACAGATTTTCTTTGCTCTGCCCTGGGATTGGTTGTGGGAATCTCTATCAAACAGGAATGCACAGACTTAATTCTTGAATCTGTGGGGAGTTGACATTCTTATTTTAATGGAAACACTTTGTCACTTGGAAGAAGCTTTCTAATTTAAGGTCTGTGGCCAAAGCTTCTGTATTTTGTCAACATACTTAACATTTCTGTCAGGTTTTTAATGCCTCTGGCTTTAGGATGTCAGCCAGAAAATAGAGTATTTTCTTGAAAATGCTACATGTTCCCCAAAAGACATCTCTTCTAAATTCAGATTTTAATAAAGCAAACAACAACAACAAAACCACACACAAAACCTAAAGTGCCTAGATGCCTGTGTTTCTACTTTGGACGCCACCATATTTATCTTTATACATAAATGGACAAAGTTATGAGCGTAAAATACATTAGAGCATTAAAATTCAAGTTGCTAAAAACTGAGGAACACTGGGTTTTCCACTTATAACTAATCATCTGACAAATTTCTCGTTCTTTGCAGGAACTGGCAAAGGACTGAACATTTGTAGATACACGTAGGGTGACTCCTTTTCTTTCAAAAATTGTGTCTAATATACTACTGGCCTGCCTCCTGGGTCACTGAGAAATTATGCTGTTGCAGAATATTTTCTAAATAGATGTCATAAATGTCTTGGTGATCCCTTAGAAAAGAAAAACACAATTTTGTGAGATTGAGTGCTTGTATCTGAGACAAGAAGGCTGTAAGTAATTGCAGGAAGTGGAGCAGAAAACACTGCTTTTAATGCTTCCATTAGGAGCATTTTATCATTTTTATCCGTTTTGAAGCCTCAGCTAAAAGCCAATACATGCAGTTTAAGTTGGGCCCAAATTTAAGCCTCCTCTGATTGAGCACTTTTATTTGGGGGTTCATAGTTTTTCAGAGCATTAGATTTGCCACAGTACTGCCTTGAGCTTGCGTTTTCTCTCAATCTCGAACTTTTAGATTATGGTAAGGAGATGTATTTGCTATAGTGTTACTTCCACAAAGACAACTGTTAGAATGTAGATAACATCTAATGCTTTAAGATTCTACTTTTTCTAAGTTAAGAGTGTCAAAAGTCGGAGGAGCGAGGAGCAGTGGACTTTTAGCCCCTCAGAAAGCAAGCCATGGTCTGTGAATGAAGAGGAAAATGAGAGGGTCAAGGAAAGCGTAATTTCTAGATTGAGTATTTTGTGCTATATTTGCTTCCTTTTTTTTTCCTCTTTGCTTTTCTGATTCCTATATATAATAGAATATTTTATTCAATTTCTTAAAAATTACAGCTGTTTTGGTGATTCCCCCCCCGCCCTGCCGCCGCCCCGATTCTGCCCGTCGGCTGTGAACAGAAAAGGTCTTAAAGCAGCCAAAGTGGAGGCCTCAGATCCGTGAACTAAGCGCACTTTATGTACAGAAGAGACCCTTTGGGCCCAAGTGCAGAGTCTCCTTTTGAGCATGAATTTGGGGTCTGATTTGGCAGCCTCTGCTAATTACAGACAACATATTAAAAGAGATGAAGATAGCAGTTGAAGCTGTCAGACTGTTAGCAGTGAGGTCACTTACAGCATGAGAAGAAGGCAGCAACCCCCTCAAGAGCAGATCCCCCAACCTGAGAACACTCTTGGGCCACAGTGTGAAGTCAGCAGCCTGGTATAACCATGTATAGGGATCCCCAGCCCAGCCTAAGGCTGAGGTTTGTCATTTTGACTGAGTCAATAAGAAGTGGAGGAATGGTGTTCATTCTGTTTCTGTTCTGGAAAGCAGGGGTGTGTATAATAAGTTTTAGACAATCTCAGATGATTAAAGCAGGGAAATTAATTGGTGTTTAAAAAGGTAAAAACATTTGAAATTCACCAGTGATAGTAGCTCGCTCTTCTTCAATGGTAGATGAATAATATTAACGTAATATCTTATTAAAAACATGATAACCAATAGCCATGTATCTTAACTTGCTTGTACTACATTTGCCTCTGACTTTACTATGAAGGGAAAGTAAGAAGTTCTGGTTTGAGTACTTCATGTAGTTATTAAGCAGTGTTACTGAATGCCTATTGCACGGAATGCTGGAGAGGTGGACTTGGTCATGATGTGCTTGGCCCCGAGGACTGCTGAGCAACTAAGTCCCCGGTATTCCCTGCTAGAGGCTGTGCCCACTTCCAGCTCCAGAGCTTCAGACAGACAGCTTTTCAATTCATAACTTGCCTTGCTGACAGTTGCATCTTAGAATTCACTCATTTCTTCAGCCAGTGTTTCCTGAGCATTCTTCTAATACCGAGCATTTTTCTAGGGGCTAGGAATGAAGCCCTGAGCAAAACAGATAAAAATTCTTTCTCTTATGGAGTTGATATTCTGGTGGGGATAATAACCAAGAAAAGCAAATTAGATAGTGTGTCCTAAGTGCTAAGGAGAAAAATGGAGGAAAGCAGGTATAGAGCGGCAGGCCTGGTTCATAGGTTTTAGTAGACTGGTTAGGGAGGAATCTGCTGAGGAAGTGGCATTTGGGAAGCAGCAACAGCAGATGCAAAATGGGCCACTCACCTGGCCTGTCCGAGGAACTCAAGGAGGTCTGAATGGCTTTAGTAGGATGAGCGAGGGAGAGGCTCATAGAAGTGAGGTCTGGGGTGTGAGGTCTGGGGTGTGGGTTATAGGGTACCGTAAAGACTTTGGATATCATTTGGGTGAAATGGGGGTCTCAGATTGTGCAAGATCTTTAGGAGGTTTGGCCAGCCTTGGCCTGAAAACCAGAGTGATAGGGAGCTCATGAGTTACCTGAAAAGTCATTCTAGCTCTGGGCATTTCCTACCAGTGGAAAACCATTCTGTATAGGAGTTGAAATTGGTTTTCCTATGGTGTTTGCCCATTGTTCCTAGCAGACTGAATCGCTGGTATGGCAGTCCTTGGAGGGTACACGTACAAATGAGGGTGTGCTGTAACGCAGAGTATGGTCTCTGGGTTTCAGTAAGAAAGTGCGCATAATCTGTTACCATAACTGTTAACCGTGAGCTGCCTGGCCTCTGGATCCCTACGGTGCTGTGGGCTCTGTTTTTAGTTTGACCCTGTTCAGTCTTCCCATCAGTGACTTGCATGACTCAGGTATCGTGGATGACTTACACAGCGGTGTCATGCAGATTTGGATAATAGGATTTGGCTTTAGAAAGATGGGAGGATATGAAGTGTCTATGATGATAGAAGAAAGAAAAGATGAACTTTTAACAGGAGTAAGTCTTGTTCAGGAGTCCAGAAAGTAGAGGCTAGAGGTGGAAGACGTTCAGCTGACAGCAGGTCAGAGCGAGTCACTGTGAACAGGCTTTGGCTGCTGATGGATCATCTGAGGCCTGAGGTTGCATTACTGATCAGGTCCAAAATGGGTGACGCTGAGGGTGAGTTCAGCGACGACTGGAGCATGCCCAGAGAAAAGCTGTGAGAAAGGGAAGGGCTTGCAAAACTAGGCTCATGAACTAGAAACCAACCCCTTCTGAGGGACCATCCAGCATCTCCCGAAGTCTTTCTTCTGCATCCCTATCTCCAGCCTGTCCCTTTAAACCCCCATCTATTGCCTGGCCGTCTCCTGGCCCTTCCTCTCAGTTGACTGCCACATTGAGTCAGTTCACCTTCACAGGGTTTCTTGCCTCCATCTCCTTTTTATCCCTACTGTCACCCACGTGCCTGCGTTGCACCTGCGTTCCTCCTCCCTGGCCTCCCTCCTGTCCTGCAGGTGTCAGATCACATGCTATGTTAGAGTTTCCCAAACACAACTTGCCGTTTCTCTCATCCCCCTTACCTCACCTTTGTTCCTGGTGTACCAAGTCTAGAACAGCCCCTTCCTTTGGCTTATATCCCATTTCCTTCAGAAAACTTTTCTATATCCTCTTTGCCAAGATACTTACTCCCCTCCTCTGTCATCCCCCGCCCCAATCCTGTCTTGGCTCAGACTGCTCCAGAATGGGCACTTATGCAAAAGACTCTTGTCCCTCTACTCAGTCATAAGGAACTTGAGGTTGGGGCTGCATAGTTTACCAGCTCCATCTTCCTAGATATAAGGCAGCCCTGAATATAGCATGCAGCTCTGCCATCCAAAGTCAGCAGCACCTTCCAGGCAGCCCTGGGCCCTCAGTAAGTTCATGCACCAGTGAACTGGATAAGAACCAATTTGGAAGCTGCCGCTAAGTGGGGATTTCAGCTTTAGATGATGCAAACAGAGATCACGGGGCAACAGTTAGGGACCTATCATAAGAACCATCTCTGTACCATTTGGTGCTCCCCAAAAGTGGAATGAGTGCTCCAGCAGGCTGCAGGGGGGTGCTGCCAAGGGCACATGCTCAGTTGTGGAGGAACTAAGTCACCTCCAAGTGCCACTGAACTTAACTCCTACTTTGTTTGATCATTGTATTTAGTAAAGTTACTTGTCATGAAAAGCTGAGGTCCTAATAGGGCTTCAGGTAATTTATTATCATTACAACTATTATAAGTATGACATAACACTTCTAAAATGGCTTCTAAATCGGTAGCACCTAGAAAGTAGAATTGATCTCTGGATGTTTCTGAAGTTATATGAAGAGGCTGGTTTTACTCACAGTGATTGACAGTCAGTTAGTAGTCAGTATTTTAGTTAGAAGTACAGCTATTGGAATCAGACTAGGGTTCTGATCCTGGCTCCAGCACTTTTCTTTTGGCTATATGACTTTGGCCAAGTAACTAAACTTCAGTTTGTTGCATGTAAGATGAGGACAACAGTATTAACATCATAGAGCAGCTACAAGGATTAAAGGAGGTAATACCTGTGAGAACAGACAGTGCCAGGGTATAGTAAGCAACCAGTATTAATCATTAGGATTACTTTCTAATGGCATTGAAAGCCGAGAGGCTTAATTTCAATATATGTCTTTGAATTTGTACAAGGGAGCTTCTCCCTTGTGAAATGTGGCTGCTGAGTTTAGTTAGCATCAACTGCTTACTAACTGGCCTGCTTCCGGGCCCCATCCTCCTGGCCCCGAAGACTCAGTATTTGCTGGGCCATTCATATCCACCTGCTGATGTCATCCTCACAGGCCCAGGTTGTGACCTGTCACACATGACCTCACCGCTGGGGATGCCAGGCTTGACAGGAGTAGTTTAAACCAAGCTGGTTCAAGGCCTGTGGGGCGGTATTTTAAGGATAGTAGTATAATCTAATTTTTTAGGCTACTTGATAATTCAGAAATTTGCATAGTATTTGTTCCGTCTGTGTAGGTATATGATTTTTGAATAAGTGATTAATTATATCTTCCTCAGAACTAGTGTACATGAAAAATAACAAAGTAAGATCATTCAACTGCACTGACTGTAAACTAATTTGCAGGAGACGTTGCAGTAAAGATTCTAAAGGTTGTTGATCCCACACCAGAGCAGTTCCAGGCCTTTAGGAATGAAGTGGCTGTCCTTCGGTGAGTAGAAAGCTGGCCTGTCCCTTGGTGTGGCAGGGGCGGGGCGTGGATGCTGGTACAAGCACTGCAGAGGAGGTAGGCTGCATGACATGACCTGTCTCTGAGGGCTGATGGCTGGGACCGGTGGTGAGTGTTCACTGTGGAGTCCTGTGGTTGAAACAACTCCCTCATGAGTGAAAAGGAGCGGAGGGTTTCTTCCAGCTTATGCGCTTGTTAAGCCTTTAGAAGAGCCCCCTTTGATGAGCATACCCCCTTCCACTGCCTCAGGTCTCTGGGCTCACTACGTTGATACAACAGCCCAGGTTCTATCTCTGGGTTTTGTTTTGATGTAGGGAGAGATGGGTTCTATTTTCACATTTATTTCCAAGAACTCTTTATGCCTTAATTTGGACTTCAAAACCGTCAGCTTTTAAGTCTTTGAGTCACTGTTGAGACTTGTAGGAATAAACTGAATAAGGATGGATTCCACAGATGAGGGGTCCTTGTGACCCCTGTGGGGAGATTGGTGAATACATGCTGATGGAAGAGAACGTCCTCTGTTCGATCCAGGCCAGCACTGAGGGCAGTGACGGCAGCCCCTTTGTCAGCTCACAGCGCCAGCTGGATCGTCAGCAGTCCGCTGTGCTGGCTTTGCCAGCGCCTGGACTGTAAGCATGGGTGGCGTCAGCAGCACGCAGGGTCTGGTCGGAGACCGTGGGAAAGCAGACGAGATCTCCCTGTCCTGCAGCAGCGGCAGGTGCAGAGCCTTTTCTTCTCTCCTCCCCTCTCCAGCAAAACCCGGCACGTGAACATCCTGCTCTTCATGGGGTACATGACGAAGGACAACCTGGCAATTGTGACCCAGTGGTGCGAGGGCAGCAGCCTCTATAAACACCTGCATGTCCAGGAGACCAAGTTCCAGATGTTCCAGTTGATTGACATTGCCCGGCAGACGGCTCAGGGAATGGAGTGAGTGAATGGCCTGACGAGTAGAAAATCTGGGGTCCAAGGATCAACTTGTCCCTAAATCAGAACCAAGATTAGGAAAAGCCAAGCCTGTTAAGTGACTTCTGTGATATTTTTGCACAGCTGGAAATGAACCTGTGTGCTGGGCCAAAGGAACGAGAAATTCAGGTTTATTGCCCAAACTGAGGCTACCCCCTTAGGGCTCAGATTCAGGTTACAGCAACTGCCCTCAAAATTCAGCCAGACACCCAGCACAGTGCGGGTTGCCACCTTCTGGTGGGCATCGTGTCTGAGGTGTAGCGCATCAAGTGTGCTTATTCCACGTAAGGGTTTGATCAGATGTCACGTTCTGTGTACTTTTTCCTTTTGGAGAATGCTTAAATTAAGGTGATCCATAGCACCTCCATTAAATACTATCGTTTTGGGTCTTTGTGCTTGACACATTTCTCTGTGAAAGGGGTGTGCGTATGCGTTTCAGTCTTGGCTAAGCCAGGGCAGTGCTTCTCAAACTTTTCCTTTGAAGTACCCCTAATGTGGAACAGGGGGACCTCCTCATACCCCCTGACGACTAGGAACTTAACTAAAGCTGTGCTTACAAGTGGTTTATAAAATCTCATGTTGTACTTTTAAAATTCATATGGAATTTGCATTGTATACATTTTCAGAAATGACTAGTTATTTTTTAGAGATGAAATTCACTTATAAAATTCACCCCTTTAAAGTGTACAATTCAGTTTTTTTAGTATATTCACGGAGGTGTAAGCCATCACCACTGTCTAATTTTAGAAGATTTTCAAGATACTAGATGAAGTCTTTTGTGTCTGGCTTCTTCACTTGGCGTGTTTTTGAGAGATTCATCCATGTTGTAGTGTGTGTCAGTACTCCATTCCTTTCTGTGGCTGAAGAATATCCCATTGTATACAGCGTTTTATTTGTTCATCAGTTGATGGATATTTGGGTTGTTGGAATTACTTTTTGAATAAAACTGATGCTTAAAGAAGACCTTCCCTGTTTGCGCTGTGGCCTCACTTTCAGATGTAACTCCTGACGTGGACCAGGCTGAACCAGTGCAGGGCCAATCCCCAAATGTGACTTCTCAACTAGGAGTCAGGCCGTCAAGTGGTTTACTTCTGAGATGTATCTTGAAGCTGCTTTCTACCAATATCTCTCAAACTGGTTTTAATAGACTTATTTTCCCTTCACAGCTATTTGCATGCAAAGAACATCATCCACAGAGACATGAAATCCAACAGTATCCTTTGGTGGTGGTTTCATCTGACTGCTCAGTTCTAAATTTAGGACACTTTTAAAGTTTACCTCAGCAAAAGTGACTCTGGAAAGAGTTCCATAGAAGTTGAGATACCTGTTTGGGTTATGCTTGAAACCGGCCTAATTTTTAAATGCTATTTATTATTAAATTTAACTTGGGGGAATGGGCCTTTTGTCTTTTATGCTATTTTCTAGTTTGTGGACTGTATATCTGGTTAGACAGTAGCTTCAAGCCAAAAGTTGCAAGATTTTAAAAATTACTACTTAAAATTGTCTTTCTTGAATGCACAGAAATGGTTTCCTTAGAGATTACTGTTGGAATCAACCCTTTCCAAGACTTAATGTGCTTTTACGGAAGGGGAATGAATAAAGGTGTTTTTCATGCTGTAGGGTGTGAAATGTAACAATTTTACGTCTGCCTCCCTCCCCCAGCCTTTCTCTTTGAAAGGAGTATGGCATTACAGCCGCACTTTGCTTCTTGGCCAGTGAGAGGCACAGCAGTTGTGTTGGGTCGCATGATGGGATGTGGCCTATTTTGGGCATGGGTCTGAGACATAGGATACCTTTTAGTGGTGGGTTTTGGGGGACCAACATATTATACCATGAAGGCAGACACCACCGATTTTAAGGGTATGAATTACTGGGCATCAGCAGATCACACAAGTCGGCCTTAAACCGCCTGGCTTCTTTACTCAGAACTGAGGTGTTTGGTTTTGATTTCGAAGTCACCAAGTGGTACCTATCCTGTGAGAAATGCCTTCAGGCAGACAGCATTCAGGACTCAGGGTGTTTCCATTAGCCATTAGAGGGCAGGATGCAGGCAGAAATGGATGTAAGCAGTCAGCAGGCCATGCTCAGAGTCTTGGGGTGTAAGGCACCTACGTTATGTGGGAATGTCACAAGGCCAGACACCCGGCTCCTAGGTGTGTAAATGGAGGCAGCAGCAGTGGGGGGGCAAACTGGCTTGTTGTGGCTGGAGCCAGAGAATCTGGTACCCAGAGCACCTCCTGGAAGGAGCCGCGTTCTAAAGCACTAGCAAATCCAGTGCAGCGAAGGCTGGGGCAGATGGGAGGCCGAGAGATGGTGCTAGTAAGAACTTTGGGAAGTTTTTCAAAAGTAGCTTGACCATTCTTTTAAAACCAGAGTCCTTAACAAGCATTGAGATATATTTCTCCATGAAGGCCTGACGGTGAAAATTGGAGATTTTGGTTTGGCAACAGTGAAGTCGCGCTGGAGTGGTTCTCAGCAGGTTGAACAACCCACCGGCTCCATCTTGTGGATGGTGAGGCGGCTAGGCCCCCTCTAGCAGGGTACAGGGCCAGAAGGGGTGATGGGAGATGTGTGTGCAAACTTCAAGTATTTCTCTACATTTCCCCGACCACCTCGGTAACACCTTTAGTGTTGGCAGCCCCTGGGCAAATTTGGGTTTCCTGGAGGAAGCTGGCGACGAGGAAGTGCTGAAGCACACCTCGGGGAGTTAGGTGATGGGGAGTGCTGGATCTCAGAGACAGGATTCCTGAGCTCCTTTGAGCCTGAGAGTGGGAGCCCTTTGGGAAAGAGCTACAGCAGGGCTGAGGTGAGGACTTTCATACCCAGCCCAAGGGACAGCCTGGCTCCTGCATGTCTGTGGGGCCCAGATGGTGACAAACGCACTTTGTCCCCGTAGGCCCCAGAGGTGATTCGAATGCAGGACAATAACCCGTTCAGCTTCCAGTCCGACGTCTACTCATACGGCATCGTGCTGTACGAGCTCATGACGGGGGAGCTGCCCTACTCCCACATCAGCAACCGCGATCAGGTGCGTCACTGGCGCTCAACGACCCGCTCACTGTGGAAGCCCCTGGGCTCTGCCCGTCTGAGCAGCACAGGGTGGAAGGTGCTGCTTTCACGGTTGTTCATCCACCTGTTCCCTCAACTACTTTCTTTCCCTTAGATCATCTTTATGGTGGGCCGAGGGTACGCCTCCCCAGACCTTAGTAAGCTGTACAAGAACTGCCCCAAAGCAATGAAGAGGCTGGTAGCCGACTGTGTGAAGAAAGTTAAGGAAGAGAGGCCTCTTTTTCCCCAGGTAAGACTTGGCTCAAGGAGCTAGAAGTGATTAAAGCAGGAGTTCTTAGTGATACAAACAAGGAGAGAAGTTTCTTGCTTTTTGTTCTATAGGGAGGGACTTGTGTTCTCCACAAGATGATGCAGGTGGGGTGGGGAGAACGGCCTGTGTCTTTGGGCCAGATTGAAAGCTGCTGCTGCAGAACGCCCCGCCTCCCGCCATGAGACCATTTTATGGCCTCGTTTCAGATCCTGTCTTCCATTGAGCTGCTCCAACACTCTCTACCGAAAATCAACCGGAGCGCTTCTGAGCCATCCCTGCACCGGGCGGCCCATACCGAGGACATCAATGCCTGCACGCTGACCACATCCCCTAGATTGCCTGTCTTCTAGCTGACTCTGCACCTGCACTCAGGCCACCAGGTGGGAAGGGAAGTCAGCAGGCATCACCTTTCTGCGGGGACACTGCTCGTCTTCAGAGAAGCTGCTGCTAAGGACCTTCTAGACCACTCACAGGGCCTTAACTTCACGTTGCCTTTTCTACCCCTCTGGCCCTGGGAGGAGGAAGCCATTCACAGTGTTGGTTTGTCCTGCTCACCCGCAACCCCTGTGCTCATGAGCCGAGCCTCCTTCAGATGCACCGGTGGCTGCTGATGGCAGTACGTGATCTGGGGCCCCAGCTGTTGGCTAAACGAGTATTTTTAGGGCAAGAAAAAGCACTCAGAGGGGAAATGTAGGTAGTAGGTAGCAGGCAAACCAGCCGTGACGTGGGGACACGTGGATTTTGGAAATCAGCTCCTACGAGGAACGCTTACCACAGAAGGAAGGACGGACTTCTCTTCAGAGATACGTGGTGTGGCACCAAACAGGTAGTTTTTGCACATAATGCACCAAACAGCCCAGGACTGTCGAGACCGTGGCAGCCTGGAGGAGCCTGCTTTGGTACTATGGACTTGACTTTGGGGACACTTCCTTTTCTTGAAGGTCTCTAGTGCTTTGGGATGGTTTTCCAGAAGAGGTGCTTGGCGTGCCCCTCCCAGTCTCCGCCCTCTCAGGGAGCAGTCTTCCATTGTGCTGAATTTGTCTTCCAGGAGCTGCCCCTATGGGGCGGGGCCCCCCCCCCCCGCCCCGCCCACCGCCAGCCTGGTCCCTACATCATCATATGCAAGGAAGCCAGGAACACAGGTTTTCTTGATAATTTGGGTTTAATTTTGTTTTTATTGCGCCTGACAAAATACAGTTATTCAATTTGTTATTTTAATAAAATAAATTAAATGTAGGTTTAATGGCTGTTTCCTCCTTTTAAATCCTGAGCTCACAGCTTGAACTCCATTTGTTCATGCCTTTGGGAGCAGAACTCAAGAAACAGGAAATGGGCCCAGAGCCTCTGCTGGGAATTGAATTCAGCCTTTGTCACCCTTCTTACTCCAAATCAGGTAAAGAGTAAGACTTTCTTCTTTATAAAACATTTGGTGTCTACAGCTGTCTATAAAAATAATTTAGGCTTGGAGTTCCTTAACTTCTAACGTTCCTTCAATTAAAATCACTACTGATGACAGAGACTTGTACTCAATTCTCTTCAGGACCAGAAACTGTTCTTTACAGATAAAACACACATGAGCCCTCGGGGCACAAGCCAGCAGGTGAGAGTTTCCCCTGGAGGCATGTGTGCAAGATTACTCTGACTGTGACCCTAACATAAACCGTAAAAGAGGGGCCGTATCTCTGCTTCCTGCTACTTCAAGAGCCCCCACCCCCAGGTAAGAAGGTTTATACCTGTCTGCTGAACGTCCCCCAGCAAGACTTCTCCCCTGATTTGGGACACTGCAGAGCCCTAAGTCAAGTTTTGTGCTAAGGTGTGCAGCGTGGTTTTTGAAAAGCAATATACAAATCCAGTGTTGACCACACTATTTCAGTATACTAGGGAGGTTCACCACACAGGAATCCTTTGGTAAGATAAATGAATCTGCTGCTTTTAGGGGCAGCTGCACGGTCCTCGAGGACGGGAGCCAGGCTGGTCTGAATCAATCAATGAAAACTCTGGCTGGTCAGCTGGCCCCCCTGAGGAGTTTGAGGTGCAACTAAGATAAATAGCAACTAGAGAAGCAGCGATTCCATATATGTGTTAAGGTTATTTTATAGCCTCACTCTTCCCATGGCTGTAATAATGGAGTGGATGAGACCAAGGTTAAATCCAAGTGACACGCCACCCCAGGCTGCCGTGAAGGAAGCTCTGCACACCCTGGCTTGGGGAAGGCTCGGCTGGTGGAGCCAAAGACGCAGGGCGACCACCTACTCTTCAGGGTTCTGATGACTCCACCCCGGAGAGGTGCATGAAGAGGTCCCCAAGCTCTGTCATGTCGACGTCTTCAGTGTTGTGGGCATGCTGGCTCTCTCGGTTCTCAATGAAATCCCAGAGCCGCACTGAATTAAAGAACTGCAAAACAGCCAGCAAACATGCCTGGTTATTGCTAAAGGCAACGTGAAAGCTAAGTAGCTTCTATTTCGTTTGCCTACCACACGCCCTTCTGCCAAAGCTACAAGGAGGGGCCAGGAGCAGTCCCCGGATATGCCTACAGGTGGGTGTTCCTGACAAGAGATGGCGAAGTCCTTACCCTCACGGTGCCTTCAGAACTGAGCTGTTTCCGAGGTTTCTCTGGTTCTGCTAGCCGCCCATCAGGGTAAGCATGGCGGTAAAGGCATTTGCTTCCAAATGGGCAGGTCCCTTTGCCTTGCTCAAAGTATTTACAAGCTTTTTTTCTGAAAAGCAGAAAGAAAAGATCAAAAGAACAGTGGGAAAATCTGGGGTGCAGATGAACCACTGTCTTCCTCCATCCCTACCAGAGCCAGGTCAGCCTCAGGTCAGAGGTGCTGAAAATGAGGCTCAGAAAGGCTGGATGCTGATTTCCAAGCTGGACGGTACTTGCACCACGATATGCTGCCTCATGTGGAATTTAACGTGCACGGGGCCCCCACTGTGTTTTGAGCCTGCAGTGCTCCAGAGGCCTCCAGGGGCAGGTAGGCCTGACCATTCCTCTGGGCCAGCTGTCTGGGCTCCAAGGTTCTGAAGCTGGGCTACTTGCCTCAGCTCAAACTCCCAACAGGAGCTTCACCCAGGAAAGTTCCCCTTCCTCTGGCCAGCAGTGATGTCAAGGTGACCACAGGAAGCCTTTACTTAGGAGTCACAGGGAAAGCAGCAGGCTTTAGCAGCTGCCTAAAGTTACAGGTCTCATTCCAATTTTCCTTGGTCCCCACCCTCCAGAGCAGGGCTTCTTAACTCTATACAGAACCCTTCTCGGAACAATGTTTTTAAATGCATAAAAGAAGACATATAGGTCTACAAAATGCAGTTATCAGAAAGTTAAAAAGATTTTCCCCCCATCTTCAGTTTCTAGCTACAGACCCCTATGTTACAAACCCCTGCTCCTGAGGAAACTTAGAACCAAATAGAGAACCGAACAGACAATTCCCATTCCTTCTTGCTGAAATGAAATTTGGCTTATGTAATCATAAGTGATCCCACGTTGCAGAGGAAGAGAAGCCAGAAGGGCGGGGAAGGTGCAGAAATGAAGCCAAATCCCAGCAGAAAGGGCAGCCTGCCGCGGGGATGGGGTACGTGGTGGTGGCAGACAAGGAAGGGACCTTCTTGACGTCAGTGTTTCCTGTTTTCTCAGACAAGGGGACGACGGCAGAGACGGTGGTGAAAGCCCCTGAGGCAGGCCTCAGAGCAGCACAAAGAAAAGCTCCCCAGCAGCTGTCCACTTCCACCAGGTCTGACTCAAGCACAGGTGACTGGGGAGTGGATTCGAGCAGAGGTCTGTGGACCAGACGCCATCCATGGCCCACTGTCCCCAAGGTTCTGAGCAGATCTTCAAATGACCGCTCAAGTGGCGAGTTCTTAACAGGGTCTACGGGACACTGGCTTTAACAAACTCGTCAGGTTCAAAACATTATTCTCTGGTCCCCACCCCAAAATGATTCCCCCCCCCCAAGCTTTATCTGGTTACCAGGGACATAAGCCTACAGATCACTCCAACTCCATCTTTGTTCTCAGCGCCCACATCCAGTTGTTACTTCTGCCTACAAAACACCTCCCCAGTCGACCATCCTCTCGGTTCCCACACCGTTGACGCGTTCGGGGCACCATCCTCTGTTGCCTGCCTGCCTGCCATGGTCCAGTCTCAACTGGCCTCCCTCCCACTAGGTTCTACTCTCTTCACACACCTCAGAGGAGCTTCCCCAAACAGTTTGTCCCTTGTCGTCCTGTTCTTCAGGACCACTCAAGGCCCCTTCAGACTTGTGCCTGTGTCCCTGTAGGTCCCACATCCTTCGACACACTTCTTTCAACCCCAGGGACCACGCCCACTGTTCCCCAAACACAAAATCTGCACCATTCTGCATCCACGTCATCCCATCTGCCATCCCAGCCCCCAACCCCGACACACGGACTATTCATGCTTCAGGGCTCAGGGTCCCATTCCCATCCTGCTTTCCCTGACACTCCCAGGTGGATCCCAGTGCCTTCTCTATTGTGACATCTGGCTTGGGCCTCTCATGATGAATCTGTCACCAGATAACCTGTATCATAATTGTCCTTTTGTAATTTCCCATGAAATTTCTTACTGAATTTTACTCTATATCCCACATTGGTGTTTAGCTTGAGGGAACCTGGCCTGCAGCTCAGTAAATGTCTGTGGAATGCATGAAAACACTGTCATCAACAGAAAGTAAGGCCAGGAAGACCCAAACAGCAATAACGTGACTTTTCAGACAACTGCAGCAGAGCTCCTTTCTACAGGCTGGACCCCTCTGCCTTGCCACTCCTGCCCTCTGGTGGACACACAAGAACATCGCAGGAGGTAAAAATGGTAAAACAAGAAGATACCAAGCCTTTAGTAATCAATATGCAACTTAAAGGAACTATTTAAAAAGATAATGTACAGTTTCGCTTTTAGTACCCTTCCTGCAGATGAACTAGAAATACAGACGCTATTAAAAGACCTGAACGCACTGGAGAGTGAACAAAAGTAGGATTCTTCAAGAGATTAGACACCTGGAAGAATGGAATGGCAAGAGACTGAGTTATCTTTTTAAGAAAAAATAGCACTTAACCTAGAGCAGGCTCCAGGCAAGTATCTACGCAGGGTGGCTAAACTCCAGTGGAAAAATCAAGTCTTTCCGGCCTGAAGAACAAAAAGAGTTGGTGGAAATCAACCATTGGAAGCAAGGAAACAGTCCCCCAAAGAAAAGGGCCTGAGAGGGACCCATCCAAATACTGTATACTAACTCCTCCCAAATCCCGGACCAGCCCCTAACCCACACATCAATGCAGCAGGCTCAAGGCAACTCAGCTAAGGATAAAAAAACTGAACTGAGATTTGACCTGCTGCCCAAGAGTTTGAGTCTAAACAATTTCTCTGCCTATTAAAACAAAAACATTAACATTTTATAAATGAACCTAACAGAATCCAGAGTCTCTACAAGGTAAGATTTACAGTGTCTAGGTTACAATCCAAAATAACTCAATGAAGAATCAGTAAAATGTGACCCATTCTTAAAGGACAATCAACAGAGTCTAACTTCAAGATAACAAGGATTCAAAGCAGCTACTATACATGTGTTCAAGAACATGAGCAGAGAGGAAAAAAGATTGGAAAAAAAAAAAACAGAGCCTGAAACTTATAGGACAATATAAAAAAGTCTATCACCTGTAATTAGAATCCCAGAAGAAAAACAGGGTAGTAAAAAATGTGATGAAACAATGGCCAGAATTTCTCTAAATTTGGTGAATAATATCAAATTCAGAGAAAACCAAGCAGTAAAATACGAAAAAACTCACTCCTAGGCAAAATATCAAACTGCTGAAACCAGCCAGGATAAAGACCCAGAAAAATGACATATTACAATCTGAATCACACACGACTTCTCATCAGAAACTACAGAGGCCAGATTATACAGTGGAACGACATTTGCAAAGTGCTGAAAGAAGAGGGGGGAAAACCCCAAACTATTATCTCAGAATTTTACTCATTGAAAGAGGAGGCAAATATGTGAATAAGATCAATTAGACCAATAAATTCAATGAAAATATCCTTCAAGAATGGGGGGGAAAAAAAGCTATTTCTGATAAAAAGAAAACCTTCAAACTCATCACCAGCAGATCAGCAAAATGTTAAAGGAAGTTCTTGAGGCTGAAGGGCAACTGTATCAATTGGAAGGAATTACATACCAAATAACAGAGCATTGAAAATATTATATATGAGTAAATATAAACTTTTTTACTCTTAAAAAAATACACAAGTTTTAAGGCAAAAATTATTACCTTGTGAGGTTCTAATGCATGTAAATATTACATCCCATACATTAAAGTTGCAGGATACAAAATCAATATACAAAAATCAGTTGTTTTTTCATATACTAACAAACAATGAAGTATCATCAGAAAGAGAAAGTAAGAAAACAATACCATTTACAATTGCATCAAAAAGAATAAAATACCTAGAAACACCAAGGAGGTGAAAGAGTCATACACTTGAAAACTACAAGACACTGATGAATGAAATCAAAGACGACACATAAATGGGAAGATACTCCATGCTTATGGATTAGAAGAATTCTGTTAAAATGTCCATACCACCCAAAGGAAGCAGTCTCTACCAAGATTCCAATGGCATTTTTCACAGAAATAGAAAAAAACAATCCTAAAATTTGTACAGACCCACAAAGTCCTGAACAGCTAAAGCAATCCTAAGAAGAACAAAGCTGGAGGCACCGCACTTCCTGATTTCAAATTAGTTTACAAAGCTATAGTGATCAAAACAGTATGGTACTGAACCAGACACACAGATCAATGGAACACCATAGAAAGCCCATAAATAAACCTGTTCATATATGGTCAATTAATTTACAACAAAGGAGCCAAGAATATGCAATGGGGAAAGGACAGTCTCTTCAAAAAATGGTGCTGGGAAAACTGGACAGCCACATGCAAAAGAATGAAACTGGACCACAATCTTGTACCACACATAAAAATTAACTCCAAATGGATTAAAGGCTTGAATGTAAGACATGAAACCATAGGCAACAAGCTCCCTGACATCTGTCTTGGAGATGATTTTTTGGATTTAACACCAAGAGCAAAGGCAACAAAAGCAAAAATAAACAAGAGGGACCACATGAAACTAAAAAGCTTCTGCAGAACAAAGGAAACCATCACAAAATGAAAAGACAACCTACTGAATGGGAGAAAATATTTGCAAATCACATATCTGTAAGGGGTGAATATCCAAAATATACAAAGAACTCATACAACTCAGTAGCAAAAAAAAAAACAAACCCAATCAGATTTAAAAATGGTCAGAGGAACTGAAGAGACAGTTTTTCAAAGAAGACACACAAATGCCCATCAGGCACATAAAAAGATGCTCAATCTCACTAATCATCAGGGAAATGCAAATCAAAACCACAATTAGATATCACCTCACACCTGTCAGAAGAGATACCTGCACCCCCCCATGTTCATTGCAGCATTATTCACGATATCCAAGATATGAAAACAAGTTGTTTAACAGATGAATGGATAAAGAATGTGTAGTGTGTGTGTGTGTGTGTATATACATACACACACACACACACACACAAAATGGAATATTATTCAGCCACGAGAAAGAAGGAAATCCTGCCACTTGTGACAACATGGATGGACCTCGAGGGCATTATGCTAAGTGAAATAAGTCAGAGAAAGACAAATACTGGACGGCATCACATACATGTGGGAATCTAAAAAAAAAAGTTAAACTCATAGAAACAGAAAAGTGGTTGCAAGGGTACAGGGAAAATAGGGAGAGGTTGGTGAAAGGGTACAAACTATCACCTATTAAGATGAATAAAGATAAAACATAGTGACTGTGGTTGACAACACTGTATTGTACAACTGAAATTTGCTAACATGGTAGAAAAAAAAATTTGTGAGGCAATGGATGTGTTAATTAGCTAGATGGGGGACTCCTTTCACAATGTATATCAAATTACCATGATGTACACTTTAAGTATTTCATAATTTTATTTGTCAATTATACCTAAATAATAAAAAATTATATTATTACCTTGTGCTGTTCTAATGTATGTAAACATAATGCATATGCATTATATCTGTAGCACAAAGATGGTAATGAGAAAGTAACTGCATATTATATAAGGCAGCAGGAACATTAATTGTGACTAAAATATTAGGAGTATATTGTAATCCCAAGAAAAAACCATTTTAAAGAAAGAGATAAGCTAAAAAGCTGCAAGTTAAAATGGAATTCTAAACGATATTCAAAATAGCTAACACAGCAGAAACAGCAGAGGTATCCATCAACAGGGGCACAGACCAATCGGTAAACAGGCAGCCCTTGCTTTGCAAGGTTCGGATCATGTGCTATGGTCTGAATGTTTGGATCCCCCTAAAATTCATATACTGAAATCCTAATGTCCAGCGGGATAGAATTAGGAGACACGTGATTAAGTCATGAGGGTGGAGCCCTCATAAATGCCATTAGTGCTCTTATAAGAGACCGGGTGAGCTCCTTCACCCCTTCCACCACGTGAGGACACAGTGAGAGGATGCTGGCCCTCACTAGAACCCGACCATGCTGGCACCTTGATCTTGGACTTCCCAGCCTCCAGAACTGTGAGAAATAAATGCCTGCTGTTTATAAGTCACCCAGTCTGCTGTTAATCTGGAACAGACTGATACACCATGTACGGTGAGTTGAATAGTGGCCCCCAAAAGACAGGTCAAAATCCTAAGCCCTGCTACCTGTGAATGTGACCTTATTTGGAGAAAGGATCTTTACTGATGGAGTTAAGGATCTCAAGATGAGATCATCCTGGATTAATGGGAGGGTCTTACGAGAGACCCTTACACGAGTCAGAGGGGAGAGAAAAAGACACAGAGCAGACAAAGACAGAGACTGGAGTTACGCTGCGCCCAGAAGCCAGGAGAGGGGCCTGGAACAAATTCTCCCTCAGAGCCTCCAGGAGGAGCCACCCTTGCCCACACCTGGATTTTGGACTTCCAGCCTCCACAAGTGTGACAGAACAGATGTCTAGTGTTTTGAGCACCCAGTCTGTGGTAATGTTACGGCAGCCACAGGAAATGAATCCACCATGGTTTCGTTAAGTGCCACTGGTCCCCCAGCAACATGGTTCAAATTTCTGTCACCACAACACACAACTGTGAGTGACCATGTGAAGCACACACTGTCAGCTCTTCAGTCCAAACCACCACAGGAACAACACATGTGCACCATGGTCAGTGACTGACCATCTTAACTCTCCTCCCAAGTCTGTCGGTGAGTGGTCACTGTGCATCCGTTATTCAGTGGAGCTGTGTTGCCTCCTTGTTTCCCAGTGATACACCCACAAGACATTTTACAAAAACGGATAACTGAAAGAGGAAACTGGCCAACAAAGATAGGAGTGCAGCAAAGAAATGAAAAGTGGTAACACTGGAAGTGAAATCTGAATCCTCAACCCCTCCACCATATTCAACGCATCAGCAAATCCATCCCAGTTCTTCTAAACAGATCCAGAATTCGACCACTTCCCATCACCTCCATGCCTCCTGCCCTGGTCCAAGCCACTGCCATATCTCGCCTGGACTGTTGTAACAGCCTAACTGGTCTCCCCATTTCCACTTTTGCCTCCTCTTTCAATATATTCTCAGTGGTTCAGCCACAGTGATCCTTTCAAAATATATATCAGATCATGTCACTCCTCTGGTCAAAATCGTATGACGGCTGCCCACCTCAGCCAGAATAAAAAAGCTAGTCTATCCAATGACCTACAGAGCCCTACACAATTCACCCCACTCCCCCTGTCCTCGTCTCCAGTGTTCTCCCCACCTGCTTCTCTCGTCCAGCTCCTCCTTGCTGTTCCGAACAAGGCAGACACACTCCAGCCTCAGAGCTTTCTCTGCAGTGACAGTTCCCTCCCTCTGGAGTGTTCTTCTCAGTCACATGGACATGGCTCGCGGCCTTGCCTCCTCGAGGTCTCTGCTCACAGGTCGCCCTACTGTGTCCTCTGGGCTCCAATATGGAAACTACAATCCCCTCATTTCCTATCCCCATTCCCAGGCTTATTTCACTCCTTAGCCCCACCATCCAATAAACATTTTCCTATTTTCTTGTTTGTTTCTTATTATTCTTGTTTATTTTTTCCTTCAGTAGAATGTGAACTGTATGAGGGCTGGGATTTTTGTCTGATTTGTTTAATGCTCTATCCTCAGCAACTAGAAAAGGCCTATCAGATAGATCTTTCATCTCTATTTGTTGAACGAATGATCAGAGATAAAAAGGCTATCTCAGCACTACAAGCAGGACTTCTAGGGGATACTGCTCAGCTTAAGAACCATTAAGCAAGTCCACTTCACCACGGCCTTGCTTGCTCACCTCTGTGTCCCCAGAGCCCAGCATGCTGCCCGAGAGAAAGAAGACACTGAGTGGCCTCCCCACAGGGGAGGCCCTGCATGAAGCAAAGACAGAAGCAAGAGCCAGGCCCGCACCAGATCACGCTTGAGCGCAGAGCACTTACCCCATTCCCTGTTTGAAAGCTTCAATCAACTCGTTCTTTTTATTCTGATCTTCTACCCAATACACACTTGGAATTACAAACTCTGATATCACACGGCACTCTGGACAAGACCTGAAATAAGAATCAGGTTAGTAAGGGAGAGATTCAGTTACAAATCCTGTGCACACTCCACCACTAAACCTTGTGCTCAAATGCATGACCGCTCCAGATGTTTGTTTCCCACCCCAGAATTCTAAAAGGTACAAATGCAATCCTCTAACCGAATTTACTGTTGAAACATGTTCTTCTCAACAATAAAAAAAGACAACCTAATTTTAAAATGGGGAAAGGATTTGAGTAGGCATTTCTCCAAAATGGCCAATAAGCACAGAAAAAGATGTTCAGTACCATTAGTTATCAGGGAAATGCAAATCAAAACCATACTAAGGTATCACTTCACACCTGCTAGGATGGCTAACATCAGAAATCAAGACAACTAAGTGCTGGCAAGAATGTGGAGAAACTGGAATCCTCCTATGTTGCTGATGGGGATGTAAAATGGTTCAGCCACTTTGGATGGCAGTCTAGCAGTTTCTCAAAATGTTAAACACAGAGTTTCCATATGCCCAGCAACTCCACTCCTAAGGGTATACCCAAAAGTTCTGAAAATAGTATTCATTTTCAATAAATAATACACATGTTCATAGGCACACTAGCCATAATAGCCAAAAGGTGGAAACAACCCGAATGTCCATCAACTGATGAATGCATAAACAAAATGTGGTCTAGCCATACAACAGAATACTATTTATAGTCACTATAAAAGGAGTACTGAGCCATGCTACAATATGGGTGAGCTCTGAAAACATGCTGAGTGAAAGAAGCCAGACACAAAGGCCACATATTGTATGATTCCATTTATATGAAATGTCCAGAACAGGTAAATTCATAGAGAAAGAGGAGATTAGTGGTTGCCAGGGGCTGGAAAGAGGGATGAACAGGCAGTGACTGTAGGTAGAGGTTTCTTTTTAAGATGATGAAAATGTTCTAAAATTAGACTATAGTAACAACAGCTGCACAACTCTGAACACATTTAAAAAAACCCCTCTGAATTGTACATTTTTATCTCAATAAAGCTGTTATTTTACCATACGAATGTGTAACTTCAGGCAAGTTACTTGACCTCACCATATCTGAGTTTCCCTATACATAACATGAGAATGATGATCAAGGGTCTCTGAGAGAATTACGACTTAATGTATGTGAAGTTTCTGACAGTACACAGCACGCAGTAACTTCTCACTATGACTTAGCTTTTCTCCCACCCCACTGTGGAATTTAAGGATCCTATGATGTTATGTGTAAGTTATCTCTCAATAAAGCTGGGGGATAAAACCCTGTGTTGGCTCACTGAGTACATCCCATGTTATCAGACATAACGTGAAATGTGTTACATGCACTATTCCATTTAGTCCTCAAATAAGCCCTACGTTACAGATTAAATAAAAAAAGGCAGTCGGCCTACGGGCGGACCACCAGTAACTGTGCCAGAGTCAAATGGGCCTTCTCACACAGAGGATCCCTGCTGAGTGTCCCCCCAACACCCTAAATGCCTGGCAGGAATTGTCACCCGTGTTTTAAAGGAAAAGGCAGTTGGGCTCAGGGAAGGTCTGCGACTTGCTCAAGTCCCTGCTCAAGGACTCACCACTCACCTGTGGAGGACAAGGGAAGGCTTCCCTGTGGATGGAAGCAGATCCCAAATCAAACCTTCTCCCAGATTGTATAGGTAAGACCCCTGCTGCACTTACTTGATGATTGGGTTCTCAAACTGCTTGGCACACCTCCACTGCCGGATGCAAGATAGGCAATACGTGTGGTTGCAGTTGGAAAGGATCCCGAACCTCCGCTCCGAGGCTGACGCCTTCTCGAGGATAACCTCCATGCAGATGCTGCACACTTTGTCCTGACTCGCCTGGAACGCAAAGGCCTTCTCCATCTCGTGTTCGAATGTTGACATGCAGATCTGAAGTACAGGGAGGGAGGAAGGAAACCTTTGGTTCTGGGCTGGGGAGTGGTGAGAGCCTGGAGTGACTGCCGGCCACACGGTACAACCAGGATCGGGAGGGAATGGGCACTGTGGCTGCTTCAGGCAGGTCTCTCAAGACCACCACTGGCTTGCCCCCCTGCTTGTCGGCACTGCTCCACGGTCACTTCCAATTTAAAGCCGAGACCAGAGGCCCAAGAAGATTAGAGGGCCACTGTGGGGTCAAGGAGGTCCCAAAGACTGGGACCCTGGTCTCCTTGCCCCTCTGGGTACCGCCTTTCCCAACACCAACACCAGAAATGCCAAATAACCCTTAATCTAAAACATCAGGCTGACAGGCCAGGGTCAGAGGTCAGCAGCATCACTTCTTCCTACGAGAACCAGTTACTGAACGAATCCCTTCACTCAGGAGGCAGGTGAACAGAGCATGTCCCCCGCTTAGCACCACGCATCAGGCACCAGAATCAATGCAAAGGACCTAGGACCCAGGCCCTGGCACAGTGGACGCACACTCAAGCCGAACCCACAGCACAGCACCCGGATGTCATGTCCCTGGGGAGGAGGGAAGCTCTAACCTGTGCTCACCTGAACACCCGCCGGGAGACGGCAGAGGGTTCAGACAACCTCCACAGCCCTGTGCTGAGCAGAAGCCTGCACAAACACGGGAGCCTAATGACCTGCAAGGTCCCTTCCGACACTGAACTCCTCAAATTCTCCAGAACTCGGCCTGGCTGGCCAGGTACAGAATGCAGGTATTACTGGCAGAAAGATGCTTACAGAAATACCGATTTTGTCACTTAGTGCACTTCAAATTCCTTAAAACGACTTCACATAAAGGCTCGCAACTGTACCTTCTCATGAGCTTTCCTTTGCTCTGGGTCGAACGGGTGCAGGACTTGTAACCTACAGATTTCACAAACTTCCCCATGCAGGTAGACACAAGCATCCCCAAATCGGCACTCCCCGGCAGCTGCGTAGGGGCACAGCTGCTGCTCGCTGCTGTAGGAGCTGCTAGCTTCTACGTTGTCGAGACCACTCCTGATTGCTTCTAGGTAGGAATGCGGCTTCAGCTCCGGGCTGTTCTGCGGGTCGCTGCAGCCTCCGGGATTACTCACCACACTTGGGCAAGTCTTTTCTTCAGCCATGCCAGAGAGATCTTAAAATAAAACACACAGCACACACACACACACACACACACACACATGAAAACTGGCCCAACCTTTCTGGTAAGCAATCAGTCAAAACCTGACAAATTAACCCTGACTTTGGGAATTTCACTCTTGGGATGTATGGAAAAAAACAGGCCAAGAGGGGAAAAATAAAAGGAAAAAATGTTCAGAGTGATATTACTTAGAATCATAATAAAAAACAAAAAAACATAATTGGCAACATAGGGAAATAGCAAAGCAGACCATGATATATTTATATAAAATAACACTAATGTTCCTTTTTAAAAATGGCAAGTATGGAAATCTCAACACATGGACCAGTTACACTTAAAAAAAAAATTTTTAAAGAAAACAAAGTATAAGTCAAAAGGAATTCAGAATGAGGTCAATAGAATACAGTGGTTTCCTTTTTACCAGTAAAGTCACCAATCTTTTTAAAGTGAAGGAGAATGAAAATCTGGAGCAAGTCTCTGGGTCCTGAGGCCAGAGTCAGACTGTCCTTCGGCCACCCACCCGCTTCTCACACGGGAGCTGCTGCGTACCCATCAGGCTTCTAACATTTTCCGAGGGGATATAGCTGACGGGATGGACTTATTGTGTGCTTAGGATGGGATCTGCCTATCATGTGCTGAACATATGATGTTATACGTCAGGACACGAGCAGAGACGAGGACACACACGGACACGAGGCCTAATGCGTCATCTGAATGCTCTGCAGCCAGATGAAGCCTGTTCTCAGGACCGTTCTGGGTGTGAGGTTAGGACCCCCTTTGACAAGAGAAGGCCAAGGAAAGCAAGAGTGCTGTTCAAAAAGGCAATAGAAGGATTCTGCTCACTCACTTCGGTCTCTAAGTACCAGTGTCCTCTTTTCACGTTTCCCAGGCTCATGTAACTTAGTTTTCACGATTGATGCAGTGAGGTCAGAAGGAGGGTGAGGACTGTGGAAACCCAGGGAGGGCACCCCGTGGGGAACAGTGCCCATGGCCCCACCAGCTGCAGCAGAGGGCCTCGTGTGATCGTATCTGAACAAAACACACAGCAGATGCATTACGGACACACCACACGCACATACCTCCCGCATTCCCCAGACCTGGAACATCCCTCCTTCTGCTCAGTCGTTTCCCGTATTTTAATGGGTAAAAATCTCATCAATTAGTAAGAACTGCCTGGCAATTCAGAGTGAGTAGTACACTGCTGTCTATCACCTCCACTTAAGTGGGACAGATGTACCGCCCAGACCACACAAAGAGAGCCCGACGGTTCCGGAGATGCTGACTGACTGGCTTGTCCTGGACTGTCTCTTGGGGGCGCCCACTGGCAGGGGGAGGGCAGAGTGGGCCAACTTCCCACATCCCAGGCAGCACAGAGGAAGGACTGAAGGGAGCTCTGCAGCCCAGGAAAGCAGATCAGCCCTTCACGACAACAGCACAGGAACAGGTTCTGGAATGTTCTCCTGTCTAGAAGTTACAAAACTTGCCTACAGATGTCAGTAAAAAAGGAAGATTCTACATGCTCATAAATGTTCATTGCACTCATAGCAAAAAACTGGAAGCCCCTTAACTATCTAATACAGGGATAGTTAATAAAATGATGGTACGTCAACGTGATGAAGAATTATAAAGTTACAGTTAAGACAAAGTAGCAGCACTGGAAGGAGCTTATGACATGGTAAAAAAAGGCAAGACAGAAAATCTTAGGTATACTGTGAGGGCAAATTTATGACTATAGACTCATAAGAAGAGGCATGAAAAGTGACTTTGAAAAATTAAAATTATTTTAACGGTACTAAATTTGAGGTTTCAAAATTATTTTTGTAACATTACTTTTAAACTAAAGTTTTCCCATCATCAAGACCCAGGATTTAAATCCCTGAAGGTAGTGAACTCAGTGCAACAGCTGGCGACAGAAGCGGGTTCTTGCCTGCAACGAGTTCCGTAGGCGCAACAGCCCTTCTGGTAGTATTTGCAGATGGTAGATGGCTTGCTGTTTGCCAAGTCATGTGAGAACAGGCACTGGTTTCCTTCCCGACACACACCATGCATAAAATACCTGATGAGACAAGCAGAGGCATAAAACTTTTAGAAGCACACTTTGCTTTGTAAAATCACCAAATTCTTGAACCCAGTATATAAACACACACTGTGCATATACTATGTATCAAGGCTCTCCTGGGCACTGCAGGTACACTTATGTCCTTGTCTCTAAGACAGTGATTTTAGATGCACCACATCTATTTCAATGACAGCTTTTCTGGAAGACAAATGATCCCATGCATTTCTGTCTTAAGATATATCCTCTTGATTTAAGATATGCCACATACGTAAAATGTGAGCCTCATGACTGAGAAAATGCACACTGAAAGACTGCTCTGTTCTCATGGATTTTAAAGGGTATGGTTGTAAAGGAGTCAGAGACCTGGGCTCAAGATCTAGCTGTGCCACGTGTAAGCAAGTCACAAAACCAACTTCCCTGGGCCTTCCTACCTTTACCTATAAAACGAAAATTACACTGCCTACTCTACTATAAACTGTGGTGAGGCTCAAGTAAGATAGTGGAGCACCAGGAGACACATATAAGAATGTTCCACTAAGTTGTCCAATTCTGGCCCTGAAAGAACAACTGGGAGGCATTCTAGTTCTGTCCAGCCAGAGCAGAGAGGCCTGGCTGAATACTCAGAGGAAACTGTAGAGGGACATGCCTTGGCATTAAGGGTAAACAAGTCCCCAAATAAAGAGATTTTAGACCTGCCCTAATAAAGTTTTTAAAAAAAAAACAAGCTTCAAAACGATCTAGCTGATAGCAAATAACTTATTGTCAGCTAAAACAAACTTTAACATTCTTTGAAGGAAGACAAAAAAATCCAAATGCTCAAAAACACTCACAATGTTCGGCATCCAATCAAAAATTACTAGACATACCAAAAAGCAGGAAAATGTGACCCATAACCAGGAGAAAAATTAGTCAATAACAGGAATGACAGATGATGGACTCAGCAGACAAGGACTTTAAAACCAGCTATGACAGGCTATCATCAAAAAATCCACAAACAATAAATGCTTGAGAGGGTGTGGAGAGAAGGGAACCCTCTTGCACTGTTGGTAGGAATGTAAATTGGTGCAGCCACTAACGGAGAACAGCATGGAGGTTCCTTAAAAAACTAAAAACAGAGCTACCATATGACCCTGCAATCCCACTCCTGGGCATATGTCTGGAGAAAAACATGGTCCAAAAGGATACATGCACCCCAATGTTCATTGCAGCACTGTTTACAATAGCCAAGACATGGAAGCAACCTGAATGTTCATCGACAGAGGAATGGATTAAGAAGATGTGGTACATACATACAATGTAACATTCTCAGCCATAAAAAAGAATGAAATAATGCCATTTGCAGCAACATGGATGGACCTAGAGATTGTCACACTGAGTGAAGTAAAGTCAGACAGGGAAAGAGAAATATCATATGATATGGCTTATACGTGGACTCTAAAAAGAAATGATACAAATGAACGTATTTACAAAACAAAACAGACTCACAGACTTAGAGAACGAACTTATGGTTACCAGGGGGGAAGGGTGGAGGGAAGGGATAGTTAGGGAGTTTGGGACTGACATGTACACACTACTATATTTAAAAAGGATAACCAACAAGGACCTACTGCATAGCACAGGGAACTCTACTCAATGTTATGTGGCAGCCTGGATGGGAGAGGAGTCTGGGGGAGAATGGATACACGGATAGGGACGACTGAGTCACTTTGCTCTGCACCTGAAACTATCACAACATTGTTAATCGGCTATACTCCAATATAAAATAAAAAGTTAAAAACAAAACAAAAAAACCCAGCTATTACATATATGTTTTATATAACCCAGCTATTACAGATATGTTCTATATGCTGAAGATTTTAAGGAAAACACAAAAATAACATGGGAAGAAATGGACGATATAAAAAAGAACCAAATGGAACTTTTAGAAGTGAAAACTACAATACATGAAATGAGAATTACATTGTAATGGCAGATTAGACACTATATAAGAAAATCTCAGAAAACTTGAAGACAAAGCAATAGAAACTATCCAAACTAAAGTACAAGAAGAAGAAAGAGAAAGAACAGATTTTTGCTTCCAGCTTTGGAGGAGCATGGAACCTGCCCTTCCACTGTGAAAAACTAGAAAACAGAACAAAATATATGAAACAACTGCTTTCAGACATGGACAAAAGGCAACACAAGACTGGCCCTTGAAGAGAAGGAAAACAAGGGAGGCGAGCCTGGCTTTCTGCCTTGAGGCATATTTTGGACCTTGGTGCAGGGAGGGGAACCCCAAGCAGAGCACTGCTGTCTTGCTGAGGTGAAGAGACAGAAACTGGAGTTCAAGGAGGCTGAGGAAGGCTCTTTAAAAAGCTTGTAAATAGAATCACACATGCACGATCAATTAACTTTTGATAAACGCTGTCAAGGTAATTCAACAAATGATGCTGGACCCAGTATCTATATGGAAAAACAAAAACCAAAAAACCTCAAACATTACATGTCTGCGGATGTTCCCCAATATGAATGAAGTATACAACATAACCTGCCATGTATCCTAGCCAAAAACATTTAACTTGAATCCAACAAAACTTCAGATCTAACTTCTAGTTTATAGGAAATACAGGGGGATTGGGAACAAGCTAAAAGACCTCATGAGGAAGCAACCAGATAAATACAAAAGAAGAGGCAGTATGTGGGCCAGATCTCTTTACCAAGGAAGTGTCATGGAAAAAAAATAGGGGGGGGGGGGGGGCCTGGGTTTGGAAAATGATTTGGTGGTTTCTTAAAAACTTAAACATAAATTTACCATATGACTCAACAATTCCAGTCCTAGGTGTTTACCCAAGAGAAATGAAAACATATGTTCACACAAATATGTGTATAATATGTGAATGTTCATAGCAACATTATTCATAATAGTCAAAAGGTGAAAACTCTGACAATTCCATCAACTGGTGAACAGATAGATAAAATGTAATATATCCATACAACGGGATATTATTTGGCAATAAAAAGGAATGAATAATGATACATGCTACAAGGATGAGATGCAAACACATTCTAGTAAGTGAAATAAGTTAGACACAAAAGGACGCATGTTGCATGAATCAATTTATAAGTAGTGTTTAAAAAGGGGCAAATCTATAGGAACAGAATGGTCCTTATAAAGACTATTATACAGCCTATATAGGCTACATATAGACACAGTCCCTACATATGGTATGTAAATTATACTTCAATAAAGCTGTTAAAAGAAGAAAATTTAAAAAGGAGGAAACTGCACTAGATTAGTAGACAGAATATAAGGTATGTAATAACCAATGCAATATTTGGCCCTGGATTATATTCTGGTTTGGACAAACCAGCTGTAAGAAACATTTGTGGGACAAATGGGGAAATCTGAGTACAGACTAGGTATCAGATAATTTACTGACATGGAAAGTTGAAGATGATTAACTGAGAAAAGCATATTATATAACAGAATATACAGTAAAATGGTGTAGCCGCTATGTAAAACAGTACAGCGGTTCCTCAAAAAATTAAAAATAGAATTACCACATGATTCAGCAATTCCACTCGAGTATATACACAGAAGAACTGAAAGCAAAAACTCAAGTATTTGTACACCCCTGTTCATAGTGCATTATTCACAGTAGCCAAAAGGTGAAAACAATCCAAGCGTCCATCAGAGGATGAATGGATAAACAAAATGTGGTCTACACATACAATGGAATATTACTCAGTCTTAAAAAGGAAGGAAAGTCTGACTTGTGCTACAACAGGGATGAACCTTGAGGATGTTATGCCAACTGACGGAAGCCAGACACAGAAAGACAGCACTGTGTGATTCCACTAATGAGAGGTGCTTAGAATAGTCAAATTCACAGAAAGAGGGAGGAGAATGGGTGTGGTCAGGGTTTGGGGGAGGCAGAATGAGGAGTTAGTGTATAAAGGGGACACAGTTTTAGGTTGGGAAGATGAAAAGAGTTCTGGAGGTGGATGGTGGTGATGGCTGCACAACAGTGTGAACGTACTTACTACTCCTTAACTGAACACTTAAAAATGGTTAAGAGGGGCTTCCCTGGTGGCTCAGTGGTTGAGAATCCGCCTGCCAATGCAGGGGACACGGGTAAGAGCCCTGGTCCGGGAAGATCCCACATGCCGCGGAGCAACTAGGCCCATGAGCCACAATTACTGAGCCTGCGCGTCTGGAGCCTGGGCTCCGCAACAAGAGAGGCTGCGATAGTGAGAGGCCCGCGCACCGCGATGAAGAGTGGCCCCCGCTCGCCGCAACTAGAGAAAGCCCTCGCACAGAAACGAAGACCCAACACAGCCATAAATAAATAAATAAATACAATAAAAACAAATGGTTAAGAGGATAAATTTATGTTATGTACATTTTGCAATTAAAAAATTTTAAAACAGCAGTACAGTACGCTCTCATTTTGGTAAACACTAACTACACACACGCACACATCTGCATTTTAACAATGTGGAAAGACAGACAATAGCCTTTTTAAGAGTGGCAATCCTTGAGGGTAAGGCATATGGTATTTTTTTTTTAACATCTTTATTAGAGTATAAATGCTTTACAATGGTGTGTTAGTTTCTGCTTTTTAACAAAGTGAATCAGTTATACATATACATACATCCCCATATCCCCTCCCTCTTGCGTCTCCCTCCCACCCTCACTATCCCACCCCTCTAGGTGGTCAACAAAGCTCCCAGCTGATCTCCCTGTGCTATGCGGCTGCTTCCCACTAGCTATCTATTTTACATTTGGTAGTGTATATATGTCCATGCCACTCTCTCACTTTGCCCCAGCTTACCCTTCCCCCGTGGTATTTTCTTATTTTTGTTGATCTGTACTTTCTAATATTTCTACCATGAACATATACTGCTTTTGTAATAGTAAATGGTTGCTTTAGTTTTAAAAAATTATGAAGGGCTTCCGTGGTGGCGCAGTGGTTAAGAATCCGCCTGCCAATGCAGGGGACACGGGTTCGAGCCCTGGTCTGGGAAGATCCCACATCTGCCGCGGAGCAACTAAGCCCGTGCACCACAACTACTGAGCCTGCGCTCTAGAGCCCATGAGCCACAACTACTGAACCCGCACGCCACCTACTGAAGCCTGCGTGCCTAGAGCCCGTGCTCCGCAACGAGAAGCCACCGCAACGAGAAGCCCGTGCACAACGAAGAGTAGCCCCCACTCGCCACAACTAGAGAAAGCCCGTGCATAGCAACAAAGACCCAACACAGCCAAAAATAAATAAATTTATTTTTAAAAAATTACAATAAGTATCGAATACTGGAGAGAGTATGGTTTAAAAAAAACGCATAGGGGGCTTCCCTGGTGGCGCAGTGGTTGAGAGTCCGCCTGCCAGTGCAGGGGACACGGGTTCGAGCCCTGGTCTGGGAAGATCCCACATGCCGCGGAGCAACTAAGCCCGTGTGCCACAACTACTGAGCCTGCGCGTCTAGAGCCTGGGCTCCGCAACGGGAGAGGCCGCGACAGTGAGAGGCCCGCGCACCGTGATGAAGAGTGGCCCCCACTCGCCACAACTGGAGAAAGCCCTCGCACAGAAACGAAGACCCAACACAGCCAAAAATAAATAATAAATAAATAAATAAATAAATTAAAAAAAAAACAAACAAACACATAAACGCTCAGTACAATACCTATCTCACAGTGGGTACCCCCAAAGTTCAGCTCTTATTAAAGTTTAGTAAAAAATGCTGCCGATTAAGCTGACAGTTACAAGAGGGACCTGTGCCTTATCACAACGCACGCATAGGGCTGAGGAGTCAGTCCATGGACCGAGGCAGAGAGAAGGGGGCGCGGGCCCAGGGGCTGCCTAGCCAAGCAGTCTACAGAATGCCCGGGTGCCGATGGGCGGGAGGAGCAGGCGCCAGAAGCACACAGAAAGGCAGGGAAGGGAGGCCCCATGAGGGCGCGGCAGGCCTGCTGAGACAGATGGCGGATCAGGCCTGACTGGGGCAGCTGGAATACTGATGAGTGCGCCTCCCAATAGGGGACAAGGGGCCCAAGTCAAGCCCTGAGACACATTAAACCCCCTTCCTAGGCCTCTTGCAGAAAGGCCACTGGAGCTGCAGGGCGAAGACAGACAGGAGAGGCTGGAAGTGTAGGTGAGAGGAGCCCGTCAGGAGGTTGCTCTGTAAAGGGGCTTGTTCTGTGAACCCATGTTTTAACTTAAAAAATATACTATGGAAAGTCTCAAACATATACAAAAGCAGACAGTGGTAGGGTAACTCCCAAGATGTTCCCACACCAGCTTTCACCTTATCACCTCCCAAGCACTCTGGTTTCACCCATTTCTCCCCTCTCCCGTATGGCTGTGACAGTTTATCTTTTTAAAGAGGGATAACACATACCTCTTGAATGAAGACTTTGGGGCAAGGAGGGCCCTCCCTCCCTCTGAACAAGTATGTTATCAGAAATATATGAAATGTGTTATCAGAAATATATGAAATGAGCAAAAATACAACAGCTCCAACGAGCAGTACCATCAGTACTCTGTCTAGCACTTTCACTTCTTTATCTCACTTAATCCTGACACTACTCTGAGGAATATTAGCTCTATACCCATGGTGCAGACAGGAAAGCTGAGGCTCAGAGAGGTGTGATGACTTAGAGAAGATCTAATTGCTGAGTAGGGGACCTCAGCTCCGTTCTTCCCAAGCCCTGACCTTTTCCCACCAAAACTGATTTTCCTGTCACTCTGCCTCTGTCCATACCGTGGCCCCTTTCTACAACACTGTACCCCATCTTTCACTGTACTTAACTGTGATAACCCACCTTCCTTCAAGACCAGCACGAGTCCTGGCTGGACCAAGAAACCTTCCCACCCCTCCAGCCCACAGTGTGCTTTCCTGGCAGCTCCACGGTATAGTGCTTCCCAACTTGGGGCCCCTGACCCAAGAGAGCTGGTGCTCTTGAACACATGGTTGGGAACATCTGTTAACACCATACACAAAAATAAACTCGAAATGGATTAAAGACCTAAATGTAAGACTGGAAACCATAAAACTCCTAGAGGAAAACATAGGCCGAACGCTCTTTGACATCAATCGTAGCAATATTTTTTTGGATCTGTCTCCTAAGGCAAAGGAAATAAAAGCAAAAATAAACAAACTAAACATAAAAGCTTTTGCACAGCAAAGGAAACCATCGACAAAATGAAAAGACAACCTACTGAAGGGGAGAAAATATTTGCAAATGATTTGATAAGGGGTTAATATTCAAAATATATAAACAGCTCATACAACTCAACATCAAAAAAACCCAAACAGCCTGATAAAAAAGATGGGCAGAAAACGTGAATAGACATTTTTCCAAAGAGGACATGCAGCTGGCCAACAGGCACATGAAAAGATGCTCAACATCACTAATCATCAGGGAAACGCAAATCAAAACCACAATGAGAGATCACTTCACACCAGTCAGAATAGCTATCATAAAAAAGAACACAAATAACAAATGTTGGTGAGGATGTGGAGAAAAGGGAACCCTCCTACACTGTTGGTGGGAATGTAGATTGGTGCAACCACTGTGGAAAACAGTACATACATTTCCCAACCAACTAAAAAGAACCACCATATGACCCAGCAATTCCACTCCTGGGTGTATAAAAAAACCCTGCAAAACACTAATTTGAAAAGATACATGCAAAACACTAATTTGAAAAGATGCATGCACCCCAATGTTCACAGCAATATTATTTACAATTTCCAAGATGTGGAAGCAACCTAAATGTCCATCAACAGAGGAATGGATAAAGAAGATGTGGTATACGTATATACAACGGACTACTACTCAGCCATAAAAAAGAATGAAATCTTGCCATCTGGAGCAACATAGATGAACTTGGAGGGCATTATGCTAAGTGAAATAAGTCAGACAAATACTGTATGTTATCACTTATATGTGGAATCTAAAAAATATAACAAACTAGTGAATGTAACAAAAAAGAAGCAGACTTACAGATACAGAGAACAAACTAGTGGTTACTGGTAGGAAGAGGGAAGGGGGGAGGGGCAATATAGGGGTAGGGGGTTAAGTAGAACAAACTATTAGGTATAAAATGAGCTACAAGGATATATTGTATGACATGGGGAATATAACCAATATTCTATAATAAATATAAATGGAGTATAATCTTTAAAAACTATGAATCACTATATTATATACCTGTAACTTATATAATATTGTACATCGAGTACACATCAAGGGGAAAAAAAAAAAAAAAAGCCTGGGAATAACTTGAGGAAGACACAGCTGGAACATCACTAAATGCGACAGAACACAGAAAGCCTAAACCTAACCAATTATGTGGTTCTGCCTGGAACTGGAGAACGGTTGACAACGTTCAAACATTGGGAAACATAGTGGACTCTAAGGAAGGTCAGAAGGCCCGGACTGTCCTTCCCAGAGAAAGGGTACCAGAGAACATGGGTGGCAATTCGTGCTGCACCTCGGCCCTACAATGGGCCTGGGAGGCTGCTAGGCTGCTGAGCTGGAGGCCACAAGTTTTTAAGCCCTTCCCTCCCTCCTTGCTCCCTAAGCATACTTCCAACTTTCTCCACCTATCTCCCCAAAAGCAGAAGTGCTGACCAGGCCCACCTGACAATTTCTTTTCACCCAGTAAATGTTAGAAGGGTATTCTACTTCATGTGTCAGTGTCTACTGAGTTTGGGTAGCATGAGCCACCTCTAAATACACCAACAGAATCCAATTTCTGAGCCTACAAAGATGACTGGACCTGTGATGTAAGTGACTATACTAAGGTGGTGTCCTATAGGGTCTTTTCTAGGTGGTCAGTTATGCTTTTCCCAGGCAACACCCCCTGGGAGTCTTCCACTAAATCAGAGATTGTGTAGTAACTTGCTATAAGGCTGCTGTAGATTTACTTAAAAAGAAAGAAGGCTCAGAAGCTGGCAAACGAAGGGTATTCTTGTTAGAAACTTAAAAAAAAAAAGTCTATATGAAAAGAATCTTGTCACAATACTGATTTAAAAAGTATGCAGAAGAGTTAACAGAGCAGGTCTGAGTCTGCTTACGAGGCAAGGTCCTGCTTATAGCACCTGGGACTCGGCTGGTAAACAGTTCCCTACACTGATATAAACTGTCTCTAAGTGATGAAAGTGGCTCACTGTGCCTATACTGTGTACAATGTGGTTTACGCTGAACATCTGCTTTCCTTCTGGGAGCCTGGTCTGGGTACATGCTAGGCAGAGGGTGACCGTCCAGGGCACTGGATCTCTAGCAGGCTTCGCTGGGCACATGTTGCTGCTGCATTTCTGCTGCAGGAGGAAGAGTGTGCTGTGACCCTTTATGCGAGGAAGTGAGGGCAGGAAGCCTGCACACGGGCTCCTCCAGATGCCGCCTGAGTCCTTCTCCCTTGTGATCCATCTGTGACTCCTCACTACTCACTGTGATAAAGCTTAGCCTCGAGTACGACTAGGCGCTAAGTCCCATGGGTCATTCTAGCCAATCACTAGCTGTAGGGGTGGCCTTGGGATCCTGGACACGGAAGTTTATTACGCTTCTAAGCAGTTTGGTAATTCTTCTTGAGAAATGCTACTCAACACTGTGACATTATTCCAATCATCCTCAACTATGGTAATCTTTGAAGGTATGAAAGTAGAAAAACAACAAAAAAAAATAATAAAGAAAATCAGTGCCAAGAGCCAAATCCAATTATCAGGATTAGTAAACTCATAAAGAGTGGAAGAGAACAAGTTCAAACTGGTTACATAAACAGTTTCACCAAAGAGAGATCTAACAAATACTTCATTAATAATTTCTTTTGGAGAACTAGACAAGATTTCCTGAAAGAATCAGGGTAAGAGACTACCAGAGCTCCTCTACCAGATACTACCTGTTAACCAGGCGTGCAAGAGGAAAGACGTTCAGCGGTGGTCCTGCAGATGCCTTTTATAATTCTACCGTCTCCCATAAGTCCCATTCAGAAAACTTGCCTTCCAAACCGCACTAATTATCTTTCCCATCAAAAATCCAAAATATTTAACCACCACCTAAAGCTTCCTAGTTTTGTCACTTATAAGCTGGTGACTTCATGCAAGCCATTTCACTTCTGTAAGTGACTGAGCTGAAATTTTAAAAGGTTCAAAAATAACTTCTAGGCCACCATCACTGCCTTCAAGAAAGGTGAGTGTGAAACAAGTGTTATAAGAGGTGGAGCCAGCCAGCGCTATTTCTGTAGCATATGTCACCACTTCCACTCCCCAGTGACAAACACAAAACTCCCTAGAGTGCATCCTGCCTGTCCTTCGGGGCATCTTTATCATCCGCTTACAGAGATTCCTCAGCATCTAGGTTATACTAAGCTTAATCCAGGCCTCTTTCATGTTACACCCTGTAATAAATTTCCAACTGCTCACCCTTCCCTATGGCCAAACCATCCCTTATATCTTCCTAGAGGGAAGACTGAGACTCGAGCTGGGGAGGAGTGTGGGCTGTTGCTAGTATGAGGGGGGAAGTGCATGGCTGGAGACTCAGAGCAGGGAGATTCTTTCTAGGGGACACTCCAAAGTCATCTGTTATCCTGGGTGACCCCGAAGACCGTTTCAGATGGCGTGGCTATTATATGCTGCAAAGGATATGAGGTTCACTACTGGCCACAGAACGGCCAGCAGCTCTCGCTGTGCCTGAGGGCTGAACCAAACAGAATCAATCTGGTTTCTTGCAGGTCTTTCAATGGTGCCTGCCTCTAGCAAAACACTTTTGCAAATCGTTTCCAGGTATATGGGTAATTTGCATTCTCAGTGTCACCTTCCTTTATGTTTTCGCACATAATTTCACAGACTTAAATTTTATGGCTGTACTGCTTGTGACAAAAGATCCATCAAGGGGGAACACAGCTAATGCGAGGCATGGTGGGAGGCTTGAAATAACTGGTAAGAGGTGGGGATGGAATAAAGTACAGTGTAGTGGTTAAAGGAAGACTCTGAGGTCAGAGAGCTTCCTGTGACCTTGAGCAAATTATTTAAATCTCCAAACCCGTTTCCCCATCTGTAGTATGATATAATTGTACTTCACAGACTGCATGTCAGTGCTTAGCCTAACACACCATAAATGCTCTTAGGATGGTTAGTCGTTGTTATCTAATCTCTTAACCAAGGCTGCTGGTTAGGCATTACTATCCCAATTTTACAGATAAAGAGACTGTGATACCAGAATCAGAATCCAGAACTGCCCGAGTCTGGAGCTCAAGCTCTTCCTACCACTCACTGGCCACAAGATGCCCCATATTTTGTGACTTTCAATGAGTCAAAAGCTCTAGGCCCGACTCTCAGGAAACTGTAATTCTAGGTCTTGTACTACTGATTATAAAACAAAGGGACCTCTATCACATTGAGGAGGAGGACAAACAAACTGGTTACCAAGCAATAATAAAGGCCTGCACCAGGGCTTTGAAAACAGACTGGAAGACATAGGGAGATGGTTTGGGAAAACCATCAGCAAAAAAGGATCCCCAGATTGAGATTCTGGATAGAGTGGAATGTCAAGAAATCAGGGGAGCTGACTGATAGCACAACTGTGTGAGCGGCCATTCTTGCATTCCAGGCAATAAATATGGAGTGTCTTTGTCATTAAGTCTGGGAATCCTAGCATTTCACATCCATCTCTCTGAGAGAAATAATTCGTATTAGAATGGAAGCAAAACAAACTCTCTGTCCAGCTGACATTCAGAATAAGCAAGTATATCACATCCCACAGCAAGGAAAACAAACCAAAAAACAGTTTGCACCCTGACATAAACCAAAAACAGCAGACCACCCAGTTTAGATCTGGTCCCCCAAATAAATCATACCTGGGTTATTTCATGTAAGTTACCAATGTGTGGAGATATGACTTCAGTGAATAAGATAATCAAGTGAGAAAAGCTTTCCCATCACGAGCACACTAACGTAAACCTGGTACTCTTGGTAATATGGCCGTTTTTCCTGTTTAAATATGTGTTCTGTTTTTTATTTGGCGAGGCAGCCCTTGTGAGGTCCAACTCCTTCACATCCCTTTGCAAGTAACCTTTACTTTCCTTATGGTTTTGGTTGAGTTTTCCTTTCATATGAGCATATTAAAAGCTTTGAAAATTCCTGTAGTAAAGAAACTTTAATTTAGCATTTCTGAAACTTATCTGGGAGCCATAGGGTCTACAAGAGCATAAATTCTGATGCCACATATCTGCCACCTGGAAGCTGAATAACCTTGGCAAGTCACTTCAATGCCGAGGCTTGCTTTTACGATCTGTGGAATGGTGCATGTTGCTGGATTACTTGCGACACGGCTGTAAAGAACCTCAAAGAGCACCCAGCACACTGCAAGCCCCTGCAACGAACAACAGTTAGTACTTAAACAGAATTGATCCCCTCCCAGTGTTCCAACCCACTCTAGTTTCTCTGCACCAACTTCCTGCAGGACACCCCTATTTGGGAAAAACAGAATTAAAGCTTTTAGGTCAGGCCATCTCCTAGTATAGAAGGAAAAAACCCAAGATGATCCTAATTTACATTTTTGTTCCTGCAGTTAGATGTGAATTAGTGGCAAGGTTCAAGCCTGAGCATAAGGTTTCCTTATCTGCAAAATTAAATTACCACACAGAGTTGAGATTCAATTACAAATCATCATACAAACGTGCACCGTTATGTGGCCGCATCTTAGGAGCAGTAACCAGAATTTGCTATACAGTCCACAATGACTAAGAATATTGCTCCAACAGGGGGAACTTTATACAAATAAAAATAAACATACACAAAGGTCTTCACAAAAGACCTTTTATCACAAATAACCTAGTAAAACTCTTTTCTATAGACACAAGTGCAAGTTTCTGACAACTGCTAAATATACATCACCTAGGCCTTGCGTAAACTGGCTGAACAGTTAATATAGACTAATACTAACAGGAAACTTTTTACATTACACTGTCTCAACTATTCACACTAACGAAGAGAAGTAACAACACAGATGATAATTAAATAAACTGCTCATTACACAATCAAACCATACAACTGTGGGCTGGTTTTCCCCCCCCCCCTAATCAATGTTTCCCACACAGACTTAACTGAAACCAATTATTAAAAGAAAAATCGTACTTTCCAGGTCCAATTAAGACTAGGATCCCAGTACCTTCAAGCCACACGCTTAGCAAGGAATGAGGGTGTTACTCATCAAGTTATTTGTATTTAACAGGAGCAGTGCAGCCATCCGGCTTTGAATTTTCTACAACCAGCCACCCATTAATGTTGCATTTCTCCACGGAAATGGGTCTCTCAGTAAGATGAGAGTCTCAACCTCCGTTAGCCTGAGTTTCGTGCACTGCAAAATAGGAATAATGTCTGCCTTGTAGTGAAGACTGGTGACGAGTATAAATGACTTGGGAATATGCGGGGCAATGAACAAACTTCCAGTAAATGCTATTTTCCACACAGCAATTCTTAACTCGCTAACTCTGCAAGTTTACGCTGCATCGGAATTCTCCAAACTCTCAGGAAACCAAGGCCGCTTTCGGGGCCCCAGCTTCTTTGAGGCCCTCACCGACGATTAACAGACTACACCTGCGTGGTATCTCCATCTGTAAACCATCTCCTGGTGCCCCTTTACTCAACTCCAATTCACCTCCTCCAGCTAAACCCTCAGGCCCAGGGGCCCGCCCCCCAAGGCCCCACCAGCATTCCTTCCTTCCAGCCGCACGGGCCACCCCCGAAACTCGCGGCACAGCCGCCCGCGCTGGCTTCGTCCGGGTGTCGCCACGAGGCTCGGCCACGCACCGCCGGGTCCCAGGCTCCGGCCGCCGCGCCCGCCCCGCCTAGGGAAGCCGGACCCCGAACCGGGAGCCACTTTCCACGAACCCGCTCCGGCTTGTTTCTCTGGCGCAGGACTGGGGCGCACCCGGGGAAGGACCTGCGGGGCCGCGCACTGACCTGCAAGTGACCTGCTTGGTGCTCATGGCGGTCGGGTGTAAGGGCCGCCGTCACGCCGCTGCCGCCTCTCGCTCTCGTCGCCGCCTAGGCCTCGGCCCTGCCCATCCCGCGCGGCCGCGTCACGCCGGCGCACGCCGTCGTCCCCGTGCGGCACTTTTGTAGCGCCGGCAGCAAACCTCGCCGCCGTCACAATTGGTTCCGCCCCAGGGGTGAGGCTGGGCCGACCCCCAATCTCGGGCACTCCTAGTCCGGCATTTTCAAACCTCCTAGGCGGGGCCTGGCTAGCCTCCCAGTCCTGCGGGTTTTATCCCGGGTGCCGACTATTAGTTCCTATGGGTCTGCCCCTTTCTCCAACTGCATTTCTTAGCGGCTTCTCACGGCTTAGAATTACCTCACCCCTCCCGAGGCCAAGCTCCCGCCTCTCCTCTGCGCACCTTAATCCCAAGTACTCCTACCTACCCAAACCCTCCCTAGGCCCCTTTCTCAGACCCAGCCTCAGCTGTTTCCGTCAAGCCTCGCCTCCCACTTAAGGAATTCCTTAGCCCTCTCCAGGGCAAAATCCAAAGAGTTTGCTCTTTTTCAAAATCTCCATTCCCACCCCAAGTTTTAGACCTCATTTTCTTTCCTGGCATTCCTCAACTGTTCATCTTCCATTTCCTCTGGTGGAAACCCCAAAAGACATTCGTGACATTTTCCTCTGGTTGTCTACATCCTGCAGATCCTGCTTCCACACCCGTCTCCAAAGCGTCCCTCCTCTCCATTTCCACCGTCATGGTTCCTGTCTAAGCAAACGGCACTCCTTGCCTGGGCCCATGCACTGGCCTCTTAACTGGTCTTCTGGCTTCTGCTCCTGCCCTTTTCTAGTCTGTCACACAAAACCTGTTTTTAAAAAAAAAATAATAATAATAAATTTTACCTTATTTATTTTTGGCTGCGTTGGGTCTTTGTTGCTGCACGCGGGCTTTCTCTAGTTGGGGCGAGCAGGGGCTACTCTTCATTGCGGTGCGTGGCCTTCCCATTGCGGTGGCTTCTCTTGTTGCGGAGCATGGGCTCTAGAGCGCAGGCTCAGTAGTTGTGGCTCACGGGCTTAGCTGCTCCGCGGCATGTGGGATCTTCGCGGACCAGGGCTCAAACCTGTGTCCCCTTCATTGGCAGGCGGATTCTTAACCACTGCGCCACCAGGGAAGCCCACAAAACCTGTTTTTAAAACATAAATTGGATCATGTCATTCACCTCTATTAACCTCTCAGTAGTTTCCCATTGCTTTTTTCAAAATTTCTTTTTTAAATTGTAAAAACTTGAGATATAGCAAACTACAGGGAAGTGCACAAAATACATATATACATGTGAATTTTTACGTATGTATACACTCATGAAACCACTAACTAGATCAATATAAAGAACTTTATCAACACTCCAGAGGGCTCCTTTATGCCACCACCCAGTCAATACCTCCCAATTGTTCAATTGTTTGAACAATTGTTTCAATTGTTCTTGACTTTCATATAAATGAAATAATTCAGTATGTACTCTCTTGTCTTTCTTTTGACCAACATTCCGTGAGATCTACCCATGTTGTTATATACAGCTGTATGTTGTTTTTACTTTGCTGTAAAAATATTGTCTTCTGATGAATGAGCATGGTATATACCTCCAATTACTTAGACCTTTTGAAATTTCTCTCAGAAACTTAGGAAGAATATTGGAAAATTTGTAGTTTTCAGTGTACGAGTCTTCAACAACTTTTATTAGATTTATTCCCAGGTACCTAGATGAGTTTTTTCTGATAGTTTTAAATGATATTTTTTAAAATGTCCTAATTGTTTGTTGCTTGCTCCATCCTACACTCATGTATTAATTTTAATTGTTTGTTGTTTTGTATTTTCTACACACACAATCATGCCATCAACAAATAATGACAGTTTCACTTTATTTTCAACCTTCATATCCTTTATTTCTTTTTCTTGTCTTATTGCACTACTGAGAATCTCAGTGCAAGTGTAAATAGAAGTGGTAACAGTGGACACCTTGTTCTTGAGTTCATGGAAAGTATTTAATATTTCATCATTAATTAGCCCTAGAGTTTTTGAAACTATCCATTATCAAATTAAGGCAGTTTCTTTATAATTCTAGTTTTCTTAGAGTTTTTAATCATGAATATGTCTTGTTTTTTAAATCAAATCCGTTTTTTCCCCCCCATCTATTGAGAAAACCATACTGTCTTATCCTTTATTCGGTTAATGTGTTGAACTATATTGATTTTTGAATGTTAAACCAACCTCAGATTCCTCGGCTATACCCCCACTGGGCCATGATATATTATTCTTTCTATAAATCATCAGATTCTATTTGTTAATATTGTGTTTAGGAGTTTCACATCCTTATTGATAAGACATATTGGCATGTAGTGTTCCTTTTTTGTAATGTCCATGTCAAGTTTTGTACCTGAGATGTGCTGGCCTCATAAAGTGAGTTTGGAAGTCTTCCCTCTTTTCTATTCCTTGGAAAAGTCTGTAATATAGCTATTAATTTTTTCCTTAAATATTTGGAAGAACATAGCACTGAAGCCATCTCAGCCTGCAGATAACATCATAAGATATTTTATTAAAGGTTTAATTCTGTATTACAAATAGGGCTATTCAGATTTTATCTTCTGTCAGGTTTGGGAAGCTTTTTTTCCCCCAAGTAAATTAGTCCATTTCATCTAAATTATGAAACATGGAGTTTTTAATAACATCTTCTTTAAAAAAATGATCTGTAATGGTGTCTCCTTTCATTACTGATATGAATAATTGGTGTTTTATCTCTTTTTAAAATCCATTTTACTAGAAATTTATCAATTTTGTTAATCTTTTCAATGGACAAGATTTTGGCTTTGTTCATTTTCTCTATTGTACATGTTTTTTTTCTATTTCAGTGATTTCTGCTTATATCTTTACTATTTTCTTTTTCTATGTTCTTTGAATTCACATTGCTATTGTTTCTGGCTTCCTGAGATGGAAATTTAGATCACCAGTTTTCAAATGTTCTCCTTTTTAAAGTATTTAAAGCTATAATATTCCCTCTAAGCACATTTTAATTGTGTTCCACAAGTTTTTATGTCATATTTTCCTTATCATTCAGTTCAAATATTTTCTAATTTCCATTCTTTGACCCGTATGTTATTTAGAAGTGTTCTGCTTAATTTCCAAACAACTGAAGATTTTCTAGTTATCTTTTCCTTACTGATTTCTAGTGTAATCCCATTGTGGAATTGTCTATTCCCCTTTTGGTTTGGTCAACATCTGATCTATATATTTTGAAGCTGTGTTTTAGGTTCACACAAATTTAGATTGCTTTAGCTTTTTTTTGTTTCAACACATCACTAAGAAATGTCCTTCTTTGTGCTTAGTTGCACATGTTAATTAGGGGAGTGTTGTATCAGTGAAAGAATGTGTTAGAAGGTGTCTAGAAATTCTTTTAATTTAAAAGTGTACTTTGTCTGATATAAATATAATCATATCAGCTTTCTTTCAGATAGTCTTTGTATGGTATATCTTTTTCCATCCTTTTATTTTCAACTTACCTGGTATTTTTATATCTAAACTGTATCTCTTGTAAATGGCATATAGGTTGATTAATTTTAAAATCCTATCTGATAATCTTTGTTTTGAATTGGATTATTTAGACCATTTACATTAAATGCAATACAGTTGGATTTAAATTTACCATCTTGCTGTTAATTTTCCATTCATATCATCTGTTATTTATTCTCCTTTCTTGTATTCCTTTGGATTAAGTATTTTCATTTATTCCATATTTTTCTTTATTGATTATACACTTTTAATTATCATTTAAAAATTATTCTTTTAACAATTACCCTAGAGATTACAATATGCGTCTGTGAATTTACTAAAGTACTAGTGCCTTAAATTAGTACTAGTACCACTTCCTCAACAATGCAAAAAACCTATGATAACTTACCTCCATTAACCCTCCTACCCCATTTTGTACTATCGTTATCATATATTTTACTTCTGCATATGTTTAAACCCAACAACATGTTATAATGAATGTTGTTTTAAAATGTGGTATTCTTCATTTCTTTCAACCATTCCATGTTTCCATCTAAGATCATTTTTATTCAGCCAGAAGAACTCTTTTAGTATTTCTTATACTGAAGATCTTCCAACGATTAATTTTCTCAGCCTTTATTATATGAGGAAGTATTTGCTCCCTTTTTAAAACATGCCTTTTATTTTAGAATAGTCTTAGATTTGCAGAAAAGTTGTGAAGATAGTAGAGACTTCCCATACACTCCACATCCAGTTTCTCCTATTATTAACATCTTATATCAATATGGCAATGTATGTTGAAACACCAATGCGTTATTATAAACCAAAGCCCATACTTTATTCAGATTTCATTAGTTTATACCTTTTTCTGTCCCGGGATCCCATCCAGGACACCACATTGCATCTATTCATCATGTCTCCTTGGCTTCTCTTGGGATGGCAGTTTCTGAGAGTCTCCTAATTTTTGATGATCATGACAGCTCTGAGAAGTTCTGGTGAGATATTTTGCAGAATATCCCTCAACTGGGATTTATCTCATGTTTTCCTCATGATTAGACTGGGATTATGGGTTTCGGGGGTGGGGGAAGAACTTGGAGCTAAAGTGCCATTCTCTTCACGTCATATTTGGATTAGACACACAAACTACTGAAACTGACTCAAGAAGTAGAAAATATGAATAGACCTCTAACAAGAGACTGAATTAGTAATCAAAAAACTTCCCACAAAGAAAATCCCCAAATCAATGGCTTCACTGGTGAATTCTATTAAACATTCAAAGAAGAATTAACACTAATCCTTTACAGATTCTTACAAAAAACAGAAGAGGAAATACTTCCTATTCTATGAGGCCAGTACTACACCTTGATACAAAAACCAGACAAATACATCACAAGAAAACTACAGACCAATATACTTTATAAATATAAAAACCCTCAACAAAATACTAGCCAATGGAATGCAGCAGCATATAAAAAGGATTATATGCCATGACCATGTGAGATTTATCCCAGGAGTGCAAGATTCGTTGAACATATGTAAATCAATCAATGTAACTCACCATATAAATAGAAAAAAAAATATGGTCATTTCAATAGAAATGGAAAAAACATTTGACAAAATCCAACACCCTTTCATAACAAAAACACTCAAAAAAACTAGGAAGAGAAAGGAACTTCCTCAACGTCATAAGATCATCTACCAAAATCCCACGGTTAACATCAGACTCAATGGTGAAAGACTGGACCTTTTCCCTCTAAGATCAGGCACAAGATAAGGATGTTTACTCTTAACACTTCTATTCAACATTATATTGGAATTTCTAGCCAGGGCAATTAGGCAAGAAAAAGAAATAAAAGTTATTCAGATTGGAAAAGAAAAACTATTTTTACTTGCAAATGATATGATCCTGTATAAAACCCTTAGAAGAAAGCATAATCATAAATTTTCATGACATTGGATTAGGCAATGGATTCTTAAATAGGACACCAAAAGCATAAGAAACAAAAGAAAAAATGGATACATTTGACTTCATCAAATTTAAAAAAATTTGTGCTTCAAATAACACCATCAAGAAAGTGAAAAGACAGTATTTAGAATATATATAGTATATCCAGAATATATAAAGGAACAAAAAATACAAAAAAAAACAAAGATATATAAAGAACACAAACTCAACAATAAAAAAAACAAATAACCCAATTAAAAAATGGGCAAAGCATTTGAATAGATATTTCTCCAAAGAAGAAATGCAAATGGCCAACAGGCACATGAAAAGATGTTCAACATCATTAGTCATTAAGGAAATGCAAGTCAAAACCACAATGAGATACTAATTCGAAACCACTAGGATGGTTAAAACAAGAAATACAGACAATAACAAGTGTTGGTGATATGGAGAAATTGGAACCCTCTTAAATTGCTGGTGGGAATGGAAAATGATACAGCCACTTTGAAAAAAAGTTTGGCAGTTGTTCAAAATGTTAAATACAGAGTTACTATGTGACCCAGAAATTCCACTCCTGGGTATATAATCAAGAGAATTGATAACATATGTCCACACAAAATCTTGTACAGTAATATGAAACTTGTTTATAGCAGCGTTATTCATAATAGCCCCAAAATGGAAACAATCCAAATGTCCTTCAACTGATGAAAGGATATACAAAACGTGGTACCTCTCTACGGTATATTATTCAGCCATAAAAAAGGAATGAACAACCAATACATGCTACAACATGGATGAACTTTGAAAACATTATGCCAAGTGAAAGAAGCTAGATACAAAAGACCACATATCGTATAAGTCCACTTATATGAAATGTCCAGAATAGACGAATCCATTGACAGGAAGCAGACTAGTGGTTGCCAGGGGTTAGTGGGAGGGAAGAATGGGGAGTGACTGCTAACAGGTACAAGGTTTCTTTTTTGGGGTGATAAAAATGTTCTGAACTTAGATTAGGTAAAAACCACAGAACTGTACACTTTAAATGGGTGATTTTTATATGTAAATTTTATTTCAATTTTTTTTAAAAAGTAAGGCATATTGAAGATAGAAAAAGGGGATCCAACATACACAGAATAGAATTTCATGAAGAAGAAAATCAAAACAGAATTGGGAGACTGGATTGACATATATACACTAATATATATAAAATAGACAACTAATGAGAACCTGCTATATAGCACAGGGAACTCTACTTCACTTTGCTGTACAGTAGAAACTAACACATCATTGTAAAACAACTATACTCCCCCCTCAAAAAAAGAAAACGAAAACCAAAACAAAGGAAACAGAACAAATCCTCAAAATTATAATTTATGAAAAATTTCCTGAAATAAAAAAGATACGAAACTGTATATTCAAAGAGCACACCACAGAATATAACAAAAAGGAAGCAGACTCACAGATACAGAGAACAAACTAGTGGTTACCAGCGGGGAGAGGGAAGGGGGGACGGGCAATACAGGGATAGGGGATTAAGAGGAACAAACTATTAGGTATAAAATAAGCTACAAGACTATATTGTACAACATGGGAATATAGCCAATATTTTATAATAACTATAAATGGACTATAACCTTTAAAAAAATAAAGTTTTATAAGTTAAAAAAATACAAAGAACACACCACAAGCCTGAATAAATCAACCTAAAAAAACATCAAGACATATAATAAAATTACTGATCTTTAAAAAAAAAAGAAATATCCTTTGGGCATATTGGGAAAAAAGAACACGACTTATAGGAGAAAGAAAACTGTTTTGTCATCAGACTTTTGACAGCAGTGCTTTATACCAGAAGAAAATGGAATAACCTATTAAAGAAAATGCGAGCCAAGGATTTTATATCCAGCAAAACCAACTTAAAGAACAGAGATAAATTATCGACATTCAAGAACTCAGAGAGGGACTTTCCTGGTGGTGCAGTGGTTAAGAATCCACGTGCCAGTGCAGGGGACACGGGTTCGAGCCCTGGTCCAGGAAGAACCCACATGCCACGGAACAACTGAGCCCGTGAGCCACAACTACTGAAGCCCGCACGCCTAGAGCCCGTGCTCCGCAACAAGAGAAGCCACCGCAATGAGAAGCCCGCGCACGGCAACGAAGAGTAGCCCCCGCTTGCCGCAGCAACAAAGACCCAACACAGCCAAAAATAAATAAATAAATTTATTAAAAAAAAAAAAAAAAGAACTCAGAGACTATTCTTCCTATGAGCCCTTCCTAAGGAATCTTCTAGGAATGAACTTCATAATTACTAGAGAGTGAGGAAAGGACTAATAGTGAGCATGAAAAGATATTTGTGTGTAAAACTAAGCCTCAGCGAGGGCTAGAGGGGAGAGGTTATTGTTTACAATGGCAGATGCTCTGACAATGAAGAAATAGGACAACCATTTAAATACATGAGAGGAAGATGGGGAGAGTATGTGCAAAAATTTTAAAAAACCTCTAATCGTAATTAGAGGTGGTGGTATTACTATTGCTACTCTGAGATTGTGTAAAGTGGGATAAAGCAGCCCCTGTATCCTTGAGACCAAGGTTTTCAGTGTGGAGGAAAAGAGATACAAATGTAATATAGAAGAGATAAAGTAAAAACACTAGACCTGAACTTGAATTGGAAACAGCATTTAATCTTTATGTGTATGCATGTATGCGTGTACCTTTTTTACCCTGCTCTGTTCACTGAAAAGATCAAGAAACGATTTTAAAAAAAGAATGCTAGTGTATTAAAAATGTTTATTAAGGCATGGTTCCTCTGTTTCTTTTCATAGGACTAAAAATACCTCTTGGTATTGGTGTCATGAAGATGAATATATTCTCAGTTGAAAGTAACTTGGGTCACACAAACAATCGAACAGTAGCGGTGGTTTATATTAATAATGAACAATCTCAGATCCTTGTCACCTGAGCTGGGCGTCTAGCTATAACCTGTCTGCCTTCACTGTAACAAGAGAAGGTTGGCTGAAATGATTTCTAAGGTCTTTTATATTGCTGTGAGTCTGATCATCATTCCATATTATTACACTGAATATGTGCTTTTCTGCACTTCAGCATACTGTAGCTTACTTAAATGCACATTAGGAAACACTTTTCTGAAGCGCCTTTACCTGCCACGACACCTTCTCTGTGGGTCTTCCCTCTACGATCGCTTTTCTCTGGAACCACAGGCATCAGGAGGCGATTGGCTAAGTAAAGTGTGCTGCCACCAAACTTTGGATTCCTCTGCAGGCATCTGCAAGGCTGAGCTGGACCTATACAACTGATAGTGTGAAAAAGTTTCCAAGATGAGAGAAAACCACAAATTTCAAAACAGTATACAGTAAAACAACATTGGGGTTTGAAGAAAGTATGTGGAAATATTCACTTATTTTACCTTGCAGTTTTCTCCCGGGAGTACAATATGGTGGGTGGAAAAATGCTATGAGAAATCGGGGGCATTACCCTTCTTTCCACATATCCTCATGCAGCTGCTTAAAATTATTTTAAAACTGAAGAATCATGAAGTGCATATAGTAAAATGTACAGCTTGATGTATTTTCACAAACTGAATATTCTCATATAATCAACACCTAGATAATGAATCAGCACAACCCCAGACCCTCCCTCATGCCCTCTTCCAGTCAGCACCCACCACCTTGGGTAACCACTATCCCTATCCCTGTGCTGTTAATTTTTTATGAGCAAGAGTCCTTCTACAATATAAAATATCAAAAGAAAAATAGCCTCAAAGTAAGGATTCCATTTATTTATCCAAAACCCAACCGATGTAACCTATTCTAGAAGACCAAAAGTAAATGTGGGTCGCTAACTCCAAGAAGCTCACAGACAAATTAAATAACAGCGCTGGTGGAAACAAATACAGCGCTGCCAGTGCAAGGGAACGCTGGGGGAAGCTGAGGAAGGTTTCACAGAAAGGTAGGGCTTTGGAGGAAAATGTACAAAGGTTACAAAGAAACGTTGTGAGCGCAAATGAAGCTGGCTCTTTAAGACACCTGTTTATGGGGAGGCCTGGTTACAGGTTAACCCTAGCTGTTTTGGCTTCCGAAGCCACCAGTCAGAATGACATCACTGTTACCAGGTTACTCGGATGGAGGGCATTTGCTGGCCATGTAATGAGGAAAAGGAAGTCCCGGGAAACGCGCCCCTCCTTGCCCAGGAGGGGAAAGCCATGCAGCGCCCAGAGGCCGGGAAGCCTATCATCAAATTCAACCACTGCCAGAAGTACATCTACAGCTTCAGCGTGCCGCCATGCTGCCCCCTCTGCCGGCAGGACATGGGCTCCAGGAAGCTGGAGGAAGCGCCTGTCAGCATCCCTAATCCGTTTACCAATGGGCATCACGAAGAGTGTTCATTCCTCCTCAGACCAACTCAAGGGACGTTTCTTAGGTACAGTGTTTTATGTGTTGCATTGGATTGTGCAAAGTTTTCCTTCTGTTTTAGTCACTTAAACTTTCTTTTTCTAACGTGCTATATACAAGTGTGAGATTTGGTGGATAATCTTTTCAGCGTTCTGGTGTTAAATCCTAAAATGTAGGCCTTTTTGTTTCATAAGAATAGAAGGCTGCATACTTTCCTGGAATGATAAGTGCAAGAATATACGAAGGTCAAACCTGCTTATACAATTTTAAGAGAGAGGAATCGATAGCCTGGAGATTTTTTTTACCCATAGATTTTGTGCTAAGAGGCTAACTGGGAAAATGACCCAGCAGCTAATCTCATCAAAATAATACCTTTACTTCGAGTTAGTCTGTAACATTTGTGACAAGCAGGTACCCTGCACAGAGCCTGAAGAATGGCCACGTACAGACTATTTTGCATGGAGGTGCATGAAATTGAGACTAGAGCTGGTCTGTTTCAATGGTAGATGTCACCTGACTTTAAGAAATATTTCAGAAATCAAAAGAAAGGATGGTGCCTTCTTAGAGTCCTGAGTTTACAGGTGGAATTGGAACTGGCCCTGCACAAGCCAGGTTTCAAGAGAACAGTGATGAGTAATGGTGCGAGCTTTGGGAAGTGTGTCGTGCACTCCATCATGGTCTGATGCCCAGACCTTCCTGCCTCCTTGAAACATACCCTCCTGAGTCCCTCATGCCCTCTAGTGCTGGTTTGGGATGAGAAAATTGGAGTTGACTACTTCCCTGCTCACTAACTTCCTTAATCAATTTCCTTCCAGTCCCTATGGGGATGAAACGAACCGACGTGCGTACAAGGCATCGGTCAAACACTAGGGGCAGAACAGTCTGCACTCCTGACCCTTCCTCGGGGAGGCAGCGGGATGCAGAAGGGACCGTGCAGCTTGTACGCCAAGAAGCCGCCCATTCCTACCCTGATTCAGACCAGCTCCAGGACCCTCTCCGAGTCTCTGGTTCCTCACCTGTAAAACGAGGACCCGCTGACCTTGCAGAGTTGTGAGGGTCAGCGAAAAGGCCTATAAGGCTGGCCCGGGTGCCAGGCACGACGATGAACCAACACGCTCCTTCCTTTCCCGATATTTTCATACTCAGCTCAGAACGTGACTGGCAGAACCTTCATTTCTACCTTAACCAGAATCATGAAGCCCAAACTGTTTTATAAGGCCCCTCATGCACGCTAACTTGGAGTTAGTAACTGGCTGGATTCTGAAAGCTTTTGAACAGAGGTGAAAATTCAGAATTCATTTCCTGTAACGCTGGTTCATTCAACAGGTCCTCACTAAGCAGCTCTGTGTGGGAAATGCTAGGGATGTCATAGTGAACAAGCTGCAGCCCTGCTCTCCAGAAATGCCACAACACGCGATAGGCTTTCAGGCTAGCCCCTGAAAAGCATTCATCTCTTCTGTGATGTGGTGGTGACACGAGCAGGCCTGGCCTCCCTCGGCAGCAGCAGAAAGGAGGTGGTGGTGCTGAAATGCATCGTGTGCTCAGGCATCTTCCTATTCCCCTCAGGAACTCAGGCCATGATCCACAGAACCCAAGTAGCCCCCTGCCTGCCAGTCCCTCGAAGGCCAAGTTCCAGACTATTTTTTTCCCTCTCATCCTGTTTCTAAACCCTCAGGACCAACTCCCACAACTCATCTTGAGACAATTTCATCTACTTCATAAGAGAACCAGCAGTGACTCAAAAGAATCACGGAGGCTCTGATCTAACTAGATGAGGATCCCTCAGGGCTGCCACATAGGGTTGTGCAGCTTGTGGACTGCACAAAGGCACCTGGCCAAGGCAGTGGCGGGTACTGAAATTCAGCCTGCATTCCACTCTCCCTGGGCAGCACCTGGGCAGAGCTGCATCTGCAGGAAGAAGGGGCACCTTTTCTTAATCTGTACAAAACTATCATATGGGATAGGGGCGGCCCTGGCCCTGCCCCATCACATGCTTCTGTAACACTTCTCAATCTATTAAAAACTTGTTAAACTAAAAAAGTCTTCTCTGGAAGCAAGCAAACCCTGTGAGGCAGGGACCTCATTTCCCGTTGTGTCACTAGCCCTTCACTTCAAATGACAGGCCCGTAGTTGACATGTTACATGATTGAGAAATAACTGAAGGAGAGGGAGGAGAGCAGGAGAGGGAACGCCTGGGATTTAGGCAGGAAACAGAGAGCCTGTACATGCAGGGAGTGATCTTGGGATGGCACACATCCAGGTCCAGCACCGTGATCGGCCACCCAAGACTTACTGTTTTTCCCAGCTTCATTCTCAACCTCTGAACCCACAGGGTCTCAGAAAACTCACAGTGGCTGCAACAAGACGGCCTGGGGGGATTGCTCTGAAGAGGTGGGGCAGCCATTTGTGTCCTTGGCCATTGTAAACCCCGGGACTGCTTGCTTTAACGAGGAACCAAACACTCAGAACTGTGGTCCGACAAAGGAGCTTCGTCATTTAAAAATTACCTGACTTATTTGACACCTCTACATGGTAGCACTCAATAGGCAATTTATTCTTACAACCAGCTTGCTAGGAGGCTTATGCTATTTCCATCTTACAGGTGAGAAAGTCTCGGGGCGAGTAAGTGATGGCCTGGGATCATATACAGAGGTTAAATTACCTGGAGTTTACATCTAATGCACAGTCTCGGGGGAAGAATAATTTCAGGAAAGAAGGGCTGTCCAGGAAAAGTGAGTGTGGCCACAGGCTTCAAGACCATATTAGTTTCAAAGGCAGAAGCCCACTGAGGTGCTTTCAGGACCCTCTCACCCACGCTGGCCTGAGGAACAGGCTGCCCTCTCACACTTGAGGAGGAAAGAATCAGGAGCTTCCTCAACAGCTGACAGCCGGGTGGGCCCCTCTGCCGCAGAGCCAGGCGTCAAGCTGACTTTACGCTCCAGCGGGGCTGGCCTTCCAGCACACTCACCTTTAGGACTGCGGGGGCCAAGAAAATCCAGAGGGGGTGCAGGGCACTGTTTTCTACCTCACACGTGCTCTTGGCCTTTCCACTAACCTGGCCTCTGGCGCCGAGTTCTGGCACCGGCCAAGAGGGGAGGCCCACTGTTCCCCTCCCACTTTAAATACCAATTCTACACACCTGCTGTGTGCAAATGAGAGGGCAAAAACGCTCTTGTTTCTTCTAGGGAGTATGACGGAAGGTCTGATCTTCACGTGGGGATAACCAACACAAAAGGTAAGTGCACTTTCATAGCTTAAGAAGTTCCCCCAATACCTGGTTAGAAGAGAGCAGCATCTCTAGAGAAAAAGTATTGTGGCAACATTACTAACAATACTAAGTATCTGAAAGCTCTTTAATGTTTTCTCAGCCAAGAGCTGAGAAAACATTAAAAACATTGCAAACCTGTATTTTTTTGTTAGTTTTTAAGACAGGAAGAAACAGACGTCCAGAGAGGTTGAGCTGTCCAAGACCTCATCTTGTGTTAGAAGCAGACCCTCTGCTCCCAATGCTATACTCAGCCCACTGCCACTGGGTCCTCCTACTCTGGGGTCTCCAGGGGCCAGGCAGGAACACCAGGGATAAACTGGGGGGACAAAGCACCTGAACGTGCGGTAGGGCCTGCGAAAGTTTGCTTTAAAAACTCAGAAAAGAAGCACATTTAAATAAAATGGTTCCTTTGGCCAGATTTAGCTTGGAGGGCACAGTGTGCAGGAAAAGGCCTGGGGAGTGCCGCCAGCAGGAAGGTGCAGGCCTGGGAATGGTGAGCGAGGCCAGCCACTTGCGGCTGCGATCAGGCCCCACAGGTGAAGTCTGATTACAGCCCTTGCTGCTCCCTTGAGGCAGGAGAACTGACACAGTGAACAGAAACCTAGGACTGGGTTTTGAACTCAGTGACTGGCAGAGCAGTCAACTCTGCACCAGTCCGCCAGGAGACATGTACTGCTGATTTAAGGAAATGAGACGGACGCCTCTGTAGATAGAGAACTTCAAAAAAAATATTTGGAGATGATCACCCCAGCACCTATTACTGTCTCGTTTCTTTGGGACAACCTCGGGTGCTGAGAGCAAGGAGGCAGAGGCTCCCTGGAGGAGGGGGTTCGAGAGCTCTCGGACGGCAATCAGGAAGTGCCATCTGGGCCCCTGTTGTGTGCAGTTACCAGGTGGCCGCTGTCACGTTCACCGGGGTGCGTTTCCCCTGACACCTCTGTGTGATTTTGGTGTTGGCGGCAGGAGTCGTGTATAATTACACGGTGCACGGTGTCCAGCGAGACGAAGCGGGCTGGGAGCAGAGTGTGAGCGTCCCGCTCCTGCAGCCCGGCATGTTCGGACTGATGGACCAGTGGGACCAGTACCTGGAAGACTTCTCCACCACGGGGGCCTGGCTGCCTCACAGGTAGGACAGTGCCCTCACTCACCACCAGGCGCGATCACAGCTCACAGAGGCCGCTACGCTGCACTGACTTTCATGTTGAGCCTGTACTGAGATAGTAGCGTCTGTAACAGAATTAAGCAGGGCCTGAATTACTTGGGGTTTCTGCAGAGGTGAGCTAGCACACATTTCCCCAATAGAACCACAGCACTCTAAGAGCTGAAAGGACCAGAACTTAGTACTCTAGTTACTGTACTTATTTGACTCTTTTACACACTCGACATTTAATAATATGTAGAGCAAAACCCACAGTATTATATTCCCTTAAAACAATTTTAAATGAGGTTCAAAATGTAAACCTATCTAAAGCTCCCCCCTTTTTAAGTTTCAGCAATTTTGAAATTAATTTATCGATTCCTTGCCCTCTTATCACTGTAGAAGATATATAGCATACTTGTGGACTTAAATTGTTCTGATGCTTCCCTTGGAATAAGTTTAGACACTGTAGGATATCATAAAACTCAGACATGGAATTCTACTTCTAGAATCTAGAATTTCAGTGAAATTAAGTTCCCCAAATTGGGGCTTATATGCAACTTGAGTCACCACTCTGGACATCTCGGTGAGTCCTATCTGTACTTCAGCTGCAAGCAGAAATAGCCCTAGATGCCAAGTGTCCCTCAGAACTACACCTCTGGACACTTTGTCATCAAGGGGGCCAGCACACATGGGGGCCCAGCTTGCAGCGAGATTAAAATTATGAAAGGCCGTGGGCAGCTCAGGGCTAAGCCTTGTCTTCTCGACGTCCTTGCTCCGTAAGGTACGAAGAAGACCACCACAACTGCTACAGCTACGCCCTCAGGTTCATTAACTGCGTCCTGGCCACAGAGGGCGAGGAGCGGCTGGACCGGGACGAGTTCACGGAGAAGTTCGTGATCCCGAGGACGAGGAAGGCTTCCAAGTACATCACGCTCTACCGCATGATAGAAGAGCACGGCTTCTACGTCATCGACCCCCCTGGTCCCCAGACAGGCCCAGGTCCGGGAAGCGGCTCGTGCTGAGCGCGCATCGCGCCTGAGAGCAGACAGGAAGGGATGTCTGGGGGTTCCTGCCTGGAACAGCTACTGGGCCTCTACGTATCTTAAACTGTGGTTAATAAAAAAGAGTTATGGCTTCCCTTTACGCATATTTCAGCTTACTGCAGTGTAAGAATTTACGAAATTAATAAAAATTGCCCTGGGTTTTCAAAATTGTAGGCACCACAACTAAAATTCTTTTCACAGTAGTTTGGGGTCCATGTTACAGCGTAAAGTGGCAGCATCTTTTATTCACAGAGCAATGAGAACTCTTCCTATAAATTAATTAGGGAACAAATTCACCTTTCAATGTGAATCCAGAAATTGGGGATTTGTAGGAAGAGACCCTTACAGTTTATGAAGTAATGACTGCCTTCACCTCATTGTTTTTATATAAAAAGCACATGGTAACCTTTTGACAATCAATAATAATTAAAAAGAAAAAAGAAAAAAGGTCTCAGAATCTGAGCCAGGAACCATATGCACTCCTCCTGAGTCAGCCTTTCTGCGTCTACGCGCACAAACAGGATTGGGAATTCCTCAATCAACCTGCTTCCCAGGCCTGAGGTGGGGAGTTGGGGTGTTGGAGTTACCACAGAGAATCACCTCCTCTGCCCACTCTAGGTGCAGAATTCAGAAAGGACACGATGAAAGTCCGTCTTCTTTCTCTAATACCTTCAGGAGGAGGAAGGGGACGAAGGAGATGAGTAACCACAAGGATTGTTAACAAGCACAGTAGAATTTTTACACCCAAATAATCAGACTTTAAATAGCCAGTGAGCAAAACGTTTCAGGATTCCTCTTTGGAAACTGCTTCCAGAACTCTTTGTTTTTGACCAAACGTGATATACTATCCACCGAATCTTATTCCTCAGCGTGGGCACCGAATGATGTCTAATTTCCAAAAACCAAACCCATCTTTCAAGGTAGCAATAGTTACTTAGTAATAAAGATATTCGGAAAACTTGCTACAGATCCTTCAAGCTTGTTTCCAAAGAGGCATTGGTCAGTGCTTCACACTAGCGACTTCAGTGGGAAAAAAATGCAGGCAGCTCAACATTTGCATTTGTTAAGTTTTAGGACTGTTCTTTAAGAAATACAAAACTTCCTACCTAGAAAATGAGACCACCTTAAACAAGCTGCCTGCTACTCTGTGTGTTCAAGGAATCATAAAGACCTCAGCGGGTAAAGATGAAAGGAGCGTGGGGTTTGGGGGATATTCCGATTTGCCCCATTCTCTTCACGCTCTGTCTTAGGACTCTGCTTCCCTGGTCCAGTTCTTTACCTTATTATTAGTAATCATAACAGCTGCAATTAACGCGTATTCATAAAAGACTCCACAACAGAGTAAACACTTCTTACTCTTCCCTTTTAATCTCTAAGACCATCCTGTGAGGTAGGTACTAACATCATGCCCATTTTACAGATGACAAGGGAAACGGACTTGCCCAAAGGCACCCAGGGGCAAAACCAGGGTTCAGACCAGGTTTGACTGCAAAGCCCGTGCAGTTACCTCCAGCACCCAGCAACCCAAAACCGACCACTGGCAGGCAGGGTGTAGGGCAACTGGGTCAGCAATTTGCCATCATTAGAGAAGATAAGCATTCTACTTCCATCAGCATTCAAATATGAACAGGAGATAAGAAACATGTCATAAAACAATTAAAATAAGAATTGTTGGGACTTCCCTGGTGGAACAGTGGTTAAGAATCCGCCTGCCAATGCGGGGGACATGGGTTCGAGCCCTGGTCCGGGAAGATCCCACATACCACAGAGCAACGAAGCCCATGCGCCACAACTACGGAGCCTGTGCTCTAGAGCCTGCGAGCCACAACTACTGAGCCTGCGTGCCACAACTACTGAAGCCTGTGCGCCTAGAGCCTATGCTCTGCAACAAGAGAAGCCACCACAGTGCGAACCGCGTGCACCACAACAAGGAGTAGCCCCCGCTGGCCGCAACTAGGGAAAGACCGCGCGCAGCAATGAAGACCCGGTGCAGTCAAAAAAAAAAAAAAAAAAGAATTGTTAATATTAGAAACGCTAATTTGATGCTACTTTCTCTAATTGCTGCATGACCTTGATTTTCAAACAAAGCTTTAACAATCCCCACTCCCTATTTTCCGGGCTGCTCTACACCCTGGGGGTGCCTTTGGTAGCGGTCGGCCTCGTATTTCTTCTTTCACTTCAGCAGGCTACAAATGCCCTGCTCACAAAACCACAGTACCAGCCTACAGGTTTTACTCCAGTAAAGGAAATGGGGCATCAGAATACCACAAACAGATGGGCGACGTGGCTCAGTTCTGCAGAAATGTGAGCTGAGAATCCTCAACACTGGCACCAACTCCAACCCCAGATGAAGTCTCAGAGGTCCACCCGGCAGCCCAAGTGCACTCCTTCACGTCAGCGGTGAGCGCAGCCCTGGGCACACATCTGTCTCCGTCAGTGCTCCTGGGATGATGGACGGCTGGGCTCCCGTTCGCAGCAAGGCCACAGACTGCCTCAGAGTCAGCGATTCGCAAGACTAAACTAACCCACATGAAGGCATTTTTCCAAAGCCTCCACAGCGTGCATGGATTACTCTTATAACCAGGAAAACCCAATAAACAATATTACAAAAACAAGAAGCCACCCGCAATGGCTGTACCTCGCTCCCTTTGTGCAGGAAGTGCTTACCACGGTACCCCTCCCCCATCCCCAGAGCTGTTTTCACAACTTTACCTCGAACTTTTTCTGTCACCTCCTTCTCCTCCACTGTCTTACCTACCAGGGCATAAAATAGGCTTTTTACTTCCTAGAGGAAATAATTATGTCAATGATCACACTTTTGGTTCATCTGAAAGGGAAAAAAAGCACACCTATAATGTGCCAGATCCTTTCATATACCATCTCATTTAGTCTGCAAAACAAACTCAGGAGCTAGTAATTATCCCCACTTCACAGCTGAGGAAACTGAGGTTCACAGGGATTAAGCAATGTTCCCAGGGTCACCACTGTTTTCCTAGCGTAGACCTGGACTCTTGGACCCAGGTTTTTCTGATTCCACTCTTTCTACTCTATCAGAATGTGCCATCTAAACGTTAGGAAGAAGAATATCTACCTTTGAAATACTGCTTCTGAAAATGGAAAGATTCCAAAAATTTTTAAATGCTAAAAAACTTTCACTTAAAAGAAATGATAGCGAATTACTTTGAAATAACAAGTACTGCCTTAGTTTAACAACTTCACAAATTTGCTTTTCCATATCATGTATTCTTAACTGAGGCATCCGTATATTTCACAAAATGGTAAAAAGACTAAAAATTTTCAGCTTATATATAAAAAACCAAAGATTTAAGATAAACTCATGGATTCAAATCTCTCTCAATCCATTTTAGAAATAGGCCTCAGTTACAGTCTTAAGGAAGTTAACATTCATGGGATAATTATTCGAGTCTGTAATCAGGTTTCTTTTTTTTTTTAATAAATTTCTTTCTTTCATTTATTTATTTTTGGCTGTGTTGGGTCTTCGTTGCTGCACACGGGCTTTCTCTAGATGCGGCGAGCGAGGGCTACTCTTCATTGTGGTGCGCGGGCTTCTCACTGCGGTGGCTTCCCTTGTTGTGGTGCACGGGCTCTAGGTGCGCGGGCTTCAGTAACTGTGGCGCACAGGCTCAGTAGTTGTGGCACACGGACTTAGCTGCTCCACGGCATGTGGGATCTTCCTGGACCAGGGCTCAAACCCGTGTCCCCTGCATTGGCAGATGGATTCTTGACCACTGTGCCACCAGGGAAGTCCTTGTACTCAGGTTTTTAAAAATTCAATTCGGTTGGAAAAATCATAAACGGGAGGTGGGTGATGGGGAGGAGAGACATTTAATTTCTTTTTAGCCTAAGTACTTTCCCCACAGGGGAACACTAAAAACCACATTCAAGTAAAGAGCAACTTTTTTTTTAAAAAAGAAAATGAGGGCTTCCCTGGTGGCGCAGTGGTTAAGAATCTGCCTGCCAATGCAGGGGACACGGGTTTGAGCCCTGGTCCCAGAAGATCCCACATGCCGCGGAGGAGCTGGGCCCATGAGCCACAACTACTGAGCCTGCGCGTCTGGAGCCTGTGCTCCGCAACAAGAGAGGCCGCGATAGTGAGAGGCCCGCGCACTGCGATGAAGAGTGGCCCCCACGCGTCACAACTAGAGAAAGCCCTCGCACAGAAACGAAGACCCAACACAGCCATAAATTTAAAAAAAAAAAAAAAAAAAAAGAAAGAAAATGCTTTAATAAAGGTAAAATAATTAAGACAAAATAAAAACTTTATCAATAAGTAACAATGAACTTTCAGATCTGTATACTATGCTCAAAAACGTTGGGAAACCTAACCAGGTCCAGCCTGGTAAACCTGCCTAAAACTATATCCCATTCATGTTGGTTTAATCTCTGCCAAGTGTTACATATAAACTAATTATTTTATAGAACTGAATCTCTTTATGAGGGAATTTTAGAACAGTGAAGGCACAGATATCACCATTTCCCCTTATAGTTTGGGGCTGAGGTCAGAAAAGGCCAGCCTCTACAACTGAAGGCAGGAAAATCAACCTAAGATAATCACCCATGTAAGCAGCAGCTGTCACAGGCAGCGTGCATTGTGGCTGTAAGGACATGGTGCTTCCTCCTTCCCCCACATGAACCCTCACAGCTGCAGAGCTGAAGGGTGTTACGGGCCAGGCTCTGTGCTTAAAGCCCCTTGTAAGGACCAGCCCACTGCATCCTCCAGCAACCCGCTGGGGGAACATTATTATTTTTTTGGCAGTGCCATGTGGCTTGCAGGATCTTAGTTCCCGGACAAGGGGTTGAACCCAGGCCCACGGCAGTGCAAGTGCCGAGTCCTAACCACTGGACTGCCAGGGAATTCCCACTAACATCATATTATTATTTCTACTTTCTTTTATTGAGGTGAGAGTCATAAACAGTATCATCGGCCCATTTTAGAGATAAGAAAATCAACGCTCATAAGGGCAAGTAAATCGTCCAAGGTCACATAACCACGAGAGACAGAGCTGGGATCTCAATGTTTCCTTTCTAGAAGGCTCATTCCACTACACTGACTTCAATAAAATTCTCTCTGGGGAAACTACGAGCTAAGGACCACACTCTGCCCCGAGGTTCCTGACCTTGGATCCACAGAGGGTCCTCATGGAATCTGTGAACCCCTGACACTGTGTGCCAAGTGACATGGACCAGCACGTTCCTGGTGACAGGCGCCCCGGGCTGTACCCCAACCTTGAGGTGGGGACCACTGTCCAGCGTTGCCAGCACACCCCAGGCCCCGCCTGGAGTGGTGGGCGGCCTTCCCCTCTAACCTCCACTGGATGAGCCCTAGCAGGGCTGTTCTGTTGACTTCACATGATTTTTCTGGGTCGGTGTCACTTCAGCTGTGGTGATCTCACAGAGGTACTGAGGGCTCTTGGATCAAGTCCCCCGCGTGGACATCCTGGCGGTGGCATACGGAGGCCACACCTCTGAGCCTCCCTATTCCTCCTGTGGAGTGTCCCACCCCCTGAACTCAGAGGCTGCTACGGGATAAACAAGAACACAAAGGTATCTGCCCCATCTCAACTCTCACTATCCAAATATTGGCTGTAATGGTTTGCAAAAAGCATTAGCCCATATTGGCTATCCAAGTGAAAAATGACGAATATGTAAGAGCCTGCAGCAAAAGCACTCAAGTTCTGAGTGTCTGAACCGAACAGAGGACACAGCACATGCTGCTGTCTTAGCTGACTGCCGGGAGCTTATGCTGTTTAGATGTGTCGTGTGTTATCACCCCATTTCCCCCACTTTATTAGGTGAAACTGTCTCCTCTGGAAGTGGAGGAGTCCATGAAGAAAGCAGGCGAGTTTCAGAGGCCAAGGAAATTCCCTGTTAGGAAAAAAAGCTGGAGCGACACTATATTGAGAAGGGTGATCATATAAAAGATATAACCTTGGCCAAGTACGTGCGTCCCTTTCCTGTGTATGGTTTTTGCACTGGGTGGGTGACAAAGCACAACTTGTGAAACGTGTGGGTTCCACAAAGTCTCGCAGTCTTCTGGAGCATGGGAGCTATTTTTATCAAGCTAGTGAGATTCGTGTACGGAGGATGCACAGCCAGTCAGCGTGATGCCACTGAGCACATGCTGGTACAGATGGAGAGTTAGGAAAGTGACGGGGAGCGAGGATTTGGTGATGGACTTCGGATTTAAAGCAAGCCTGGAAGGTCTGGGAGATTTATGTAAGCCTGACTTCAGCTGCATGTAAGGCTGCAGCAGCTCCCCCAGTGAACCCCTGAAATTCCTGAAGGTGGCTGTATTGCAGAGCAAATTTCCGATCTTGATGAACCTGAGCTTTTTTTTTTTTTTTGAAAACAAAGCGCATGGCCTGCTACACTGCTACACGGTGTTCAAACCATACACATGACGCAGCAGAATCTTTCACACAAGGCTTCTTTGACGGAAGACGATGCTTCTAGGCATCCTTCTAGAGCTTTCAGTTACAGATAATAACTGTGGTCTTTCCGCTTTCATACATCTTTAATGTAGCCTTTATTCCAAGGAGTCACCACAACCTTCAAAGCATATCAGCTGATGATACAGTACCTAGAGAGCTGATAGGATGACTGAACTTTGATGAAGGATTCATGGCAGAGTTTTTACCATAAAGGCATTCGATGCACTGATTAGGCTTGGAAAGGAGTGTCATCACAAATGATGAATGAAATAGGAAAGAAACGGCTCTTGAAATTTTTTGCTGACTTTCAAGGTTTTGATAAAGTGATGATTCAAAGCCAAGTCTTCTGCTGTGTAAGGAGCCTGGAGTAAGCAAGGCGGACGGTAAAAATGCTGACCAACTATTCTCGTCACTAATGAAGAGCAAAAAGGTTGCCACAGGCTCTTTCAAACTGATGGCTTTACTGGTCTGAAACAGGGAAGGAAGAGGAGCTCCATCACCTGGATGCCAAATCTTTAAGATGTAGATCATGCTGATGTAATGGTCTGGCTGCCAGAGCAGGATCGTGAGGAGAACAGAGGCAACCCCTTAAACACTCAACCTCAAGCAGAATCTTCAGTCATCAGGAGCTCTAAGCCCAAGGTCAAGGGAATGCAAACAGAGGCCCATTTTGGTTTTTTCATCTCACAGCTTCCCAAGATGGTTCTTAGTCATCCGCTTCTGGGGTACTTGGTGTCAAGGAGAAGCCTGCCCGCCAGTGATGTGAATCTGGGCGCTGGGTGGATCTCAGACGTTCACCGTCCCCTCCACCCATCCCCCCCACCCCCGCTGCCCCTCAGGCAACTCTTCATTGTCATCTAAACAATTTAAAAAGGGCTTTGTTTACTGTATTTTACCAAATATTAATTGCATTCACTATATATCTCCATTCATTTTTTTCACCACATATTTTTATTGTATAACGAGTTCAGTGAAGCAAGATACAATTCTTATCTAATCCTGTACAATATTGTTGTGTACTCTACACAATGTGCCCACCAATGAGTTCACTTGAGAATTAAATAATGAGGTAACTTGTTTTAAAATGCTTCCTATGATACAGAAATCCTTGGTAGACAGTAAATGGAATTTCCCATGTTTGCGAAATTGGCTGAAGTTCCTGGAGAGCTGGACACCTGTGGACAGAGGCCCCTCTTCCAGGACAGACTGGACGTGGGTAATCAGAGAGGCAGGTGCACAGAGGTGCCCTGAAAACTGCACAGCCGCCTGGAGAGAAACTACCATTTCAGGTAAAATCAGAGAGTAACAGAAGTTGCCTGTTGCTGGGAGAGTCCTCTTGGGACTGGCCTAGTCCAGCGCCCTCGCAGAAAGGACGAGGCCCCGAGGTGAGAGGCCCGGGGTCAGTGAGTGACCGATCCAAGGACAGAACCTGCAGTCCCCGCACAGGGCTCTTCTTCCCTGTGTAATTTTAACTTTTAACACGCTAACACTTTCTGGTGCTGGGAGTGCCACGCCCTTTAAAACTTTTACATTAATGGGCAATTACAATAAAAGGACTCTTTACCTCGCCCTGACCTTGGCTTATACAGGAGACTCAGTAACATTTGCTGGTGAAATCAGAACCCTGAGGCTGAGTTGTTAAAGCTCGTCTTGATCACTCCTCTCCCGTGAAGAAACCCAACGGCTTAGAATCACCTCCTGCAACCAATCAAAATACAAAGGCGACTGAATTTCAAAAACAGAGATGAACGAACACGAACACGCCAGGCATACAGCAACGCAGAGACATTTTGTAGCGAGCCGTCTGTACAAGGATGATATCTGCTCCCCATTCCTTGTCACTAAACATTAGGAGAAATGTGAATGTAGCAAACCTTATGTGGAAACAGCATCTACAGTAATCACCCCAAGATTTTAAGAGCCACCCTTGCTGTGGTTTCCTACCAGCACATTTCAGGAAGAGGAGCGCTGGTGCGAACCCAGTGTTCAACACAGAACCAGGTCTGTGACGGTGCCGGCGTGTCTGGGTCAGCACGGGGAAGGGAGACGTGGGTCTGGACTGGCATTTTATGAAGAGCTAACCCAGTGGGTGTGAGCAGGACAAACAGGGGGACGAGGCGCTTCGGCCCTGGAGACCAATGGCCGGCCTGCTGCGGGACGGGCAACTGGATGGCGGATCGGCAGTCCCGGCGGAGAAAATCCCGCCAGGAAGATGCGGGAGCCTCAGCCCAACACAGGCCCCCAGCAGCCAGACAAGATGTTCAAGGAGGCGGCGAGCCAACAGCGACCCTTGTCGTTTCAGGGGCCGAGACCCGGGAGAGGTCTGGGCTGCTCCCGGCCGGCTGTGAGGGCGGTTTCGGCTGAGTGCCAGGGGCAGAAACCAGAGGACGTCACAGGACAAGAGGCCACAGGGTTAAGGGGGAGCGAGGCTGGGCTCAGAGGGGAAGGACCTGAGAGGGCTCTCGTCGCCGAGGCGAGGTGCTTTTCCTGTCCTGTCTCGGGACCACAGGTTCCAAGGGACGCAATACGCTGGGCAGAGCCTTTGTGACGACATGAATTTGTCTCCGAGTTCACCTACCTGAACTTTAATTTGTTTCATACATTCTGGTGACTCCATTTCTTTGTCAGTCATGGCGGAGGGTTTAATCAAATAGCACAGCATAAATTCCTATTGAGACATGAAAAACAAACTCCGTATCCCACAAAACAAATACAAATCTGGGCAGGAAACGCGGCCGTCTCCACCCCCTCTCAGTGTGTGCTACTCGAAACTCACAAAGCATGTCCGTTTCCTCCCGGGAACGTAACCGGGCCCCACTCTAGACCAAAGACCTGCCGTCCGCTCATCGTTGACATGACAGGAGAATGCAAACAGAGCATATAATATGCTGATTATAAACACAGCATTTAAAATAGTCGATACTGGAAACAGCTTAGACCGCTATTTCTCCAGGACAAAGCTACTTTCACAGGATAAAGCCTGAGCAACGTAGCCTGCACCCAGGCAGCTGCCATCTGGCCCCTTGCTGGCCCTTCCGGCCTCACTGCCCTGCACGCCTCCAGCAGCTGTGGGAAGGAGAACTCAGAGAATTACTGAGTAACACAGAACACACAAAACTTTCATTCTTTGTAGTCCTGGTATGAGACGAAATGTCCCTCCTAACTTGATGGCAGTGGGATATAGGAGAACACAAGCGGGGCAGTCACACGGCTCTGGGTTGGAATCCCAGTTCTGCACATGAGCTGTGTGATCTTGGATTTGTCACCCAACATCTCTGACTCTGACTCCTCACCCTTCGGATAAGGATAGTAACAGGGTAGTGAGAAAAGACATAAGGTGTTTAGCGATAAATATTAATTCCCTTCCTCTCTCTCTTTGAGAGACCTGCTACCTATGCAAACAAACATGTCAATGTTTTTTGAGTCATCTGTGAATGAGTGGGAGTGGATTCTGAGCACGTGCTGGCTGGGCTTGCCCCCGGGAAGGAAGGCAATGTCCACTGACACCCATCACCATGGGAAACCTCGGAGCTCCGTCCCTGGAGCTGTGCACCAGCTGGTGGGGGGAAAAACGGCGAGGAGGACCAGCTTCCAGAGCTTCGTGCACATAAACGCTCTGCGGTCCCCACACATGACTCTTATGCTTCTACCACAATTAAGACGAAAAATCCAACCATTTAAATGACACGTGAACCCCAAAGCTGATGCGGTGTTACCTTGGAGACACTGACTGAAACTCTGCTCAAGGCAGCCAGGGACCGCCAGCTGAGAGGTCTGCGAGGAGAGCCCTCAAAACGGTCATCCACCAGCTCGATGATGACAGAGTAACTGGAAAACAAGGCAAGGGTGTTTTAAAAATAAAAAACATGAAGTCAATCCATTTAAAAAGAACATTGTTTGGGACTTCCCTGGTGGTCCAGTGGTTAAGAATCCACCTTCCAACGCAGGGGACGTGGGTTCAATCCCTGGTCGGGGAGCTAAGATCCCACATGCCACGGGGCAAATAAGCCCGCGTGCTGCAACTACTGAGCACGCAGGCCACAACTAGAGAGCCCGTGTGCCACAACTACAGAGCCCACATGCTCTGGAGCCCAAGCACCACAACTAGAGAGAAGCCCGAGCCCCACAAAGAGGAGACCGTGCATCGCAGCGGAGGATCCCGCATGCCGCAACTAAGACTCGATGCAGCCAAAACAAAAAAAATAAAATAAATATTAAAATAAAATAAAATAAAAAGAACATTGTTTGTCCTACCAAGAACGAAAATACAGAAAATAAAACACACAGCATCTGATCCTGAATTCCCCTAGACTACTACTGGGAAAAATATTAATGAAAAACTCACACTTTACATTACAAACTATAAGCCTGATTCAGCACTTACAGGAAAGGAACAGAAGTATTTCTCCCAACATGAAAGCCATGAATTCACTCAACTGTTTAGATTATAATACTCACTGATATGAAGATGAATAATTACTATACAGTAGTAACTACATAGATTAACTCAATGTTTAATGCTAAAACATAAATTATCCTGACCTATTTATTATTTTATAGATAGTGTAACAACTTTAACTTATAAGGGACAGACATATAGTATCTATTCCTATTAAGCCAGGAGGAATTTGACTCTAATTATTTGTGTGCCTCTGAAAATTAAATTGGGGCTCAGAAATTTCCTCCTGTCACTTTAAGCCATTAACTTATATACAATTCACTCCAATAAATCATGAGCTTGGGATGAACACACACACACTGATATGTACAAGATAGATAACCAACAAGGGAACTCCACTGTATAGCACAGGGAACTCTACTCAATATTCTGTGATAACCAAAATGAGAAAAGAAACTAAAAAAGAATGAATATATGTGTATGTGTAACTGAATCACTTCGCTGTACAGCAGAAACTAACACAACACTGTAAATCAACTATACTCCAATAAAAAAAAAATTCACTCCAAACCTTGCGTGGTAAAATGGAGGGCCTTTTCGGTACAACACTGCAAAGAAAAAGAAAGAAAACGTATAACCACTCGAAATCAAAGTCTCATTTTATACTTATAAAGTATTTTCTTCTCCAAAGGCACACAAACACCCAGTGCTCTGTATGTGGGTAACCTGCAATACACCCTGTGGTCTATTTTTAAAACCCAAACTGTTTTTTCCCCAGAACAAAAATTAGCAAAGCAAATCTGTTGCCAAGACCCTAATACCCTCGTCCCACCCGCACCCCACAAATGAATTCCAAATCCAAGTATAAGCAATTTTTGTCCTGTCTCTTGTCTTACACTCTCCAGAGAGTCTGAAATCATGTCAAGCGTGTCAAGTTGGTATAATGCGGACCAACATTCAGTTATTCATTTCAATCTTTTGAATCGTTATTCAGGGTCTGAGCTCCTCTGGCCGGTACAGGATAGGTGCTGGTGCTAAAGATGAATGAGACTCATGCCAACTTTTAGGAAATTCAAAGTCAAGTGGGGAAAAAGTCACATAAGCACACACGCCACTCGGAGACCCGCCTGCCCACCTCATTCAGTCTGTGGAGGTCAGAGCGGCTGGCCGGCGAGGAGCCCGGGCCAGGGTCTGCCGTGGACCGCGGAAGCGCAGGGGAGCCCTCAGTGGCGCACAGCCTGTGGCAGGGTGCGGAGATCTGCCCACCAGATCTGTTTGCTCTCTCTCCAGGCACGTGAGAGACCCCGTATCAGCCTCCCAAGCAGCAAGGAGTGGCTGTGTGTCATGGGGCACTTCCAGATTGGCCCAGAAAACCCTCCCAGGCACCCAGCCTGTGCTTGTTCCTTTGTGAGGCTGAGTGAAGCTCGTGGGACCACGAGAATAAGCCGGGCCCCTGCAGTCCCTGTGGGAGTTGGTCCACCCACCACTCAGACACTGGCTTTGGACTTCACATGAACAGAATTAACTCCTAGTGTTAATTAAGCCCATGAAATCTGGAGTTTATATGTAACTACAGCCGCAGGAATTACCTTAACTAACAAACAATTATATCCATGAGCTTGTGCAAAAACCAAGGCAGAAAAGCTTTGTTTCCTTTGAGGAACTGGCAGAACTTTTCCTTTTGGGCATGAACCCGGTATTTAATCATGTTTCTCTTTAGCTCATGCACCACGAGGTCAGAACCAGTTTAGGACCCAATGGATGATACAGTAACCCTTCACATGTATTCTCCATGGTCACCTTTCCTTCTTATGAACATATTTCCTATTTAAGTTGTATTTAAAGTATTTGGCAAGTCAGCTCAAATTCACTGTGTAAGGGCCCACATTTAAGTAAATATCTAAACACCCATTTCTCAATTTCTGGGGATGTGGTGCAGTGGAAGGAGACCCTGTACTGGGATGAGACTGAATTCGGGGCTCCGGTTTGGCCTGATCTCTGCCACTCCTGATTGTGTGGCTTTAAACACATTATTAACTTCCCTGAGCCTCAGTCTCCAAAATCATAAAATGAAGACATGAGGAGAAATTAAAATCTTCTCTAGCCCTCATATGCTATTATCTATGATCAGTTACACATCCTTCACCTAAGATGCATCTGGAAAGTCACACAGCTTGAAAGCAGCTCTGACCCCCAACTCGGGCCATTCAGATGCCTGACTACGATGGAGGTGCAACTTAGGGGTTAAAAGCATAAACATGGCATCAGTGAGACCCCAATTCAAGGCTCAGCAGTGCGAAGACCATATGATGACACTCGTGCTTCAATCTCCTTATGGAAAATGGGGGTAATAATGCAGGTGGAGGTGCTCGAAAAGTTACCCGTGATAATAGTGATAACGATGGTAACAGTGTATTCAGAGGGAAAAATGAAATAGTTTTACAAAAATGCCTCCCAAGTAGAAAGATGAAAGCTTCAGAAGTCTAAGAAATAGTGGGTATTTAAAAATAAAGTCTGAATGAAGAGAGAGAAGAGAGGAAACGTGCTTTCTTACACTAACACCAGATGTGACATGCGGAAGGAATGACAGAGTCAGAACACAGTGATCAGTGCAGTAATCACTTCGGGCAACCACTGTAACTACTAGGGAACCAGATACTCAGTGTCACCCTACAAATCGCTTGTGAACTACAAAAGGAAAAGTGCAGACACCCGACAATGGCTGCCCTAGCAAACGAATGGCATCACCAGCAGTAGGACAACCTGACATCAGGCACCCCTGGACGTGGCCCGGTGAGGACACACATCACCCGTGCTTGCAAAAAAACGGCAAGCCCGAACCTAACCACGAGGAAGTGGTCAGACATACCTAGACTGTGGGACACCCTACGGGACTCTTCAAAAAAAGTCAACGTCACAGAAAACAAACAGGTGGAGGGACTCTTTTAGATTAAAAAAGACTGAAGAGACTGCAGTGGTTGAATGGTGGCCCCCAAAAGATATGTCCACGTCCCAATTCCTGGGACCTGTGAATGTGACCTTGTTTGGAAAAAGGATCTTTGCAGAGATTGGAGGGATGCAGTCACAGCCAAGCAACAGCTGGCGCCACCAGAAGCTGGAAGAGGGAAGGACCGGAGGGAGCACGGCCCCGCCAATGCCGTGGTTTCAGACTTCTGGCCTCTAGACCTTCTGCTGCTTTATGTCTCCCAGTTTGTGGTCATTTCTCATGGCCTCCCTAGGAAACTAAAAGTGGTAAATGCACTCAATGTGATAAATGAATCTTGAGTGGAGCCTGTCAAAAAAATCAAAAACAAAACAGCCACAAAAGACACTGTGGGGGACAAGTGGGAAAACTGAAATACGGACTGGATATTTTTGATGATATTATATTACTGAATAATTAACTAATGAATATTAATAAGTAATCAATAATGAATTATTAATTATTCTGATTAATAATATTAATGAATAATTCTGATTTCTCTTAGGTATTATATGATGCCATAATTATGGAGGAGAATATTCTCAGGAGTTGCATGCAAAAACATTTATGATTTAATATGGATTATGTGTGCACATGTGGAAAATGTTAACAAAAACATTTAAAGTCTGATTAGAAGAATAAGCCAGGAGGGTGGCTTGGGAAAGAACTGAAGATGGAGATGGGAGGATGGTGCACCTCCCTGCTCTGTGAGGCGCACGGGGCCCCAGTGCCTGTCCCCGGGGGCAGAGCCAGCCACCAGCTCTGGGCCGATGCCACGACCAGTGACGGTTCTTATGCTCTGGACATCCCGTAACTCTGCTGGCTTCTAACGGCTCCCCTCCTCCTACCTGTTTTGCAACTTCTAATTTGCAGGGAGCTGGGGAATCACATGATCAAACTTAGTCCATGTGAACCCAAAACTGGAACGGGTGGGAAGGAGGCTCAGGAGTAACTAGAACTTCGGGTTAAATCAAGTTAAATCAACCAGTAACTGCGTGTGTAAGACAACAACAGAAGCCTGGAGTTGGTTTTCGGCTTTCTGGCTGGCAATGTTACTCAGGTGTGGTGGGAAGTACACAGAGCTGGGACCCAAACAGCCCTAATCTCTGTACTTGCCAGCTGTGGGACCCTCGGCAACTCCCCTGACCCTTCGAAACCTCAATTTCCTCAGCTACTGAAGGAGGTGAGCGCCACACGCCTCACAGAGCATGAAGATGAAATAAGACCGGAGAAGAAAAGCACCAAGGCACCTGGTCACCATACGAGCCAGCAGCCACGGGAGCTTCTGGGGTGGGGGGGATGTATGGAAAGGCTCCCAAGTGATTTCTGGCCTGGTTTTCAGCACTGGGCAATCAAGGTCAACTGGGCCGGCAGCTGTGCCTGATTTGAGATCTTATCACCTGTTCCAAGTGCAGCTCCTGGAATGAAATCTGATTGACAAGACTTAGTCAAGGGAAGAGTTTCCCTGATAAGATGTGAATTTCCTAACGGTCCTTTGTCATGAGTCATTACCTCTGTGAGTAGAAACAACTGTTAAGGGAGCACGTCCTGGGTGTAGCCTGTGTGGGCAGTTCTAGGGTATGTGTGATCATGTCACTGGCCTTCAAAATTAAAATGATACTGTTAAGAGACCAGCAGCACCATGTAGCCGTGCCTGGAGAAGAGGTCAAGTTTAGGAAGCTGCTCCTCTCACCCCAGGCTAGCGCAGCTCCTGAATTCTCCCTAAAGCAGGAAATGTGAAGACACCCTTCATGGCACTGCTGGGCCAGAAACCTGGTCTCACGCTAATCACACAAGCAGCTCCAAGTGCACGATACACCCCTCCTGGGGCAAAGCCCTTGGGGAGTTGGGAAACAACAGCTGATGTATTTCTTTTCTTTTTAAAAGTCTGTCCATCTGTCTGTCCTTTCATCCAGCTTTATAAGGCAGTTTATTTTTAAATGAGGAAAGTTTTCTCTACTCACCATCCACAAATATGGCTCGAGTACTGAAAACACATGCAATAAGGTATGCTTACAAGGCACTCAACAGAGGTCCCTTCCCCCAGCAACGTTTTATTTTTTATAAAGAAGATGCTGTCTTATAAAGATGTTGTTATCCATATTACATGATGAGTGAATGGAAGCTCAGAGAGATGAAGTGACCTCCCTGAGGTCACACAGGTAGTAAGACATGGAACCGGTGTGAGCCCGAAGAGCTCTTTCCGTTACCCCTACCTCCTCAGAGCGCATCACTGCGGCCTGGTCGACTGGAAAGTTCTGCTCAGGTTTCGCCCATTCGGTGAGCACACTGGCCTGCCAAGCGCTCACACGGAGCGGCTATTCTCACGGGGCAGGAAAAGGAGAGCAGGGCGGGGAGCCAGTGACGGCAGTGCAACAGCTACGCCACTTATTGAAACGCTGTGACCTGTGGGCCACGCAATTATCTGGAAACCTGGCAAACTAATCTCGAGCTAAGCCCGATCATTCTGTCCGCAGGGCTGGTCAGGTCAGCTTCCCTAACTACTCTCTCTGCTTCCATCCCCGTCCCCCACCCCCCGCCCCCCGCCGTCTATCAGTAAGAAAGCACACAAAGGTCCCACTAAATCAAGTTATTGAATATAAGTCACTCCTTTGCTCAAAATCTCCCAAGACTTCCAATAACCAGAATAACACCCCGAGTCTTTGCCCAGCCTGTGACCGTCCCCAGCCTAACTCCCAGACATCACCTCACGTCACTCTCCCCCTGGGACCTCTAAGTTCTAGACGCACTGTCCTTGTGCTGCTCCTGAGTCCTGCCTCGGGGCCTTTGCACTGGTTGCTCCTTTGTGCCTCGGGTGTTCTTCCCCAGACTGTCAAGTGACCTGTTCCCTCACTGTAGTCACATTTCTGTTGTTGTTTGGGGCACATCTTTTCAGAGTCCTTTCCTAACCACCCTAACTTCCTGTTTACTCTGTTCCTTTACTCTGCTTTATTTTTCTTAGTACCCTGACATTACAGTACGTATTTATGTGTTTGCTTGCTTGTTCCCCCCCCGCCCCCCCCCAGCACGTGAGCAGCTCCATCCAGGCAGTTTTGTCTGTCTTGTGCACCTCTGTGTTCCTGACACCTAAGAAGATCTGGCTCACACAAGACCCTGAGCAATTATCTGGTGAATGAGGTGCTCACCGGGTCCCTACCCGCTCCTTTAAATAAAGATGAGGGAGGCAGTGCTGTGTAGAAGTTTCCAAGAGCCTGGGCTCCAGCATTCAAAGCCCAGGACTGTGAGTTACTGACCCTGGCGACTTTTAGGGGCAAATGACCCTTTCTCTCACAACTTCAGTCTCCCCATCAGAAAAATGAGGACGGTGAGCACTGATCTCGTAGAGCTGCTATTAGGATTAAACGAGGTCACGCACGTCAAACGTCTCCTACAATGCTTGGCACACAACAAGGGCTCAATAAATGACAGCTGCGATTACCACCACAGTTATACAATGATTATTAATGGTATTGCACACAATCTGCCAGATGAGACTACCCCAGAAGATAAGGGACTGCCCTACATCACACGATCACACACTAAATGAGAGGCGGGGGTAGGGGCTGTGGACTCTCTTCTAAGATCTCAGAGCGGAAGAGAGGAAAACATACCCTCCACCCCGATCCAAACATTCTTATCTAAGGCAGGAGGACATCTATCACCTCAGGAAAAAACAGCAACAGCACATATAACCAATTCGATTTTCACCCCAGGATCTGATGTGAACCCTGGTTCTCACACCTGCCAAGCCAAGAATCACTTACACAAGTCTGTTCCGTACTTAAGCCCCGCTTTGGGCACCCAGCCCTTGCTCCGGAAGTGATGGTACGCCATGTACGTAGTCCCGAACGTGGGCTGAACTACATGGAAGGTGTTCCAGAGCTTCACAATCGTCAAAGGCTCCTACAGTTGTTGGGGGAAAACAAAGCATTATGACGTATGTATCCACCCATTAACCAGGCGGTGAATCAACAACATCTATACTAAGTGTGAGCTGAAGATAAACAAACACGGTGCCCATGACGAAGGGTTTAACCACAAGATCCAGACCCGCGCTGTCCAGTGTGGCGGCAGCCAGCCACTCCCCTGAACTTAGATGTGCTGCCAGTGTAAAAAAAACACTGAATTTCAAAACTGAGTATGAAAAAAAGAATATAAATTATCCCAGCAATTTTAAATATGTTGGGTTAAATACACTATGTAAGTAATGTAAATCAATTTCAGCTGACTTATAAAAAAAAACCTTTTTAATGTGTCTACCAGAAAATTTAAAACTATGCATGTGGCTCCCATCTGAGGCTCCCATCATATTTCTACTGGACAGCACTGCCCCAGAGGACCTGTGAGAGGCCCCCTTGAGACAGCAACCCTGCAGACTGGAAGCAGCCAAGCAAAGCGGGGGAGGGCAGCGGAGGGGCTGCTGGTGGGAGAACAGTCCAGGCAGAGGAATGGGGGCGGGCCGGGTGTCCACCAAAGCCAGAGGGCGCGTGTTCCAGCATGCACAGACCCTAATGGGTAGCTGCGGTATGTCAGGCCACGTTCAGAAAAGCCAAAAATAATTCTGTAAAAGTTTTTATAAAAAGATGTTCCATTTAGTCTTTGAAACTAGAAAGTTAATCTCAAGGCACAAGTTAGTAATCCAACTGCTTCAAAGGGAATTTTGTTTCTAAGGTCAGACTTGAAGACACTGAGAATGGTTCAGAGAACATTCTGATGTGTCAACACAAAAACACAACAGGAAAGACCAGGTAAGATTGGAAGGTTTTCCACTTCATTTCAGCGCTGAGTAAAACGACCAGTCCTTCAGTTGGTTTACGGATCAGTCACTCAATGAGACTTGCTCAGTTTGTCTCAGCCTGAGATTTTAACACCATAAATATGAGCTAGAGTTGGGTTTTTTTGTTTTTACTTTTCTCCTTTTTTTTTAAAAAAAAAACAGTTGTTCCTAAGGTGGAAACTCCATATGTGTGTGGTCTTGAAATCCACCCCCCCTCCAAAACAAGCAACAGTCTTGTGGAGAAGGCTGAACTTCCAGCTTGGACAGCCCACCAAGTTTCAGAGGCTATGGGTTCTTCGGAGCAGCTGGAACGCCCCGACAAATGTCAGTGAAGGCACAGGGGAGGAGGTGGGGTGGGCTAAGGATGGCCCCCCTCTGAGACAATGGGTCACCTGTCAGCCAGACACCCGCTTCCAAACCACTGGAATACTCATTAAGGGGACTTACACAGTTAGAAGCGGATGAATGACAAAATACGTACCCCCAACAACAGAATAAAATGTATTTTCTCTGTTCTAATGTTCTGCTTAACTTTTTCATCTTAATTTTAATTTCACGTGAATTATTCTGAATAGGTATTGGATTCACATGGTCTAAAATTCAAGAAGTACAAAAGTGTATGGTGAAGTCTCGCCTTCCACCCCCCCAATTCCTCTACCAGGAGGCAAGCATTGGGATTAACGTTCTGCTAAGGGCAGCAGGATACAGCACAAAATCATGGGCTTTGGAGCTGTCCTGACAGAGGTTCAAATACTAATTCTAACCAGACCAGCTGTGTGACCCTGGGTGAGTTACTTGTTTCCTGAGCCTCGGTTACCTCGTCTATAAAAGTCTTTACAGGCGCAAGTGAGGACTAGAATTACTGCATATAAAGCTCCTAACTCACAGCCTTTACCGAAGCAGGTGCTAAACATGGGTAGTTTCTATTTTTGCTGTTAATTTTTGGTACCGCTCTGACAGATTTCCTGATTATGTAAGATACTGCTCTCCTCCTAGTCTCTGGGAATGAAATTCAGTCTGAAAGGGTCAAAGCTGGCTTTTGCCTGAACAATCCCAATTCAGGACCCAAAGCCTAAACTTAGAGAAAAAATTCAATTCCAATTTTAACCAGTGAAAGTGGACACATTTGTATTAAAGCAATATGGAAATTACTACAACCTGCTTTTAACATCAGGGAAATTTTAAGTGGACTATGTCTGAATAAAACATCTTACCTTCTCATAGTAAATACTTAGACATCCCAGAGCATAGACCAGGAAGAAGGCCTAAAAACAGGGCAAGCAGAAAATGCTCATCAGAAACTGTTCCACGTTGAGAAATTATTTTACAGACTGATTTCTCTTTGCCTTAAATACAAATTAATGTCCGTATCACCATCCAAATTGTCACATATTTTTAAACATAAATGGTTCATTCAAACTTCAAGGATTAAAATATGAATGTCATAAAATGGTTTAGAGTCAGTACAAAACATTTCTATGAAATTTTCCATGTATTTTTTCTTTATTAAAACCACACAGCTAAACTGAAAAACAATGTAAATAGCAAAAACAACAACAGAAACCTTTGCTCATTGGATTTTCCTCTGTCAAATAGCCTTACTAAACTAAGAATTTATAGAAAAAAATAAGTAGAAAATTGTGGAACGTGGGCAACGTAGACTTGGTTTGTGTAAACCAAATGAGTTTCTTGGTCACTCTTGCTGTAAAGTGATTTCCGATCGAGTAAACCCCATCTTTCCATTAACTTCATTAAAAGGCACCATGTTTCACTCACATAGGGAGGCAAGAGGAACGGCAGACAAGGTCGGGCCCAGTTGAGTAAAATCACACTGACGTGGAAATAAAAATAACTTTCTGACAAAAACAAGACGATGCCAAGCACTGACAACAGCAAACAGGCCCCGGTGTTGGCTCTGCCCGGAGAAGAGGATTAGGATCTGCGTTCACGCCTGAACAGCTCAGGTGAGACTGGTCTGTAGCAGTCAGTGACGAAGAAACAGTGGCTCTAAATGCTACTTTCTTTTTTAACATGAGGATGGAAGATGAGATTTCAGGTATCCTGGAGGGCCCTCTGGTGCAGGTGGCAGCAGGAAGGCGGTCCCTGCCCTGAGCCCTCAGGCTTCTGTCCCACCACAGTGGTGCTGATGGCTTTTTTCCTCCCAGCCCAGGGCTCAAGACTCAAGAGAACACTGGCTGTGAAAGTGCAGGGCTTTTAAGCAGCGACAAGGTCCTGCTAAGGAAACACCTTCCTGACCCTCAGGAATTGCCCCAATCCAACCCACCGTCATCCTCTCCTGGCCACCTGATGACATTTCTCTTTACAGCAGTGTGGTCAGACTGGGGATCCTGGGGTCCCCCTGACCCTTGCAGGAGCTCTCAAAGTCAAAACCATTTTGTGAGATCAAGGCATTATTGGCCTCGTTCATACTCATTCTCCCCAGAGGCTCCAAGACACGTGACACCACAACAGACTGAGCGCAGCAGCACATGTGAGAATCCAGCGGACTTCTCTTAAGCCAGACCTTAAAGTCTTTGCAAAAATGAAAAACAATGCCATTCTTTTCACTGGATTTGTTTTGTTTTGAAACAATAGAGTTATTTTTAATAAAAATATTATTTATGTTAATGTATAGTGGGTTGATTATCATTATTTTAAAATGAGTTAATAAACACATATTTAAGTTTTCATTTTAATTTATAATTTGGTAAACACTGACAGATATAATCCACATAAAAATGCTCCTTGGGGTCCTTCAATAATTTTTAAGAGTACAATGCTTTGAGGACTACTTTATTTATTTATTTATTAAATTTTATTGATTGATTTTTGGCTGTGTTGGGTCTTCGTTGCTGCACGTGGGCTTTTCTCTAGTTGTGGTGAAAGGGGCTATTCTTCGTTGCGGTGCGCGGGCTTCTCATTGCGGTGGCTTTTCTTGTTGCGCAGCACAGGCTCTAGGTGCGCGGGCTTCAGCAGTTGTGGCTTGGGGGCTCTAGAGCGCAGACTCAGTAGTTGTGGCGCACGGGCTTAGTTGTTCCGTGGCATGTGGGATCTTCCCGGACCAGGGCTCGAACCCGTGTCCCCTGCATTGGCAGGTGGATTCTTAACCACTGCGCCACCAGGGAAGTCCCTGAGAACTACTGTAGTTCTACCCAGATCCAAATTAAGAGCTTCTCTGAAGATGCAGGTGGTTACCTGCTGGGCCTGCTTCTCTGGGTCCAGTGCCCTGATCCTGGCCGCCACCGCCTCCCACCTGGACTTCTGCAAAGGCCTCTGTGCTCTGGCCCCGCAGCCCGTCCCCTAGGGCAGCCTGAGCTACCTTCTCAGCACGTGAAGGTCCCTGGCTCCCAGGCGCCTCGTGGCACTCGCCCAGCGCTCTCCCTACAGGGTCGCTTCACTTCCGTCCCCGGACACACTGAGCTCAGTCCTGCCTTTGCCTGTGTAACTGCGGCTCCCACACCCGGAGTCAAAGGTCACTCCTCAGAGAGCTCCTCCTCGACCACCCAGTTTGCGTGACCCCGTCCCGATTGACTTCCTCAGAGCATTTATGTTCGCCTGAAAGTATCTTTCTTAGGTGTGTCTCTCCAGCTAGAACGTAAACTCTGTGAGACAGAAACTCTGCCTGCCGTGCCCCTGACCGAGAAGGGGCTCAATGCGTGTGCTGAAAGAATAAAGAAACAGGTGTGGATCCCGCCCACGGTCTGGAGCACGTGGTCAGGCCGCCCAGGGCAGGTCTCTCAGCTCCGTTTCCTCAGGGTGGACACTGCCCTGCTTCTCCTTTAGCTACTGGTGACAGCCTGCCCCCTGGTCTCCTGTGGCCCACTACTTATTAACACAAACACTGCTTTTTCAGATGGACACAGATGGTGGCCAAAAGGTGCAACAGAAAAGAAAAGGTGGTTCCTCAAAACGCCAAGTCCTGCTTTCCCTTTCGTTTTCCCTCAACTTTCCCTTCTGGGTTCACAGTGGTAGAACAGGAAGATAACTCTGAGATAAGCAGACCTGGGCTGAAATCTCATTAACAGCTTGGAAGTATCACTTAAACCCTCCCACCTCATCTAGAAAATGGGGATGATCAAGCCTTCTTAAAGATTTAATGAGGTTAGATTTCATGAAGACTTAAACGACCATGCTGGGAGTTGCCTGGTGGTCCAGTGGTTAGGAGCTGCTTTCACTGCTGTGGCCCAGGTTCAATCCCTGATCGGGGAACTAAGATCCCACAAACCGCAAGGCACAGCCCACCCCCCACCCCCCCCAAAAAAAGCATGCAAAGCACCTAACTGCTCAATTCACTTCCGTTTCCCTGCCTTTCTAAAAAGATACTGTAGCTGGGAAAGGTTCAATCCAGTCCTTGCCTAGGAAGAGATGACCTCCTGGTATCCATCAGAATCTAAGTTCTTCAGAAACTTTCCATTATCAGCAAACACACATTTCCTTAAGAACTGATGAAACCAAAGCCTCGTTTTTAATTGGCCTAAAATGGCTTTTATGAACCTATGCAAGCTGCTCTTAGGCACTTATTATAGATGGGGAGGATCTTAATCCAATGGAGTTGGCTTTATTTAGAATTAAGTCATCAGTAGACCGGGGAGGTCTGTGGAGGCTGGAGACTAGCCCCTCGAGAGCTCATGAGTAAGTTTTTACTTGATAGTACTAATAAGATGGACGGATGAGCTTAATGATGGTTTTAACGTCTTGTCACTAAATCTGGTCAGGGCCTGAAGCGTTAACATGAAAAACAGCTCTCAGAGACAGATCTCTAAGTCAGCTCGGTGTTACCATTCTCAAAACCTAAGAACCGCTTTGAATCACCACAGCAGGGCTGCCCGTGTTCCTGAGGGACATTTATGGAAACATGTTACACTGTACGGGTGGTGCCACCAAACATGGGTGATTCATCCAAGGAAACCTGCCAAAACAGAACTGGGAAGCGGAGCCGGGTTTAACTGCACGCTCCCTGGAAGCTTCTGCAACATGTCTCCGGAATGTTCTCAGGAAGCGAGCGGCCTCCAAGAATGAGAACCACCTCATCTCCTGTCTCCCATCACTGTGGCATTCCTTCAGCGGGTGTGCGGGAAGAGGGAGCAACAGAGTCAGTGAAAAGCACCAGCTGGTCACCGCCTGGAGCAGTGAGGCTCAGCCCCCAGCTTCTGACACCGAAGCCTCGCCCTCCGCCCGCTGCTGCCGCCCCTACAGCCGAGAGGCTGGCTGCCTCCTGACGGCTCAGCCCTCCAGCCTGCCCTCACCCGGATGCCAGCTCTGGTCCCTGCCACTCCCCTGCACAGCCGCCTGCAGTGCCCCGGTGCCACCAGGACCAGGTCAGACCCCCTACTCGTAGACGCGCCCTCCGTGATCTCCCCTCCTGGGCGGCCGCTTCTGGGACCACGCTGCACGCAAGGGCCTGCCGTCCCCCGTGTCCACGTGGCAATCCCCTATCTACCCTTTAACACCTGCAGGTACCACCAACCCTGTAAAGTCTTTCCAGGTGGCTCGCATCCCTTTGGACCCCACCAGTTTCTGTGCCCATCCCACCTTGTACACATCCATTTAACAAATACTTATCAAGCGCCACAGACGTCAGACGTGGGGCACGAGAGGAGCAGCACTGGCACAGCCCACGCACCACACGGTGCCCATCGCACTGAGCTGCAATCTTTGGCTGTCTTAGGACCAGAGCCACGTTCTGCTTATCTCTGGACTGTTAGGACTCAGCCCAGTGCCTGGCACATAGGCAGTCCCTGCTAAACACTGATTGCAAGAGTTCCAAGCAGCCACTAAATAGCTTTTACAAGTGACTTAATGATGGTAATAACAGAAACAGCAGGCACAATGCTTACTGAGCATCTACGATACACCAGGCACAGTGCTGAAGCCATCACGTGCACTATTTAATTCCAGAACATATTATGAACAAGGTGTTACATCACTCTCATCTTACAGAGCAGAAATCTGAGGCTCAGAGAGGTCAGGGACCTAGAGGATGGTGTCCCCAGCGCTGTCCAACAGAGTAGCCACGTGTGCCTGCTGAGCATCTGAAACGTGGCTGGCACAACCGAGAAAAGAATTTTTAATTTTGCACAATTTTAATTAGTTTAAACAGTCACATGCGGCTAGTGGCTACTGTGTTCAACAGTAGACTAAGCTGTCTCATTTGTAAAATGAGTAGATGGAGTAAATAAATCCCAACATCCTTTCCTGCTCTGAGAGCCTGTTCTTTGTACCGCTGGCCTCACTGCAAGGAAGGAAGCACAGACTAACAGGTGAAGAGAATACGGAGACACAATCACTTCTCTGTGAACACATCTATGAAATGACCAGCGTGGACGCTTTCAACAAGCACTGCCTGAGACCAACAGATACGCCAAGCACTGAGCTAGCTGCTGCAGGAGCCTCCAGACAGGCAGGAGCACCCCTGCAGAAGGGCACAGCCAAGGACAGGAGACAGCGGAAGGGGCGCTGTCGTCAAATCCGGGTACAGTACAGACATAAGCAAAAAAGCGGGGACTGATGGCCGCGTGAACACAGGACCCAAATCAGACGGAAAATACGAGGCAGGTTTAGAAAGCCACTTGCAACAACTTTTGAGAATGCAGTAAAGGGAACACGTGTTGGTAATTCTGCAGAAGGAAATACCTAGAATCCATTTACGTAATGAGCAGTCACTACATGACTCGGGGCATGCGTCGAAGCCTGTGAAAAGCTGGTGAAACTCCATGAATATGCTAAAAACCACTACACACTTTAAAAGAATGAATGGTATGGTATGTACTCCGTGTCTCAATAAACGTGTATGTTTTTTAGAAGCTGGTAAAAATTAGTAACACAATATTTGGGCAATCTGAAACCTTGATGTGAAAAGAAGTGCTCAGACAACCCCCCTGAAACCTCTGTGGGATGATACGGGGCAGGCCCCCCGCAAATGGACATCTTAGAATCGATGAAATGAAGGCCGAGGAGTGAAACGCAGGCAGGCCGACTGTGGACTCTGCCTGCGGCGACCTCAGTGCTGAACCGCACGCAGAACTGCATTTTGAGGCGGACTCATCTATATGCCGTTGCCCGGGCCCAGAGACCGACAGCTGAGAAGATGACATGCCGGGAACATACCTCTTCCAGGCTGAGCTGCAAGTACTCAAAGATCCTAAATGGATTTCTTCTGCATATCAGTCTCTTTTTTGGCGACAACTGAAGAGAAAAATAAAATACATACAGAACAAATGGAAGCACTACATGTTACCTGGAGGAGGGTGCATTTTAAAACGAACGTTTTCTTCTAAATTTCCCAGATTCACATTTGTTGGATTAATTCTGTTAAAAAATAATTTATTTATGTAGAAGAGTAAGTTTTCGTTTTTCTACTACAGCTGACCCTTGAACAACAAGGGGGCTGGGGTGCTAACTCTCCAGGCAGTCGAAGGTCTGCACGTAGCTCACAGCCAGCCCTGGCCCTCCACATCTGCACTCCTTCCTATCTGCAGATTCAACCCACCGCAGGTCGTGCAGCAGTACAGTATTTACTACTGAAAAAAATCCTCTTTCATAAGGGGACCCACATTCAAACCCATGTTGTTCAAGGGTCAACTGTATTAACATTTTGACTTAGTTCCTTTCTTTTATCGCCCATGAACTTTTCCTGCCGTTGTGATCATTTTGTTGGTCAGTTTTATGTGTTGCTTTTTTTCACCCAACTGCACCTCACGAGCATATGCCTAGGTTCTTAATGAGACTTCATAAACTCCACTCTAAAGGCGAGATATTTCTTCAAACGGGTGTTTCTCATGTTACTTAACTATTAGACTGTTTCTCACTTTTAGCTGCTACAGGTGATGCTGGGGCAATTATCTTGTAGGTCCCTTAATGAAGTGGACCTAGTCCTGCGCCCAGGCTCCTCCTGTGAGGGCTGCCCGCCCCACGTGAGCCCCTGCCCACCGCTGCACTCAAGACTGCGTAACTACCGTTGCATTTCTTACTCTCCCTGGCAAGGGAGAGAATGTTACTGGACCTGATTTACTTTACGTGTTAGGTTATGTATTACAGATATATGTTATTTAAATATTGTGTATATATTCATATATTTTTTAAAGTTAAGCTATTCACTGACTTTGAAGTTTCAGCTGAAACAGCCCTCACGACGACTGAGCCCTCAGGGCTGGGACCCAGGGCTGGCTGGTGCCCTTGAAGGGTCTGCAGTGTGGGTCCTGCACCAGCTCTCACATGTCCCGGGTGCTGAACACGGGCCTGCTACTGGTTCCGAGTAAGGGACATCCCTGTTGGCCAGCATCTCCTCTGGGCCAGACACAGATGGCTCTGGAGGAGGTGATCTCTCTCCTTCTACTTACGTCCCCACCTGGGGCGTCTTCCCTCTCACTCGCGTCACACACGACTTCCTCCACCAGCACGTAGTGGTGCTCAGGCCCTCTCTCCCTGGCCGGGACCAGACCCGCTCGTTGGTTGCTGTCTCCAGGCTGAGCGCCAGAGGGCGGGAGGAGAGCATCGTGTTTGCCGCAGTGGACGAGGGGCAGAGGAGCGGTGACCTCCGCCACGTGTTCATCGGAGCCGTGGGTAGGTATCGGGTCAGGCCCGGAGCCCTCCTGCAGGCGGTCTGATCGCTTGCTGGGATCCTCCAGATCACGCGACTTTCCTGCAACCCCATTCGTGGCAGAAAGTTTCTCTCTATCTTCTGTGCCTTCCGTTTTGGAAACCATTTCAGAGTTCAGCTCGTTACACAACTGGCCCTCTTCATTCCTTTGCAGACAAAGATGCTGAAGGGGCCTCGTGTAATCCTCAAGGAGTCTACGCGCTGTGCTCTCATCCTGGCCTCGTCTTCGCATGAGGTTTGTGGCCCATTCCACGCTACGCTGATACCTGTCAAGTAGAAATTCTGTTAGTGACAACACTTAAATTTCAATATTTAAAAGACAGTGGAATGTGTGAAAAAGATGGGAAGGCAGTATATCAAAATGTCTATAGTTCTTCTCAATGATGGGCTATAGGTTGTTTTCGTTATACTTTTTTGCATTTTCTAACTGCTCTGCGATAATTATTTACTACTTTTTTTTTTTATTTTTTTATCTTTGGCTGTGTCGGGTCTTCGTTGCTGCACGCGGGCTTTCTCTAGTTGTGGCGAGCGGGGGCTACTGTTCATTGCGGTGTGCAGGCTTCTCATTGCAGTGGCCTCTCTTGTTGCGGAGCACAGGCTCTAGGCGTGCCGGCTCAGTAGTTGTGGCTCACGGGCTCTAGGCGTGCGGGCTCAGTAGTTGTGGCGCATGGGCTTAGTTGCTCCACCGCATGTGGGATCTTCCCAGACAAGGGCTCAAACCCACGTCCCCTGCCTTGGCAGGTGGATTCTTAACCACTGCGCTACCAGGGAAGCCCTATTACTTTTTGTTTTTATTACACAGCTTCATCAATTTGCTTAATTTGAAAAAAATGACCCCAGTTTAACAAAGTGTGAAAATTTATGCAATTTAAAACTGGTGGACCAAATGGTTTAGGTAAATTTAAAGAGAAAATGGCCATCCTTTGTCAGGGTTTGTTTTGCATTATTTTCAATTTTGGATGTCATGTTTTCAGATATGTATCTCAGTCATAGCAAAAAGTCTTTGTTTAGTATTGGAAAGCAAAATGAGAATTTTAATAAACATTTTTCACAGTACAATACTTACTAATGTCTCCACTGTGTATGGAAAGAAATGATTATAGTTACATACACCCAAGCATCTTAATAAAAAAATGGCCCTTTTTTCCATAATTTTCAAAGTATATTTTAATGAGAAAATACATGCTTACTTTCTTAAACTTGAAGGCAAGCCCTGAACACTTCCCAAGTTACAAAAAGTTACAGGCAAGACAAAAGGATTCTGCCTATTGAAGCAGCGTCAACACCTGACAAGGCTGCTGGGCTGCGTCATGTGACATAAGACGCCACACGTGTGTGGAATCTGATCCGCAAAGGCGAAAGACATTGCAAAACTCAAGCACTTTTTGCCTCCACCTACAGCAATCAGTCTGCAAAGCATCGAAGAAGACACGTGGCTTGTGGGAAGACAGATGTCACTTTTCTCTTCACCTTGAGTATCCTGCCTGTGTATGGATGATGGGATATGTCATAGTCTATAAACTGATAATTACACACAGTGAAGCAAGGAAGCTGGCTTCTGTTTTTTTAAAAAATAAATTTATTTTATTTATTTATTTATTTTTGGCTGCGTTGGATCTTCGTTGCTGCACGCGGGCTTTCTCTGGCTGCGGTGAGCGGGGGCTACTCTTCATTGCAGTGTGTGGGCTTCTCATTGAGGTGGCCTCTCTTGTTGCCAAGCACGGGCTCTAGGCACGCGGGCTTCAGTAGATGTGGCACGTGGGCTTCACTAGTTGTAGCTCGTGGGCTATAGAGCACAGGTTCAGTAGTTGTGGCGCACAGGCTTAGTTGCTCTGCGGCATGTGGGATCTTCCTGGACCAGGGCTTGAACCCGTGTTCCCTGCCTTGGCAGGCGGAGTCTTAACCACTGCCACCAGGGAAGTCCCATTTTGCTGTTTTTAAAAAAAAGATCTGTGGCTGATTAACCCTGATTCATCAGAACAATCTCCAAGCTGTCCACACCCTGCTTATCCTACACGGGGATAAGCACGCAGCCCTATATACTGGGGACTGTACCTTAGATGTAAAGATTAAGACCTGGCAAGGCTGCTCTACGGCTACAAGGCAGGACGGTGCAGTGATTACACACGTGGACTCTGGTCCTGCACGTTTTGTGTTCAGCCCTCTGTCCCTCATAACTGGGTGACAAAGCCAATGACTTAACTGCTCTGTGCCGTTTCCCCACCCCTAAGATGGAGATAATAGTACTACTACCTCATAAGGATCACGTATGCACTCCTTTTTATAATCAGCATAAAACGTAGCTGCCCAGCGAGCAGCAGGGTGTCTCCTCTCCTGTATGAAAGGTACAGCCTCTCTCATGTGCAGTTAGAAGGACTTTCATATGAGAGATCTAAAAGGATCTATGCTCTTCATGTCACCTGTAACATTGGCTAAAGCCTTCATGGGTCTATGAATCTCCTGTGTCTGAACACAAATTTTCGTGTCATGTGTATTTTCCTGGGGAAGGGATCCACAACTTTCATCAAATTCCCTGATTTAAAATATGTGAAAGAACCACAGCATTAAAGGTTCAACAGTTCCCACTTTGAGCAGGAGACGTGGAACTGAGAGAGAGAGAGAGTGCGAGCGTGCACACGCACACAGGTCCCCGCTCAGCTCTTTGCAGCAGAGCGGTCAAGGCAGATGTGAGTTCAAGCCCTCACTGTGAGCATGAGGTTCTCGTACCAGCTACGTGCCCTCCCCTCCAAGGCTCGGGGATAACTGTACCTGCCTCAGGGGGCTGTGCAAGGATGAAAGCAGAGGAGATATGTGAAGTGCTCAGCACATAGTAAGTGTGCAATAAATATTTGTTACTTTATGACTGTGGGATTTTTCGGGGAGACTGGAAAAACAAAATCATTTTGACTCAATACCTATTACATTTAAAAAAACAAATGACATTTTAATGGACGGAAACGTACACCTTAATGAATCGCTCTTCGGGAGCAGGGGCAACCGTGTGGGTCGAGCACTGTGCCGGATCTGGGTTCCGGAGCTGGCTCTTCCGTGATTCTCGGCTAAGCCACTCAGCACCTGACACCTTCTGCTCTTCTGCCGAATGCCGGGATCACACCGCTTTCCCGCCTCTAATGACCTCAGATGTTTGTTTATGGAAGCTTAATGCAACAGCGGCTGCTAAAGCCTGTGGAAGAAAGCCTCTGACTCAGCCTGTGATCGACACACGGCAACGGGGCACAGAGCAGAAGCTGTCCTCTCACTGGCTGGCGATGCCTTAAAAAGTCCTGCTGTGATTAACCCTGAACACTGCTGGAGAAGCAGCAGGAAGAGAAGAGTAAAACGTACAAGTTGGAAAACATAAGGGGAGAGCAGGAGGAGGTGGTAGCTGCGATGAGAAGCAGCCAAGGGCCGGGTGATGCAGACCCGTGCCGGGGCCCCAGGAACACCGAGCGGGGCCATCTGAATACAGCTCAGCTTCTCAGGTGCCTCTGCCCTCAAACACACCTCTTCCATTTGCAGCGAACATCCTTCTTCACCTCTGGGGTGAAGAAGGCCAGTAATTACTGGCCTTCTTCACCCCAGAGGTGAAGAAGGATGTTCGCTGCAAACGGAAGATTTGGGACCTCCGGCCTCCAGAACCGTGAGAATAAATTTCTGTTCTCTTAAATTGCCAAGTTTGGGACTTCCCTAGTGGTCCAGTGGTTAAGAATCCATCTGGCAATGCAGGGGATGCCTGCTCGATCCCTGGTCGGGGAACTAAGATCCCACGTACTGTGGGGCAATTGAGACTGCACGCTGCAACTACTGAGCCCGTGCTGCAACTACAGAGCCCACGTGCCGCAACTACAGAGCCCACGCGCTCTGGAGCCCACGTGCCACAACTAGAGAGAAGCCCGCGCACCGCAACCAAAGATCCCGCCTGCCGCAACTAAGACCTGACGCAGCCAAAAAAAAAAAAACACAAAAACAAAAAATCGCCAAGTCTATGGTACTTTGTTACGGCAGCCCTAGGAAACTGACGCAAGGGTCAATAAAATTCCTGGAATGTTGCACATTCTACAGAGCTTACCTGAGGGATGACCTTCAGATCGGGGGGGGGCGGCAGTCTCCCCCAACAAGAACCTCACATATTCAAACGGGCTTGCTGCCGTGTCATCTGTCCTGCCAGCCCGATCGGAATGCGGTTCTGAGGAACGGGCTTCTGCTGTTTCTGCATCCTAGTGTTGGTTGCAGCAGCCTGTCTACACTGCAGTCCCCAGTGGAATGGGGGCTCGGCCAGGTCTTCTCAGGCCTCACGCCGTCCCCAGCCTGTGGCTATGGCCAGAGCAGCCCCTGAGATCTCCCAGGTGCCACTGCCTCTAGGGCACTCCCTGGCCGTGGGGTTTCAGAGCATGAAAAGGAGCTGTCAGATTCTGTCAGTACGTGCCAGAAGCAAGATGAAGAACCACTGTAGGCTTGAGCGGTTTCAGAAGGCTTCATGGAAGAGTTGCAACTTGAGCTGTCCCGCAGGGATGACGAGCGTTTAGAATGAGGAACATTTACTCAACAAAATCCTACCAAGGGAGCGCTGGGTGTGGGGCTGCAGAGGGGAACCAGGCATGGTCCCTGCCCTCTGACAAATGACAGTCTAAGCCCAGTGTGTGATGTAAGGCACAGCGACAGGCGCCAAGGCAGATTCTGCGGGGGCAGCGGAGGAAAGGGCGGCGCGCAGACGCCCCAGGAAACTGGCACGTAGGCTGGATGTGCAGGAATAGCCAGCAGCACGCGTGCCTGGTAGCTTAGGGAGAAGTGTTCTGGGAAACGCGAACAGCATAAACAAAAGCCCAGAGGAAGGAAGGATCATGGCTGTGTGGGGGGTCTGTGTGAGAGCCTCTGGGAAAGCGGCTTCCTCTAACCCCGCAAGTGTGGAGCGATGAAGGACAGGGCTGTTTACGCCCACACAGCGCAGGAGGCCAGCTCCAAACCTAAGTACCTTAGTGCTTACAGACAACATACGTTACAGGATTAGCGTTCATATTTTGGAAGGAATTTAACTGGCAAAGGTTTTGGCTTAGGATTATTTTTAAAAATAAACTTAGTACAATTCAAATATGATTTGATTCACATTAAATTCAGACAAAATTTTCAAGGACACACCTACTACTACTACCACACACACACAAAAAAGGTGTGGACAACCACACCAGAAAAGGCTACCTGAAAACAGATCTGATTTAAACCATAATTTTGCCCAAGGTCAAAGTCCACCAAGACTTACTTTTTTGACGTGATTACAGGCATGTCTGTCTTCATATCTGCAACAACAAAGAAGTTGTATTAGTTTAGACAAATTTTCCTTAAGGGGGAAAACACTGATAACCTAGAAAAGACAAAGAATTTCAAGATTCACAAAATCTCACACCTAGAAGGTTGATGAATCCTGTCCAAGCAGCTAAACAGGTGCTTTACACACCATCACTCCCTGCACCCACGCCCTGGCAGGCGCCGCTGACCCGTCAGGGCTCTTGCTGGGCTTAGATGTGACCTCGGAATCCTTCTCAACACTCCAGCTAAGCAGCGACAGCATGGAAGGGGAAACTCTGCCACCTCCGAACGCTCAGGCCCTCAACTTCTAGGCGAGAGTACCGAAGCCCTAAAGTTACACACTTTACCCCCGTTCTCCGTGTTCCATCAAGCATCTTCTGTGACAGCTGCTCACATGCGCCTAAGGAAAGGGATGTTGAAGTAGATCTCATGGCGGTGTTAGCTCTGGATGTGGGTTTGGGAGTTCCAGGCTCTAGTTCCAGCTCTAGGCATCTGGCTGGAAGAGTCTTTCCGTGTAAAATGTTGACCAGGTCACTAACGGTGTGGGTTTTTGTCCTGGTCCTCCCTGACCCTGCCTTTGGGCAGCTCATCTTTCCTTTTCCATACTCGGCCTCCTCTCTGGTGCTCTAAAGGCCTGGAATTGATGATGTTCGGCTTTAAAATCCTAGGGAGGTGAGTTCACAGACTCCTATCTCCTTAGTAATTTGACCTAAGGAGACCTCCCTCCTCTGGTAATTTAACAACAAGCTACAATTTTGCACGTTTTACTGACAGCCTTCCATGTGCCAAGCACAAGATATACAGAAGTAATAAAGCAAATCCCCTCTCCTTGAGATACTCACACTCTAGTTGGGGAGACAGACCAGACATGACTGATTCTAACCCAAGCTGATTCTAACCCTTCTTGAGCAAGGACAGTACGTATTGTAAAGGGACTGGCTTACTTTACCTGGAAGGGTTAGGAAAAAACACAAAGGAGAAGGAGTAATTGAGTGGGGCTCTGAAGGATGAGTAAGAGTTCGCCAGGCGGACCAGGGGAAAAAGGCAGAGGACACCATGCACAAAGGCTGGGGATGGCAAACGCATGGCAGTTTCACACATCGGCCAGCAGCCCAAGGTGGCCGTGGTACCAACGAGTAGAAGAGGGTGGGTGGAGAGGGGGTAGACGATGAGGTTGAAGCCAAAATGTTGAAATGGACATTTGAGATCTACTTCCTGAGGGCAGCCCACAACCTTAATCTGTTTCCTTGGCCTAAATTCATTTCCTTCAAATTTCTACCCTACTTAAAACTTAGTTACTACATAGATCAGGAAAAGATTCTCAACTGTTAAGACCATTACACTATTTGAAAACTTTCTATTTTTTGGGGGGCCCAACATTAGTAACTGCTGAAGCCGGGTGATGGGGACAGGCAGGGTCATTATGCTACTTGCTCTACTTTTTTTCTCCCTTTTAAAAACTCTATGGAAAAATTGAAAACATACAAAAGTAGAGAGGACAGTATAATAAATTCCCATGTTCCCATCACTCAGCTTTAAATTAACTCACGGCCAATGGTGCTCCACCTGTTCTTCTGCCCACTCCCCTGGCCCCCAGATTACGTTGAAACAGATCCCTCATATCACTTCATCTCTAAATGGTTCAGTACATCCACAATCACCATGAGAACATGCCCGGGCTGGCCTGTGGAGGACGACATACCCGGTACCCTCCCCTCCCCCATCCCGCTTGTGGCCATCCTAGATCGGCTGACAGCCACCCAACAGACAACCAGACACCAGTGAGTCCAGCTACACCCATCACTGGACTTCTAATAGTGCAGCCAGTGGACCCATAACTAACCAGACGGATGAGCACATCCAGCCTAGATCAGTGGACCGACCCAGCAAACCTGGAAACTCAAATGAGCAATCTGCTTGCTGCTGAAAGCCACTGAATTTTGGGGTGGTTTGTTAAACAACACTGTGGCAGGAGATACAAAGTCTATCCCATTAGGACTGAACAGTCAAATTCCCATGTTTTAAAGTCACTCAAAATAGCTTCCTCTGTGGCTACACCACCTTGTTGTCATGTAATACATTTACAAGGTTCCAAGGTCAAATCTATAGTCTCACCTCTCTCTCCATCCTGTTCCATCCCCTTGACCACAGGCATTAAAAAAAACTATGATTTTATCCTTCTTTACATTTCAAAAATATATTTATATTCCCCTCCCCCTAGATAAGCCATAGCATACTTTCCTTTACCTTGCTTTCTTTGCTGAGAAATATATCCTAGTGATGGCCCGTTCCTACCTCAGCTCCACAGCGTGTCATTATATGAATGGTCTATAGTTCATTCAGCTGGGATCCCCACCTTCCATGGACATTTTGGTTGTTTCCAGTCTTTTAACATTAGAAACAGTGTTGCAATGAATAGCCTTGGGCTCTTTCTTTTCATATTTTTGCCAGCGTATCTTTAAGATAAATTCCCAGAAGTGGAATTGCTGGGTTAAAAGTAAATGCATATATTGGGCAACTGGATATCCACAGGCAAAACAATGAAGCTGGACCCATACCCTACATCATAGAAAAATTAAATCAAAATAGATCAAAGACCTAAACTTAAGAGCTGAAACTATTAACCTCTTAGAGAAACACAGGGAAAATCTACACAAGCTTGGATTTGGTAATGGTTCCCTAGTATGACACCAAAAGCACATGAAAAGAAAAAAAAAATTAAAACGATAAATTAGACTTCATTAAAATGAAAAACTTTTACCACTTCACACCCATTAAAATGGCTATCATCAAAAACAAAAACAGAAAATAACAAGTGTTGGTGAGGATGTGGAAAAATTGGAAAACCTTACGCATTGCTGGTGGGAATGTAAAATGATGCAGGTGTTATGGAAAACAGTTCGTGGTTCCTCATAAAATTAAAATAGAATTATCATATAATCCAGCAAGTCCACTCCTAGGTACACACAGAAGAGAAATGAAAACGTATGTCCACATGGAAACCTGTATGTGAATGCTCACAGCAGCACTACTCGTAACAGCCAAAAAGTAGAAACAGCCCAAATATCCATCTTTGGATAAATGGATAAACAAAACAAAGTATATCATACAATGGAATAGTATTCAGGATAAAGTTCTGATAAATGCTACAGCATGGATAGACCTTGAAAAAATTATCCTAGGTGAAGGACACAAAAGGTTTCCACTTATATGAAATATTTAGAATGGGCAAAATCAAAGACACAGAAAGCATATTAAGGTTACCAGGGGTTAGCGGGAGAGGAGGATGGTGGGGAGTAAATGTATATATGATTTTTCGAGACAGTCAAGTCCCCTCCGTAATGGCCATACCACCTGCACTCCCACCAGCAACGCATGAGAGTATTTCTCAGGGGCTCACCAATGGAGCACATTGTCAAACTTTCTGATTTCTGCCACTCTGATTGCTGAAATGGTATCTCAGTGCAGTTTTAATTTGTATTTTTTCTTGCAATTAGATGTTTTAAAAAATCCTTTCTAATTCTGTTTTAACCTGCTGGTATTGGTTATGTAATTACCATGAGACTCCCTTAGAAAAATACACCCAGATGAAAGATTTATAAATTAAAGAGGAACAGCAAATGGGAACCATATACATTAGTATGTTTTAACAAATACATCAATGTCATGGTTAATTTCTAGAAATAAAATATAAAACCCACCTTGCATATAGGTGAGGAGCCACTTAATTACTAGTACCTTCCACGTGCACAGGACTCTGCTGAGCAATGCTTAACAACAGAAAAGCCTAAATAACACTTTTGATAATTCCAGAAATTAGACGAAACACATTTTCACCCATCATAGGAACCCTTTCACCTTGATTAGAATTATTCTAGTTGTCATTTTTACCAGTAAAACTGCCAGTGGCATGTTACTTCTCCTCTAGAATTTTACTGTATAATCTGGTGTTAGAGCCAAAAATGAAGAAAAAGATAATTTGCCAAAAGAACTGAATGTTGCACAAGTTTACCTTTCCATTTGGCAACCAGCTTAGGATCTGAAATTGTGAAGTTTGGACGGCTTCTGGACAGGATACCTTTTCCAAAATAACCCTTCCGGGAAGAGAAAAAATAGAGTTAGTTCAGGATTAGTTACCAATTTTTTAGCTGAGGGAGAGTAACTATTTGAGTTAACAAGAGAGTCACTGCATTTTTCACAGCTTGACATCTTCCCTCTGATTACAGATAATTCACCATTACTGGTGAACACCTTAGCGTTTTCTCTCTCCGATCGTTTGAAGGGAGCTGGGAAGTTTCCAGGGCACCTCGTCTGTCTCGTGAGTAGTGGTCTCAGTCCCGGGCTGGGAAGCTGAAGGTGAAGGGCAGGCAGAGGCAGGATGTCCTCTGCACATGTGGACCAGGAGCAGTGGCCTAAAAGCTGGAGCCGCGTCCCCCAGGAACAAAAAGCTTCTCGGATTCTCTTGTACGCAGAACTGAAGAACTACTCTTCTCCTTCCCGCTGACTCCGGAAACATTGATTCCCCACCCCCCCCATTCCTTAAAATTAGAAAATATTTAAACCCATAGAAAACTGAAAGAATAATAAAATGAACACCCTATACCCTCCACCCAGATTGAACAATCAGAATAAATCACGTGTATGGCACTTCACAAAGCCTCCGCTTAATGTTACATATTGCGAATGGGGAGGAGACTGTACTTGACCCCTGTCTCACTGGGGTCAGTGCCAGCCACTGTACCCCACTTTGGGAAGGTGACTACAACATGTATTTTATATAAAATGTCTAGAGAAGACACATGACAGAAACAGGAAGCGGATCAGGAGTGCCTGGGCTGGGAGTGGGGACAGGGGTGAAGTACAGTGAGCACCAGGGAACCTTCTGGGGCCGTGGGGACTGTGACGGTGGCCGCACAGCTCTATGAATTCATTACAGTCACTGCATCGTGCACTTACAATGGGTGAATCTTATGGCTGTAAATTATACCACAATAAAGCTGCTTTAAAAATGCCTCCAGGGGCTTCCCTGGTGGCGCAGTGGTTGAGAATCTGCCTGCCAATGCAAGAGACACGGGTTCGAGCCCTGGTCTGGGAAGATCCCACATGCCGCGGAGCAACTAGGCCCATGAGCCACAACTACTGAGCCTGCGCGTCTGGAGCCTGTGCTCCGCAACAGGAGAGGCCGCGATAGTGAAGAGGCCCGCGCCCCGTGATGAAGAGTGGCCCCCGCTCGCCGCAACTAGAGAAAGCCCTCGCACAGAAATGAAGACCCAACACACCCAAAAATAAATAAATAAATTTATTAAAAAAAAAAAAAATGCCTCCAGTGTTGAATTGGCTATGGGGGAAAAAATAAGCAAGCTTCCAATCTCATCCCAAACCTATCGTTGATGGAAAAAGCAAAAACTGGAACTCGTCCTCATGTAAGAAGAGGTCCTCAACCAGGAGAGCGAGCAGAGGACATGCTGAAGCCCCATCTGGTTTGTCCGGAGCCAGAACAATCTGCCACCCTACGGTCACCTCTGGGGATGGAGTGGCAGTGAGAGGGAAAGTTTTACTTTTTACCCATTACATTTCTGTAAATTGCTTGAATTTTTTTTTTTTTTTTTTTTTTTACAATGCACATGTGTTGCCTTTATAATCAAAAAACAAGAAAGGTCAATGCACTGACCCAGCTTCACTGACGAAATGTGGGTTTGTGGCTGGGAGTTGTCCTCTGGGCTTATGGCTTCGGGGCACCTGATTCTGTTCCTACATTGGCCTAAACTGCAAGGAAAGCACATGGGTCATTCATGGTCTGTTTCTGGGGGTGGACGGGGAGAGAACGGCTGGCTCAGGGCTGTCAGGAAGCAGCAGAGCTGAGGCTGCCCGCACATACCTTCCCATAGAGCTGCTCCATATCTTCTGCATTCCTCACAATCACATTGTTGTTTATCATCTCGGCCCGGAATATTCTAAAGTCCTTCTTAGGACCACACTCCTGACCGAAAGGGATCGGCAGAGGAGACTCATAGCTCTCATACACTCTTCTTTTCCTCTTTGGGGGACGGAAAACTGCCTCTGCCATTTTCCAAGGTAACTGTTCTTTAAAGACTGTAACAGGGAGAAAGAAACAAGTCAATCAATAACTGTACTGACCAAACATGTGAGTAATTTATATCCAGGCTCAGAAAACCTTGTGGTCTGTGGGAAAAATATTTATAAAGCAGTGAGCAAAAGGCAGAGTAACGAGAAGATTTTGTTTGAGCAGCACAAACCCTACCCACCTAGGGCATCTCGATTACTTCCCACAACAATGCCGTGGTACCATTTCTCATTACAGCTGACGAGACTGAGGCCTAGTGACAGGTCCATGGTCACAATGCTCCTCGTGGGTCTCCTGACAGCGAGCACAAGAGGATTTCTGCCCATGAGGATTCCTCCCATCCTCTCAAGCGGCCGACAGACGTTTACCGAGCACCCACCAGAGGCTCCCAATCATCAGAGGTGCTAGGGATAGAAAGAGAAAACCAAAAGGACCCTGTCCTCAGAGAAGTAAATCTAGTGAGCACCTCCTTTTCCAAAAAAGGACCTTAAAATATGTTCCACACATTCGGTCAATCATCTCCCAGTTTTTCGGGTAAATTAATAATAGTAACAACAACAGCAGCAGTCATCATTTAAGGGTCTACTCCTCAGCACCAAGCGTGAGTGGCTAAGAGCAGGAAGTGTCAAGCCAGAGTGCAGGGATGGGAATCGGCTTCACCACTGCCCAGCTGTGTGACCTGGGGCACAAGTTACTTGATCTCTCTGTGCTCTGGTTTCCCCATCTGCAAAATAAAGATAAATACAGACTCCATCTTATAGTTTAGACCCATAGGAGCTTAGAACAGCCCCGGCACGCAGCACTGAGTGCTCTGCACGTTCGCTATGATTACTATTATGGCGCTATTGCTGTTAGCACTAAGAACACCGTGTGACAGATGAGGAAACAGAGCCAGGTTAGACAGATGTTGTCAGAGGCCTGGAGGGTGGTGGCCCTGGATGACCCCGGGTCTGCTGCACGCCCAAGGCCACGCTCTTCCCTCTGGGTTCCGCTGTGAACACAGGCAGCGGCTGCCTCCTCTTGTTGGAAGGCTCACTGTTTCCCCAGGTTAGGGGCTGAAGGGTTACAGAGAATTATGGAGAATTACGGAATTACCACGCGCCCAGCACTACGAGGGAGGAAAGGAAGGCGAAGCCAGTACCTCTCCCTTCCAGGCCTTACCCTCAACCCGAGGAAACAAAACAAGGACAAAACGCACACAGGCTGCAATTCAATAATGGCTGGGGGAAGGAAGTCAAGTTGAGTGCGTTGTACGATAAAGACAGAGAGCCACAGCAGATGCATTTGACTCAGGAAAACTCAACCACATGCAAGGGGGAAACGCAGACAGTGCAGGGGACTGGGTCAGGCGCTCCGCTCGTTGGGCAGGTGCCCTGGAATGAGACAGGGGACCTGAATCTGCTGCGCCCTCAGTCCCGGCTCCGGACCCGACTTACACGGACAGCACATCTGGTGCTTGAAGATACAGTGGAGCTGTATCACACACGTGTTTAGCCTCCATGGCTCCAAACTCTCACAGGGGAACACGTACGACTGATTATTTAGGCGCCTCCTGCACTCAATACCAGCATCCTCTTGGGCAAAGGATGTAATCAAGCCTGAAACAGCCAGTGAAGGCGGCGAAAGCTGAGGCAGGAAGCTGAGTGGCTTTAAGGGTTTACGCCCATTAAAAAGAAATCAAAAGCCTTGTCCAATGTGTAATGATTCCTTTATCCACCCTCCCAAAGATGTTGAGGAATTAAATGAGGACAAAGGAAGACAAAGACCAAGGAAGTCAGAGACGTTGATAAATCAATTACAAAAGTAACAATAAAAAGTAAGAATCAGCAAGTTGGAACCGTCATAGAATTGCCAAAGTATTCCCAGCAGCAAAATGCTAAAATAATTTAATTTCTAAATAAGAGTCCTTCAATGGAATTAAATAATGAGCACAACTGTATGCATTTTACATACATCTATGTGTGTGTGTATATACGTATATATATATACACACACACACACACATATCGCTATATAGCGTTCATAACAATACTATGTACACCACATGTTAATGGGCAATTAAAATTTCCTCCCAAGGGCATTTTAAGTAGATTTTCACTTGCCAATTTATCACTCAACCCAAGCAACTACAGTCGACCCCTGAACAACATGGGATTTAACTGCATGGGTACACTTACACCCAGATTTTTTTCAAGAGTAGATGCTATAGTACTACACTACCCACAGTTGGTCAAATCCACAGATGCAGAACCTCAGATATGAAGGAACCAGGGATACAGAAGGCCAACTATAAATTGCACTCAGATTTTTGACTGCAGAGAAGGTCAGAGCCCTGACCCCCTGCGTTGTTCAAGGGTCAATTGTATTGCATTTAGCATTCAATTGAAGAAATGGCAATTTGTTCTAAAAATTAAGATGATGTTGTATTGGGCTTTTTTGAGGCAGGATGCGGGTCTCTAGTGAGGCACCTTCTAGGGATTTCCAGGAATAATTCGAACTTTTATGATCATTGCACTTTTATAACTTAACCTCTGGTTAGTATTTGATTTGTATATATTACATTTGAGATTTTTAAGAAAGAGAAAATTTTAATGGCTAACTTCAACAACTTCCAATTAAATTCTCTCAAACTAGTGAAAAAGTTCTGTTTCAGTTTGCCTGGTTTGTTTAGGATTTTCCCTTTCAGATTGCTATTACACTCTAAAAAAAAAAAAGGCAAAAATGAGCTATGACACTTGATGGCAAGAACTCTGTACTCCAACCCAAGTTTGCATGACAGAAGGTTCCTGCCACAAAAGATTCCCAGTTTTCCACAAACCCTCAAAATCCCAGTTTAGTGCCACCTCTGCACATGTGACAGCAAGCACATCAAGAAGTTGGCTCTTAGTAGGCCTTCCATATATGCAAAGCTGCCATTACGATCATGTGGCTTTCAACACCCCACGTAAAGCTCCCTGAACCCAGTTTCTTCATCTTCAAATTGAACAGAACTAGAAAACAGTCTGGAAGCCACTCAAATGTTAAACAATAAGTAACCATATATTCCAGCAATTCCACTCCTGGGTAGGTAAAAGAAAACTGAAAACACGTTCGTACAAAAATTTGTACACGGGACTTCCCTGGTGGCGCAGTGGTTAAGAATCCACCTGCCAATGCAGCGGACACGGGTTTGAGCCCTGGTCCAGAAGGATCCCACATGCCGCGGAGCAATGAAGCCCGTGTGCCACAACTACTGAGCCTGCGCTCCAGAGCCCAGGAGCCACAACTACTGAGCCCACATGCCACAACTACTGAAGTCCGTGAACCTAGAGCCCGTGCTCCACAACAAGAGAAGCCACCACAATGAGAAGCCTGTGCACTGCCACAAAGAGTAGCCCCCGCTCGCCACAACTAGAGAAAGCCCACGCGCAGCAACAGAGACCCAATGTAGCCAAAAATAAATAAATTAATTAATTAAAAAAATATGTACATGAATGTTTACAGCAGTATTGTTCATAACAGTCAAAAAGTAGAAACAACCGAGATGTCCATCAACAGATGAATGGATCAACAAATGGGCTATATCCATATAATGGAATATTATCAGCAGTTAACAGAAGAATGAAGTACTGACACAGACTATAACGTGTGTGAACCTTGAGAGCCTTATGTGGAGTGAAAGAAGCCAGTCACAAAAGACCACACATTGTATAAGACCATTAATATGAAACGTCCGGAACAGGCAAATCCAAAGGGACACCAAGTAGATTAGTGATTGCCAGGTGCTGGGGGAAGGGAGCTATGGGGAATGACTGCCAATAGGTATGGGGTGTATTTTGAGGGATGAAAAAGCTTTACAATTAGATTGCAGTGATGGTGTTGGCTGCATAACTCTGAATATATTAAAATCACTGAATTGTACATTTCACAAGGGTGAATTTTATTGTATATGAATCATCTCTCAATAAAGCTGAAAAAATTCAATAGGACAAACCAGAAGATCTCTCGTGTCATAGTTTTGTAGAAGAGTTGCCTTGTGCAGAACTTGGAAGGCAAAGCAGGGGAGAAAGGATTGAGTTTGTTATTCTCCATATCTGCAATAGGCATTTAAGAAATGTTTCTTCAGTGCCAAGATAGGAGACCAGCACGATGGGAGATGTGGGATGTGAGTACAATTACAACAGCTAACCATCACTGGGAGGTACAACATGCCAGGCACTGACTGTGCCAACGCTACACACGTGGGTACCACTACCCGCATTTCACAGATGAGTAAATGGAGGCTTAGAGAGGGCAGGTCATTTGGCCACAGCGCCACAGCTGGAAGATGAGAGGCCAGTAAGGCAGGGAGACAGGGCACGGTGAGAAGACTGGCTTCAAAGAGGACCCCTGTCTGAAGCACACACAAATGTATAGGAAGGACTGGGCCATCGGTCAGGGGGTTGGGGATGTGAAGGCTTGATGCCTGTGCAGCTTCTCAAGCCGGGAATGACAACTGAAAAGATTAAGAGGGAATTCCCTGGCAGTCCTGTGGTTAGGACATGCGTTCACTGCTGAGGGGCCGGGTTCAGTCCCTGGTTGGGGAACTAAGATCCCACAAGCCACTCGGCAGGGCAGAGGGGGAAAAAAAAAGTTTAAAAGAAAAGATTAAGAAAATTAAACTGGGGTCACATATAACAGTGGCTCTCAAGGCTTGGCTGCCCTTAGAATCACCTGGGGAAATTCTGAAACTTCCAATGCCCAGGCCTACAATTGTACCTACAATTACATCAGAAATTCTGGACTGGGACCCAGGTGATTTCAATATGTAGCCAAAGTTGTCAACTACTGGTGATAGGATGGCCTATTCAAACTCAATGCCAACAGCCATCTCCACTGTACAGATGAGGAAAGGGACTCAGGGGTTGACTGCTATGCACCTGTAAGGAAGGAGCTGTTACTTTTCCTTTTCTAAACCCGGGCATACAACTCGGGCACCAATAGTGTTAAGTACATTTACTTTTCTATCAAAAGCAGGACTTGTTCCTAATTCTTCCCTTGAGCGGATAAGCTAACACTTTTTGGGTGTTCAGTAATGTTTATTCCAAACAAAACAAAGTAAAAACAAAAAAGGGGGAGGTAGGCTTCATTTAACTTTCAACCCCGTGGGCCCACCTTGCCAAACCAGCCTGGTTAAAACCCCTCCCCTCAGCAAAACTCACATTCTCCCAATTAAAAAACCGTTTGAGCTCCAAATGCGTACCTCCTGGGCCAGGGGAGGCAAGGATTAAAGGGAGAGAGCAAACAATCCTGCCTCTGGGGAGCTTTCAGGTTAGAACCCGAGACTAGACACGTAAACAACGATTAAACCTTTGCAAGCTGTTGTGAGGATTAGATGGGTAATTGTGCGAAGGAGCCTGGTACTGGGCCTACCATGTGAAGTGCTAGCCCGACGGAAGCTGTAGCTGCAACTAATGATCAAGAACTGTTAAGGGCCCAACAAACCCGCAACTCCTTGTCATTACGCATCCCTTTGCTGGTTCCCTAGAGTGGCGCCCCCAGCAACCCTACTAGCGGCTAAAGCTCCACTCGGGCAGAGCCGGTGTCAGGTGCACCTTGACGTCCTCTGCCCCCAGCAATGGACGTGGCGTCAATGTTTCCAGAAAGGACATAAAAAAGAGGGCGACAGGTACACGGAGAAGGGGAAAGGGGCTAATTCCGGTGGAACAAGGAAGCCAGGCCCCGCGTCCCGGCCCAGTCTGGTGCGACTCTGAGACCCGGGGAACTTCTGTGGGCCGTTTCCGCTCTCGCCCCGGAGGGCTTTCGAAAAAGGCGATGTCTCCTCCCGCGGCGGAGACCCCCACTTGTGCTGCGGCACCGCCCTCAGCGCCCCGGGACACCACCTGCTCCCGGACCCCGGAGCCTTACCTTCCTCTGCCCCACGCGCTCGCCGTTACCCCAGCAACGCCGGGCGGCGGGGCGGACACCGCTGCCGTCAAGCAGTGCGGCCGCAAAGCCGGACGACTGCGCAGCCGCAGAGCCCGAGGGAGGGCCCACCGGGTGTTTGCGGAGCGCACCTGCGCAGGGCCGTAAGGCGGGTCTTCGGTGGGTGCTGCTGGTTCCTCGCGAGGTGTAAGGCAGAGGCGGCGCGTCCTGTTTGCTGCCTTTCCCGCGATCGTAGCGATACCCCCCTGCACAGATGCTGTTCTCGTTTAATCCCAACAATCCCGCAAGATCCATTTTACAGATGAGATCTAAGTTACTTATCCAATGTCACGTAGCTGGGAGGTATTGGAGTTAGAGTGATAGGACTAGACTCAGAACTCAGGTCTAAGGACTTTGGGTCCTCGCCCCTGGGGAGATGGGACTCTTGAAGCGACCGGACTTGATATGACCCAGCCCTGAGGAAGCGGGCCCGCTGAGCTCAGCCCGCAGACCTCAGATTTCTCAATGCTTTTGTATAAGTGCAGCATGCAGGGAAACTGTAAGAAGTGCCCCCACGCACAGGGCACTGACCAAAAGCCACTGTGGGCACTGGCCGCCCTGTGCAGCGTCAAGGACAAGTCAAGGACAACAGGCCAGGAGTCAGACCTGCATTTGCATCCCCACCTCCCCGCTCACTGGCTGTGTGGTCTTGAGTGAGTGACTTAACCTTTCTGAGCCACAGTTTCCTCTATTGAAAAATGGGTCGTCAGGATTATGAGGGAGGAGCAAAACAAAAGTGCCCTGGGATTTGTAAAAGCTTCTCCACCTGGTTATTTTAAAGGAGGCCTGGTAGGGAGTCCAATAAACACCTTCCTAAATATGAACCCCAGGGTCCCCAGCACACATACCACACATGCTGGGCAGGTGGGAAGGTGGGTGACAGGGATGGGTGGCAAATTGTGCCAGAGAGAGTTATGGGGCTAGGTGAGACAGGCTTTGAAATCTGGACCTTTCCCAACTTTCTCTTGTCTCCAGCCTTCCACACGCTGTTGTCTCTACCTGGAACATCTTCTCCCCGGTCTGGAGCAGTGATTCCTGGTCACCCTTTAGCCTCAGCTCAGATAATATCTTCCTCAGGAGACTTCCTCTTGCTTCCCCAGCTGGCTTGGGTGACTTGCCTCTGTGGTTCCACAATAGTCTGGTGCCCCCTATGGCTGTCCCCGATTCCTGGTCCTCTTTGACTGTGAGCTTCTAGTAGAAGAGCTCAAGACGTGGCATTAAGTGGGTGGTCTGCCTGCAGGGGCCTTAACTGCTCAGCTCAGGAGTTTCAGATTTTAGAGAAATCAAAAGCCGAATAGCTTCCTGGTTAGAACGTTGCAAAAAAGGGAGAACTTGAGCAAGATTCGCAGATAGTGGTATCGGGATGGTTTGGGTTGGGAAGAGAGAGGTTGAGGGGAGGCTGTAATATGCACCAGAACATGCCAATGGAGGAAATACTGGATTTAGAATGAGAGGCTTTTAAAAATGAAAGGGAACTCCGAGGTGTCCAGTTCAACTCTCCCTTACTTAACTGATAAGAAAAAAGGCTCAGAGGCACCGTGAGTTGCCAGAGGTAAACAGAGCAAGTCTGATGTGGTTGCTGAGACTAGAGCCAGGTCTCCACAACCTCAGCAGGTGCTCGGCACTCGGCTTGGGATGCGCCCATAATGGGATTTCAGGGGCCCATCATCTGGAGCCCTGTCCCACAGAGGGTCCAGAGCTAAAGCTAATGAACAAGATATTCTTCCCCCAAGATTTTCTCCTTGGTGTTCCCCCACTCCCCACTGTGTGGTGCAGCTTTCGGCAAATCAGTTCCTCGAACCGGGAATTGAACCCGGGCCACAGCAGTGACAGCGCAGAATCCTAACCACTTAGGCCACCAGGGATCTCCCAACAGTGGTATTTTAAACCTTTGTTATGGTCCTTTTCAAACATACACAAAAGTAGATTGCAAAAAAAAAAAAAAAAAAAAAGTACATCACTTCCAGCATCTTCAACCTTTGGTATCTTGTTTCTTTTACACTCTCCATAAATACACCTTTTCCCCACTGCTGGTGTATTTTAAAGCAATTCCAGACATCATATAATTTCACTCATAATATTTAAGTATGTGACTCTAACAGGTAAGAATTTAAATTTTATTACATATATATCTATATAGTTGATTCTCGTTATTCACAGAAGTTCTATAGAGTCACCATGAACACTGAATTGGTGAACACTGAACCATTGCTTCTAAGGGAATGCAGGTCGGTTCCTGGCAGCCTCTGGTCACAACATTTTCATCAACCAATCGATACACAACCTTGTTTTATGTGTGCTTTCGTTTAAAAACACTTTAATGTCTGTTGTAGATTCATGAACATTGAACTCATGGCCCACATCAGTATAACTCACACCTGAACAAATCTCATCTAACAAATGTATTTTCTCCGTAAGGCACGTCACAGCATTCTTGGTTTAGGGACACTAGACAGCACTTCAGCACTCTGCTTGGGGTTCATTTTATTTATTTTAAATTTTTAAATTTTTTATAAATTTATTTTATTTTATTAATTTTTTAATTTGTGGCTGCATTGGGTCTTCGTTGCTGCGTGTGGGCTTTTCTCTAGTTGTGGCGAGTGAAGGCTACTCTTCGTTGCGGTGTGTGGGCTTCTCATTGCGGTGGCTTCTCTTGTTGTGGAGCACCGGCTCTAGGTGCGCGGGCTTCAGTACTTGTGGCTTGCGGGCTCAGCAGCTGTGGCTCGCGGGTTCTAGAGCACAGGCTCAGTAGTTGTGGTGCACGGGCTTAGTTGCTCTGCAGCAATGTGGGATCTTCCCGGACCAGGGCTCGAACCCGTGTCCCCTGCATTGGCAGGCGGATTCTTAACCGCTGTGCCACCAGGGAAGCCCCTTGGGGTTCATTTTAAAATTACCAACACAAATCACAGAAACATGAAAAACGTGGCACTAACGAGATGGCAAAAAGCACACTTGTTTATGATAGGAGAGCTGAAACAAGACAGAGTATCACCGGTTGACTTCAGCTGAGAACACGCATATTGGGAGACTCAAATTTTTCTCCTGTCTATGCATGTGCGTGTCTGTAAGTGATCCAGTACTGTGAATATTGGTTTTGGCATTACAAATACATTTTAGCCAGGAGGTGAATTTGCAAATGCAGAATCTGCCAATCATGAGGATTGACTGTATATGTATATTCCCAATATCATCAGCACATCTAACAAAATGAACGATAATCCTTAACATCATGTGTCTGTGAAGGGGAACACAGAACCTGCATGTACTATTTGGGATATACTTATACTAAAAAAAAATCGTTTATCTGAAATTCAAATTCAGTTGGTATCGTGTATTTTATGTGACCACCTAACAAGTTATTGGGCCTTCATATGTGCCAGCCGCTTTGCATCCAATCTTGACTCTCACCACAGTCCTGTGAGATAGGTGTTCTCACGGATATTTCACAGTTGAGGTTCCCTCCCTGCCCAAGTTCTCAGAGCTAGAAAGTAGTGGAGGCCAGGTGAGGATCCAAATCCACGGGACCAGGGGGCTTGCATTCATTTTCTTCTATCATGTTGGATACGGGAGGGCAGTGCATTGATAAAGCACAGCTTTAAATATGGAAATACAAAACTGATGCACAGCAAGTTTTGGTGGGAGGTCAGGGAAGACCCAGATGGGTTGAAGGACCCGGGAGGCTTCCGGGAAGAGGTGGCCTTTGCGCTGAGCCTGGGATAAGGGTGAGCCTGGGGAGAGCGTGGAGGAGGAGGGAGACGGCAGTCGGGGGCACAGGGCAGGCCCATGTGCCAGGAGGTGTGGGCCTGGAGGTTCTGAAGAGGGAGGAGCCGGGCTTGGCGGGTTAGGAGGTCGAAGACGCCGATAAGGTCCGATAGGCAGGGCGCGGCCCAATCGTGCAGGCGCTTTAATTCCAGGCTTGGCATTTGGACTTTACCCTGTAGACAATGGGGAGCCACTGGCGTTTCTGAGCTGGGCAGGGCGGCCTCCGCTGTCGCCTCATTGTTTTTCCCAGACGGGGGCCCGAATGAGCCCTGCAGTATTTCATTGAGGCCACTAGATGGGGATATTTTAGCAAATTTAAACCACCCAGCCTCCAATTTCCAGCGAGGAAAACAAACACAGGGACCAAGCGACAGGCTCCACGCGTTTACCCGCAGCACGCAACGGAAAACGCAAGGGCTGGAAACGAAAATCAAACGAGGGGCACAGTTCAGCTTCTCCCTGCCGGCGAGACGAAACCTCAGATAATTTCTCTGCCGTGAAGGAGAAAGGGTCCAGGGTGTGCAGGAAAGGGCATTTCCATTTTAACAACTGCCCTGCAGACATTCTCTAGCATTTAAGCCTCACAACAGTCATTCAAAGCAGGTGTTATCATCCCATTTTACAGGCGAGGAAACTGAGACGCTGAAGGTTACATTTGCTCAATTATTTACGGAGGCGACACCAGGCTAGGCAGGCAGATAGAGTTGGCAGCAGGTGTAAGGGGTGGGCTGGGCAAGACTCCAAGGCAGTGCTTTGCTGGGCCCAGAGGCCCTAGTGCAAAGGGCGGGGCACTGCCTTTAGATCCTACTTTGGCTGCTAGAAAAACCTGTAGCGTGGATGGTGGGAGCCGCTGTACAACTACCATTTGCTCAATTCCCGCTGCTTTTTAGAGATAGTCTCACTTAATTCTCTGACAACCACCCAGTGAGTTAGGGGTTATCACACACCCATTTTACAGGTAAGAAAACCGATTCAGAGAGGTGACGTGACTTGCCCAAGGTCACACACTGGGGTTAAACACTGGAGGGGGAAGTGGATCCCACGTATGCCTACTCCTCCCTGTGATTAATCAAACACATTCGACTTCTGGGTAAATTTCCTAGAGAAACTTGGGTAGAGATGCCCAGAGAGACACATACAAAGATTTTCCTTTTTTTCTTAAATCGAAGCATGATGGTTTATAATAAAAAAGGGAAACAACATAAATGTCCATCCCTAGAAGAATGGACATATGAAATGTGGTACGAAGGATTCATAAAGTGGAAAAGTATTCAGCAAGGAAAAGCTAGCTCTTCTATGATTATCAACATGGATAGATTTCACAAACATGTTTGCTCATAAAGGCCAGAAGCAGAACAATATGAATCCTATGATACCTTTTGTATAAATTAAAACACACCCCAAACCGTACCAAGTCCTGAGTGTATGTATAGGTATGCTAAACTGTTTTAAAATAACAGGAAGGTTATGCACCAAAGTCGTTAGTTATCTGTGGGACTTGGGCAGTAGATAAGGGGTTTGAGCTTTACATTTTATTTCTTAAAAAAAAAACTAGAAGCAAATATATGGTTGGGACTATAGGTGACTGTTAAATTATTTGTTGTATTCATTTCTCTATTTTAATTTTTGCACAAAAAGATGCTTCAGTCAAACCAATAAATACAAAGATAGAAAACTACAAAACCAAAATAATTTTCCTATTTAGGATCAACGGTTTGAAGATGGGGGGCGCGGGTGCCAGTACTCTGGGAGGGTCGGAGAGGAACCTGGGAGAAGGTGATCAGAGGAAGTGGCACACAGGTTAGGCCGGAAATGCACAGGCCTGGCTCTGCTGTTATGGGAATGTGGCTGGTGGGGTCCAGTTCGCCAGTGTTTCCAGAGGAAGAGCCCATCCTGGCATCACACAAGTGGTCCCACCACCCTGTGACTGTCGTGCCTGCCGGGGAGCAGCAGGCAGCAGGTGAGGCCATGGGAACCCTGTGAGGGGGCCAGAGAGGACCAGGACGGGGTGCAGGGGTCCCGGGAAGATGTGGCTCCTGTGTGCGAGAGAGGTGGCTGGAAGCGGTTACACCCTCTGGCTTCTCTCCCTCCCTCCCTTTCCTTTGGTCATTTTCTCTGAACTCATGGTCACATGGACCATTTAATGTGTGGCCTGGAGGGGTCACGCCCACTTTCCAGAAGCAGGTGCTGCAACCAGAAACTAAGGGCAGTTCTCACTCTGTCCACCTCCCGGGGCTGCAGTGACCAGCATGGGAGGTCATGAGTGCTAACGATCAATCACTACAAAGTAATAAAGTCTTCTCACTTTTCCTCTTTCTCCTCATCCTTTACATTTGTCATAATACACAAAATAATAAGACATACAGGTAGAGCCTAGCATTTTCCTTGTATTGGCTCATTTTCCCACTCACTTATTCCTCCTTACAGCTCTATTAGTGAATACTTTTATACTCCCCATTTTGAAGATGAGGAAATTGAGTCAGAGAAGTTATGTAATTAACCCAAGGTAACCCAGCGAAGAAGTGGCGGAGGTAGGATTTAAACCCAGGTCCGCCGGACTGCAGGGCCACTGTGCTGTACTGATACAGTAAGTGTGATGGTCTTGTATCTCATCCTAAAAAGGAGGTAAAGAGAACATTTTGTGTTTTGTTCTGTTTTTCCTCTTTCTCATGGAAATTTTCTTTGTTCCAAGTTGCTTTTGTCTTGTGTGTGACCCCCTGCAGGTCATCCCCATCTGAGCTCAGGACTGTAATTTCCTGGGTGGTTGAAGAACTCTTTGGTCTGTTCACAGGAGAGACAGGAGAAGAGGCCCAACGTGGCCCAAACCTGGCTTTCCTGCTCTCCTGGGTATGTCCGCCTCAGATGTCAAAAGGCCTGAATTCCAGGCAAACCAGGAATAATGCCCCAGTCATCAAATTTGAAACCAAAATTCAGCAAAGACATGTATTTGCTGCCAGAAAGCAAATAGCTTTTTCTTTTCTTTCTCATTTTTTTTTTTTCGCCCAAACAAAACATCCTCTTATGAAATATGTCCAATTTGCAATATTTACTTTCCCTTTATTTAATAACAGGAAAGGGTTTGCTGGACTTTTGTTGATTTTCGCATTTCTTATTAAAATTCTTAAGGGGGTTTTGGGGGAACTTAATCAGCAAAAAAAGGAGAAGGAAAAAAAATCTCATCTGCATTCCACAGGCCTTATTAATGGAGGAAACTTGCTGTTTGTTTAAGAGCATTTTCTGATGGGAGAAGGCAAATCATCATGTGTTCCAGAGCCTCTGACTCTTATTCTTGACTGTGCTTCCTTCTCAGCTGTCTCCAGGGCTCTGAATCCCTTGTTCTAAGCTTTCTGCCCAAGAAGATGGGGCTGGGCTTCATGCCCCCCTGCCAGGCTGGGAGGGAAGCTAACATTCCTTCAACATCTCAGCACAGTTCTCTGCACCCACAATCTCAGTTCACCTCAAGTCAGCCCTTGTGGCAGCCCTCACTCGGCTGATGCGGAAAAGGAGGCTTAGAAGGATGAAGTCCCATGTCCAAGCTCCCTTTCCGTGTAGCTTACATTCCTTGGGATGAAAAGGAAAGGAGTCCTAGTATTCACGGAGTCCTACATCCAACTGAGTCCTCACTGAGCAACTCTCTGAGATAACTAGACAACCTCCACTCTTCAAGGCTCAGAGAGGTAAAGTGACTGGCTTGAGGTCACACAGCTGGAGGGTTGTGGCGCTGGGATTTGAGCTGTGCTCTGCCTGACTCTCACATCCACGTTTATTTTGCTTCTCTACACCTCCTCTTTGGGGCCACGAGCAGCATAATTTTCTTGTAATGAAATACATTGCTCCCCAAAAGTTACAACTCTCTCCCCCTGAGAGGTCTTGGTCCTGCCTTCCTTGGTTCTATAATTAGACTGCAAGTAACTTCAAGGACTTTGTTTCTGCATTTTCATTCTACCAGAAATATTCATGTACATTATTATTACATACATTATATAATTATTATAATATGTTTATTTCTAGATTAGTGCCTGATGCAGACTAAGTCTTAATAAATGGCATTGCAGGTAGTTGGGTCCCCATGCTCTCCTTCTACAGAGAAGCAGACCGAGGTCTCGAGAGAAGAAGGAATTCGCCCAAGGCCCCAGAGGTCCAGAGCCAGGTCCAGAGCTCCCTGTTCTCTGGGCTTGGTGCTTCCCCATGAGCACGTCTGCAGCAACCATATTCTTGTTCATCCAGCCCCTGCGCCGTGTGGCACCGAGCTGGAGGTTAGGACCCTCAGATAAACCAAATGTGGTATCTGATGTCAGAGTTCCCAGGGTCCAGCAGGAGAGGATGCTTGGAAAAGCTACTCTCGTAAATGTGGTAAATGCTATTACCACGTAGGGTTTCAAGCAGGGGAGGGGGCTCAGGAAAGACTTCAGGGAGGACTGGACGTTTGAGCTGAGACTTAAAGAATGAGGATGAATTGGCCAAGTCAGGAAGGGCGTCCCAGGCAGAAGGCCCTGCCTGAGCAAAGGCCTGGAGGTGTGAACACACATGGAACATTCAGGAACCATCCAGCAGTCTAATGGGGAAGAGGAGCAGGCCTGGAAAGGAAAGTGGAGGCCAGGCTGTGAAAGGCCTTGACTGCTATCCATGGGGACGCAGGAAGGGTTGAAGGAGGGGAGTGGCTCGGTCAGATTTGGTTTCGGAAGGTCACTCTGAGGGCTGGGGGTAGAGGAGGATCAAGAGGGCTGAGAGCCCCCTGGAAGGAGGCTGCTGCATATTCCAGGCCAGAGATCCCCAGGCCTTGCCCACCTAAAACCCTCCATCTCCTCTCACCCTCGAAGGAAATCTTCCTGTCCTTCCCGCTCTAGGCACCCTCCCAGACCACACGCTTGCCTGGAGCCGCTCTCACTGGTTTCTGGAGTTCTTATTCTTTGGGTAGCTGCTTTGCACTCTCAGGGTCCTCTCTAGCCATGGACCTTAACCTTGCGGCGGTCAGAGAGCTCTAGGAGAGCCGAAGGAAAGGCTTGGAAAATTGCCCAAGGATAGAAGTGTTCCAAACGTGGAATGTGTGTGGAGTCTCACAGACCCCCTGAAGCTGCTTTCACTTACGGGAAGGGGCAATTCCAAGACAACGGAGAGGCAGACACCCTAAAGTCTACCAGCTACACTCTGTAAATCCCCGGGGAATGCGGAGGCGGTCCAGGGAGGCAAAGGAATTAGGAGGGAAGACCGCCTTGAGAGTTCAAGCATTGACCCAGGAGGGCTCCGAGGCCAGAGGGAGCCCAAGATGAATGTAGTAATTTCTAAATAGTAATGTTTCTAAAGAGAGAACGTGTCCATCTGAAGAAGGGCCGGGCAGCCAGGGAGGCGGAGGACAGAGAAAGAGGGATGCCATCCCGGCCAAGGATCCGGTGGACCCTGGCAGCAGGTCTAGCTCGCTCTGATGCTCTGAAACCCTGGAATCGCATAACCAACCCCTCTCTTCTCTCATTCTGTGCTCACCAAGCATCGTTCTGATTAGAATTTGGCCTCCCGTGCAGTGTGCCTACAGGGAGCAGGGTGTTGGCTGGAGGACACGTGTATCCGGTCCCTTTGGCAGTTATATTTCTTGTTGTAAATTAGTAAATTGGGAACAGACAATTCACAGAACAAGCAATACAAATGACTAAGAAGCACATGAAAAAAATGTTCATCCTCACCAGTATTCAAAGAAATGTAAATTCAAACCAAAACCGAGATTGTTTTCTACCTACTAAATTAGAAAGGATTTCTTTTTTTAAGTGAATACATATTGCTGGGAAAGGGGTGATGCAAGAGGCACCCCCATGTGCTGCTGAAGGGAGCCTAATGCTTGCTACCTGCTGGGGTCTTTAAACCCCTGCAACAGACAACCATGCAAGCCCATCGTGGAAGGAGTGGCTGGAGGGGCTCTGCATGAATCTGTTCACCAAATGTTTACTGAGCACCTATTATGCACCAGGCTGAGGAGACGTTGGGGTGGGGGGGGGCACACAGAAATCTTAGCCCAAATGCCGAACGGTCCCAGACCAGGAGGGAGGCTGGAGGCCAGTTCCTGGTGGGCCGGAGGAGGAGGAGATGGAAGGGAAGGTGAGGGGGCAAAGAATCAGCTCCCCCCCCGGACCCCGCCCTCAGCCCTACAGTTCAATTCTCTCCTCTTTCCAGGTCAGCCTCAGGCTCTTGGTGGACCACTGGGCATTTCCTAGAACTCCCACCCCTGAAGATTGATTTAACTGGTCTGGGATGGGCCCAGGCAGTATTCCAGGCCTTTCAGATGTGCGGCCTGGGCTGAGAACCACCGAGAAAATGGAAAATAAGAAACGCATACAAGTCGTGGTTAAGAGCTCCGGCTTGAGGGCCCCCAGACGTGGGTCAAGGGCCGGCCACTCACCGCCTGGGTCACCTGTGGCAGGACGCGCCCCCCTTTGGGCCGCGGTTCTCTTCTCTGTCAGACAGAGACCAAATATGCCGTCGTGGGGAGCACTACACGAAGCAATGCGTGCAGGGCGCTCGCCAGGCTGGGCGATATTCACGGTCACGGTGCCTGACCAGCCAGATCCCATCCCGCGCTGCCATCTGGCAGGACCGAGGGACATGGGCTCCCAAGGCCTCTGAAAACTGCGCGGGAGAAAGACTCGAGACTGAAACAGCTCGGACCGACCACTTGATATTTTTCCTGTGAACTGGGAGACAATCCCCATGGTTTTTACTTGAGCTCCAGGAATTCTTGTTCCAGCTGACTGTGCAGCTCGGGAAGGAACCACATGATCCTAGCCCCAGAGTCCTGATGCAGGAAGGGATGGAGCCGAGCAGCGCCGGGACTGAGCTGGTTTTCCAGCGCCGAGATCTGCTGTCCCCACTTCTGTGAAGACGGCCACCAAGCGCACCGGCCCTCAGACCCCACTCTGCCAATTCCGCCTCTCACTAGCTGTGTGACCTCGGGGAGGGGGCGACTTCACCCCTCTGAGCCTCAGAGTTTCCTGTCTAACGTGGGAGTAACACTGGTGCCTGCCCCAGCTGGCTCTGGGGGAGGATGAACGGGGCTCACGCCAGCACAGCTCCGAGCCGGGGATCTGGTGCAGGCGAGGGCCTCTGCGGATGGCGGCCACGTGGGCCTCTCCCCAGCCACGACCGGCCCTCCCCACAGCAGTGGGATTCCCTGGTGGTGCTCTCCCCACACGTGGTGCTTAGGGTGTAATTGTTCCTGTGGGTGTCTTACCAGGGCCGGGGCTGATTTACACGTTTCTCTCAGTTCCATGGTTCACCATCGTATTTAGCTGCTGCTCAGGGAACCTGTGGGGAAGTGAACTGACCCCTCCTCCTTCGCAGAGGAGATGAGGGTTTACCGAACGGCGATAGTGGGGCAGCTAATCACCTGCTGGACGCTCGGCTTGCTGGCTGGGGAAGGCCTGGGCAGTGAACTTTAATGGGGGGGCGGGTGGACGGAAAGGGGGACACTCCCAGGGACACCAGCCGGCAGTGGTGAGGCTTGGCATGTGGCCCCACGACCAGGATGAGCAAGGGGAGGGGAGGGGCCGAGCAGGTAAAATTCACGCCGTTGCCGGTAGAGTGACTCATCTGTGCCAACAGGCTGGTGAGACATAGAGAAACTCGGGTACAGGAAGATCAATGGGATAAACGCATTAGAAAGTTCTTTGAAAATGGTAAATTGACCTAAGAGCAAGGGCTCTGGCTTCAAACACAGTGGGATTCACAGCCTGCTTCTGCAACTCTCCTGTGACCTTGGGCAGGGGCTTAACCTCCCGGGGCCTTAGTTTGCTCATCTGAAAGGAGGGGACAGGAGCGGGACTGCCTCCGAGGGTTGCTCTGAGGATTAAACGACGTGTGGATAACGTGCAGGGCACAGTGTCTGCCAGAGGGCCACCCACGGCAGCTGCGGTGCCGGTGAGGAAGCAGCGGGGCCCTCGGCCGGGATGGCCTTCCTCACTGAGTCTCCCCAGCCAGATCGTCTCCATCCTTCAGCCCTGCCCGATTCCCCTGGACGGAAGGCCCTCTCCCTTCTCCACACTCTCACGACATTTATCTAAGCCTCTCCCACAGCCCTTATCAGCCTAGGCCTGGCGTGCGCTGCTGTTCAGCAAGCATGCCTTAGCCTTGTGAAGACCTGGTGGCCTGGGTCTTACTCATCTCTGTGCCCACTGGACCCAGCACTCAGCCTCCAGCCTCTCCAGAGAGCCTTCAGTCTCTTCAGAGAGGCAGAGACGGCAGCTGGGGGATAACCGTCCGTGTCCTGATACCAGAAAAGAGTAAGTCCTTTGCGGTAATGAAAAGAGGAAAAAAGGAATTTGTGAAAGCGTTTTCAAAAATTCTACAGACTTCTTGTGATTGGTACACTTGAATTCATTTTCAAAGTGAATACAGTTTCCTGTTTCTTTGGTTTTTAGGCTGTGATATAAATTCAGTGAATGAGAACTTCCCACCACCCACAAGATGATAAGTCCACCTGGAATGTTTGTTAAAGAGCCGGGCAGAGAAAGCTGGCTCAAATGTAGAAAGCCTTATCCGCCCGCCATCAGCAAAGGCCAAAACAGATGAAAAGCAAAAGCATCCGCTCTCGAAGTCTGGAGAATTCTTGGGCTCCCACCTGTGTGCCGCTGGGGTTTTCTTCAATAAGAAGGTTCTGGGGGCTTCCCTGGTGGTCCAGTGGCTAAGACTCTGGGCTCCCAATGCAGGGGGCCGGGTTCGATCCCTGGTCAGGGAACTAGATCCCGCATGCCACAGCTAAGACCCAATGCAGCCAAATAAATAAATAAATATTTAAAGAAAAAAAAGAAGGTTCTGGAACTACTTTGAACAGAACTGAACCTCTGCTTGGACCATTATGGATGTCTCCAGAAACAACCAACAAACCAGGAAATAAAACCACTCATCTACCACATATTCATTGAGCTGAGAAGACTTTCTTCCTTCCTTCCCTGCCATGCTCCTCTCCCCTCCCCTCCCCTCCCTCCCATCTTCTCTCTCAGGGTGTTAACTTTCTGCCTGGTAATCTTCTAAACCTAACTCTTCAGGTCAGAAACACCCATGGCGTTTCTGTCTCCTTCTTCTTGCCTGTCACGGGGTAAAAATCCCGCTCCTCTGAGCTCCTGGTCTGCAGCCAGTATAACCGGCCTGAGGGTCACGGGGTGAACAGCCCAGCTCTGGCTGTCCGGCCCTCGGGCAAGCCCTGTGTCCTCCCCGCCCTCTGCTTTCTCCTGGCGCAGGTGCGGTATGAGCAGGTGACACGCCGGCCCTTCCGGCTCTGCCATTGTGACCCCAGCTAGGCCACCTGTGGGTCTGGAGCCCAACCAACTGGGGTCCCTTCCCTATTCTACACTTATGGCTGGGTGGCCTTGAGCAAAGTACCCAACCACCAGTGGGTACCCAGGGGGCCCCTTTGGGGTCGTGGTGGGGATTAAGTGAGATGCTACAGACTAAGGTTTATTCTGGCGCTGGCACAATAAGTGCCCATAAGTGGTCTGTACTATTTCTGTCATGCAAAAGAGGGCACACCGGCACGTCAGACCCGTCTGACGGTGGGGTCCAGCCCTTGGTCTGCTCTCTTGCCGATTCATCGATGCGGCAGCCCTATTTGCCAGCCTTGGGGCATCTTATGATCGGACACCCATGAAAGGATGAGGTGCAGCGGCTTCCAGAGGCGCTCAGTCCAGGTCAGAGTGATGTCCCCACAACCCTGGGCGCGCAGGGGTCCCCCAGGCTTGGTGCAGGGGTGGACATGTCAAGCCGAGCAGGTTGAGTCAACAAGTCAGTCCTGAGTGCCTAACAGGGGACTGGAGAGCACATGCCCAGCCTACAGGCAAAGAGATCAAATAAGGTTCTCAAACGCTGCCAGCCGAACAAGATTCCACAGCCCAATCTGATCTGCAGGCCTAATTACGGGGCTCCTTACCTGGGTGCATGCTTCTGTCGGGCTGCAGTCACAGCCCTCCTCACCACTGTGTAATTCACACACCACACAACTCACCCTTCCAAAGTGTATGATTGTTTTTTAAATACATTCACAGAGTTGTGCAACCATCACCGCAATCAATTGTAGAACATTTTCACACCCTCCAAAGAAACTTCTTACCCAGTAGTAAAATCATTCCTCATTCTCTCCTCCCTCCCACTCCTGGCAACCACTAATTTACTTTCTGTCTTTATAGATTTGCCTATTCTGGACATTTCATAAAAATGGAATCCCACAAAATACGTGGTCTTTTGTCACTCCCTTCTTTCACTTGGCATCATGTTTTCAGGGTTCATCCATGTAATAGAACATCTATTAGGACTTCATTCATTTTTTATGGCCAAATAATATTCCACTGTATGGACAGGCCACATTTTATTGATCTGTTCATCTTCTGATGGACCTTTCGGTTGTTTCCACCTTTTGGCTACTGTGAATAATACTACTCTGAACATTCACATACATGCCTTTGTGTAGATATATGTTTTCATTTCACTTTTGAAAGTACCCAGGAGTGGACGGCTGGGTCGTATGGTAAAGTGTATATTTAACTTCACAATAAACTGCCAAAGTGGTTCCCCGTGTACCATTTTGCATTCCCATCAGAAGTATATGAACGATCTAGCTGCTCCACATCCTAACACTTGCTATGGTCAGTCTTTTTAGTTTTAGTCATTCTGATGGAGGAAGAGAGGCAGCTGTAGTTTTACCTTGCATTCCCCCATCCTCACTCTGAATCACATGGTCAGCTGCCTGGCCCCGAGTGGGACACGGGATGGGCAAGAGGCAGCGCCAGCCCCCAAGGGGTCCACAGTTGGTGTCAGGGCCTGAGAGACTGCATTAGCCTTAGCTTCAAAGCCTGTCTCCACTGATCCCTTGGGGTAAACAGAGGCGAGTGGGTGTTGGTGGTGGAAAAATCAGGCAGAGAAAAGAGTGTCTGGGTGGGTGGGGGAGCCGGACGGAACGAAGTGAAGAGCTGACTCAACTCTCAGTTTCCAGGTTGGCCGCCTTTGTTTTTTCAGCACATTGGAATCTCCTGGCTACTAGTCTTTTATTTCCTTTAATTAGCCTTCCCCACTGACAACGACGGGTCAAGATTTCTAGGAAGTGCTCTAGACAACTCTGCCTGACAGACATCCATCCCAAGGAGTTCATTCCTTAGAGCTGAAAGGCATCCTCTCTCTCATCCTCAGAGCTGACTTTAGGGGCTGGCAAAACAGTTGTACTTTGGTGCTCTGACTTTTCATTGAAACGTTACCTCCAACACAAAAGAAGCGTATTATTTACAAAATATCTCTATCGCCTACAAAATATCTTCCTGGGAAGAATGAAACAGTTACACATTAAAACCGCTTAAAAATGCAGGCACGCATCAGCTGCCTTTAGTGCAGACTCGCTGGGCATCTATTTGGTAGAAAAACAAGCTTCTAAAGCTTGAAGGCAAAGTTGGCTTCCTTGAAGGACACTTTGTTGTAAATCTGGGCATCCTCAGAGATTCCTTAAAGAGCAACAATCCACACAGTTACCACTGAAGGGAAGGAAATTTCCTAAAAGTGGTGAGGAAATTTTAAGAGTTTAGAGCAAAATACTCAGAAATCAATTCCGAACTGACTAAGCTTCTATTCCCAGGCAGGAGACAGATCTATAAAGAAGTAAATGATAAGACAGCATTGGTAGCTGTTATGACAGAGAGGACAGGGCACTGTGGAAGCACAGAGGAGAAAGCAACTGTTTGGAGGAGGTTTAGGGCTGTCAGACAGAAAAGGGGATATTGAAGTTGAGCTCTGAAAAATGAATAGAAGTTTGCTGGAAGATAAGAGAAGGAACAACCTACCCATTAGAAGAACATACATAAGGCACCAAGATGTGAAACTGTGTCCAGGACTCAGCCGAGATTGCAACCACCCAAACGCTCCAGGCACCAACTCCTTGGTACTCCAACCTTTCACGACCCAGTGTCCTAAGCCTGGTTGACAATCCAGCTCCCCTAACAGCTATGTCACACCCTGGGAGGCAGGCAGGTCAGGGCTGGTTAGACCCTTGCTTTTCCAGAGGAGGAAAATGAGATATAGAGAGGGGCCGGGGCTTGCCCACGCTCCCAGGATTAAGAAAGGGTAGAGTCAGGACTCGGATGAAGGTCTCCAGGTTCCCAAGTCGCTTTTCTAAGGTGCTTCTCACAAAGGCTCAGGAAAACAAACGCTGGGCCGTGTGTTAAACCTACATTTTCTTACTTGAAGTCTCAAAACTGCTCCCATTTTGCAGATGGGGAAACTGAGTCTGACTACATGTAGCAAGAGCTCGGTCCACCTGAGGCCTCGCACGAGCACCAGGTTGCCTTCCCATATCTGAAAACAGGCTGGATCAAAACTTCTTTCCACACTGGCAATGGTCAAGGCTGCTTTGCTGAGCAAGGAATGATGAAGACACAGGCCTCTGGAGACGGTCATATTTTCTGCATCGACGTGGCAAATCACTTGCAAAATACCACGGTATTGAGTGGGCTTTTTGCAACAGAGCTCTTGTGACAAGGCAAAGAGGCCATAACGCTCTGGGACTTGTGCGTCTTTTGAAAAATCATCATTTTTTTCTCTTTTTGACAAATAACTCAGATCCCGGGCCAGCGTCAGAGCAGCCAGGGGAAGTTGCCCTTCCCCCTGGCGGCACCCACTTCCTCCCAGGCCCAGGAGAGCACGGCCCGGTTGCTATCTCCCAGGCCGCTGCTCTGTGAGCCGGTCCCAGGTACCCGGAGTTTGTTTTATGGATGGGTCTGTCGTGAGTCAATATGATAATGTTTCCTGTGAGAACTTTATTTCCCTGCATTGTTTGCAAGGTCTGTGTGTGTGTCTGAGCACGTACTCCCCATCACCACACAGGCTGTGCGCCTGCGCCCCGGCGACGGGACACCTCTGCGGGGGGGGGGGGGGCGGGTAGGGGCCCAGGGAGACCAGATGCGGGTTGTCCCCGTCGCCTCTGGGGCCGTCTGGGATGCCTCTGAATAGTCTCACTAGGGCTGGAGACGACCCTCTCTTTCAGCTTTTAGCTCCTTGATCTGCAGGTGGGGAAACCCAGAGAAGCGGCAGGAGAAGCAACCAGCGGGGAGGCACGTGGTACAAGCAGGAAGCTCGCTGGTCCTGGGTTCAAATTCTGATGTTGCTACTTGTCACTGGGCAAGTCATTCTCAGCAGCTCAGACTGCCCAATGGGGTTAATACTCGCCCCCCAGACCAGCGGTGAGCGTTAAATCAGAAAACAGATAGACAGCAGGGGCCACAGGAGGAGTCTGGAAAGTATTCTTGCTTTCCCCCATTTTCGATGAAGTACACGTTGGGGCTGGAGCTGCAGCAAGTGCTACCCAGCAAACGCCTCAGGTGGGCGCCTGAGGACCCCAGAGGCAACAGCGCACCTGGCCCAGAATGGTCCTCCTCGGACCATTTCATCAAAGCCAGTGGACTCCTGAGGCTTCCAGAACAGAGAGGAAATGGCCCGAGTGCTGAGAGATGGCTATCAGGATTAGTCATTAGCTTGGCCAAGAGTTTTAAAGAAGAAGAAACTATAAGTTGCCCTGGTTCTCCTTAACTTCCTAGCCCACCGCCTACTTCCTTCTCTGCCCTCTGCCCCCTCTCCCCACTGCCCCGTACCTGGCGCTCAGTGATGGCCCCACGTTCGCGGTGCTGAGCTTCCCTGCCTTGCCTTGGTGGCCTCTCTGTTAATTCTTCCAACTCTCATTTCCTTCTTTTGCAATTAGGGAAATTTTCCAGTGGATTTCGGTTGTTTTGATCTGCCCAGCATGTATCTCCCCTTCTTCTAGAAGCAGAACCCAGTTTGGGTTTTGAGCCCCTCCCTGCTTCACTAAATGCAGTCTGTTAATGGAAGTGCCCCAGCCAAGCCAATCAGATGCCCTTCTCCTGGTGTCTGCATCTCGAGGGGGAGAAACACAAGGAACGAAAATGGTTACAGCGGCCTCGTCCCGTGGAGGCTTCCTAAAGAGATGAGCGGGGTCTGCTGCGTAGACCTGGGAGCTGCTTTTGACCCATCTTTCCTGTGGCATGAGCTGCGAGTCTCCCCCGTGCCTTCCCAGTAAATTTCGTTTGCCCTAAAGTTACATCCTAAGTAATACACACTGTGCGTATACACTGTGCATCCGATGCCATTTAGGTCTGAAAACAAGTTGATGTCTTGCCTCCTCAACTTGTCCCCTGAGCAGGGACTGAGCCATTTATTCATTCACTTTTTAAACTAATTCAACAAACCCTTACCAGGTACCTACCCTGTGCATCTGTGCTGGGAGTTAGGGTTTAGAAATGAAAACATGGGACTTACCTGGCGGTCCAGTGGTTAAGACTCTGTGCTTTCACTGCAGGGGGCATGGGTTCCATCCGTGGTTGGGGAACTAAGATCCAGCAAGCCACGCCACGTGGTAAAAAAAAAAAAAAAGAAAGAAAGAAATGAAAACATAATGCCCTCCTCCAAGCAGCCCCAAGTCGGGTGAACACTGAGAGAATGTACAAGGCGACCCTCCCGCCACGCACCGACTCATCTCACGACTCCCAGGGGCACCTGCTATGGGCCACGTGCTGGGCTGGGGTGGCAGCAGAGAAGGTGGCATCCCTGTCCCCACAGAACCCACAGCTGGCTGCGCAAAGTGAACGAAAATGACCTCAGAATTCCACAAGGTCAGAGTCTGAAGGCCATCCGGAGTCCACATGGCCCGACGGTTTTCAAACAATCCTGTGGGGTCCTGGGGGTTGAATGTCGCTGTTTCATGGAACATTCTAGTTCTTTATGGCTTGATTGAGGGATAATTTACATACCATAAAATTCACCCGCTGTAAGTATACAATTCAAGGCCTTTTAGAAAAGACATCACCACAATCCACTTTTAGAATGTTTCCCTCACCCTACAAAGTTCCCTCCTGCCTGTTTGCAGTCCACACCTGCTTGAAGCATTCTATTTTTTTAAAGAAAGCTAAAGGAACATTTGAGAACCAGTGATCTGTTCTAAGCCACTGATTCTCCAGGTGGGGAAGCGGCGGCCCAGAGAGGAGGCAGGGCCTACTGAGGACACAGAGCGAGGCAGGAGCATTGCTGAGATTCAACCCCAGAACAACCTGATCTCAAAGCCCAGGTTCTCAGCCCTCGTGGGGGGCAGCGCGGAGCAGTGGGGAAGAGTCCCGGAATCCCGCAGGGTGAGCTCACATCTTGGCTCCACCATTTACAGGCCCTGTGACCCTCAGGCAAGATGCTTAACCCTCTGGACCTCAGTGTCTTCCTCGGCAAGTGAGGGGAAGAACGGTACCTAGCGTACCAAGGGTTGGGGTGTGGATTCCCCGAGATCTCGCATGTAAGGCCTCGGCACAGCGCAGGGCGCGGGGTGAGCCCTCAGAGAGAGTTGGCTAATGATGATCGTTTCACCATCTCGCTGTCTCCCAACTTGCCCTCAGAAATTTGGAAGTGAAAAAGACAGTGACTAAACAAACCAGCCCAGGCCCCAGATGGAAATGCCTGTACATGGGCAGCTTTCTAAGAACGTGGTGCAACACCCGCCCTGGGGCATCATCGCCCTGTTTGCAGATGGAGCAACTGCCAGGGTTAGGGGGTTGCTCAAGCAGCCTGGACCCGGCAGGGAGACGCAACGCCTGCTGTGCCTTCCTCTCGGCTCTCAGCGTTTCCCAACAGGCACACAACAGACACATTTCGTCAGTGACCAGGGAACCTGGCTCCCTGCCCACCCCCCGCCCAGAGGGGCCAGAGGTGGGATGCTGGGGGGCCTCAGGAAGGACGGGGCCCTGCCTCCTGCCCTGCCCCAGCCAGCACTGCTCAGACATCGCAGGGGCCCCCGCACCACATGGAGACGGGGCAGGGCACCCAGGAAGGAAGAGGACTTATCACCAGGGCGCACGCTTTGTGTGCGTTATCTCTGTCAGCCCAAGAAGGAAGCTATTAATAGCATGCCCCGTAACAGCTGAGGAAATTGAAGTTCAGAGAAGGGGGCTGTTTGCCCAGGTAGGGAGCTTCCATGAGAGGTGGGATTAGGTCCAGGTAACACTGCTTCTGCGAAGCAGAGTGATTTATTTTTTTGTATCTTGGACACATTGGAAAGAGTCATGCCTTTGAAGCTAAGTGGATGCGACTTTCGGGCGAGTTGCTTAACCTGAAACTTCATTTTGGGGAAAGCACTGCCCGGGTTGCGAGGTTGCCATAGTGATGAGCTCCTGTTTGTAAAAAGCATCTGGCGCAGTGACTGGGTATTTACTGAGCTCCTCTGAGTGCAGGGCATGGAGGATTCTCAGCTAGGACAACACCTCCAACCCAGAAAGTTCCAGTCTCTGTGACGGACGGCCAAAACCCTATGGGAATCTAAGTTCCATTTTGATGAGGATTGGAATAAAAGTGCTATGGAAGAACTAAGGAGGGACCCAGGGAGGGTTTGGGCCTTGAACGCCAAATGGACCGGGGACAGCTGGAGAAGGCTTCGTGGCCCTGCGTGGCTGGATTGGGAGGTGAGGCTGGAAAGGCCAGCTGAAGTCAGGCGGTGAGGGTCTTCAACGATGGTTAAGATTTGTAATCTTATCCTGTAGGTCACAGGGAGCCATTGAAGGTGTCTGAGCAAGGGAGTGGCCTGACCAGAGGGGCCTTGATCTGCTGTCAGCTACACCGGAGTCGACAGGGAAAATGGGTTTCCTTTAGGCCCCTTCCCTGAGCTCTCCGACTGAATGAAAGCGCAGACGCCAAGTGAGAACCCGCGATGTGCTGGGTACCTGCTGGATTTAGAAATGCCTTAAATACACGTAGAGCTTTTACAGGGTGACTCAGTTTTCAGAGAGCAGATGATAATTCAGGGAGCGGGGAGCACTGCTGAAACCCGACACCCATGAGAGGTGCAGCCACCAGGAAAGAAAGAAGCGGAAGTACCACAGGCCAGTCAGGCGAAGGGAGAAGTTCACTTGTCACTTGTCACTTGCCACTTGGTTTAGGGGCAGACAGCTCTGCACTAGCCGCTCTGTTGGGGTTCATCCTGATGACACCGGCAATGAGAAAAAGTCACCGATGGTCTGGACACCATGTTTGCCAAGGCAGGGATCGCTCATTTTATTGCTACCACGAATCTAGATGCAAAGAGCACGTAAAAAGAAAGGTGATAGAAGCAGCTCCTTCCTCTGGGTCCTTCCTCTTGACTACCTGCTGTGGCCTGAATTAGGCTCTAGCTAAACCAGATGGACTGGGTGAAGCCACAGGAGGGGCCGGGGCACTGAGAAGGCCACTCTTTTGCCACTGGGGTCACTGGGTTAGCCACCGTCCACCTTTACTTCCTTCAGACGCTCCAAGACCTCCCACGTCTGTACCGCCTGGTCTTGGGCCGCCTTGCACAGGTGGTGTTGCCACTAAGCAGGGTGCTGGCTTCCGGCTGCCGGCCTCGGGCTTGCCCACACTCCAGATGGTGCTGAAGCTTCTCCGGGTTTTCCCCACCACTCCACGGCAGCCACAGACACCAGGTTTGCCCTTAAGCTCGGGCTGACGCTTGCTGCTCTGGGCCCACAGACGCACCCTAGAAGAAGCCTCTACGTTGCGCCAATGGAGATGAGGTTTGGGGACAGATGCCTTCCATCTAACTTCCCACCTCTAGGTCAAGAGTGGCTCCTGCTAAGTCCCCGGCCGCTTCCTCCCGGGATCCACCAAGGGCAGACGCAGCCCCTGAGCCCACGGCGCTTGAAGACCAGCCAAGCCCAGCGCACACAGCAGTGACCCGAGTCACCCCGTCTGGAGGCCCTGCAGTCCGGGATCCTTCAGCCTTAGGAGTTCAAAAGAGGGCAAGGCCAGCGAGGGCTGGAGTGGCCAGGAAAGTAAAGGAGAAGGAGAAGAGCTTGAACAGGAGAGGAAACATTAAGAAGAGAGGGAATGGAAAGAGGTTACAAAAGAGTGCCATTGTGTATTTGTTTGGTATGGGTATTTGCTGTGGGCGGGACACCGTGTGGGCATATTAACTCCTGACTTGTTCTTGTTCCTGTAAGAGACTCAAGGAGGAAAGAGAGGTTGCATCTCCATCCCTCCACATCAGCTTCTCCCAGAGAAGAATTTACTGGCCTTTTCTCCCCTAAAGCCTGTGCTCCCGGAGGTGACGGTGCTGGATGGCTCTGGATAGAAGGGGTAGAAGTGGGAAGGAAGGGGCTGTGTCCCCAGAGACTGGGGACCTGGGGGGTGGCCTGGAGGTGGCTGAGCTGCTGATGGGCCTACGGCACGGAGGCCGGGGAGGAGGGGTAGATGCTGGAGCGGTGACTGTGACCGGGGTGGGGGGGGAACCTGGGTCAGGGGACCCTTCCACCCTGGCTGGGCCTGCGGGTTCAGAGCCGCCCGCCTCTGAGAGACCAGCGAGTCCTGCACACGTGGCCACGGGAGCGTGAAGACCAGAGGCCCTGCTTCAACTTCCCATGTTCGCCCGCCCTGAAAACATCCTCAACTGATTTAGAGAGAAAACATGTTGACGCTTATCCTCGAGCACCGTGGCACAGCCTTGCCTGCATCACCTACAGCACAGAAACGTCGATGGAGAGGAAATCCCCACCAAATGTCGGCAGTGTGGCCACGTTTGCTTTTGTCCTGTGTCATCCACAGTTTGCGCTTTGTCTATCAAGAACAGGAATTATTTTTGTCGTAATATTTTTTTAGATGATGAAGCAGGTTTCCAAACAGCATTTTGGTAAAAAAAAAAAAAAATTTATATAAAGGTATGCATGTGTCCACTTAGACTGGGAGTTTGGAAGACGTGAACGGCGCTTGTCTCTCCGTGTCATGTTGTGGTTAATTCTTAACTTCTCAGTTTTCGTTTTGAAATGAATATTTGAAATAAATAGAGAATTTCATTCTCTATTAACTATATTTTTTTCTAAAATAAAATGAATTGCATAGTAAAGAAAAATAAATGCAAGATTGTTCCCTCCAGCCCCAGAAGAAGGACACGGGGGTGGGGATGCTCTAAGTCCAGGTCCAGAGGTGATGGGAGCCCGGCCAGGGCTGAGGTGGACGGTCCCCACGGGAGCCTGTGTGGAGCAACAAGGTTGGGCCAGCCAGGGAGGGACCGGATTCCAGAGGCTGTGTGTCCAGCAACCCTCATCCATCCCGGCAAGAGGGTTTGCATCAGACCTGGGAGAAAGTGCCCTTTTCTGCCCCTGCAAAGTACACACCCTGAGGCCTAAGCAGACCCCCTCCTAAACGTCATGTGTCATGGCCTGAGCTGGGACGCTGATCGTTCGTCAACAGGCATTTCTCGGGTCCCTGTCGCGCTGGGCCCTGGGATGCAGAGATGAACGAGGTAGGTGTGGTGCAAGGAGCTGGGCTGAGAAGACCCGTCCCACCTCTCCATGGTGTGCAACCTTCCGCAAGTTACTTCACCTCTCCGGGCTTCAGGGCATTTCTCTGTAAGAACGAGGCAAGTGCCACCGGCTGGCAGAGTCAAACGGGATCACAGCATATGCGAAGCCCCCAGCGTGGATATTGGCACAGAACAGACTGGTCAGCAGAGGTCAGGCTCCTCTGTCCTCCTGGGTTTCCTGCAACTTCAGAGCCCGAGGGGAGAGACGGACAGACAAAAGAATATTTGCATAACAACAGTAACAATGCCGGCAACCATGACAATGATGATACCATTTATTACCCATTTAGTTTGTGTCAATTCCTGTGCTAGGAGCATGAACGGCACGGCACGTCAGGTCGTTCTCCTAATTACCCTGAGAGGACAGGGTTACCATTCCCATCTTCAGGAAATGATGTTGATGATCAAAGAGGTGGAGTCGCCTGTCCAGGGCCGCTAGAAAGGCAGGGGTGGACTGCACTGCAGATCCGCCTTGCTCTTCGCCGTGAAACTATATTCTCCTCCAACCCGATCAATGCCAACACAGAGGTCTGTCCAGGGCGTTAAAGGAACACAGAACTGAGAACATGGTGAAGGGGGCCGGTGGCATCAAGGGCGGCTTCTCAGAGGTGATGACATTTATGCGGGGCCTTGAGCCATAGATTGGAGTGCACCGTGTTCAGCAGACGCGAAGGTTAACAAGATGGTGACTGTCCCGCTAAGGGGTGCCCAGGCTCTCGTGGAAGTCAAGATCCCGGCTACGGAGTACCTGAGCCACATCCCCCTTTCAGGGCAGCCCGCAGCACAGATTCTTAGGCTGTTCTAGGTGGGAGGAAACTGAGACTCACACAGGCTGAGAGGCTTTGCCCAGAGCCACAAAGCGTGCAAGTGGCAGCGCTTGAGGGCCACTCTCTCAGACACCTAATGTCCCATATTTAACCCCTGGGCGAAACTGCAAACCTGGACGGGTGCCGCATGAAGGACCCCGTTGTCAATGCAAAGAAAGGGCCTCCCCTCTGACCACGCATCCTTGGGGCAGAGATCCCCGTCCTTAGAACAGAGGCGCAGCCTCGAGTTCCAATGCTGGCTCAGGCCCTAAATAACCGTGACTTTGGATGTCATCGCCCCCCTCAGCCTCAGTTTCCTCACCTACAAGAGAGATGACGATACCGCCCCCATCCCAGGAATGCTATGAAAACATGAAATAATGTATATTCGGCACCCTGGCCTGTGCCTGCCACTCAGCGGATACCCAATAAACGCTTGTTGTGTTTGTATCTAAGGAGCCCAGCACTGTTTATCGGGGCCTCTGACTAGCAAACCCTTGACCCAAACCATTACACAACATCGGTCCTGATCATATGAGCCTTTGCACCAGAGCTCAGGTCCCCTGAGCTCCCGTGGCCTTATCCTAAGATGCCGAGCCCCACGTGTGTGGCAATAACTGTCTCACGTGGCGGCCGCCCTTCTTGCAACGGGGACGGTGGAGACAGCCAAGAGCCCCATGGTGTCACCACCGCGTGCTCCGTCCCAGAGCGGCCGGTTCTACCCGGGGATTGCTAAACACGCCCTGTGTCCCTGGCACCATCCAGGGAGCTCAGCCAGGGCTGGAGGGGGCTGGAGATAAACACGGTCCCCAGAGCCCACCGTTGGTAGGGGCACAGATGTTCGACTCTACCGTCTTCCATTTGTCCACCTTCTACCCTGCATTGCCTTCAGGCTCAGAGAGACCAGGGTTCAAAACTAGGCCCCGCCACTTCTTAGTTCTGACCCTGGACGGCTCAGTTCTCTTCTGTAAAACGGGGTTTATCATTCCTACAGTTCAGGGTTGCTGTAAAGACTGAATGGCACGATGGGGGTAAAGGTTCCAGGTCAAGGCCTGGCTCAAAGTGGGTGCCGAGTGTGTGTCAGTTTCCCAGGGACCTTAGATAACTAACCCCCTTTTCTCTCTGGACTCACTTTCTTCACATCGGATGTGAGACTAGACGGCCTCTCGGGGCCTGTCCAGCTCTCAGCCTCCAGGCTTGTCCCAAACTGGAGCAACCATCTTGGGTGGTGTCAGTCATCAGGCAGGAAACAGAGGGCAGAACCAGCTCAATGTCACCCAGCCGCTCGGCTAGAGGCCCAGGGCCTCCTGCGCCCAACTCGCAAGCAGTAAGGAACTTCCCCTTGAGGTCAGAACAGGGGCTCAGCTGGCTCTCCGCCTGCCACCAAGGCGTCTGGACTACCTCCTGGGCCACGTTGAGCTCCTTGAGCCTATTCATTTATGGTTCTCTTGACCACTAGCTTGTACTGGCCTCTCCTTATTAAATCTCTATCTTAAATTTCCAAGAATAATACGAGCCCTTGGGGGTAGGGGCTGCATCAAGCCTTGCACGATGCTGGGACAGAGTCAACGCTCGCCAAACACTAATTGGGTGGCTGTACGTGCCAGGCTCTGGGCAAACACTGGGGTGGTAGCCAGCCTCCAAGGTGACCCCCAGTGATCCGAGCCTCCTGGTATTCATGCCTCGTGCAGTCCTCTCCCACGGTGAATAGGGCCGGCCCGTGTGACCAATAGGACCTTGTGGAAATGACAGAATGTGACTTCCAAGCCTGGGTGATAAAAGGCATTGTGGATTCTGCCTTGCTCTTTGGGATCCCTCACCCTGGGGGAAGCCAGCTGCCACGTTGTGAGGACACTCAAGCAGGGAGGTCTACATGGTGAGGAGCTGAGGCCTCCCGCCAACAGCCATGTGAGTGCACCATCTTGGAAGCAGATCCCATAGCCACAGCCAAGCCTTCCAAGGATGCAGCCCAGCTGACACCTGGATGCAACCTTTGAGACAATCCAAGTCAAAACCTCCCAGCTAAGCTGCCTCGAAATCTGACCCACAGATACTGCGTGAGACAACAAATGATTATCATTGTTTTAGGCCACCAGATTTTGGGGGTAATTTGTTATTCAGCAGTAGATAACTGATACACTCAAGGTACAAAATGATATATCAGTGCAATCAACCACTCATTCCCTCTTCTGAGGGACTCTGACTCACTCACAGCCCCCCAGTACCTAAAACATAGTGTTTTATCCTGCTTGGAAGTTTGCCCAATTGTGGATTACTGACCGTCTCTTTCAGGAGCACCTGGGATGTGCACCTACAGTGCAGGTTTGGGGCTGCACACAAGACCCCTCTGGCAGATGCACATGCACCTGGTGCCCACGTCACAACCCAGGCCCACTTCTAATCAGCCACAGCTGTGGGGATGCTTTTGTGCAGGCTCAGACTCACCTTGAGCTGTCAGAGTCCCATGTCTGGTACGTGCAGCACGTCTTTCCACATTCTGCCCCAGGATTTTCTCCCAGGCTGTGGGAGCCTTTGAGACCCACATGCAAACACGGTCAGGACACCCCCAGGGTCAATCCTCAACCAGTGGGGGATGGGACTGCGCTTCCGGGGAACAATCTTGGGAGTATTTATCTACTGAGAGGCTAGCAACGTTGCCACCACACACTTACACTGACTTTTTCTCCTTGCCTGTCTGGTTCTCCTCACGCTCTCGCTGCTGCTTCCTGTAATCACCTCCCCCAGATACCACCTGCACCCAAGGCCCAGGTGAACCCATTCTAAGACATACCGAATCAGAGTCTGGACGCGTCCCGGGAAACGGCACTTGTGCAAGTTCCCTGGGTAGTTTTCAAGCACCCTGAACAGTGAGAACGCTGCTTGCAGTGGAGTTCCCCAGCATGAGGACCAAGGGCGCTGCTTTCAAGAGTTGCTGAGCCAGCAGTGTGCTGGGCACCTTCTATCTGCTTCCCTAGAACCACATCCCACCTTTCTCCAGGCTGGAGGCTGACCTGCGCAGTTTGCATGAATAGACATCCTCGCCCTGTGGTTTCTGGCCAGCTATAGTCAACGGGACGCACACCTGAGACAGAGGCAGAAAGAGAGCAGGATCAGGGCTTATTCCCCTGGTTCCTGCCCTGTCGGGGCCCCATGAGCTGGCCACCTCCCTGGACCGAAGTCACTCTCTCGCCAGGCTGTCTTCTCCCAGCTCACTCTCCCTCCGGGTTCTGGTGACTGCTGTCTCTCTGTCACTAGGCCTTGCCCTGGGTCTGCACTGCCCCTGTGGTCTCTCCACGCTCCGCCCACCCCGTTAGAAATGCCCCCTTTATTCAGCCCTCTTCAAACTGCTCAGCCTGAGCGTGACTGCTGTTTTCCAGCGGGACCCTGACACAATTCTGTATGTGCTCCACGTCTCGTTGTGGATGGACTATATCACGTTTCCCCTCACACGGCTGAAGCCGTCACCAGGTATTTGCTCCTCCAGAATTCACTTCCTTTTCCTTTAGCAACAGCTCCTGGTTTTTGTTTAGAGATGTCCTCACCTTCCCAAAGTGCTGGAGTGGGGGGCTCTGTCCCCTGCTTCAGGGGTGGGCATGAGACACAGGGATAAGCCCATTGGTTTTCTGCATCCTCCTGGATGCAGGGATTGGGTAGGTGGTGTGTCATGCGACTTTGGTGGACCAATCAGGTTGAGGTTCTAGAGGTTGGCAGGTGCTACCTGAAAAGACTGGCTGTTCTCGGTCTGGTGGCTGCCTGGCTTCACTGGACTTCTTGGGGGTGTCAGAGCTTCATCTGGGGCTGAGGTGCAGTGTGGGAAACTGGCTCACCCCTTTCTCTGTCAACTTAAAAACGTGCAAATTACTTAGCAATTCTGAGCTTCTCTTACCTCTTCTTAAAAAGGGGCATAGGAACTTTACAAGAGCCCCATTGGATTCTTGTAAGACTCAGCCAGAGAACCCACGAAAAGAATTGGGAACAGAGATTTATTAAAGAAGCTCTTTTAGGTTTAACCCAGAGGTCTCTTCTTTCCTAGGACCCAGATATAAGTCAGTGGAGCTGGGCCAGGGAGAGATTTCAGTGACCGTCCCCTGCTGGGCTCAGAGATGCACCTCCCCCCACCAAAGACTGTTACCCAGTCAGCCTCCTGACCCCAATTCCCAGGCTTCTCTGCTGCTCACGGAACTGCCTTTCTGTGGCTCCAATCCACCGGCTCACCTGACGGGCCCAGGAATGTCTGAATCACCCCTCCCCCATACCCACATAAATTATCATCAAAATCTGATTTTCCCATGTTTCCAATAGACAGGGATCTCTGAGAAGAGTGGGAGCCAGGCCTGAGAGGGAGGGGCTTTCAGGGCTAGCTCGCGCTGGCCAGAGAGCGGAGCCCGGCGCCGCCCTGCTTGCTTCCTTCTGTTCTACTCTGGCCTCCAAAGCCTTGAGTCCCTCTGCAAACGGCCACCTGGTCACAGCCAGGCCTGGACCAGCAGTGAAGCAGGATAAGAAGCAGTGAAGGGCTTCCCTGGTGGCGCAGTGGTTGAGAATCTGCCTGCCAATGCAGGGGACACGGGTTCGAGCCCTGGTCTGGGAAGATCCCACATGCCACGGAGCAACTGGGCCCGTGAGCCACAATTACTGAGCCTGTGCGTCTGGAGCCTGTGCTCCGCAACAAGAGAGGCCGCGATAGTGAGAGGCCCGCGCACCGCAATGAAGAGTGGCCCCCGCTTGCCACAACTGGAGAAAGCCCTCGCACAGAAACGAAGACCCAACACAGCCATTAAAAAAAAAAAAAAAAAAAAAAGAAGCAGTGAAGCACCTTGCTTTCCACAACGGCTCCGCTGGGGCCTGAAATACACGCCCAGTACAGCTTCATTTCCTCCGCTTAAACATTGCCCTCTTCAGATTCTCTTTGAAAAACGCAAACGGAAAACTACGAGGCCTTTTAGGACCTGGATTCGGCTTCACTTCCCAGTGCTCTTTCTTATGAGCCGTGTCCCGTCCCCAGTGGACTACTTAGTGTTTCCGGAGCCAGGCCATGCTTGACTCTGCCTTCACCCATAGCTTCCTGACCTGGGACACCCTTGCACACTTTCTCCCGCGGGACTTTTAAGACCCAGCTTACTGGATGCCTCTCCCCACCCCGGCTGAGTTAGGGGCTCCCCTCTGCGTTGTCACAGCAGCCTGGACCACATTCCGTCACTGCCCGCATCGCTCTGACCTGTAACCATTGGTTTCCGTGCCTGTCTCCCTCACTAGACAGCGCGTTTCTTGAAGGCAGGGCCCACGACTGGATCCCTCCAGCGCCCCCCGCACCCAGAGTCTGGTATTCAGGAGGCGCTCAGGGGGCTCCCACAGAGCGTCTGGACGGATGGGTGAACGCCACCGGGCTCACTCTGGCTGCCGTTACTGTTAACGGGGTGTCTTAGTGCGGGCTCCTCCACAAGCAGACCCTGAGCAGGGCTCTGAGTGGACGTCAGTTACTGGGAGGTGAGGAGAACACCAGGCGGGGAGCTGGGGGAAGAGAAGTCGGCCCAAAAAAGCTGTGCTTTCAAGCCGTTTACCACGGTGGGAGACGTCATCTTAATCCCATTAGGAAACCCTGGGAGTCAGCACCGGAGGGGTGAGGGACTGCGGGCTGCTCCCGGGGAGCAGGAAGACCCCAGCAAACCCCATCAGGCGAAGCCGGCGGCCAGGTGCAGGCAAGGGGTGAGGGCGAGGGATGCGGTGGGACTCCTCCCTCTGTCTCCTGCAACGACCCCCAGACGGTCTCCGCAGCCCCTTCCAGTTCTGACGATGCGCTCCCTGAGGGCAGCGACGGGCTCATTCATCTCTGTCCGCAACCTTCTCCCTCCCTGGTGGGAGAAATGCGGTGTCTGGAGATCCCTGGAGCCCAGGGAGAACGTAGGTGTGTGTGTGGGGCGGGGCAGGAGGGGTGGAGGGGGACAGTCCTTGGGAAGGGGAAAGACTGCCCGGTGGCTTTGAGGCTGGCCGGCCAGGTGGCTGTGAAGAAAGGCTCGGTTCATGTACTTTACAGGGCGAGGAGGCTCCCGGCCTGGCCTCGCTGCTTCCGCCCTGGGCCTGTGGGGTTGCGTGACTCCCGAATGCTGGGCCCAGGGCGTGGAAGCGAGCAAACGCCATGAGCCGTATCAGTGATCTCCCGGCGCAGATATGGAAGTTTGAGGAGGCCCAGCCGGCTCTGCCCGACTGTAAAGAGACGTGATTGAGGCGGGTCACGGGGAGGTGGCGGTGATTAAGGGGGGCTGAGTCCCGCAGACTTCCTGCCCAGCAGGTAGTAGGAGACCCAGGGAGTGAGATGGGCTATTAGTCATAGTGTAAACCTTCTCTGAGCTCATAAAACCTGGGCAGAGGCTTGGCTCCCATAGCTCCAGGAACAAAAGCTGATTCCCTGGGGTTGAACTTTAGCCCCTGGGCTTATCTTCCTCACCTCAGACCTCTTGCTTGAGTCTTGAGCGCTCCTGCCTTGGGGCTGGACTCAGGGAGGCAGGTGGGGACACGGCTCTAAAAAGAGTGACAGTAGCTCAGTGGCCCCATGATTTCTAGCTTATAGTGTTTGCAAAGCACTTTCTCCTCCCAGTATCTCATTTGATCCTCCAAACAGCCTTGCTCCATCTGTAAACTGGCAATCATGTCCATTTTACTGATGAAAAAACTGAGGCCCCAAGGTTTCAGGCCTGGAAAAAATGGGGTGGATAGAATACCCAGGGAATCAGATCAGGGGCTGAATTTCAACTACGGCAAGTCTAGTCTGGGGCTCCAGCTGTGGTCCAGGGACACAGCCTGGGGTGAGGCTGGACGGGAGGGGGGTCTCCCAGGCTGGGAACTGGAGGAAGAGGAATCTAAGAGTGAAAGGACTCTGGCCCTGGGCCCCGCCGTCTGTCTGGGCCACGGCTTCCTGATAATAAAACTCTCTCTAAAAGGAGAGCTAGGAGCTCAGGGGAGGTTTCTGTTGAGTTATGGGAGAGTATTGAGCCCTACAAAGGAGCCAGAGCAAAGCATCTATTAAGTGGCGTTTCTGTGTGCAGAGGCTCCATGGAACGCCCACGGGGACCCATGCATGCAGCCTCTAACCCCATTCCTGGAGGTGAGAGTGAAATGGAAAGAATACTGTTCATCCCTGACGGTCACTCTTAGGGGAAATGGGATGGCGTGTGACTTTGCCCACAGGAGGCTCTGAAGAACTGGTCGTTGAATAGAATCCTATTTCTCCAACGGCCCGCAGCACGTAGAAGCCACTCAATAAATATTATGGAGCCAAGGGATAAAAAGAAAACAGAAAAAGTCAAATCTCCTGTTGACCTTGGTGGGAAAACAGGGCTTAGGGAGTCAAATGGATTTTTGGAATATTAGTTGGTCTCCTTTCCTGTGGCTGTCCTCACCCTCCTCCATCTCGCCCACGTGCCCCCCCAAGCCCACCTCCCCGCTGAGCTGCAGACACCCATCTATCTGACAGCTAATGAGCCCTCCCCGCCCTGATGACTAACAAGTCCCCCCCATCACCACCGCAGTATTTCTAGAACAGAACTCGTGCTCCTTCCCGCAAACAAGCCCCCATCTCGATAAAAAGCATGTCTTTCCGTGTCACCCACATCAAACCCTGAGAATCACCCTCTGTCACCCCTACATGAAGCCGAGCCTGGACTGGTTCCCAGATCTCTCCTCTCCTCCTGTCCTCATGGCTAATGCGTCCCCCTCACTTGGGCCACCATCTCTTCTTGTCTCATAACTGTCATAGCCTCTAGAGGTCTCCCCACCTTCCCATCATGTCCCATCTCCTCGCTTGCTGACAGAGGGGTCGCTAGAGTGAGTACCTCAACTGCCACCTCCCTGCTTAAAATCTCCATGGCTCTGCACTCCCCCTGGGATGAAGTCCAAACCCCTCCATCTGTTGGTTCCAGCCATTTCTCCTTCCCTGCTTCCGTTTCACCCACACCAAAACCCTCACCCTTCCCAACATGCCACTCGCCTTTGCCTAGACAACCCTCCCGTCTCCCTGGACCCTCATAAATCCTCTCAGTCCATCTCAGAGGGCACTTCCTCCGTGAAGCCTTCCCTAGCCACCCCCGCCCTGGGCAGATTAAACCTCTCCCGCAGCTCCATGGCAACAGAAACCACAGAGCTCAGATCATCCAGGAGATCTGAGAGAACCTCTTTTGACGTTGGACCAAAAAATGCAACGTTTGGTTGGGAGAGTGTGGCTGTCCCGTCCAGCCGTGGCCGCACAGCCCTCCAGGCCAGTGTTTATTATCGTAAAGAGATGACAACCAATTCACATGTGCTGTCAGTGCAAGTGCTGCCATGCGGCACCGCAGGCTTCCTCCCACTAGCTTTATGAGGTAGGCAGGAGCTTGCCCAGTTATAAAAGAGGAATCAGAAACCTAGGAAGGCTATATGACTTGCCCAAGGTCGTACAGCCAAGAAGGGGCAAGGCTGGGGCTCTGAACCCACCTGCCTGCCTCCCAGCCCTTCTACTTCCTGCCACTTGCCTCGTGGGACTGGCATTGCCAGCTTCTATGCCCGTCTCCTCGGGGCGTGAGCTCTTTGAGGACACGAGCCTCACCAGGCTTCTCTGAGCATCCCCAGAGCTGGGGACAGAGAACCCAGTGGACATATGCTGACACCGAGCTCAAATCTCTTCCCCCTCTGCCCTCTCAGGCCGACCACTGGTGACCACCTCCCCTTTTGAGACTCTCTCCTGGGCTCCATTTGGCCCGACTTCCTTTCTCTCAGCCATGCAGGGAGCAGGGTCATGGGATTCCAAGTATGATTATTAGCTGTGTGATGTTGGGCAAGGAACTTCTTTCCCTAAAGGACTTCTCTGTGCTTCTCACAGTGGGGTACACAGCCTTATTTTAGGGGCACCTGAAGCCAGAGAAAAAGTGTGGCACCCCTTCCTGGAGGGTCTCTTTCTCCTTGAACTTTTGGGGTAGGTAGCAATAAAGTAACTTTTAAGTTACTTTTATTTTAAACAATTTAAAATAAAAAATATATATATTTGGTGGAGTAAATTATAAAGTTTATGTTAACTTTAGAGATAAAACATGCATGGGCTGCTTTAAGCTACACTCCTCAGGTCTCCAGGGAATATCATGGAAATGGGTTAGGAAGCACTCAACGAGATGGGGTGGGTTCCCGGATACCAGGACACCCTGGCTAGGAGATGCTGAATGAATCAACCCTCCCGTCTTCTTGCCCTGGTCCCCTCGGTCTGCTCCTACAGCTGGTCTAATACAGTGGAAAGAACTAGGGCTTTGGAGCTGGACACACCAGAGTTTGAATCCCAGGATGGGCAGTTACAGTCTCTGCTTCCTTTTCAAGCCTCGTGGGCTTAATGACACCTCCCACCTGCGCTGGATTCTACCTGCCCTGCAGGTTCACCCCCGACCCACCCCCTCTCTACCCTGCCTGAGCCCCAGGGGCTGAGTTGTAGGGATCACGGGTCCTATCTGCGGGCTCTTTTGTTCTCTGGCTTCCGGTAGGATGTGGCCAATGGGAGGCTGAGATGGGAGGATAAGAGGAGAGAGGGGACGGGGTCCTTATCCCCCAGGTGCTCTCTGCCATCTGGGGGACTCAGTGATGGGGTCCCTGAGTTCCCTGGGCCCAGGCTCCTGCAGGGAGCCCTCTCTTACAGCTGAATTTCTCGGGTTCTAGTAACCTTCCCCCTTCCCCTCGGCCCTGGCTAGCCTTGGGGTGTCTCACCAGCTTTACTGGTTTCCCATAACACCGCCCACCCCCCTCAACTTTGCAAATAGTGCCGCACTAAACTCTCCCCAATGGTCCCTTCTGAGTGAGCTGTTTATTTGCTGTGCGGCCGTGACTCATAAACTACCTCACTGGGTTTCTGGAAGGATTAAATGGCTGCAAAGCAGTTTATAAGTAAAGCTTGCATGGGTGTTTGAGAGGAATAATGACCATCATTAGGGGATCTAGCGGGGAGGCGGGGAGGGCAGAGGTGGCGCTGGCCAGGATCCTGCCCGAAGGAGGCCGCTCCTGCACCGACGGCTGGTCCCCCCGGAGCCCTGGGAGGCCTGGCTGGGAAGACGCTTTTTCGGAGCCCGGTTCCCGCTGCCGCTGCCGTGGCAGCAGCGGCAGCGTCATCGATCGCAGCGGGGCTCCCGGGGGCTCCTGGCCGGGGCTCAGCTGGCACGCCCCGAGGCCAGGGAGCCCCAGCGCAGGGCGGCCAGCCGCTGACTCAGCACGACGCCCCCCTCCCCTCAGCCCTGGGTGGGAACCGGCGCCTCCGCGGCCCCCCGGCCCTCGCCCCTCGCCGGCGCCCCCTCCGCCGCAGCAGCCCAGCCCCCGAGGAGCACTGGCTGCCGACCGGTCCAGGGGCCCGCGGAGGGGAGAGCGCGCCCGGGCCGCAGGGAACACAGACAGGCTCCGAGGGTCAGCCAGGCCCCCTCCCCTCCAGCTTCCCCTCCCTCCACCCCAAGGTCCTGGGGCAGCAGAGCCCCAAAGTGGACAGAATGGAGCCTCTGATTGTGTAGATGGGGAAACTGAGGCTCAGGGAAAGCACCCCCCCCCCCGAGGGCCTGGGCAAATTGCTGTCAGAACCCGGGGCAACGCTGCACATGCCTCACAGGCTGGAATCGGGATTTCTCCTCTGGTTGAGAAGAAACCATCTGGTCACCAGTGTGCCCCGGTGGGGACCAACACCCAGCAAGCTTGTGTGAGGTTGGAGGTGCTTGTATTTAGAAGATTCTAATTGCTTAGGAACTCTAGGCGTGTCCCCTATACATGATCTCTATTCCTTACAAAAACCTATAGGAACCAGGATCTTCACAAGTTAGATGTTGAAGCTGAGGTCCAGAGGCAGGAAGCAACCTGCCTGAGATTGCACAGCTAGTAAATGGCAGAGCCAACACTCAGACTTTAAGTCTTTGATGCTGTAGGGTTATGCTCTGACAACCAGGCAGCACTGCCTTTGGTTCTCGAAGAGACAGCCGGCTGTTCTATAAAGAAGCCTAGACAGGCTGGGCCTCAGGAAGCTGGAGGGCTAGCCTACTCTGCCCCTCCCTTTCTTTTCTGTAACCTTGGGCTAGTTCCTTCACCTCACTGGGTCTCACTTTCTTATCTGTGAATAATGGTGATCAGGCCTGCCCTGCTTCCTTCCTGTGATATTCTGTAAGACATGCGGCCTAGGTATTATTATTCCCATTTTACAGATGGGGCAACTGAGACCTGTTCCTTTATTCATGATGAATGAATTAGATGTAATTTGCTGAGGGGCTTCTATAGGCCAGGTACTATGTCCCCAGAGAGGAAAGTGACTTGCCCAAGGTTACACACCTAGAACCTGGCAGAGCTGAGCCTCAAACTGACAGTGGATACTCTAGACACACTTCCGGGCCTCCAGGATTGTGGACAAGTAGCCAGAGGGTCACAGTTTTCTGACTCTAGCAGAAAGCCACTTGGATCCTCCTTGAGCCCAGCCCGTGGCACAAAATAGATCCCAGGAATGACCCTTTCCTGGGAACTTTTGGCCTGGAACATATTTACAAAACTCCAGAGGGGATGGAAATATCCCAGCCCACTCCCTACAGACCCAAATTAGCAATTTTCTTATTCTTTATAACCCCTCTGGAAATGCAAACTATGTAATATTAGTCTAAAATTAGGAGCATAAGTCACAAGAGAAAAGTCCCACTACTTTTGGAGAAAATGTTTTCCTAGCCTCATCCCAGCATTTGTTCTAAATCAGAACACAGCAGCTGTGTTTCAAATAATTATTTTCTCCTAGTACTTATGGATTGAGGGCAGAATGCTTTTGAGAGAATGTATTTTTAGTGTACTGCCAAATGTAGAAATCCAATCTCTTTACCTGGCTTTGAATCTATAGGATATTCAGGTAAGGCCCAGATACTTGAACAGGAAGAGACTGTCACGTGGGCTCAGGAAGCCTTCTTAAATTAAGGGCACTTTAATAACAAGGGCAATAATGTTGTCTGTAGCCAACACAGATTCACTGGTTAAGATGTGCCAAGGAACTATGTGAAGTGTTTTACAACCACTATTACATTTAATCATCATGATAACCCTGTAAGATGGGTATTACTATCCCATTTTACATATGCGGGTAATTAAGACCTAAAGAGGTTAAGAGATTGGCCAAAAGCCATGTGGTTATAGAGCCAGTAAGCAGTGGAGTTAGAGTTTTAACCCAAATCAGCCTAACAGTAAAGTCCACACGAGGGGGAGTTCCCTGGTGGCCTAGTGGTTAGGATTCAGCGCTTTCACTACAGAGGCCTGGCTTCGATCCCTGGTTGGGGAACCATCCTGCATGCTGCGTGGCATGGCCAAAATACAAAAAAATTAAAAAAAAATAAGTCACACGAGGATACTGTCTCCCCTAAGAGCTGTGTTTTCCATATGCCAGACACAGTCCTAAGTGATTTATACGATAGTTATACACTATTGATACAATAATCTCTTGATTGTCACAATTATCCCTCTCAGGACTTGATTCCATCCTTTTCCTTTGCTCCCCAGTGCAGATACTCATACTAGCTTCACGTTTGTCCCTTTGAGCTTCTCTTGTTAAACTGTGTTATTCAACACCTTTGAGCAAATTAATCCTAGACTCCTAGGACCTTGGGCATGTTGCTTAACTTCTTTGACCCTCAGGGTTTCCTCTGTCCTTTGAGTTGGTTGTTTCCTTTAGCTCTAATTTTCTGGAATTCCAGGACAAATGCAGAGCCTGTCTGGAAATGGGTGTAGGATGTGCACATGGGGTAGAAATGACCTTGCCATCAAGGTGCAGGAGCTTTGTGGTGAGGGGAATGTGAGGCCCTGACTCCTGGGACCAGTGACAGGGAGGGTGGCAGGGTCCTTCAGCCGAAAGGCTGTAACCTGACCCCAGGTAATGCGGTGAGTCAGAACCTCTAGGGCGCAGGAAGAAGCGTGTGGTATGCATGACCCCAGGGGCAGAGCTGGGCCTACAAGACTGTGAGATGGAAATCACCAAGGGGTCTGGAATGGAGAGAGCTTCCCATGCCTTCAGGCAGCTGTTCAGCCACTGCAAGCAGTGTAGAGGGGATTTGACTTTTAGAGAGATTTTCCAAAATGTAAATTTGATCACGTCCCTCTTCTGCCTGACAACATCCCCTGGATCGCTACGGCCTACAAATACAGTCCAAGGAGGTTCCTCAGCACGGAGCGTGAGGCTGTCCCAGCCCGACGCTGACTTGGCCACACGCACATCTCACCCCCTGCGCTAGGGCAGCCATCCCTAACTTCTTGCTGTTTTCTGAGCTTGTTCCATACTGTCACACTTCTGTGCCCCCCCCCCCGCCACACCCCGCTGTGAACCCTTTTTCCCATCTCTAGGCAGCTCAGCACTAGCACATCTGACCTCATCAGCATTATGTGGCCCCCCCGAGGGCAGGGCCTCGACACAGCCCCCTTCACATGTGGCAGACTCCAGAGGCCACCGAACGGCGCATACATTTGATGAATTTGATGGCATCTGACCATCTTCTAAACTCCTAAGATGCCACTATTTTCCTTCATTCCAATAAGCATTAAATGGAGGGCCCACCGTGCACAGGCACAGAGCGAAGGCTGGGGATATACAGAGAGTAATAGTGACAATTATGTAAATGGAGGCAACCAGGGGCCAGGGGCCAAGGACCGGGCTGGGCTGAGGGAAGAGGAAAATAGGGGGGTGGGCACTTAGTGAAGACAGGCGTCTTGGTCCCTTTGTTTTCTAACCCCAAACCGTTCCAGCTAGTATGTAGGAGGAGAGGAGGAAAGAGAACGCAACAGCATGGTCCACCTGGAGATGAACTCTGGTTCCTTCTCTCAGGATTCAGAACGGAAATTAGCTTTCTTGAGGAGGGCTCATCCCCACCCCAGGTCCCAGGTCGGTTGATGTGATCGTGTCTGTGGTTCTAGAGGTTTGAGCTCAGAAGATGTCTCTCCTAAAGGCTCAGGGATCCTACATTTTTAGGGACTCACTTCTGTACCCTGACTCTTTCCAAGGGAATAGGTATCCGGGGGCCAATTTCCAACCTTGTCAGACCTGCCCTGCTTTACCAGCACCACACGGCAGGAGATACAAAGCAAGTTAGGGCCTGCCCACAAAAAAGATTCGCCTGGTAGCCTCGAGGGGCCAAGCAAAAGGCACTGGAATCCAGGAGCAACTAAGTAAACCTACACAGCAGTCTGGTCCCTCACCCCTGCTGCCCTCAGCGGAGCTGATGCAGCCGGCCCTCCGGTTTCTGCCCCCGAGCTGACGATGGAGCATTTGTAGGGTGGCACCAGCCTGGCTTCCCAGCTCAAGTTCTTACTGAAGAGCCCCAGTTCTCTTGCTCCTCACCTACAATTAAAAAAAAAGCCCTTGGGTCACCCCCGTTTCTGATGGTGTCTAGAGAAGCAGGGTGTGCAGATACGGTTTCTGCCCTGGGTGCCCTGCCGCTCCAGTGTTCCATGGACAGCGGGGAGATGGGGGAGGAGACAGACCGTATCCAAGGCGGGTGCTGGGGAAGGGCCCTTGTGGGAGCCTCGAAACCCTTTTTCTTTCTTCCTTCCTTTTTTTTTTTTTTTTGGCTCTTGACCACGGTTACTTTTCTTCCTATTTTTGTTAACACAAATCCCTAAGTGTGTTTGTGTCCGGGGAAAGTGCTGTGAATAACCGATGATACATTTGTTGATGAACTTGTGAATCATCCTAGGGGAAAGGGAGTCCAGAGAGCGGAGCAGGAGCTCTGGAGGCTGCATAGGATGTGTCGTAAAATATTTAGCAAATGATCGTCCAAACCACAGGGAAAAAGTCAGAGAGATGGGAATTTGAAAGCTGCCAGGGTTTAAAAGCTATTTAATGCTAACCATCAGTGCCAAAGAGCTGAGAGCGGCTCCCTTCCTCCCTGCGTTGGCAGCGACAGCCCCGAGAACGTGGAGAGGCTTTGGACTGGCCATGGCTGCACTGAAAGGCTCTTTGTCCGCGCCCTCCTGTAAACAAGGGATCTCCTCTGAGGTGCTATCCTCGCCTTGCCTACTGCCCGCACCCTCTCTCTTTCTCAGGATCCCCCAGTGATAACTCTCCAGGAGGCACAGCAGGGAAGCCGCTAGCTGCTTGGCATCAAGGAAAGAAAAAACAGCCCCATGATGGACTGAATTTGTCACTTTCCCTTCCAACGTTCTGATGTCACTTAGACAACGACCTCAGTCCTTTGGTTCTAAAGGTCTGAGCTCAGGAGCTGTCTCTCCTAAAGGGTTAGGGACCTTGCATGTTTAGGGCTGGGGTCAGGACTCACTGCTCTAACCTGACTCTTTGGAGATCTGTTTATTTTGGGGTAAAGGATGAAAAGGCCTTTCCTGATATTTTGGCTTGAAAGCCTCGAAAGTTATGTATGTCCTCCTCAGTATCAATACCACGAGGAAAGATAAACTAAGGGAGAAGCGGCAGGGGGATAATTTAGGTCAGTGGAAACAATCATCCTGGAGAAGAAGAGAGACCTCAGCATAGTTTGCTGAGAGGCGTTCTTCAAAGTCATCATATGTGTTCGTGGCTAAGCATTGCTAATGAACTTGGTGGCCTCAATCAACAAATCTGTGCATTATGCCAAGAAGGTCCCTGCTTTTAGGGAACATATCATCTATTTTGCTGGGGAGGCATGCATTACCTAAACAGATAATTAGCCTTTGAGGTCACAAAAGTCAGAGCTCCCTGGGCAAGGTGGTGCCAAGGAGGCCAGCAGGAATACCTGTAGCAAAATTGCTCTGTGTACATCGGGACCAGAATGCGGCCCTTCTCCCTCATTCGTGTTTTGTTTTGGTTTTGTTTCCTTTTGTTGTTGTTATTCCTGCAATTTTCCTTCCCTAGAATGTCTTCCCTTCCACTCTCTACCTATCCCAAGTCCAACACATCCTTTGAAGCCCACATGAATGAATTTACAGTCACTCATGACTTTTCCAATCTTCATTACTTTGAACTCTTAGAGTACTTGGAGTCTGAACCATTCATTTGGCACATGGTTGTACAGTGTATTTTAATCTGTTTTTAAGAAGGATTCATCTTTTCTCCTCAATTCAATGGTAAGTTCTTTTTGGCAGGTGCCACATCTTATAACACTTCTGTGTTACCCACAGCATCTAGCCGTTAATACCTGCCACTGGCTATTTGCACATGCCTTGGTATCCTGTTAGAGGGCTGCTGTTGGTGAGTGAAAATCTTGGTTGGGATTGGGGAAGAAGATTGAATTCTTGGTAGGCCTAGGGATACGTCCCAAACGAGTACTTCTGGGTTAAGAAACACATGCTCTGAGCAGTTTTTGGTCCTGAAGTTCCATTCTTAGTTGTGATTTTTAAAGCAGATAGAAGGTTCAGAAAAGTTGTAAATTGAGTATAAAAAATTATTTGACTGAGAATGAAAATTGATCAGCAATTCCATTCATAGTGTTTCACATGTGTACGAAAGAAAGGAAAAAGAAAAGGAAGGAAGGAAGGAAGGGGGAGGAGATAAAAGGAAAAAAAGCCTGGAGGGTGGAGTGGGGAACACAGCAGACTCAGTCTTCAAATACAACAGCAATTTCATGATGTAATAATTTTTAATATTAAAAGTAAATTGTAAATGTATCTTTATAAACAATATGCATAAAATAGATCTATTATTCTAAAACCTTTTCTTTTTCAAATGCTTTTTCACAGTAATTTTTTAGGTGTCAGATTTTTCCCTCAAAATAATAGTGCAATTGGAAGAAGGAAAATGTTGTCAGTGAACTCGGACTTCTCTGCTAATACAAGTCCTTGTATATTTCCTGTAGAAGCGGGTGAAGACTCATGTCCGTCTCTGTTTTCTTTATTACTTGCAACAGCTGCACATGTTCTGTCACAATCTGTCTGAGGTCTGTCATTTTCTGGAGCAACTTGGCAAAGAGCTGAGAGGACTCGGGGTGGTTCAGCTTGAGCTGCAGCTCCAAGGCTTGCAGCAAGTTGTCTTGTATGTCCTCAATGGGTTTCACATTCAGCAAACCGGGGCGGTCTGGGGGAGCAGAAATGGAAGACAGAACAGCAGGTTCAGTTACAAAATTCCCTGGCTCCACATCTGAGGCATATTCAGCCAAACAACTCACTTTTTGTTGGTTTTGCTTTGGTTCTAAAATAGGGTATGGAGAAAGGGAAAGCAGATAGTGGGCAAGAACTGCATACAAAGAGAATGGAATGAAAACCAAGACTATCAAAGCTCTTTCCAGGGCCGTTCTCTTCCTGGCCAAGACTAAATCTGTGTGACCAGTTGACAGAAGAGGGTGGCAAGGCAACTGTCTCACCAGACGGGGGACTCTTCTGCTGGCATGTTTCTACTCGCTCAGAAATCTCATTTTCAACTTCTGTTCCGTCCTGATGAGTCTATGTTTTATAACCTCTACTTATTTTCTTACCACTACTTTAAATACACTTTTAACACAAACTTTGTCTTCTTTTTGCTTAATATAGCTCATGCATTTTCAAAGAGACAAGACATAGTTTTCAAATACTGTTACACTTGGGAAAGACAGACCAAATTTTAACATAGGCTTCTTCTGATTAGTGAGGTTGCAGGTAATTTTCACTTTCTTCTTTATACTTTTCCTTATTTGAACTTTTAAATGGCGAGCTTAAATTACTTTTAAGTTTTTAATGTTTTTGCTTCATGTAGCTCTTTTTAGATTCAACCTTAAATACTTTCTAGTATTCTTCTTTACTTTTACTTCTTTACTTTCTTGTATTCTATACTTCTTTTTCATCACATTTTCTAATGTATCCCTGCTGATGTTTAGAAAAAAATGATTGGCTTTGTTATATTGAATCTATTCCAGTTTCACTCTTGTCAATTCAAATAGTTTTTTATCACGGATTTAAAAAATTTTTTGGACAGACAATTGCATCTGCAAATAATCATAGTTTTATTTATTTCTTCTTTTCCAGTGTTTATAGTTCTCATTTCTTTTTCTTGCCATACTGCATTGGCTAATGTCGCTAGTATGGTATTAAATAATAGTAGTGTTGGGAGGCATTCTTGTTTTATTCCTAACCTTGAAGGAAATGCTTCTACTGGTTTACCACAAGTATGATGTTTACTGGATTATGGTGGATAGGTTTTTCTCCTGGCTCTCCAATAGTTTTAAAGTGTTTAATTTGTTTTAGTCAGGAATGTTGTTGCATTTCATCAAATGTTTTAAAGTTTTTCTACCTAGAGTGATGACCATATGGTTTTATCTTAATCTAGTGTAGTGAATTACATTAATAGATTTTCTTATACTCTTGCATTTGTTTGCTAATATTTTATTTAGGGTTTTTAAATTTGTGAGATTGGTCCAGAGTCTTTTTTTGTGTGTGTGCTACCTTTTGCCTATTTTGGTAATAAATGTTAACTAGTCTTATAGACTGAGTTGAGAAGTTTTACTTCTGTTTCTATGTAGTGATGATCTATTCCTTGATGGTTTCTTGGAATTTATTTGCAGAACCATCTGAGCCTGGTGGTAAATCTTTAACTATCTTTAATTTTCCTCCTATAGCTTTTAATTTATTCAGGTTTTCTACTACTTATAAAGGAAAATTTTAGTAATTTATATTGGAATAAAGTTGTATATAATATTCTCTTAGAATCTGAATCTCTTTTATTATTTTTATATATACCTCCTTTAACTTAATGCTCTTTATTTGTGTACTGTCTCACTTAAAACTTTGACTTGCCAAAGGCTTATCTATTTTTTGCTTTTTAAAAAAGCACAACTTCTGGTTTTACTGATCAACTCTGTTTTTGAAAATTGCCTTTTGTTTTCAATTTAGCTAATTCATTCTTTTAACTTTCTTTAGGTTTTTTTTTTTCTTTCCTCTTTTTCTCATTTCTTGGGTTGAATGCTTAATTCACTTAGTTTCAGTATTTCTTATTTTCTGATAGATGAGGTTAAAATTTCTCTAAAATTTCCTCTGAGGGTCACTTTTGTTTCACCCCATAGGCTTTGGTAAATCATACTCTCACAGTTCTTTTCTAAATAGTCTGTTTTACTATTTTGATTTCACTTTTAATCTAAGAGTTATATAGAGACATGTTTTTAGATTTCCAAGTGGAAAGTCTGAGTGTTTGTTTTTGTTTTTTCTAATTTCTAAGTTTGGTTAGAATATAAGGTTTTCTCATTAAGGCTCAGCAGAGGGGCGCAGAGATTACGTATGACATTCAGGTCACTCACTTGATACCTTGTACTGATTCCAAATTTTAGCTCTTGAAGGCCAATCACCCTCTTTTTCTCATTTTAACTCTTCTCCCCTTCACTGTAAACTAAAGCACCGTATAAAAGTTTTTACTTCCCTTTTTAATGTTCCTCATTGTCTTGCCTCCGTTTATCATTGTGCCTTTGCTTAAGCCCTTTCTACACAAAGTCCCTCAAACATCCTACATTCTGTCATAACTGTGCTTAGGCACGTTCTGTTCCTCCTGCCGGGAGCAGTCTCACCTTCCCTCCAACCATCCTACTGACTTCAACCTACTCTTCAAAATCTAGCCCGTGTCCTTATGTCCTGGAGCCTTCCTGGAGATCATCCCTTCCTTGCCCCCGTTCTTCCAATCCCGTTTCTCTGGTCCTCATAGCATCCTACAGACACCTCAATTGCTACTGTCCTAGTAGATTACATTTATTGAGTGGTTATCATTTCCCAAAAATTGTACTGAGGGCTTTATATACAATATATCATTTAATCTCCACAATAACTCCATGAGGTCAGTGCTTTAAGGAGGGGAAAATGAAGATTTAGAGAAAGGAGTTAAATCCTGCCCAAGATCTGCCACTTGCTAGTAAACAGCACTGCTGAAATTTCAATCTGATTCCGAATGCTATACTCTTATTACCTTGTAATAACTCTTATTACCTTGTATTATAGGTACTGATTTTCTTGTTTATCTCCCCTACTTGGCCACGAGAGATCAGAGGGCAGAGACTATGTCTTGATCATCTCTGAGGCTCCAGTGGAAACACAGGAAGCACTCAGTTGGCTGAGTTTATGAGTGAGAAGGCTTTTCTAGCCAAGAGTCCTGAATTGAAAAGTACAGTTCTTCTGGTTGGTGAACAAGCCTGAAGGCAGGATCAATGCACAAAGAAGCCTCCGGAAATAGCGTTTTCCTGTATTCAGTAAACTCGAGCAACCTTTAGCCGCTGAGGTGAGACACAGGAGAGCAATGTGAGAATGATCTCAGGTGGGATTGTCGGAACTCTAAACATGCTCTTACATTTTTTTTTCTTTTTTCTTTTTTTAAATTACAGACAGAAAGTTACCTGTAGTTTGATTTTCTCCCCTCAACTTCTTTAACATCTCCCATTGACTGGAGTAATTTTTTTTTTTTTTTAAATTTCAGCACTTAATTTTGGAAACATTAGCAAGAATCTCAGCTTCTGAGAATGAAACAGATGATTTAGTCCTGGCCTAGAGAATCACACCCCTGGAGGAGTTGTCCTTTCTCACAGTTGCTATGCAATAATGAAACCCCCTGACACTTCAAGGAAAACCAGATCCTGGATTGGTGCCTTGGGTTTAATGGTTGCCGATCCTCCCCCTGAACAGACGTGCCAGATTTCAAAGGCCTGGACTGGACAGCAAACGCATGTGCATTGGCAGTGGCAGCATTTTGTGTCGAGGCGTCGGTGTGGCTCCTCTGTGGCCTGGGACCCCACACCCTTGTGCAGACCCGCTGCTCACTGGGGCCCGGGCTCCTCAGAGCCTTTTCTCCTTCCTCCTTCCTCTAGAGCAGCATCCGTGGGGTCAGAACTTCTGCAGAGGAGATTATGTTAATCTACTAGGTTTCATTTATCGTGACAGTTCAAACAAGCAAACCCTCAAATGCAGCGGATCGGGCTTGCTGGAAACACTTGGCTGCCGTGCAGTACAATGGAACTGTTCCCTCTAGGAGTGGAGAAGGATCTGGTTTGGATTTTCAAACCTCTCTTTGGCAAGTTATTTTTTATGATGTGACAGATGAAGTTTGGCTGAAATTTTGTGGCCACTGATTTATATTTTCTCTAGTGACAAGTTAGATCATTTACAGATCTGTCCCACTGTCGCCCTTACTGAGCCTCAGTCAAGGCAAGAATGGAGTGCAGGAGAGTGGGAAAGTGGTCTGTTCTACTTTTAGGTCTCTCACTAACCAGCTCTGTGACCTTGGGCAAACTGATCAAGTTCACTGCGCCTCAATTTTCTCCTCTGTAAACGAAAAGGACTGGATTAGAGAGATATCTCTAAGACCCTAGTTCAAAAGTTGTAAGCTTTATTCTTATTTGTAATTCCCTTTACAAAAGTCACATAATTAAACTGGGGAAATTAACTCAAAATCTAATTAGAAAAGTATATCAACAGGCTTACACATTAAACTTAAAACATTTGGCTTATTTAAAAAGCAAAAAAGCTTCCTTTGGTCTTAAGCACTCCCTAGGGTCAAGGGCAAAAGGGATTTGTCAGGCTTGTCCCCACCCTTTACCCTCCAGTCAGCGCCAAGACCTTCCCTGCTTCCCCTGCCTGTCTTTCTCTTTCCACTTTCCTTCTGCTCACACTTGAACACTTACTGAGCTAAGCTGGGCACCACAAACGTGCCATAGAAATCTGTCTAAAGACCCAGCCGTCCTGGGTCCCTTCTCTTCCCTCTCCCTTTCCCATCGGCCCAGGGCCTGCTAAGGTATTGTTCTTAGAAGGCTGGTCTGAGGTCCTCTCCCTACACCTTGCTGAGGGTTAGAGTTGGGGTCTGGAATAGGATCAGGGTCAAGGGACCCTCTTCATTGGCCCTAGGTTGCCTAGAAAGCCCTTTTGGGAAAGTGCGTGCTGACTCAGGCTCCAGGACCCAACACTCGAGGAAGCTGGAGTCAATTACCGGTTCCTTACTCCCCAGGCTGCAAAGAATTGGGAAAGAAACCTTTCCGGTCCCCATCGTGCAGCGCTGGAATTGATTAGAGAGCACTGTTGATTGTGGGCAAATCTACAAAGCTCCCATCTTATCCAGATCTGGTTCTGTTAAGTGAAGAGCTTATCTGAAGCAGATTCAAATTCTCTGGACCCTCCTGGGATCTGCCCACCTGGGCCAGGCATTTCCCTAGACCAGATTTTCTCAGGAGGGGTCTCAGTTAGGGAACCAGATGGCCACAGAGGCATCTCCTGAAGGAGATGCAGAAAAACCAAAGCGCGTGGTTTTGTTTCTTTTCTAGTTGCTGCTGTCATGCTGTTCCCAGTCTTTTCCTATTGGATTTCTTTCTGATGGAGACAAATCTGAAAAGGATTGTACCCAGGGCATTTAGGAAAAAGAAGTCTGATAGCTGGGCAGCTGTAAATTGATCCGAAGGCAATGGAAGAACTTAGCTCAGGTGTGGGCTGAAACTGAAGGGAGGTGGAGCTCCCGGGAGCTCGCACTTTGCATTTCACTTCCTTTTACTCTTGCTCCCCAATTTCCTTTTATTCCATTGCTTCCTAAGTTCACAGATGTGTTAAAAAGAGGAGTGGATTTGGGAACTGAAGACTTGATCTCATCTCTCCTCCACTTAGCTTCCATGTGACTTTGGACAAGTCATCTTATCTTTCTGGGTTTTGGCTGAATTTTCAAGGCAACAGTGGTGTTTCTTTCCTAAGGTCATGGTTAGAAGGAGTTAGGTAAAGGAGCTTTATAACATATTACTATTCTCTGTGTTTGTTCAGATAGAGGCAGTTTCCACAGGAATGGGGTCCGGAGCGTAAGCAGGGGTGGGGTGGCATGTATGCAGTTGGGAAATGGGAGGTTTCTGAGCTGTTATTGGTAGAGCATAAATTCAGGAGCATGAGAAAATGATTCCTGATGCAGATACACGTTTGGGGTTTTGGGCAAGTTCTCATTCCTGTAGTTGAACACATGTAAGCAAGACTGAGAACAATGATGAAACAGAGAAGCCCCCGAGCCTAAATTCACTTCTTCCTTAGAGATGGTGTTAGGGATTCTGCGGTCCTTTTCTGATCTAACCATCAGGATCATGGGGCGCATTAGGCAAAACTCTGAATTCATCCAAGTCTGTCTTTGGTAAACTGGTATGGCCTGTAGCAATTCCCTCCCACCATCCTACCTCTAAGAGAAAATAACCTAAGAAAGTTTCACATGTTCTTTTCATATTTAAATTTGAACCGGGGCTTGACTGAGTGCAGGCTTGATTCTCAACTCTGCCTCCACACTGAAATCATATGGGGAAATTAAAAACACGCAAACTTATACCTGGGTCCCATCCTGAGAGACTCCGATTGCCTTGGCCTGAGGTAGCTTACTTGCTGGGTAGTCTCGGGCGAGTTCCTTAACCTCTCTGTACCTTGGTTTCCTCATTTAAAAGATGGAGACATGACAGTAATCTAGCTCGCAGTATTGTCAAGAGGATGAAATGAGTTACTAGATGGAAAGTGCTCAGAGCAGCGTCTGACACATGGGAAGTTAGCTATTTCTATTTGCACTAGTGAACAGTACAATCCAACGTGCCTCTTTTCTTTCTCCTCCTCTCATTGCTGCGATGCTCTTGGGTCTTCTCTGTATCTTTCCTATTCTTTCTCCCTTAATTGCTCCCTTCTTCTCCACCCTGCCTTCTAGATGCTTTTCCCTTTCCACTCCTGGGACTGCACCTTGCTGGGGATGTGGTGTCTAGAATCCTAGCAAGGCCAGCCGAAATTAATCAGAAGTGTGAACAATGGATGATTTGGGGAGAAATGTGGTTGATGGCTGCTATCAGGGAAAGGGAACAACAGAACAGAGATCTTGTACTGAACAGATAAAGATCATCGGTGACAATCATGTCTGCCGCGAATGCACGTGTGGCTAGTGGAGTCCTTCCCTCTGAAGTGGTCCCGTTCTAACATATCCCTGTTAAACAACAGTTAAATAAATGCTTTCTCTGTCTGTGTCCAAATGACAACCGCAAAATGACACAGCAATGACATGTACTATTTGGCTAGGATGGAGGGCGCGGATGACCACCACAATGAAACCAAGCCCAGGCCATATTTTCTTTTATCTGCCCATTAAGTAGCAATTGCACACCAAGTCCCCTTACCTCAAACGCTCAACTACCACCTCCAAAAGCCACCTCCCCACCTACAGCACAGAACACAAAAGTATCTGGTAACAAGGTGGACAGCGCTTCCTCTCTGCAGCGTTCAAAGCTCGTTGCATCTCTCAACGGCACCTGCTGTGAACGGAGCGTGGGGCCCCTTTTATTTCCAGCTCTTTCAGAATGGAAACGGGACCGGAGACTTCCGTCCTGCCCTTGGGAAGTCCCATCTTTCCTACCTCCTTTCACCAGGGGTTTGGGTCCCCTCATTCTGGTCATTTGTGGTCACTCAAGTGAAGCTCAGCCCCATGGTTTGCTCCCCTTCCCCGTGTCCCTCCCAGGGGAGCAGTGGGCCCCCCTCAAGCCGAGGGATGCAGATAAATTTCTGCCCCTTCTGTGTCCCACACCAGCTCTGATCAAGACTGGGAGGTAGAGGAACCAGGCTTGAGTGGAAAGATGGAGAGTGCTTTCTTCTCCCCCATCACGCCTGACACACTCATGCTCCGAATCCAACGACTCTCCCTTGCTTCCTCAACCTCTAGAAATGCCAACGGCAAACCAAAGGGAGTCAACAAAATAAAAAGTGGCCAAGGATTTGTTCTCTGCACCTCTCCCCTCCCCCCACGTCTTCCTTTGCAACCTCTTGGAGAAGAACCTGTGATCTCAAAACATAGGCGTGATCTCCAACCTCTAAGTATGACTTCTTAACACATAATGTGCCCCAAACTTTACAGAATTCCCCACCACACTCCTGCTCGTCGGCGCCTCCTTCAGGGGCAGCAGGGCCCAGAGTTCTCCCCTCCCTCCCCTCCCTCCAGTATCTCTGTCCCTCGGGGTTTTGTTCTCAATCCACAGCTAATCCCCTTAAAGTGATAGCTGATACAGGGATTAGCTGCTATCTCCTTAGGAGTATTTATATGGTGCTAAGGGATTTTAAGAATGCTATTGGTGAAATTTCAAGCAATCTGACTGGCAGGGTTGTGTGGAGCTCCTTCACGTTATACAGTACAGGGAAGAGGGAAAACGAGCATTTCTTGTGTGCTTACCACGTCCCAGGCATTGTGCCAGAGGCTTCACATAATGTTCTTTCATTTACTTACAGAACTGATAAGGAATTCAGGCTCAGGCAGGTAAATAACGGCCTGAAGTCACACATCTAGGAAGTGGTGGGGTGCGGGGTTTGGGGAGCCCACAGTCCCCCACCGCCCCATCCTGCCTCTCCTGGTCCACCGATGGGTGACGCGGCGGGACCCTGGGGGCACGCGCTCTCCCCGGGAGCGCGGGGCTCCTCACCACCTGCGCCGGCCTCTGGAACCAGGGCCGGTTTCACTCTTCCTCACTTGCGGAGGATCTGTCTGAGTGCCGTGCCAGTCTGGAAGTCTGCCTGGGGTCACCCAGAGTTTAAACACACATTGTGAGAACCCGAAATGATAAAGTGCTCCCCGAAGCGGCCCACTGACTGGCTGACTGAGCCTCTTCCAAGATGCTGGTGTGGGGACAGGAATGACTCAGCAGTTTGGCTTTCAAGCCCATGTCTGTCTCTGAGGTCAAGTACAGCGAATGATCCCAGCCTACCAGGCCTGGGGTGAGGAGGGGATTTTATCTCTGAAGCAGTCACAGATGCTTCAATGATGCTTCAATGTTCCACAAATGACAAAAGCCTCTGTGTGCGTGCACGCGACTGTGTGTAGTTTAAGTTTCTCAGATGATTCTAGTGTGTTTCTCTTCTCCCTACCCACCCCCACCCCCAATTCTCTGGTTTTGAGAATTTGGGTGCCAGCTGAGAACTTATAAATATACCTCCCTCTGTCTAAACCAAGTCTGTGAGGTTATGAGAAGAGTGAACTAATGGGACATTTCTAGATAACCCACACTGAGTCATTACTCAAAGCCATCCCGGCCACCTGACAGGATCTGCCCGCTGGTCACGGCAGCACAGTGGGGGGACCAGAACAGCAGGCGAAGAGAGCAGTGCCATACACCATGCAGACACGGAGCAGGTGCCCATTCAATAGTTTTCAATTAATAAATGAAGGCAGGTACTCTCTGACACAATCATGGGCCAGATGGGAGATATGAACCATGTAATCAACACTCTTCAACTGCCCTGCTCAAGGCTGAGTCACATGAGAAATCAGATGTCTGTGTTTATTCTCAATATCACGAGAACAGTCAGAAAAACAACTTTTACCACTCAGACCCCAGCCTAAGTCTTGTCCAAAAACACTGTACGGATAAAGTAGCTGAATATTTAACTGCCACAGGAGAATGGAAGAAAGTTGGCCTCTTGTTCTTCACAGTATTTTTAATACCTCAGTTTTCAAATATTTTTGGTTTTGTCTCCCCCCAGTTAACTAGTAAGGATGATGCCAACAGACAATGAAGACATGGGGGCCACTGGGCTGTGGAGAATCAGAGGCCCCCTGAGCTGGGGTTTCCTCAAGAACAGCACAGGCCCACTCAGGCACGTGCCCTCTATCTTTTGCTCCAGAGGAGAGCTCGGCTGTCCATTCTAACTGGTAGAAACAGCTTTGCAGTAAAATGGAAGGATTACACACGAGCTGTCACTATCCTCAAGATTTTGGAGGGCAGTTAGGGATGGGGAGGAGAGATGGACACGCACAAGCCCAGAGCCCCCCCCCCCCCCCCCCCCCCCCCCCCCCCCCCCCCCCCCCCCGCTCTGTCCTGCGATCCTTACTGCTCTCTGAGCTGGAGGGAGGGGTTCCTTGCACATGAATGGGAGGAGTGACGTTTGGATTGTCTCCGAAGGGCAGGAAGAAATTAAGGTACTGGAAGGTATTGTAACAATTTTAAATTTCTCGCACAAATTTTCCTGCAACCACTTCTCTCCATCGGAACCTGCTATAAGATGGTATCTGATTAAGCTCGGACATATTTACTTAGGTACTTAAAGCTTATGGTCAGCTTTTGCAGGGAGCTCTGCGAACGGGGGCTGTGCTACCGGAACAAATGGGAGAACCAGCACCAGTCTCGGCATTAACACTGGGCTCTGTTCCGTCCCAGAACAGTTCTCAAACCTGGGGTGTAATTTTGTTAGGCAGTCAGGTACAAGTGGTGTCTTGAGAAGGGCTTTGGAAAGCAGGAAGTAATATCTGGACTATAATAGGAAATTCTTGATGAAAATACTTGGCGGCAATATGGAAATGGGTAGTTTCTGATAACTGCCAAAGAACCCCAAGTCCAAGGTAAGGAACTGGGATGCTTCCACATCTCAATACACAAAAGGGCATCCGTTTTAAGGTCAGATTGGATCAGACCTTGGCCTCACCGATTAGTAGCTCTGTGACCTTGGGAAAATTGCTTAATCTCTCTAAACTTCTGTTTTCTCCATCTATAAAATGGGGATAATGAGAGACTTTCTAGAATTGCAGGAAAAATTAAACAAAGATTCAGAATGTAGGTAAAGTGCTTAGCATCTATTCTGGTTCACAATGAAGTATTCAATAAATGGCAGCTATTATTATTATTATTATTAATATTTGATTACTATTCATTCAACAAGGATGTATTCGTACTTATTCTGGGCCAGGTGCTGTACTTTGATTCTATTCTAATTCCAACAAATTAAAAAGTATATATTGATACACATATAAGTCAGGACCAAGGGTAAGAAACAGAGCTCCATGGTATTGACCTGAGAGGTCTAGGAGTTTTCCAACTGTCACAGAATATCCACTCTTCCTTGATCTGTAGATGTACATCTGTGAACAATTCCCCCTTCCTGTACCCTATGCTCCCTGCCCACTCAACAGCAGAAACGCACAGGATCGCTCGCTCCAAGAGCAGCTGTCCAAAATCGCTTCACAGAGAAAGAACACGGCTGGGACGGCTGGAAACAGGAGGAACTGCTATATAGGAGGTTTGTATAACCCAGCCAGACCCAAGAGGGTAAATGAGGGGCTGCATGACTTGCCATCTGTGACTGCTGCACCAATATTTACAGCTTCTCTGTCATTAGGATGGCGATGACAATCGGCCTCGAGAAATATACTGTAAAATCCAGTGAATTTCCTCCCCATATCTTGGAAGTTTGGGAAGAACTGTAATGGATTCCAAACTGTTTTGAATTAACAGAAAGAGCTTTTTCCTGTTTTTCCTGTTGCCGAGTTCCAGCTGGAACCCTCCTAAGCTTTTCTCCAGCAAACAGCCAACGCCCAAGGGGGCAAAGTGTCCAGTGGAGTGTCCTGGGGCTTGTCAGCTTTACTGAGCTTTCTACTTGGCCTTGGTTGCTGGTGGGTTTGAGGAGTTTGCTGGTGTGGCTGGCGTGAGGCTGTGGCGCCAGCTGCAAGCATGCCCTTGCTGGAGGCAGTGTGATTACTCTTGACGCCACCCATCCAGGCGGCGAGACCAGAGCGGGCAAGGGAAGTTCTTCCCTTATCACCACGCCCAAGGAAGCTGTGCTTCTGGACTCTGGGCCAGACCTGCAGGAGAGCAGTGACGGGACCACAGGTTGGGGCCACCGACACAACGAGGGAGTTGACCACGGGAGTTGACCACATCCGCCAGCCAGGTGGCAGAAGAGACACTGGGAGGTGACAGTGAGGACACCTGGGTTTCCCTCCTAGTACCGCTGCTCACTAGTTGTCAGCTCACCTAAGTCTATGACTCTCTCTTCTCTTTCCATGGAATAAGAATGAAAATACAGGAGAATTGTCAGGATCTAGTGAGAGAATGAAAGGGACAAAGTGCTGTCCTTTGGTTCTGGAATGTTGTTCTTTTTAGTCTCATTCTTCTTGCCTGAAGCTCGGAGGAGAAAGAGGGAGAGAGGAGAAAACCTTGAGAAGAACTAGGTCATCTTCCTCAGCAAGTGGTTTGCGACCTGAATAAATAGTAGAAATGCTGAACACCAGGCCAATCTAAGGACCAAATCTAACAGCATCAGCAGTTTCTAGGACTGAAGCTGAGTGACAGTGATCTTTACTACTGCAACTCCAGTTTTCTCAGCAAATACTTAGTTGGGTCAAATCAGGTACTTTCATCCAAAAATCCCCTTTGGGTCCTCTGGGGATCCCCCGCCCTTAATCTCCCCAATCCCTCACCACCCCACTCTTACATAATGCCCATCTCCCCATTTTCTCTTCAGTCTAGCTTCATAGCCTTGACCAGAATGAAACTCTTCTGTGATTCTAAGGCCAGCTTAGAAGGAGGTCACCGGGATCCCTGCCCAAAGTGCTTCTCTCTCAAGTCACTAAAGCTATCTGTAGGCTTCAGAATAAACTGCAGAGGAGAAAATAATCCCTCTTGTTAAGAATAAGCAGGATCAGAAATTTGTTTACTGGACCAAACCTTCTTGCTTGCACGAATGTTTTCCCTTTCTGGAAAACCCAGGACGGGAATTGAGAAATTACATGTTGTACAACAAATTATATGTTGTACTCCAATAAACCACAATCAGGGATGTTGGTTTCACCATCTATAGATGACTGGGACACTGATCCCCCTTGGAACTCAGTCTTTGGATTGGGAATGACTGGAGTAGTTCTTTCTCTGGCCTCTACCCAACCAGCTTCTCTGGGTAAAGAAGGGAATCAAATTCCTTGGTGTTGAACAAACACGGGGTCCAGTTTACTCATTCTTATCTAGTGCCCATAGGTTGGCTTCATCTACAAAAGCAAACTTTGATCAGGGAAGGATGTGCCTTTTGTGATATGGGAACTAGTCAATGGTAAATTCTGTTTTTTTTTTAAAGGAAGTCTCAAATGATTCACAGGGTTTTCTTCTCATTATAACCACAGATATAAGAGTTTAAGAATGTATGACTGGCAGCTATCTTCAGATTTCTTTCACTGTTGTGAGGATCTAATGAAATCTGGATATTGGCTACTGTGAAGACAGTCTGGGAAACGCTAAAAGAAACTTGTTTATACAGCATCGACATTTAAATGATACTGTTTTTAATTTTCATAATTGAGAGCCAAAGTCTGCAGTATCTATTAAATTGAATAAGTTACTCTCAGAGCTATTTTTGACCAATTTAGAAAAATTTTAAAGGCCTAACTGAATCACTGATTTTCAAATAATCTAGCTTGTGTGTTATGGGCAGTATATGGCATTTTTCTAGATGAAATCATACTGTTGTCTTATGTGCCCATAAGACACCATTGCTCAGGTTCAAAAAGCCCTGATTTATCATGATTATTTCTTGTCTAGACCTTTCCTGGATAGAAACTAAGTATCTTTGAATGGCTTATTTCAAATGCCTCCCTTAATATCTGCGGTAGGAATATAAACTGGTACAAACTATACGGAAAAACCATCTGGCAATAATGAAACAAAAGACTTAAAAATGTTCATAGGCATCTACCCAGCAATTCTACTTCTGGTAATTTAGAATGAGAAAATAATCTGAAATGTTAACAGAAATTTACACATAAGAAGAATCACTCCAGTGGAATTTAGAACACATTTTCCATAATTTTGTATATTCTTCTCTATAGGTTCTTATAACAAATTATAAGCAACCCAAACATAAATAGGAAGATAATTTAGTATGTAATGGTCTTTTATAAAATGAAATACGTTATAGTCATTAAAAATGGCAGGGCTTCCCTGGTGGCGCAGTGGTTGGGAATCTGCCTGCCAATGCAGGGGACACGGGTTCGAGCCCTGGTCTGGGAGGATCCCACATACCGCGGAGCAACTAAGCCCGTGAGCGACAGCTACTGAGCCTGCGCGTCTGGAGCCTGTGCTCCGCAACGAGAGGCCGCGACAGTGAGAGGCCCGCGCACCGTGATGAAGAGTGGCCCCTGCTCTCCGCAACTAGAGAAAGCCCTCGCACAGAAACGCAGACCCAACACAGCCAAAAATAAATAATAAATAAATAATAAAAATTAAAAAAAAAAAATGGCAGCATATATTAGAGAAATGCAAATCAAAACTACAATGAGATACCACCTCACACCAGTCAGAATGGCCATCATTAAAAAGTCTACAAATAACAAATGCTGGAGAGGGTGTGGAGAAAAGGGAACCCTCCTACACTGTTGGTGGGAATGTAAGTTGGTGCAGCAACTATGGAGAACAGCATGGAGGTTCCTCAAAAAATTAAAAATAGAGTTGCCATATGATCCAGCAATCCCACTACTGGGCGGATATCCAGACAAAACTATAATTCAAAAAGATACATGTACCCTTATGTTCATAACAGCACTATTCACAATAGCCAAGACATGGGAACAATCTAAATGTCCATCAACAGATGAATGGATAAAGAAGATGAGGGGTGTGTGTGTGTGTGTACACACACACACACACACACAACAGAATACTACCCAGCCATAAAAAAGAATGAAATAATGCCATCTGCAGCAACATGGATCCAACTAGAGATTACCATGCTAAGTGAACTAAGTCAAAAAGAGAAAGACAAATACCATATAATATCACTTCTATGTGGAATCTAAAATATGACACAAATGAACCTATCTATGAAGTAGAAACAGACTCACAGACATAGAGAACAGACCTGTGGTTGCCAAGAGGGAGCAGAGGTGGGGGAGGTTGGGATTAGCAGATGTAAGCTATTATATATAGGATGGATAAACAACAAGTTCCTACTGTATAGCACAGGGAATCATGTTCAATATCCTGTGATAAACCATGATGGAAAAGAATACAAAGAAGGAATGTATATCTGTATAACTGGATCACTTTGACAGCAGAAATTAACACAACACTGTAAATCAACTATACTTCAATTAAAAAAATTTTTTAAATGGTAGCATATATATATATATATATATATATATTGTATATATGCTAGCACATACATAGAAACTTTTGGTAAGGGGAAATAGGACTCTGTTGATCCTATTTTATTCTGAGGATAGAGAGCTATACTTTTCACTTACACCTTTCTGTACTCTTTGAATTATAAAATGACCATATATTATTTTTATTTTTAAAATTAATAAAAATATTAATAAAGAGTATTAGTGGCATGAGAAAATGATTAAGTGAAAAAAGGAATATAAACATGGTATGTATAGTATGATTAGGAAAAATCTTAGAAATATATCACATGTTAATAATTATATTTCCAACTTTCAATAAAAATAAAATGTGCCTTAAAAATATTAGCTAGTAAAACAATACCAACTTGTTTTCTAATCTGGTTTTCCAAAATTGAATCTTTTCCTCCCAGTGGACCTCAAATAAACTGGAACCTCATTCTTCTTTGCTGAATTAATCACAGATCCCAGATGATCAAGGGTCAATTTGTTTAAGAAGTAGATTCCGTCAAGATATCAAAACATGTTGGATAGTGTATTTTTGTTACATTGAACGTAACACAAAAAAGGGGTGCTGCTTCAGACTTAACTTGTGCTGTGCTGTTATCTATGTGCACCCTAGTCATGTAAAGGGCAGTATCAGTGTAGACTCTGGAGCCACACTGCCTCGGTTCATCATCCTGGCTCCATCTTTGCTGCCTGGGTAATCCTGGGCAAGTGACTGAACCTTTCAGTGCTTTACTTTCCTTGTTTGCAAAATGGTACTTACCTTACTGGGGTTGTGAGAATTAAATGAATGTGTGTGAAGTGGCTAGAACACTTCCTGCACACAGTAAGTACTTAATAAGTGTTTGCTACTATTATCATCACTGATACACCGTGCACCTGATTTCAGAAGCATTCTGCGCTGGAGTAATTGGACAACAAAGGACTGCTCTTTGTAACATGCTGTCTAGTTACACACAGCTTACGTCTATAGGACCACTGTCCCCTACACATCAGTTTTCACGCACAGAGGATATCCTGTAGAGTACACACAAAAAGCTCGCCCGAAGTCCATTTCAGTCATGAAAACTGGTCACTTGAAAACAATCTTTATATTAGAGAGATGACACTAAAACTTTCTTCTACTCAAGTTGGAAACGTGGAAGGCCGATGAAAGTAGGATTTAGTATAAAACCTGGCTGTCGGAGTTGGTTAGTTAGATCATGTCCTTGCAAGGCCAAAAGTACAATGACTGGCTAAACAACTCAGTTTATTTCTCTGTTGGGTGTTCTTTGGTTCAGACTGCAACCTTAATCACAGCCAACCACCTCACAAAGGTTCTTCAAGGGGAGCCAACAGAGGACTCTACACGGGAGAGGAGACAGGGCTCAGTAAATGTGTGTTCCTTGATTCCTGATCCTGGGAAAGCAATCCAAAGTAACACCTCACCGATGCTGGGGCCAGACCATAATTTGATCACAAACACAGTGGTGCTTTCTCTATGCCAAGTGAGCACTGTCTTACAAAGTTATATATGTCATTACTTACATGAAGACTAGATTGGCCTTCTGGAAAGGAAAGGAAAAAGACAATAAAGAGGAAAAAAAAGGAGAAGAGGGCATTTGTCTTCCATGTTTGGATTTGACTAGAAAAAATATTTTGAAGAATAAAAGAAAAGTACCTGATTTACCTGAGTTACCCACAGCCTTCAAACAGAAAGTCAACAATATTCTTTCTCGGTACGTCACATAGGTAGTTACACTCCCATGGCATTATACCATTGGCATTTTCCATATGAAAAGTGTGGTAAGTGCAGAGAGAAAAGGCACATAGCCTAACACTAAGGAAAGTCCAAATTCTTTCAGCCATCCCACCACCACGCCACCCTCTTTCACGGAAGATCCAAAGAAGCAGCTTACCTCCACTGAGAATAATGACAGCTATAAATATTGCCAAGTCGCTGTCATCTAATTCCAGTGCATTGAACTTCACAGCAAACTCGAACTTGGGCTCCATAAAGTCACCAAAGGGCTTTCGCAGGCTCTTTAAAAACTCCCTCGTCATGAATCCTTGGCCCTCGGATATGAGAACCCCATCTTTATTCATCAAGGAGGCCAGCATCGTGTAAATGATCTCATGGACGCCGTATTTTAGGAGAGTTACTTGGTCATTCAAGTCAAGATTTACAAACCCAGGAATACTCTTGGCATACTCTGTGATCTCCTGCACAGCTTCCACGGAACGGAACTGACACCCCTGAAAGATGCGGATGGCCACTTCTTTGCTCGGCTCCTGCAGGGGGGTGATGTGCTTGAACTTGATTTTATCTTCTCCCATCATTAAGGAATTCATGTCATAGATAACAAATGGCTGCAAAGAAAAAAGGGAGAAAATGGCTGAGTTGGCGATTTCTAATTCAGCCACCACCACCCCAGCTTCTTTATGTACACTTGCTTTGCTAACTAAAATCTTTAAAGTCTAAAACACTTAATTAATAATGAGAAAATACTCATGTCTTGATTAATCCTCCAAATTGGCTTCTGGGACCAAACATATTTCACTAATATTGGCCTCCCTTTCCTTCCACTTATACTGCAACACCTTACCTGTGACTGGCTAATAGCTCCAATTTCTGTTGTTTGGAGGGTCTTTGTTGTTGATTTTTCAAATGATACGAAATCTACTGTTTATTTTGGCTTTCAATGGTATATGTTTTTAACCTTCTTTCAATAAAAAAATTATTTCAGCAACTCAGGGTTGAACAGACCCACTTGGACATAAAGTAATCTTGCAATTATAGAATAAATCTACTCAGATCTTGAAAGAAACACAGTGTGCATGTAAACTACACTTAACTATAAAAAAAATCAGTCTGAAAGCAGATTAAAAATACTGAGCCAAGAAAATGTCTGTTTCATTTTTTTTTAATGCTCTGGAAGCAATCTGTTTCAGAAAGAGCAGCTGTGTAAGGCCTGTGGGTAAAAGCTGCAAAAGTGTCAAATTAAAAAACTTATTTTTCAAAGTATGTATCCTTAAGGGTCAAGAATCAATAAAACATTTATCAGTTACTCAGGTTTGCAGCAGGCTGCTTTCAAAAGCACTGTTGTGTTAGTCACAGATGATCTTTCTCTTTCATTTCCGCATATAGAATTAACCAAAGGTTTGTGGTCCGTGTGAAATTCTCAAGGCTACTCTGAATGAGAAGCGGCTACACTTTATATATATAGTGGCTCTACTGAGCTCCATAAGGAGTTACCCTTAATAAGAGTTGAGGGTATCTGGGTTCCAGCTTTGGTTCTGCGGTAAACTACGTGACTTTAGAAAAGTCATTTATCTTTCCTAGGCCTCAAATTTCTCAACTGAGGGGAGTGGATTGCATTGGAAGTTTCCAACTCTTCTCTTGAGGATATGCTAGTTGCACTTCTCAGATGTAGTGTCTGTGATGTATGCGTGTGTGTGTGTATCTGTGTGAGTGTGCATGCATACTACATGTCCACTAAACATGAAGTCTTTGATATACTAAAAATAAAATTTCTTTTGAGCAGAGACGCTGAGAATTCTCTCCTCATTGGCAAGAGGAAGCAGATGCAATGAGTGCCATCAGTAGCCAGCTTAATGACCCACTGGTTCAGAGGATCTGACTATTAATCTCTATAGGAGTCTATGATCATCACCAAACTTTTTTTTTGGCCGCACCACATGGCTTGCGGGATCTTAGCTCCCTGACCAGGGATTGAACCCGGGCCCTGGCAGTGAAAGCACGGAGCCCTGACCACTGGACCGCCAGGGAATTCCCTTCACCGAACTAATAAGTCTATTCTACACTGAAGGAAATAACAGTAATACTAAGGGGTTTTCGATGTTGAGGAGATTTCCAAACTTGCCTATTATTTCCACACCATTCACTGGAGTTATTCCAGAAACTGTTACTTTTTTAAACCCCAAAATTCACTTCAATTGTATTGTTTAGCAAATACAAAACCACAAAGTAGGACAGATGTGAGTAACCCAAGAGTAAGCTCGCCTGGTGGCTCTAAGTCTTCAAGGAAACCAGGAGTGAAGAGTGCTTACTATGTTTTGGGCATTTCGCTCCCCCCCTCTCCCACTTCAGATTGATATTATTAACGGGAGAGGAAAAAAAGGATGGAGTGGATAAACAGTCACTTCAGTTAACACGTGCTAAGTTTCTCCAGAATGCCAGATTCTAATCATGAGAAAAACGTTAACAGAACCTAGGGAGAGGTGGTTTCTGTCCTCCAGGAGTTTTGTAGCGTATTATAATTTACGTTAACAAGAGCCTGGCTTTCTTTACTGCCATGAGAATCTGACGGTACCTGAAGAGTCCCCCTGCACCTGTACGAGTACCAATAACAACGGATATAACATTATCTCCTCTTCAGATGTGAAAAGACGGTACCTCGATCTGCCCACTTCAACTTTTGGATGAGCTCAACCACTCAGCTTCTTGGCACAGAATGGATGCATCAAATTCTTCCACCTCCATGTAAGCAATTTATCTGGAACTATGCCCTGATAAATCATCCTGTGACTCTTCCCCTTGACTTCCCCTGTCCCCTCATATAAAGCCCCGGGTTCCTGTTTTCGAAATTCTGTGAGAGTTGCACATAGGGCACAATCCTGCTAATTTTCTCTCTCAATTTAACAACAATGTGACTTGGTAACCCCTTGGCAATCGGCATCGGTCAGGATTTCCTGGCAGTAAACACTCAAGGACACAGAAAAGAACCAGCAGCCCCCACCATCATGCCAAACCATTCCAGTTTTTTCTTTTTTTTAAAAAAAAGATCCCTTCAGCGTTTTCAAAACGTGAACTGGCAGAGAATTATGGGTATTGACATGCAAATGAATCCCAGGTGGATTTCTTTGTTTTTCCTTGTCATAGCTGATTGTGCTGTTTTCGTTGCATTTTTTAAGTCTGCATAGATTCTTTCAACCCCCACGCGGATCTGTCAAACTGCAAGAGTGATCCGGACACGATGTGCCCAGAGATCTGCCTTTCTTTGCCACCAATTCACCAATTCTTAGGCTGCAAACAGTTCACTTGCACATTTCACACTGGGACCTCCTTACCCTGAAACAGCGAAGAGATAGTGGCCCACCTGGTTTGCAGAGGGCTGACCTCTTAAAACCACGGGTGGAATTCAGCCAGTGGAGTTTATCTTGGATCATGAATTTAACATTACACTTCTGGTAAAATATTCCCCATAAAATGTACTTCACTTCCATGTTTCTGTATTTTCTACAAAGCAAAGGGAAGCCTTACATTCTCTATTAGCTTGCACCGTATCACTGGATGATCTGCCATTTTAAGAGGAACCATATCCTCTTCAAATGTGGTCTTAATGATTTTACACTTTTAGTTGGGGGCTAACAATGTATTTATCTTCAGACGCTATATCAAATGGCTAGATAAGCATCTCTCCTTAACAGGAAAGAATGCTTAATTATGTCTAGGATGTTATCAGGGATAGATCCAGGCTTTGTGGGGCCTGAAATGCACACAATTGTTGAGGACATTTACAACAACTGTTGGGTTCAGTAATACAAATTATAAGAATAAATAGCTCAGGCCCTTTCTTGAGCATTGGAAGGGCTCAGCACAAGGGAGAGGCCCTGAAGCTTCATTAGCTTCATGGTGAATGGGTCTTTGGCTGTTACAAGTGCTTGTACTTCTCCTATTTTGGACACACCAGAACAAGGTCAGAATGGAATGAAGAAAATTGCACTTGAACACAATGTTTCTCCAGGGAACCAAAACGGTTTCTGTAAGAGGAAGTTAGTTTTCTTTGGAGAGATACATCCAGTGTAATTTATTTTGATATGTTTTGATTTTCAAAAACGGCTCCACATATCAAAACCGGGATGGGAATTAAGGGTACTGTTTTTATAGATAACTAAAATTAGTTCTAGATCTATAGCACACCTGCTATGTATAACACAAAGATCATGGGGGAAGCTGGCTTACTAATGAAAACAAAGTAGAGTAATAAAACTTTACTGTTTTGAATGGACAGATAGAACAATATTGTTTCTTAGTAGTCCAACAACATCACCATTTTAATATACAAGTTGTTTTAGTGATTATACATGAATGCTCTAAGTTTACAGCTCCTTTTGAATAATCAAACGGCAAGCTAGAGGAGATAAATGAGAAAATCAACTAAGAAAGCACAGATTATTCTGGTGATTTCTCCAATTTGGGAGATTGAAATTAGCGCAGAATTCAATCACCTGGTAACCATGTCAGAGTTAAAACTGGCCTGGAAAAAGGTGTGCCCCATCCCATGGGGCTCTCCTGCTAGTCTTAGTTTTCCTGACAGATTAGAGCAAAGGCTCAAGGAAGAAACTTGAATTCTTAGGGCCTATCTTCTTCATCTTCTTTTCTTCTTTCTTTTTATACTTCTGACTGACTTTTCATCTTGTGAGACACACATGGTTCTCCTTGATTAGCTCCAGTGGGTGAATGTTAATCCAAAATGCATTGGTTAGGTTTCCTCAACTTCTTTCTGGTTTCTCCCCTGTCGTTCCTATTTCCCTCTTGTTGAGAACCATGGAGTTTAGAGAACTAAAGGGTCTTCAGAAATAACCTACATCATCATTCTCTGACTATGTATGAATAAACTGAACTCGAGACTTTCCAAAGTCAAACAGCTATTTATAGCAAACCCTAAACCAGATCTCCTCACTCATGACTAATTCTTTTCTCTTTCTGTTGCTTTCTACATGACTTCCTCACTTTTGCTTTTTTAAAAACAATGACTATTCTGGGAGGAAGTGGAGCTTTTAAACTCTTATATGCCGGGATCTTGGAGGCAGTGTCCTTTGAACTATTATTTCCTAGAGATGCCAATTAAGTGCTGTATGTGATCGAAGTTAAGTTTGAAAGTTTCTCAAACATAATCTTGTTTTCCTACATGGTTTAGAGATTTAACACAAATAAAAACTTAAAATGAAGAATTATTCACACTCTAATGAACCAGCACATAGCCACAGCTCTTAAAGAAAAGTCTATTGCTGGCCAAAATGTTACTCAGCTGGCAAACAAGGGTACTGGCCAACTGAGTCTAATCATTAAAAATGAAAAAAAAATTAAAATGTTTTTCTTCTTAACTATATAGAATATTATCTTTTTAATTTATTGTCTGAAAGAACACCATTGGTTCAGATCTGTTATATCTTTATATTCCCGACAGTATTGGAAATAAAGAAATTTATTGTTTTAATATGAACATATGGATTAGTGATTCCAGGAGCCCAACTTCTTTAGTCACCATTGAAACAAATCAGCACTACTACCCTGCTCTTTATACTGCGGTTCCCAAGGCCCTTTTCTCTGAGGGTCTGTTTGGTATCTTTCTTCCCAGGGAAGCAAATTCCAGCTCACTCAGGCTTTTCCACAGTGAAAGGGGGAAAGAGACCACACTTTGTTTAGTTGTTAAGTGTAGGATTTAAAAGGACAGATATCTTTCCAACAGTTTGAGTTACCAGATTCGACGGCCCTAGTAAATTTTAGGATGCGAAAATTTAAATGGGTACAGAACTGTTTTCACAAAAGTTTACATTTCAATACTGGTTTTACTATTTGAAAGGTTCATATTTCACACACTATTTAGAAGAACCGTTTTTATGATGGCACCAGTTTGCTCCTGTAATTATAAAAACAGTGACTCCACATAGATCCATCATAAGCAATGGGATGCTTTGGGACCCAAAGTCCAACATAGTACAAATAACAAGCTTTATTCCTTATTTGCAGACAGAGTGCAGCCAGGAAGGGCCTCACCATGTCTCAGATATGGAGTGAAAAGTTGGCAGACACACCAAGGGTTTTTCTATTTATTGTTTTATGACAAACCATGGCACTGAAGATGGTTTTTGAAAACCACTCTCTGTTTATTTTCATCAACAAACATGGGATCACGTGACACTGACACACCCAGTGCGATCATCGCATCAGGGGAGTAGTCAAACACTGGGAACTTCCAAAGTCCATTCAGTTCTCAGGTTGCCTTCAGGAGATAAGCAGCCTCGCTCTAGCATATCTGTGGTTTTTAGAGTTCAGTAGGTTCTCTCAAAGAAGGGGCTGGGCTGGAACAAGCCATTGAAAAGGAAGTAGCCTGTGCGGAGAGTCGGTTCCATTCCTATCTGAGGGTGGCTAAAAGGCCTAGTGCTCCTAAATTTTCTTCTCCGGTGATCACATCCACTGAGTCCATTTCCCATCTTTCCCTAAGCCTAAAGTTCCCAAGCATTATTCTTTGCGGCAAGACAATGAAAGTAGGGCCAATCATATCCCAAAGATATGATATCTAAGTTAAAAAGATAGGAGGGGAGAAGGGGCATTTAACTTATCTGTTCATTTATCTGTTCTGTTCTGCAAGGTGGCACCAGCAAATAAGAGATAGAAGAGAATTTAGTGGGGAAGGGAGAAGCCCTGGTTGGCCTGGAGGCAAACGCTGGAGCTGGGCCTAGGCAATGGCTAAAATGAGCAGGAAGATAAATTTAAACAATGGCCTCTTCAATAAAGTCATTTCCTTTTCCAAAGGTTCTGGGTAACTGGTCATCCATCCACTATGCTGAGTAGCCTCCCCCAGGCTTGACTGAACCAACCCTAACGACATCAGTTCAAGCAGGGTGTACAGTGAGAAGCAAACTGCTCTATCGCACCAGCCACGGCCCCTCTTCCACATCCCCCACCTTCTCAAGAGTCCACACTTCTGCAAAAGTTCTCCTATCAATGCAAATCTTAACTTTCAAAAGTCCTGGCCAAGCGATAACATAACAGCCCTGAGACAGATGCTATCAAATGAATAACATGACCACGTAAGATAAAGAACAAATCTCTAGTCTCACTGGAAGTCACATTTTGATTTTTTTTTCCCTTTCGCATATTCCTCTCTGAACTATTTCTTTCCACTAGTGCTTAATTTGATTTTGCAAGATAAGGAGAAAAGAGAGAGCCAAACAATTCTATTGCAGTTTTGTGTCATCAGGGGATGGACTATTCTAATTTGGCCCAGTCTCTTTTTCCTTCCCAGACCCTAACAAGAGGCAATTTTGCCTCTATCCAGATCTTTAATGGTGCCCGGGTTGGAGAGAAAATCTTGGGTTAGAGGCCCTCTGATGAAAAGTCCAGAATTTCAAAGGGCATAGGCAGCAGCTTTTAATTCAATTAAGCAAATACATTCTGAGTAACCATTACGGGCAAAGCACAGTCCTAGTTACTACAGAGGGAAAAAGGACAAACTTGAGAAGCCTATAATCAAGCATTTTGCAGCCCCTTCCCTTAAAAGAGCTTAATACCTATTTATCCCATAAAAAGCCTACAATTACCTTAGTTTCAACTCAAAGATTTAGAGCCAAGGAGTCAATTGGAGTGAGCTTTTAAAGTGATTTACAGTGGATCGGGCTGTGGGCCCCTGAGTAACACGCAGAACAGTATGCTGGCCACTGGGAGTGTAAATTTAAAATCTTGACTACTGAGGAAATTTGTTTTTTAAATGCTTTCCTCTTATCTTTCAGGTACTATTAAATTAATAGGATTTCCAGTGTGGACCGCAGGTCTGGACTGGGAGATTAAAAGAAGGTGAGAAAGCAGTTCCTGGAAACTAAATGGCTCAAGGCAAACTGTGGAGTAAACACTGTGCTGTGGGCTGTCCCCCTGTCATCAAACCTCTCCCAGCTCAGGGTCTCCGGTTCGGCTCCCTGTCCCACATGGGCTCTCAGCGAGCTGTCGCAAGCTGCCTTCAATTGTTAACCCTATTTAGCTGTGTCACCCTGATCTGCCTTTTGTTTCTCTACCTTTAAATGAACACAGTTTACTTTCCGTAGTCAAATAAACTATGGAGAGGTCATTTGCTTTTGTTTTGCTGTGCCCTGATTTTTTCATTTAAAGAATACGTAGTCTCAGCTTTACCATGACCTATACTCCGTCGCCCTGCCCTATGGAAGACAGTAGCCCTCCTCACTAGAATTCAAGAACAAAACAGCACAAGGAAAATTTCCTGACTGTGAATGTACTGGGACAGCAGAACAAGGTGGAAAATTCCTGCCGTTCTAAATATTCATAAAAATAAACCATAACTCAGAATGCTTTCCCAAGGTGAAGCTTCCACAGTGTCTATGTCAACCTTGCCACTGCTGGCCGATGGGCGGGACTGGCTTCAGGGAGGAGAACGCACTCGAGTGGGAGGCACAGGGCCTGCGTTCTGGTGTCGCTTCTTCCACATGCTAACTCTGTGACCTCAGGGCAAAGCATTCAACCTCTCTGGACTTCAGTTTCCTCATCTTTAAAAAGAGGATAATAATAGCAGCTGTAAGGTGGTCATGGGTCTTGAACATAATAAATATGCAAGAATTAAAAAAAATTATAAACAACTGGATACAGGTATCATACTGTCAGAAAACCTACTGCCCTTCTTGATATTTGGCTTTTTATGCAGCAATATCCCACAGAAGTTTTCTTTTTCTATTAGCTGATTCTACTCTTATGGTTTACCTAAAAGGGGGAAAAAAAAAAACCCATCTTGAGATAGTCATTAAAATACATTAACGGGTGATAAAACTTTTCCCAAAATATAACTGAGTGCGGAAAGAGTTACACATTTCTGTCCAGTAATCGCACACCTTTCCTGCAGGGGTTCATTTGAAAATAAACGACAGCATAAGAAGGCTTTCAAGGGCTGGGACAGTGTCTTCTGAATGTTCTGTGGCTCTTACTACCCTAGGAACCTGCTGCAGATATTATACTCAGAGTCAGACCCTACCTGTGAAAACTGCGGTACAGAGATGTGACCCAGGTCACAGTGCAAGTTGATGGCAGAATTGGGACCAGAATTCAGGCACAGTTATATTTTGTTTTAATATAATTCCAAGTTGCTTTCTCAGTTTCCTATCAGGGAAGAATTTTGCTTCTTGGAAAACTTGACTCAATCACCATTATAACCCACTCTGGGTTTCCTAAACAGTGGTCATCAATGTGCCTGCAGATGTTTGAGAATGCATTGGGGTAGCCCCGGCTGCTCAGAGCCTCCAAGAAGATAAAATTCATACACACAATAAAAGGACAGAGCTTCCAGTTCCGAGGAATAATCAAGACAGTGCTGCAAGGAAAGAAAGTAATATCTGAAATGTATTTTTATACCCCACGGAGAACTTCTAAGAGGTAATTTGAGTAGTTCTGAATGATATAATAATGGGATTAACTACCTTTTCCAAACCTAGGTCAGGCCCTTCCCAGAGAAAAGCAGAGCTGTTTGAAGGCATATAGATGTGGCCAGTTATTTTGATGCCAAGAAAAGACACGGATCCTGAAAGAGCATGGTGGGATGAGGGAGGTCAGAGTTCATTTGTTCAAGTTAAGATGACCTGTACCTTTTTACACTATTCTCAAAAATTTTATTAGGAGAACTTGAAGGAGTTTTTCCCTTTTCAAAATGTTTACTTACCCTATCTGAAAACACTTCCTTTCCTCTGTTTGAGACTCAGCCTGTGGTCGGTACCAGCCAACAGCTGAGTGGTATTCCGCATGTGTGTGTGTGTCTGTGTGTAACATGGTAAGTCATTTACTCAAAGGGAAAACAACAACAACAAACCCAGCCACCCCAAATGAAGACAGTAGAAGAGAACTAACTGATTTGTCTGTTGTCTTTCCTGTCAAGATCGCCCTCGCCTTTGCTTTGGTCAGCGGGAAGGACTTTATGTACGAGTCATACAAATGTTTTGCCAGGGCCCGGAGATCAGCAGACTCTGGGTTCAGCTGGTCGATATCACTGGAGATCTCCGCCAACAGCTTCTCCTTCTCGGCCTGTGGCATCCGCCCAAACCTGATGGCTACAGAGGAAGAGAAACGGCAGGATGAATGACTGCATTATTGTATATATATACATCACAACCTCTTTTATCCTTTTATTCATCAATGGACACTTAGGTTGTTTCCATTTCTTGGCTATTGTAAATAATGCTGTAATGAACGTGGTGGGGGCAAATGAATTAAGTTGAGTCTTACTAAAAATGTTTTTGTCCTTTAACATCTAAGGGGTGAACTTGCAGTCATATCAGGCTTTTGACAATGAGTAAGGCTTCGTCTCATGGTCAGTTTTCCACTTTTAACATGTTGATTTTACAACAGCTGTAGCCTGTAAACGAGACTTATATAACACTATTGCTTTTCATATGACTTTTGCCAATAAGTTATGTTTTTCCACCTCTCTTTCTTGAGGGAAAAAAAAATGTGCGCATTTAGAGGTTTTGCAGGATTTGGCAACCTAATAACTATCACTTTATTTTCCAGCTCCTCTAAAGTAAAACGAGGAGCAGCCTTATCACCACTATTAAGTAATTTTTCAGTTGGGGTAACATTTTTCAAACTATGTGTAAAGAATATTTAAACATTTGCCTAGGTTTCTTTCCAAGGTCGAGATGAGCAAGACACGTCAGCCTCACCTTCTGACCCTGAAGTCTTCCTTGACAACATTTAATTCATTCACTGAACACCTGTTTGATGGAAGACACTGGCTTGACAGACGGGGCTGGGAGACACAAGGATGAAAGGGACGCGTCTAGTAGATCCCAGATATAAAAGAGCCTAAATATACACGGATTATTCTCTCTCTCATGGACCGCTCTTTACCAGCACCTTCCTTTCCACCTAAGCCGAGTTTAAGCTTCTGACCCTGGCATGATCTCCCCCTCATGCTCTTTCCTCCACCACTGGACTTAGTGAAAGAGTTGTCTTCCCTTTCTGTCTTACTATTTATTTCCCAACCCACTGCAATCTAGTTTTTCCTCATTTAAATTCACCAGACCTTCGCTCTTAAAAGGATCCAAAGTTTTCCTCACAGTCAGATCTAGGGGCCTCTTCTAAGTGCTCATTCTGCTTGAGCTTCCCAGCTCCCTCCCAGCCGTTAATACTGTTGACCTTCTCCACCCTCTTATTTCAAATTTTTCTCGCACTGGTTTGTGCTTTTCTGGCTCTCCTAGCTTTCTGGCTGCTATTTTCCAGACGTCTTTGACGGTGCCTCTTCCTTCACTTATATTCTGCTATTCCTAGTTTGACCTTCTCTCTAACTCAGAAAAACGTGCTAATGACTCCTGCCCTCTCTTCCCTGAGATTTGGACCCTTATTTTTCACTTCTTCCTGTGTTCCTTTGCACATGGATGCTGGATATTCCATAAATACCTCAAATGCAACATAAAATCAAACTTTTCATTTTCCCCTCCAAACTGTCTCCTCTTCCTGTGTTCCTTTCTTGATTAATTCACTCTATCACCCAAACTAGACACCTCGAATAATCTTTGACAACCCCTCTCTCCTTGGACACTTGTATTCATTGGTCACTGCTGAGATATTTCTCTCAATGCCATTTCTTCTCACCGTTCCCAATGTTTTAGATCACAATATTGCATTGGTCTTCCGATGGATCTCCCCAATTTTTCCCTCTCTAACTTCTCCTTTTTAGCTGTCAGTAGTTTGGTTTTTGGTAATACAGGTCTGATCACTCCCTCGCTTTATAAGAATGTGGTGCTACAGGAAAGGTAAGAAACACACAGAAGAGGAAGAATGGGGAATTAGAAGTCGGATGGAAAAGAAGGCTTTTGAACTGGGCCTTCAGCACCACATAGGATTTTGACAGGAAACGGAAGGACACAATACGCAGAGCCCCAGAGGTATTCTATCACAGGGCACTTTGCAGGAACAGCAAAGTACGCAGTTTGTCTGAAATGTAAGTGGAAAGGGCAGCAGAAGGAAAAGGAGGTGAAGGCTAGATTATGGGCAGTAATGAATGCCCTGCAGGTATAAGTACCACAGCTCCTTTAGGACTTTTTACTTTGTTATATTTTCTGAAAGTTAACATTTGGGTAATTTTTCCTCACACCACAAAGAAGATGAAAGAAACAAAAAGTAACATGTTGCAGTTTAAATTTATTTGCCATTCAGGCTTTTCTTTTTTTGCTATATACACAGTGCTTCTGTTTACAAGGAAGGAGAGAACTACCTTAAAAATGCTGAATGACACAAAAATCTGTGAAACCATTTTTCTAGCATTTTATGAAGCTGCTAAAAAATTATTTTGAAAGTTGTCGCTTTTTTTTCAATATAAGAAAAAAATCCATCATTTATATAATAGGATATCCTAATCAGTAAAGCTAAGGTTTCACTAACTTTTTACATTTATAAAAATTATTATTTTTGTCCAAATTGAATGGTATGGGGAAACCTAGCTGAATGACTCATAAGTAATATAAGTCAACTCTTCTTTACTTCAGATTTTTTTAAAAATGCACAGCCTAAACTTATTATTTTATTATTTAGTTCATACGAAAAGCAGCTCTTGAATATTAAATATTCACTAGTCAAAATTCTTAATGACTAAATTATCCTATTAAAAATAAAGAGGACACATTTTAAAAATATGATTAATGTCAGGGATCTTGACAGCAGGACTTTAAAACAGAAATTGTACTTTGAAAAACTATAAAAATGTGTATGAGTATCCATTTGACTGAAGAAGCAACATTAATATACAAGAGTATTTTTATTAAGATTCTACAGATACCAGCATCACTATTTCAAAGTGTAAAACAAGTAGTAGCTGATACAATGATCACTTAGGAATTTGGTTCTTTATTTCTGCTTTACTTTCACTTAGAGCTTTCCTCTATAGGCAGTGTCTAGACAGGGCATTGAGCCGATTGTGTTCGGGACAACTCAGGAAGACTTCGAGCCGTCAGCAGGATTGAACCATGGTCTAGAAATGATGGATTGTTAAATACCAAAATAGGTGGAACTTCGTTTATCTTGATCATTATAGAAAAACAAACACTTTCTTCCCAAAGCGTATCAATCCAACACCTGGGTGTTGGATCCTTGAAGGTGACTTCAAAGTCTCCTTCAAAGGTGGGAGCGGATGGCTAACGGGGAAGCTAAATGCCCTGAAGGGACTGAACAGAGACCAAAGAGCAGAAGGAAAAGTAACACAGAATGGAGAGAATTCACTTTGGGGGATGTTTATTTCTTCTCGTGTGTACTGTGAATAGCAAGGAGCTTGATCCTGGGGGCTTCCCTGGTGGCACAGTGGTTAAGACCCCGCCTGCCAGTGCAGGGGACACGGGTTTGAGTCCTGGACTGGGAAGATCCCACATGCTGTGGAGCAACTAAGCCCGTGCGCAACAACTACTGAGCCTGCGCTCTAGAGCCGCGAGCCACAACTACGGAGCCTGCGTGCCACAACTACTGAAGCCCGCGCTCCTAGAGCCCGTGCTCCACAACACGAGAAGCCACCGCAATGAGAAGTCTCCGCACTGCAATGAAGAGTAGCCCCCGCTCGCTGCAACTAGAGAAAGCCCGCACACAGCAATGGAACACCCAATACAGCCAAAAATAAAATAAATATTAATATAAAATATTAATATAAAATAAAATAAAAATAAATTAAAAAAAAAGAAAATACCAAAAATAGTATTAAAAAAAAAAGGAGCTGATCTGGGTATAACCCTAGAAACCTCTTTTGATAAGTTGGTCGGTTATTACATTGAGGTCCACTCACATAAACCATTAAGAAAAAGACTTTCTGTAAGAACGGAAACCTCATTACTGTTGGCCTCACACTGGCCAGAGCAAGGAATTTTAAGTAGTTACTACAATATCCTAGAAAACTTTGTATTTGGAAATGTTTCCTTCATCAGGATAATAGACAGAACTAATCAAAACCTACTTGTGGAGTTCCCCTTCATGTGTATAGATCAAATGGATGTTTTCTTTTCTGTGCAACCCATTCCCATCAAAACCCATGAAAAAGGATTTTCTTAATCATGTTTGCAATCCTGTAAATGCTGAACTGCATGTGTTTGATGCCATGACATTTAATTTCTTTCTTTCTTTCTTTCTCTCTCTCTCTCTCTTTCTCTCTCTCTTTCTTTCTCTCTCTCTCTCTCTCTCTCTCTCTCTCCCTCTCTCTCTCTCTCTCTCTCTCCCTCTCTCCCTCCCTCCCTCTCTCTCTCTCTCTCTCTCTCTTTCTTTCTTTCTTTCTGCCTGTGCATGAACTAACCAAACACTCTACCAAGACTGCTCCTCTCTCTGAATAGAGTAAGCTAATTGTCATAAGAAGCCAAAAGATGACCTTATTATCAAGTTCATGATAGCTTTCTTTGACTTTTCTGGAAAGATAAAATTATACCATCAATACTATATAGGTTGGACTTCAAATAGTATTTGCTTATAAATAATAAGAAATAGGAGATGTATTTTATGTGAATGTGTGCAAGCACTAGGAAATATATTTTTCTTCAATATGAAAAGTGACAATTCTTAAAGGACAAAAAAATAAATAGCATTAAAAGCAAAACTGGCCTCCTTTCCTAGGCAGTCTTAGTAATAATGACCTTAAAGTCAAAGATTTCTTCATAAAGATAAAATAAGTTTATTGCAGGCTTCCCTGGTGGCACAGCGGTTAAGAATCTGCCTGCCAATGCAGGGGACACAGGTTCGAGCCCTGGTCCGGGAAGATCCCACATGCCGCAGAGCAACTAAGCCTGTGAGCCACAACTACTGAGCCCGTGCTCTAGAGACCGTGAGCCACAACTACTGAGCCCGCGTGCCACAACTACTGAAACCCGCGTGCCTAGAGCCCGTGCTCTGCAACGGGAGAAGCCACCACAATGAGAAGCCCGTGCACCACAACAAAGAGTAGCCCCTGCTCGCCACAACTAGAGAAAGCCTGCATGCAGCAACGAAGCCCCAACGCAGCCAAAAAAAAAAAGTTTATTGCAACTTGATTGCATCACCTAAAATATAACCCTTGAATTGAAAATGTACCCTTATGTTTTATGAAGTCTGAAATAAAAAGGAAACTGATGGAATTAAACCAGCAAACTATCTTGCAATTAATGACTGCAGTTGTATACACAGCAGATGTAATCAACTGTTGAGGAAAGTTGGACCAAATTTCCATCCTGTCTAGTATAGCTGATGGATCTATTCAAAATACATTCTTGCCTTTAGAGGAAGAAATGACCCCATATTATGATACAAATATAATTTTGTAAACTATTTTTAAAGGGTAGAAGATCAGTTCAATTAGTGATTCCCAAATATCTTGATTTCTGCTATAAAAACCAAACATCTGCATGATGGAACAAAAATTTAATTTTCACAGATGCTTTGGAGTCCTTATAAATGAAGACTGACTTCAAATATTATATCTTCTTAACCAGATTAGTTTGGAGAGAGGAAAAGGTAAAAGAAAAAAAAAACAGGGTATATGATGACATGAGACTTTGGATTTAATTTGATTACTTTGGCATTTTATATCTCTTGAACCCATAATTATTTTGGAAAGAACTGACTAATTCTTGACAAATATAATACTACCAAATTACATCAAAATTATTTTTTGTGAGCCAGTCAACCAATGAGAGCCAAATTAAGAACTATTTCTTCAAACAGGGCTGTCTTCCATGATGTTACTGAGTTAGTGCTACAGTTCATGAAAACATGGGTCTTCTACAGTCCTTCCCTCAAGTCGACATTCCAAATCATAAGCCTGACTTTAGATACAGGTTTAAAAAGTAGAAAGTTTTACTCTCTTATGTTACTATGGATACATGAATTTTTGTGAAACTTTAAAATATTTGCTTAATCCACATATTGTATGCTGCATAAAGTCAAGGAGAGTGTTCTACTCATTTTTGCATAGTAAAGAGAAAAAAGGACATATATCTAAATTCTGATATACCACTTAAGTTCCATATCCAGAAATCAGAATTTTCTTACATTAAAAGTAGAAACTACTATATATAAAATAGATAACTAATAAGAACCTGCTGTATAGCACAGGGAACTCTACTCAATACTCTGTAATGGCCTATATGGGAAAAGAATCTAAAAAAAAAAATAAGAGTGGATATATGTACATGTATAACTGATTCACTTTGCTGTCTACCTGAAACTAACACAAATTTGTAAATCAACTATACCCCCCAAAATTTTAAAAAAATAAAGTAGAAACTACTGATATATATAAGTAAAGTATAATCTGTTTTTAATACTATTAAAGCAACACAAAAAATTAACCACAACTATCATTACATTTGTTTCAGAATACTACAGTTATTCCCATTACCTCCCAGATTTCCCAGTCTTTTCTCCCATCATGGCAGATGCTCAACTATAAGAGAGAAGGATTCACATTTAAAGCTGAAAAATTCTGACCTAATTGAGAAACGTTTTATCAGCATTTAGTATTCTGAAATCTGGCAATCTGTGGAAAAACTGTACACGTTTTCAGCAACGGCCCTCATGTCTACTGATCTGGCAGCCATAATGAGAATAATAAAGTATGTGGCACTAAGGGTTCACTTACCATTATGAGACATCCCCACAGCAAGGCATTTCTGAAACCGACAGTACTGACATTTATTTCTACTTTTTTTGTGGATCCGACAGTTAAGATCACACCTATCATAAATAAGCTTCAATCTGATTGTCCTCCGGAAGAAACCCTGCAAAGGGATATGGAAAAAAAGGAAGCAAATTTTGAATGTTTGGGACAATGGCTAAAGGTACACTAGCCTGGGTATCAGAGGCTAAGTTAGGTTCTTGACACATTCTGTCACTGGTGACTTTAGATAAATCACTTAATCTCTTTCAGTTTTCTCTGCTATAATATAAAGAACCAGAGGATCTCCAGTATCCTTTTTTTAGCTCTTAGACAGTGACCACAACCCACTGATGTCATTGAATGCATCTTGGCTCTACATCTGGATTTCAGCAAGCTCTAAGAAGTGCTCTGGATTTAATGTAATGCAAATAAAACACCATGTAATCAGTTCAGTCTCTCTGTAAATCATTCCAACAGCATGCCCCAGCCTTATAATTGTGCTAAGCAGTTTGGCAAAGTTATAGTCATTTCATTCTAAAACATGAGCAGGGCCAATAAAAATCCACATGTGGATAATTTTTTGGAATTCTCTATGTTGCATAATTTCCTACAGAATTGGTTTCATTTATTTATGCATTTGAAAGAGTGCTCCATAAACGCTGAAGCCTACAAACAAGAAGAGATAACAGAAAATAACATGAGAAGTAATACATAAATCCTCAGAAAATTGACAGCTATCTCAAAATAGCAAATATGTCCATTTGAGGCTAATTGAACTCTGCTACATTTACATATTTTTGAAAGACCTGAAAAAAAATTCTAATGAGAAACATTTTCTTACTCCATTTTTTTTTGTTGTTGTTCAGAATATTCCTACTCATTTCTATTGTGCTCATCTTCATGAAACTCATTTCTTAATTCTTTCAAATTTATCTGGCCCTGTTTGATACAAAAAGCACTGAATTAGGACTGACTCTACCACTGACATGCATTTTGACTTTCTCCAGATTTCTACCTTGAACTCTAGACAAGTATGTTCAGCTGCTTAATTGACATCTTTACTTGGAAATCTAACACCATCTCTAACCCAGCAGGTCCAACTGTGAAGTCCTAATCATACCCTGCAAGCTTATTTCACTGCAGCTCTCTCCATCTCAGCTGATACAACTCCATCCTTGAAGTCACTCTCAACTTCTTTCTCTCATGAGGAAAGCTCTTGCTCTAAATACACAATTGCCTGTTTCCCTCACTGCCTTCAAGTTGTGCTAACACCTCGACTTCTCAGTGAGGCTTATCTACCTTATTTCATACTGTGGCCTGTCCCTGTCCCCACCTCTCCTTGGCAGTTCTTGTTCTCCTTTACTCCGTTCTTCTTTTTTCCCAATAGGCTTTATGACTTCCTAACATACCATATAATTTACTTATTATATTTATGTTTATTTTCTGCTCCTCCCCTACTGTCCAACTAAAATTGTGAGCTCCCTGGGAGAAGGGATGGTCTCTTATGCCCCTAGATGTAACCCAAACTCCAACAACAGTGCTACATTAAAATCTGTTGAGTAAATGTGCGTGTCATTTAACTTCCTTTCTAGGCCATCTCTGATATTTTGTGATTCTCAACCATGACTGAGATATTACAAGGCCACTGGCACACTCTTTTCCTTTCAGTTTTTGTTGCTATCTTATTAAAGGTAATAATTACAAACATGCAGGAAATACATGTAACTATAAAACATAAGGTAATTATCACACATGAGCCCATTGTTCAACCCAAGATTTAAAATCATAACCAGCCACTTGCATGCACATATGAGTTCTTCCCTTATCCAACTCCTGCCTCTGTGGCCTCTTGAAAATATAATCATTATCCCCAATTTTGAGTTTATCATTTCCTTGACCTTTAAGAAAATATAGTTTTATCACACAATCTATAAAACTAATAATACATTGCTTAGGTATCCTAGTTTGGGGGCTTTATTAAGTAGTATCATACTATATACAGGTATTGCAAATATATTCCCCTCTCTATGACTTACTATCCTTGAAGTTTACTATTTCAGTCTTTTTTTTTTTTAACTTGTAAAGCTTTTCATTTTGCTCTCATTCTTGAAAGATCACAGGGCACTCAGTTTTTCCTCTTAACACTCTGAATTCCATTGTCCCTGTGCTTTCATTGTTTCTGTTGAGATGTCTGTTGTCAATTGACTTTGGTTGCATTTATATATTCTCTTTGTTTTTCACATTCTGCAGTTTTACTGCAGTGTGTCTAGCCATGGATTTCTTTCATTTATCTTCTTGCACATGGTTTCTGCATCATGGTTTCACTTGTTCATCAGCTCTGGTACTCCAATTAGTTAAGTGTTAGAATTTCTTTTCAATCCTTCAATATTTCCCAACTTCTCTTTTATATTTTTCATCTTCTTACCATTAATTACTCATTAATGTTGATCACGAAGGTAAACATCAGAAAAGCCAAATAAGATGACAAAAAATATATAATTACAATGGCAAAAGTAAGTAAAAGCAAACTCTTCTCACCAAAGTTCATCAGTAATAAGAGTTCTGTACATTACTCTACTATTCATCACTAAAGAAGACATATTTTTAATATTCAAAGATCCTATGAATACTTAAAGAACTAAAAGAGGTTTCAAATTCTAGCAGATTCTGGGTAGGACATATTCTTTAAGACATTGTTGGTCTCATTCTTAGTAATTTCTTTGCATATATCTTTCAGTTAAGTAATCCTTTCTTCTCCTGTTTCTAGTATGCTAATTAACTCTTGCATTGAATTTTTATTTCAATGATTGTATTTTTCACTTTTAGAAGTTTCACCTGTTTTCAAAGCTGTTGGTCAGATAGTCTATTATTGCTCATTCATTGCTATGATTCTGCCCTCTATCTTTGAACAATTCATACACAGCTGTTGTACATTCTGTATCAGGCAATTCCAATATCTGCTTTCCTTGGGTAGGGGTGGAGAGGTCTAAGTCTGTTTTTTTGTTTATTTGTTTACTTCTGATGAATGTCATCAAGTTGATTGCCTACTTATGTGCTTGCTGACATTTTATTTTGAACTCATTTCTTGACCTTAAACTGTGAGAATCCTACAGGGTCTAAATTGGGAATTCTTTCCTCCAAAGAGAATTTAAAGATCCTTCTGTTGAAAGCCAGGAGTGCCACTGGCTTATGACTATTTCAGACTCTCTTGAGAATTGTGGCTCAACTCAGAAGCCCCAGACTCAGCTTCTCCTCACTGACAGCTCAGAATACTGACATAGGCATCTACCTGTGGGGCAATGTTGCACCTCAGTATTCCTGTGGGCATCTGTCATGAGGAAACTCTGCCCTGCCCCTCCAAGTATGCCTGCAGGTACATCTCAAGACTTAGGATTTGTTTTTTTGTTTGTTTTGCTATTAATGTTTTGGAGAGTTTTCCCTACCTCTTGCGAGATCACTAATATCTCAAACAGTATGTCCTGTGTACGGTATGCTGGGAAGTTAAGCCTCTTTAATTCTCAAAGGGTTCTAAGAAGTTTTAAATATTTAAAAGCCATTTTTCCCCCAATGATTCACACAAGGCTAAAGTACAGAACTGTTGTCACTGATAAATATTGGTGAGAAATTTTGTTTTGATTTTTGCTATTGTGACCATATATATTTTATGATATCCTTGACTGCTTCTCTGATGTTCACTGTTAAAACCTAATATTAGTGGTTGAAAATGCTGCTTGGCTAGCTGCCAGGTCCCAGAGTACTCACTTATTTGGCATGGTTGGAGAGGAAGGCTTTTTAATAAGAGAATTATGTTTTTTAAGCTTAACCCTTATAATGGAATTTTTGTTTTGAATCCTATGATGTCTTTCAAAGTGTATCACATTCTTTTTGTAATGATTTCAATGTTGAAGGATAATCATTCTGTATATCATTTACGTACTGACTATGCACCTAAAATCTTGAACTAAATATATACAGACTCCAGCACAAGCTTGGAACTTACTTTTACTTTTCTTTTAAGACTAAGTTCATGATAACCAACCGTTTTCTTACAATTTGACTCTTTCAAGAAATCTAGAGAGGAAGATACAAGGCTCTCAGTGTTTCTTCTGTAAAATTATTTCTTGACTTGAAGAATGAAGCAGGCTTCTCAAAAGTCTCTTCATATTGCCAATAAAGAAACACTCTCTAACAACACTCTTTTTTATTGTGTCAGCGTCCATAAAATGATGTGCAATTTCAACAGCTCACAGTTCTGATTATCATGAAGTCTGTGAACTGGTGTGATGGAGATGCATCAGTCAGCATTTCAGAAAATTGTTTTGTGTAATTTTTATTATAAAGTCTTCATATTTGCTTGTGAGAACGTAATGCCCATTTTTTGGTTTTTTTTTTTTTTTCTGCTTTAAAAAAAAATTTCTCCAACCTCTCCTTCATTGCTTTACAAGTAACAAAACTTCAGGTGCAATGAGACCTAAGAGTGGTATTGTTAAGTTTACAATGAGATTAAACGCCCTGCATTCAGCTTTATCATAAAATGGTATGGCCCATAGAGGCTGAATCAACGAGCTGCCACTGGCACATGGGAATATACTAAAAACTCTTTCTGAGGTAGGAATACAAAAAATACATAGAAATACAAAAACAGATTACACTGTATTGTATGGTAGATTGTGCTTCCTTATGCCTTTAGCTAAGTCTATGGTTCTAAAATGATCTTTCACTAAAGACACAAAAATATGATGAAAACCTACTAGAGAAAAAAATAAGTGTCCCATTTGTAAGCAATAAATGCCAGCTTAGCAAGCTGTAGAGTTTATTAGTCTTTCAGTAGCTACAGGTTATACATTACCTAAATCTGTAATGTTAATAACCAAATACTCCATCACTGTTTCCCTGTAATCCAAACCCAATCTTTTTATTCCTATCTGAATTTTGGCAAGGATCACCAACATAAACCTGTTCCACTGGCATTGTAAAGTTGTTTAAGAAGACCTACTGACAGTTATCTTAAGGATTATAACTATTTTTTGCAATCTATAAATTAGTTTGCAGGTTTGTGGTCAACTGTACTTTAATTATGGGTATATCCCACATTCTACTGAAATGACAAATGTTAAATTGCCAAAGCACCTTTCAGAAAACACATACAGGTGAGTCTTACACATGTGTTAATTTCATTTTCACTGAGTATTGTTGATGACCTAAGGTGATATCTTTGATTACTGACAGCCACTGGTCTAATTTAGCTGCATTCAGAGTGTGGCAGCAATTCTGTTTAACTCCATAGTAGCAAAGAATGAGTCAGTAGGTCTTCAGCCTCATTCCTTGTAACAGTGGTTCTCAAACTTTTTGGTCTCCATACTCCTTTAGTCTTGCAAATTGCTGAGGTTTCCAAAGAGCTTTTGTTTATGTGGGCTATACCTATTAGCATTGATCAGAATAGAAATAAAACCTGAGAAATTACTATGTACAAGAACACACAGGCCACATTCCATCAGGCATCAGAACTATGCTAACATTCCATGTCATGCAGTTTCTGGAACACTCCACTTACACTCCTGAGAGAATGAGAATGAAAAAGGCAAATAACAACTTATTATTATTATGAAAATAGCGTCAACCTCATGGGTGTCTTGAAAGGGTCTTAGGGACCCCATTCCCAGACCACAATTTGAGAACTGATGACTTATACTTGGAGAAGCCAAATTACATTATTCCTCTAACATTTTTCTTGTTCTTAACTTTAAAATGACCAGATGTCTATTTTCCGTTCCAAGGATAGCATAACCTTCCTTGCATTTTAGTCTAGGAAGTCTGTAATCTATATTTTGAATGGTTTCCAAGTTACTGCAGGTTACTATACAATACTGTTAATTTTTTTCTACTGCTTTTCTTTATTTGTTTATCTCTGGTAGGTGAAGGACTCCCCTAGATTCATCAGATTTTAAGTGTTTAATCTCCATTTTTGCCTTAGAACATTCTGTTTGTAACTCGAGGGCACTTGGGTTTTCTTCTCCCTGTTTTCTTTTTGCTACTTTTCTTCTTTGCTTTCTTTTATCTTCTAAGTTTTTATGCCCTCAGAACTTAGCTACTTACAATATTTGTCTTTCAATTTTTAGCTGTTCTCAGAAATGTTAAAACTCTCTACAGGCAGAAGCAAGAAGAACTACAATCCTGCAGCTTGTGGAACAAAAACCACATTCACAGAAAGATAGACAAGATGAAAAGGCAGAGGGCTATGTACCAGATGAAGGTACAAGATAAAACCCCAGAAAAACAACTAAATGAAGTGGAGATAGGCAACCTTCCAGAAAAAGAATTCAGAATAATGATAGTGAAGATGATCCAGGACCTCGGAAAAAGAATGGAGGCAAAGATCGAGAAGATGCAAGAAATGTTTAACAAAGACCTAGAAGAATTAAAGAACAAACAAAGAGATTGAACAATACAATAACTGAAATGAAAACTATACTAGAAGGAATCAATAGCAGAATAACTGAGGCAGAAGAACGGATAAGTGACCTGGAAGACAGAACGGTGGAATTCACTGCTGCGGAACAGAATAAAGAAAAAGAATGAAAAGAAATGAAGATAGCCTAAGAGACCTCTGGGACAACATTAAACGCAACAACATTCGCATTATAGGGGTCCCAGAAGGAGAAGAGAGAGAGAAAGGACCAGAGAAAATATTTGAAGAGATTATAGTCGAAGACTTCCCTAACATGGGAAAGGAAATAGCCACCCAAGGCCAGGAAGCTCAGAGAGTCCCATACAGGATAAACCCAAGGAGAAACACGCCAAGACACATAGTAATCAAATTGGTAAAAATTAAAGACAAAGAAAAATTATTGAAAGCAGCAAGGGAAAAACGACAAATAACATACAAGGGAACTCCCATAAGGTTAACAGCTGATTTCTCAGCAGAAACGCTACAAGCCAGAAGGGAGTGGCATGATATACTTAAAGTGATGAAAGGAAAGAACCTACAACCAAGATTACTCTACTGGGCAAGGATCTCATTCAGATTCGATGGAGAAATCAAAAGCTTTACAGACAAGCAAAAGCTAAGAGAATTCAGCACCACCAAACCAGCTCTACAACAAATGCTAAAGGAACTTCTCTAAGTGGGAAACACAAGAGAAGAAAAGGACCTACAAAAACAACCCAAAACAATTAAGAAAATGGTCATAGGAACATACATATCAATAATTACCTTAAACGTGAATGGATTAAATGCTCCAACCAAAAGACACAGGCTTGCTGAATGGATACAAAAACAAGACCCATCTATATGCTGTCTATAAGAGACCCCACTTCAGACCTAGGACACATACAGACTGATAGTGAGGGGATGGAAAAAGGTATGCCATGCAAATGGAAATCAAAAGAAAGCTGGAGTAGCAATACTCATATCAGATAAAATAGACTTGAAAATAAAGAATGTTACAGGAGACAAAGAAGGACACTACATAATGACCAAGGGATCAATCCAAGAAGATATAACAATTATAAATATATATGCACCCAACATAGGAGCACCTCAATACAGAAGGCAACTGCTAACAGCTATAAAAGAGGAAATCGACAGGAACACAATAATAGTGGGGGACTTTAACACCTCACTTACACCAATGGACAGATCATCCAAAATGAAAATAAATAAGGAAACAGAAGCTTTAAATGACACAACAGACCAGATAGATTTAATTGATATTTATAGGACATTCCATCCAAAAACAGCAGATTACACTTCTTAAGTGTGCACGGAACATTCTCCAGGATAGATCACATCTTGGGTCACAAATCAAGCCTCAGTAAATTTAAGAAAATTGAAATCATATCAAGCATCTTTTCTGACCACGCTATGAGATTAGAAATGAATTACACGGAAAAAAACATAAAAAACACAAACACATGGAGGCTAAACAATACGTTACTAAATAACCAAGAGATCACTGAAGAAATCAAAGAGGAAATGAAAAAAAATACCTAGAGACAAATGACAATGAAAACACGACGATCCAAAACCTATGGGATGCAGCAAAAGCAGCTCTAAGAGGGAAGTTTATAGCTATACAAGCCTACCTCAAGAAACAAGAAAAATCTCAAATAAACAATCTAACCTTACACCTGAAGGAACTAGAGAAAGAAGAACAAACAAAACCCAAAGTTAGCAGAAGGAAAGAAACCATAAACCTCAGAGCAGAAATAAATGAAATAGAAACAAAGAAAACAATAGCAAAGATCAATAAAACTAAAAGCTGGTTCTTTGAGAAGATAAACAAAATTGATAACCATTAGCCAAACTCATCAAGAAAAAGAGGGAGAGGACTCAAATCAATAAAATTAGAAATGAAAAAGGAGAAGTTACAACAGACTGTGCAGAAATACAAAGCATCCTAAGAGACTACTACAAGCAACTCTATGCCAATAAAATGGACAACCTGGAAGAAATGGACAAATCCTTAGAAAGGTATAACCTTCCAAGACTGAACCAGGAAGAAATAGAAAATATGAACAGACCAATCACAAGTAATGAAATTGAAACTGTGATTAAAAATCTTCCAACAAACAAAAGTCCAGGACCAGATGGCTTCACAGGTGAATTCTACCAAACATTTAGAGAAGAGCTAACACCCATCCTTCTCAAACTCTTCCAAAAAATTGCAGAGGAAGGAACACTCCCAAACTCATTCTATGAGGCCACCATCACCCTGATACCAAAATCAGACAAAGATACTACAAAAAAAGAAAATTACAGACCAATATCACTGATGAATATAAATGCAAAAATCCTCAACAAAATACTAGCAAACAGAATCCAACAACACAGTAAAAGGATCATACACCATGATCAAGTGGGATTTATCCCAGGGATGCAAGGATTCTTCAATATATGCAAATCAATCAATGTGATACACCATATTAACAAATTGAAGAAGAAAAACCATATGATCATCTCAATAGATGCAGAAAAAGCTTCTGACAAAATTCAACACCCATTTATGATAAAAACTCTCCAGAAAGTGGGCATAGAGGGAACCTACCTCAACATAATAAAGGCCATATACAACAAACGCACAGCAAACATCATTCTCAGTGGTGAAAAACTGAAAGCATTTCCTCTAAGATCAGGAACAAGACAAGGATGTCCACTCACACCACTATTATTCAACACAGTTTTGGAAGTCCTAGCCACGGCAATCAGAGAAGAAAAAGAAATAAAAGGAATCCAAATCGGAAAAGAAGAAGTAAAACCGTCACTGTTTGCAGATGACATGATACTATACATAGAGAATCCTAAAAATGCCACCAGAAAACTACTAGAGCTAATCAATGAATTTGGTAAAGTTGCAGGATACAAAATTAATGCACAGAAATCTCTTGCATTCCTATACACTAATGATGAAAAATCTGAAAGAGAAATTAAGGAAACACTCCCATATACCATTGCAACAAAAAGAATAAAATACCTAGGAATAAACCTACCTAGGGAGACAAAAGACCTATATGCAGAAAACTATAAGACACTGATGAAAGAAATTAAAGATGATACCAACAGATGGAGAGATATACCATGTTCTTGGATTGGAAGGACCAATATTGTGAAAATGACTATACTACCCAAAGGAATCTACAGATTCAATGCAATCCCTATCAAATTACCAAGGGCATTTTTTACAGAACTAGAAGAAGTCATCTTAAAATTTGTATGGAGACACAAAAGACCCTGAATAGCCAAAGCAGTCTTGAGGGAAAAAAACAGAGCTGGAGGAATCAGACTCCCTGACTTCAGACTATACTACAAAGCTACAGTAATCAAGACAATATGGTACTGGCACAAAAACAGAAACATAGATCAATGAAACAAGATAGAAAGCCCAGAGATAAACCCACGCACCTACGGTCGACTAATCTATGACAAAGGAGGCAAAGATATACAATGGAGAAAAGACAGTCTCTTCAATAAGTGGTGCTGGGAAAACTGGACAGCTACATGTAAAAGAATGAAATTAGAACACTCCCTAACACCATACACAAAAAGAAACTCAAAATGGATTCAAGACCTAAATGTAAGACCAGACACTATAAAACTCTTAGAGGAAAACATAGGAAGAACACTCTTTGACATAAATCACAGCAAGATCTTTTTTGATCCACCTCCTAGAGTAGTGGAAATGAAAACAAAAATAAACAAATGGGACCTAATGAAACTTAAAAGCTTTTGCACAGCAAAGGAAACCATAAACAAGACGAAAAGACAACCCTCAGAATGGGAGAAAATATTTGCAAACGAATCAACGGACAAAGGATTAACCTCCAAAATATATAAACAGCTCATGCAGCTCAATATTAAAGAAACAAACAACCGAATCCAAAAATGGGCAGAAGACCTAAATAGACATTTCTCCAAAGAAGACATACAGATGGCCAAGAAGCACATGAAAAGCTGCTCAACATCACTAATTATTAGAGAAATGCAAATCAAAACTACAATGAAGTATCACCTCACACCAGTTAGAATGGGCATCATCAGAAAATCTACAAACAGCAAATGCTCGAGAGGGTGTGGAGAAAAGGGAACCCTCTTGCACTGTTGATGGGAATGTAAATTGATATAGCCACTATGGAGAACAGTATGGAGGTTCCTTAAAAACTAAAAATAGAATTACCATATGACCCAGCCATCCCACTACTGGGCATATACCCAGAGAAAACCATAATTCAAAAAGACACATGCACCCCAATGTTCATTGCAGCACTATATACAATAGCCAGGACATGGAAGCAACCTAAATGCCCATCAACAGACGAATGGATAAAGAAGATGTCGTACATATATACAATGGAATATTACTCAGCCATAAAAAGGAACGAAATTGGGTCATTTGTCGAGACGTGGATGGATCTAGAGACTGTCATACAGAGTGAAGTAAGTCAGAAAGGGAAAAACAAATATCGTATATTAATGCATGTATGTGGAACCTAGAAAAATGGTACAGATGAACCAGTTTGCAGGGCAGAAGTTGAGACACAGATGTATAGAACAAACATATGGACACCAAGGGGGGAAAGCTGCGGGGGGGTGGTGGTGGTGGTGTGATGAATTGGGCAATTGGCATTGACATGTATACACTGATGTGTATAAAATTGATGACTAATAAGAACCTGCTGTATAAAAAAATAAATTAAATAAAATTCAAAAATTAAAAAAAAAATTTCAGAAAAAAAAAAACCTCTCTACAAATATATGATGAATAGAATCACAGTGAAACTATTTGCTTAAGCCTTCTAGTTTTCTAAGTGTTTTACCAGCCCATAAAAATAATAATTTATTGTGGAAACTTAACCAACCATACTTTTATTTATCAGCATAAATTACCAAGATGACCAAAAGTGAAAGATTTCTTTGGGTATTTCTCAGAATTTAGCCACAATTTACTCAAAATTATATAAATCTAACTCAATAAAATGACATGTTCTTACTACTCCTTGGGAACATAATGATTTCATATAAGATCACAGATATTTTAGTTTGGTTTCAATCACAGAATGAATGGGTTTTCGTGTTTTAAACGAAAGCCATCTCTTGCCAGTAGTATTTCAAGGAGTCATTTTGGAATTTTAGAACTTAGAGATGAATAAGAAGCCCTTGGGGAGCTAATCTAACCAAGTTGTTTTACACACAAGGTGTCTGAGGGCTGAAGTGCTCATGTGATTGGTTAGGGACCTTGGGCAAGTGGCCAGGTGACCAGTAGCTTGTCTCTTTCACTTTACCAAGTTGCCTTTGGAGTAATAAACTATTGGACTGAAGAGGTTTTAGAGATCACCTAATTCAACACCATCATTTTATACATGTGAAAACTTAGGCAGAATATGGTTGAAAAATGATAGTATGCAAAAGCATCTTGCACAATATCTGGCGCATAGTAGAAATTCAATAAATATTAACTTCCTTTTTTGGCCCATGGTCCAGTTAGGAACCCAGATATTCTAACACCTACCTAACTGCTGTCATATATCTTTATTCTGAACAAAAAAGCCCAACTGAGGATTGAATCTGATCTTACCTTTTATAAGCAGCATTATTTTATAAGGTAAGTATTTATGAACAATTTATTCTGAGCCCTGGAGTATATAATAAGTACCATTCGATTACTATTTTATTCATGGAGCCTATTAGAATCAATTCTTTTAAAAGACTAACTACATTTTAAAATATGAGTAGAGGGACTTCCCTGGTGGCTCAGTGGTTAAGAATCCGCCTGCCAATGCAGAGGACACAGGTTCGAGCCCTGGTCCAGGAAGATCCCACATGCCGCAGAGCAGCTAAGCCCGTGCGCCACAACTACGGAGCCTGCGCTCTAGAGCCCGTGAGCCACAATTACTGAGTCTGCGTGCCACAACTACTGAAGCCCGCACACCTAGCGCCCTGTGCTCCACAACAAGAGAAGCCACCGCAATGAGAAGCTCGCGCAATGCAACGAAGAGCAGCCCCCGCTCGCCACAACTAAAGAAAGCCCGCGCACAGAAACAAAGACACAACGCAGCCAAATAAATAAATTAATTAATTAAATAAATTTAAAAAATAAAAATAAAATAAAATATGAGTAGATTAACACTTTCTTAATAATTGGGCAGAATATTACTAAATGAACTTTCCAAAATACCCTTTTTCACAAAGAAAAGAGGTGAGGAGAAAGAGTACCTCCTTTCCAAAATAGTTACATCGCTTTGCCTGCTCATAACACATAGCTCAAACTGATGCTGGAATAAGAAAGCACAGAGCACTGGTTTAGGAGTCATAAGATATATGTTCTGGTCCTGGCTCTGCCACTTACTGATGGATGACCATGGGCAAGTCTCACTGATTCATGATTTCTACACCTGTAAACTGGCCATAAATAAGCTTGACTTTATAGGACTGTTCTAAGGCTCAAATGAAGATTCTCTATCTATCTGTCTGTCTGCCTATCTATCTATCTATCTATCTATCTACCTACCTACCTACCTACCTACCTACCTACCTATCTATCGGGTCTTAGATACACAGACTATTCCATGGTATAGTGAAAAAAAAAAATAGAATATTCAGGAAATCCGGGTACCAGTCTGGGTCAGCTCATCACTGTCTGTCCATGATACCTTGAACAAGTGACTTTTTTTTTTTTTTTTTAAATCTGCAGAATGCAAGGTTCGAATTAGATGGTGCTGCATAGGACCAATTTGGAAAAAGGGAAGTGAGGCAAAGTAGCCTTGCTTTTAACAATTTTCTTAGGTTTTCAAGTATTATATCATTTGAAGAATGGGTTTTACCAAAAATATTTAAAAGCTTGACAATGTTATCTCAGTTCTTTGCCATCTGTTTGCAACAGGAAATGAAATAATAGGTACATTTTCAGCAAATTATTTCAAAAAAGAAAAAATTTTTTTTTACCTTGCATCCTTCACAAGCATGAACTCCATAGTGGAACCCTGAAGCTTTATCCCCACAGACACGGCATTCAATTGCCATGAGGGAGTTGGAAGGCTCTTCGTGAGGCTTATTGTACAGCTGAGTCTTTTCAGAATAGTAAGGTGGGGATGCAGGTTCCACTTTGATTGCACCTGTGCACAGAAAAACATGAGCAGGGAATTATCACATGAAAAACAATGCTCAAGAAGCAACAGGGCAAGTCACTGTAGTACACCTTACTGCCATTATTTTATTATTTAAGTTAGATGCACTATGGAACATGAAAAATACACAGGAAAAAGTAGGCTTTGTAATCACAGGCAAGTCGCAACACCTCTGAGCCCCACCTGTGAAAAAAAATGGGGTTAACTTTGTGGTTAACTTTTAACTTTGTGGTTCTATGACCCTGCAATACCTCGTAATACTAAAGCTCTAACAGGCAACATATGGTATTTGAGATCATTAAGGTTATTTTGCTACATAATGTGCTGTATTTGGCATTCGTGACAATATTAAATTATACATTTTAATTTAAAGGTTGCATTTTAGAAGTGTTTTAAAACCACTCTTGCAAAGGAAACAGAAGGAACATTGCCATGGAAAGGTAATGGTAAGCCCAGCTTGAAGGTACATGAAAAGTAAGAGACCAGGTTCCCATCAATGTTGAGTCAGAAAAGATGGTTTGTAAAATGATATCTGATAGAGAGAGGCCCTATGGAAAGCAAGCACTATCTTTCCGCTGGTCAGGATCAGGCCTGTTAAATTTTCATATTAGGCTCCAACCGAAAGCCACACATATAAATATAACCAAGTATATCATTTATCTTAAAAAAAAAAAACTAGAACTACAGGAAGTTCTTACTTATTGTCAAGTAATGGCTGCAGTTACACAGTGGTGGCTCTGGAAAAACAGCATATCAGCAAAGAGATAAAAATCAAGTAAAGAGCATCATAGAAATTTAATCTTGAAAAGTGCAGTTTTAGTTTTTCTTGAGTCTGATGGCTTGATGTGAATTGCGTTAATGGCATGGAGATTTATCAACAGTCTACAATGTCAACATTTAAATTTGTGCTGAAAAATAGGTTTCACTGTAAGCTGTTCAAACTGCAGAATTAGGAAAGATGCAATAGTGATTTAGAGATAAGTTATAAAAAGTAACAAAATGTTCCTTATCTACTTACAAGTGGAAAAAAGAATTCAAAGTTTGGGGGGGATGGACTCTTAGCCTGAGATGCACCTGGCAAGGTAATCATGCTGGAAAATGTCCCTGAGAAGGAAAGAAGAAAAGAAAGAAAGAAGGGAGGCAGGAAGGAAGGGGGGGGTGGTGTGCAGAGAAAGATGATCTGGGGTGTTCGCACACTACCTTCCCTTTTGGTCAATTACAAATGCCCACTATTTCATGGATAAATGGGTGAATAAATGAATGGTAAACAGTTTCACTACAGGCTTTAGTCTCTGGAGCATTTATCCCAGTGTGAATGAGAGATTAGTCCAATTCTAGTCTCAGTAGTCTGAAAAGTGAAATAAACCTCATACTTTGGTACTCTTGGAGTTTCAGGTCATACTTATAATCCGCAACCATTGGGTCAGCTCTTGGGAACGGAATGTCTTCATAGTGTGGAGCGGAAATGCTGGAGAAATCAACGGTGGTGAAGGGCTTGATGTCAAAGGAGTGGGAGTGGTCGTCCATCACAGAAAGATCCACGGAGCTGATCCCAAAGTTGGTGGGCCAAAACGGCATCTCTGTGTCAACCATGGTAATTTCTGAAATGGAGAAAAGAACAGCTATGACGTTAGTCCTGGAGGACAGTGCCATCTTGTAAAGATCCACAGAAAGGGAACAGAAAGAGTCTTGGGTCAAGTGATGTCACCTAGGTGATCATGAGGAGAGAAGAGAACATAGCCACCATCTTAGTGCCATCCAGGCTGTTGAACTAATGGAGGGAAGTCACCCCTTACCTGGACATCACAGTTGAGGACCCTCTAATAGTGTCACGTGTACGGCATACTCATATCAATGTCTTACAAACAGCCCTGTTCTCATCAGAGCAGGATGACTTTCCTAAGGGTATCTGGGAATGGGCCTCTTGTATTTTCCCAGCAAGCAGAGAGCTAAAGAATGTAGCTCTCAAAGGCTGACTCTTGCAAGAGGTTAAAGATTCCAGCTGTGGTCTTCATAAGAAAAACAAAGCGCCTTGAAAACACAAATAAGGAGACTAGTGCTGTGAATGTGCTTCAGTGGTTCCAAGAGGACGCATCAGGCACGGTTTGGGTTCACATGTCTGAATATCTACATGAATAAGTACCCAAACAACTTGAAGTTATCTGTCTTACAGTACAAACACTACTCTGGTGATAGCTTAAAGGTCATACGGGGTCTCAATGACATCCAGAAAAAAGCGTGTGCTCCTAATGACAGAGGCAGCCATTGAACTGTATCTTTTGTTCCAAATTTCATCTAAACCTACCTAACCCACGTCACTCCATTTACTTTGCCCATCTCCTCAGCATGCTTATTTTCTATTTCTCTATCCATTTTTCTTAGTATATATTACTGTCCTATCAAAATACACCTCTCTTGTCTCAACTGCAATATCCACAAAAGTGGGTTCATCAACTATGTCTCATCATGCCTATTGCAAAGTTCTTCTGTAGACAAAGTAAAGGTTGGCTGAGTTAAAGTTAGTGTATATGCTTCTGTATGAACACTGGGAAATGAAAATAAGGATGCAGAAAACGTCTGGGTTGCAAGAAAAATTGTTTGCTCATCATTTTACTGGTTTATTTTTGTTTCACTTTTAACATATGACTTCAGTGACCGCCTGCCAACCAATGTCAGGCTTCTCAACACAGGAATCATATCCCTAGGGGTCATTTATTTTATTGAAAAGTTTCAGGGAAAATTTTAAAGATAAAGTAGTTATTTATGTGTAAATAAACAGAGCAAAAAATTCACGTGATTTTAAAGATATACTATGAAACTCCTAAAAAAACTTGATACTTGTAGTCCATTTCATGGGTAAAAGAACGCTATTTTTAAAAAAGAATAGACTATTTTAAAAAGCAGCTTTAGGTTTACTTAAAAATTGAGCAGAAACTACAAAGTTCTCATATACCCTTTTCCCTTTCTCCCTCCCCCACAAACCCTGAAACACACAGCTTCCCCTATTATTAACGTGCATTTCCCCTATTATTAACACTTGCATTAGTGTGGTATGCTTGTTGACAAAACTGATGAACCAATAGTGATACATTATGATTAACTAAAACCCACAGTTTACAGTAGAATCCATTCTTTGTGCTGTTCATTCTATGGTGTTGACAAATGCATAATGTCAAGTATCCACCATCACAGTGTCACACAGGATGGTTTCACTGCTCTAAACACCGGCCGTGCTCTGCCTATTCATCCCTCCCCTCCTCCCCCGAGAACGCTGATTTTGTTGTCCTCTTCTACTAAGGGCAATTTTGGGTGGAAAAGCAGGGGAAGCACTGACCTACATCATAAATTAAAAAGTCTTTGCGTGGCATTCAAGGCCCTCCCTGACAGTCTGACTTGCTTTTTCAGTGTCATTTTCCACTCGGGATCCCAGACCTCACCCCCATTCTCATCAGTCCTGTGCTTGGGCGCATCACACTGTGTGCCCAGGGCAGACACTCTGCACTGTCTAGTCGCTCATCTCCGTTCACGCTGCTTCCTGAAGCTGCTCTCCTCCTCCTGTCCCTCATCACCACCCGTCACAATTCCCGTCTGTCTTTCCCATGGTAGTGGGGAATCCCACACTGGTCCAAATGCCACTTTCTCCATGAAACCTTCCACGAATTCTCCAACTTAAAAACACTCTCCATTCTCCGTGTTCCCACAGCACTGAGTACCTCTCTTTCACTCTGCTATAATTATTTGGATAAATATCTCCGCTGTTAGATTTCCAGTTCTGGAGCAAAGGACAGTGTCTTATTATTCTGTTTTCCTTTTAGACCTTATGCATAGTTGTTGTTTACTAAATGCTTGCCAACTGAATGATCATATTTTATAGGGAAGGACAGAACAAGTATTCATTTTTCTGTGAAAATGGAAAAAATAAAGATACTTTCTCAGTGGTTTAGTTTTGCTAAGACTTAAGCTCCCCAGAAAAGATGTAATCTTCAATATCATAAATAAAATACAGTTTAAGCTGTAACTCCTCCTCTCAACAACGTATACGCAAGTTTTTCTCTTCTGATAATTGCAGGAGGAAGATTAGGGTACTGTAAACTTTTTTTCTACATAGAAAGGACAAAGTAAGAAAGAAAAACAGTTTGCCTCTTCATCTCTATGAAAACAAATTATCCCAGTACACACTTTCCTTCCCCTCTTTCCCTTCTCCCTGTCCTCTTACTCTGGGACATCTTGACCCAAACAATATTACTCCACGGGGGCCATGGTTACTGGGAGGCACAGTGGTTCCCTAGACATTTTATTTTGACTTAAAGATGGGGTCCAGGGAGGCTGCTTCTAATTTTGTCTCCAGAAAACATAAGCTACTGTTTCTGCCAAGCTGTAAGTTGAGTAGGTGTTTTTCGTTACTCCACGCAATTACTCATGAAAGAACAAATGAACAAAATGCTTGCATGGACAACAGTCCTTCTCAGGGATAAGTAACAGTGTCTTAACTTTCCAGCTGGGTGACAGGAGTGCATTGCGTCAGGCACATCATTAATTTCACAGCCTTTGGTGTGTTTCAAGCAGGCGGGAGTCTTGAGGCAGACACTGCGGGGAAGGACATAGACGTGTGCCATTTATCTCAGACCTTCACCTTGGCTTTAAACTCTACGATACTCAATGAGCAGACTTCACAACACGCCAAAGTATAATGTAGTTCAAACAAAAAGACGTATCAGCAAAAACACAGCAACTTCTCTCACCTGAGAGGCATCATTATTCGGGAGTACGGAAGTGGGTCAGAAAAGATGTTAAACGATAAAAATCAAGCACTAGAACTATACAGTTTACCTTTGGGGTTCTACGTTGTCCCTTATGAAAAGAAAAGAAAAACTTCTACTAGAATGTCTGGAGAAATGCTGTGCCTCCTTAATAATGGCATTAGCTAATATTAATAGAACCCTAAATCTCTGCTAAGTATTATACCAAATACAATGCTTGGACTGTCTCACTGAATGCTCACAATGGCCCTATGAGGTGGGTACACTTATAAATCCCCTTAAAGAAGAGGAAACTGAGGCACAGTTATGGAAATAACTTGCCTAAGACCACCCAGCTACTAAGGAGTACAGCTGGGTTATGAACCCAGATGGCCTAAAGCTCCACAGCCCGCACACGTGACTTTCTAAACTTAATACTGATTAGAAAAACAAATCTCTTCCTGATCTTCTAGTTCTATATTAAATAACAATTAATTTAGACGAACCTTCGCTGAACACCTATGATGTGCCAGGTACAGGGGGCTGGGGATGCACTATGAAGGGTGAGTAATTCTCAAATGGAAGTTTCACTGGAGAAACATGTTAAGCTGAACAAGACTGGGTGCAGGAAAGAGCCTTTCCTACATGTCTAAAACTTAGTAGCCTTGTTGGAAGTGACGTTAGAAAGATACTTAATCACCGATTTTTTTTCAATCTCTTCTCATTTGTTTCAGTTCAAGGTCATGGTACTCATAAATATTATTCATCCAGCCCCTCCTTATTGATCTATTCAAATCACTTTGCAGTGTAAACCCAGCTGTGAATTTCCTAATTCCTCTCCCGTTACAAGAGCAGATATCCAGCGACAAAAATCACTCTGAAATGTCAGAGCAGAAAGGGCGTTTTGGAGATAATCTAAGCTCCTCATCTGGCAGTTGAAGAAAACCAGGCAAAGCGATGTGCTCAGGAGCTCAGGGCCAGAGGCCAAGTCCACGAGAGTCCAGGTTCTCTGTCTCCTACCCCTCGCATCCTCCACACTGCATTACGAAGTTGTTACCATGTGTAAATACATTGAAAAGGGAACTTTTTAACCTATACCAATTTTCACAGATCCAGACTTTTTGGTCTTAACTAACACACAGGAACGACATCAAATTTATGAAGGAAAAAATGTCTCATGCAAGGAGCCATTTACTGGTTGACAAATTAGAATAAAGAAATTGGTAGTAGAATTTGTTTCTAACAAAAGTAATAAATTCCGAATTCATCAAAAGGTTTAGGGAACAGTCTCATAAAGTGAGCATCGTATCTGCCCAAGTCTTTACATAATAAATACAGATGTATGTATTTGTTTGTTTGTTCATTGCAGGTTGCTGTTCTGAACATTAACAACTGAAGATGGAGAGCTAGTAGCGAGTTAGAAGCCCTGGGTTTGAATCCTGACCTCTTTCTTGTCAATTTTGTGATCTTTTTATCCCTAATTATCCCCATCTGTAAATAAGCATACTGCCGACCTCACAGAATTGCTGTGAAGATTCAGTTAAATAATACATGTAAAGCATCCAGCATAGGGCCAGACAGTAAGTTCTCCATAAATGTAATTATTGGTAGTCGTGGTAACTTTTGTCACCAGGGTAACCAGAGTACTAGAATCATGTAAAAGGTAGGCTAAAAGCTCCCCAACGCTACCACTAGGGGACAGGAAAAGGAAGAAACAGCAGCAAAGTCCCATTGTTCAAACAGGATTACGCCTAAAACAGATGTCCTGTTTTAAAGGCCTCTGCAAAAGGAGAGTCCACAGCCTCTCTGGGTTACTCATTCCAATGCTAAATTGCTCTTCTGTAGCCAGGAAAGTCTATGTCTTATCTGGCATTTCCCCAGCTGTGTTATACATATGTTAATGATGTTCCTTTTAAAATAATTAAAAAGAAAAAAATTCTGGTGGGCAAATAAACTTAGGAAATGCTAGGTGAAGCCAGTTTAAATGGGTCTATTGCAGGACTTCTTAGAATTATATGCTAATAATCCATGAGAATATACAAAAGAGAGGGGAGGGTACGGCATACAACGTTTGAGGAGTTTACCATCCGATGGAATAGTTTGTGAAATGATGGTCTAACCTATGTTGTTGGAGTTTGTAAGTTTTTCTTTCATTTTCTAAACATACAGGTTATCATCCTCTGCATACTTGTCCTTTACCACATGTACTTGAAAAGTTTTATTAAGTTGTCCCTTAGGTTTTCTTTAACTTTAGAGTGACTAAGGGCAAGGATTTATGTTGGTTAAAACAATGAGAGAAAGGATTTCTAACTTAAACCACAGAGAAAGGAATCACTGCAAAGACTAATGCTCCTTTTACAGAGACTATCCTAAAAGCCTCCAGACAGGAAAAAATAAAAAAATAAAAGTCCCCTATAAAAGGGTCAGGAATCAGAATGACACTGAACTGCCCAAGAGGCAGCACCGGAAGCTGGAAAATCAACAGAGCAGTATTTTCAAAATTCAAAGAAAAAAATTATTTCCAACTTAGAATTTTATATTCAGCCAAACCATCACTCAAGTGCAAGAGGAGAATAAAGACATTTTCAGAAATATAAGACCTCAAGAAAAAGTCACCTCCCATGTGTTTTTTCCCAGAGTTCTACACCAGAACAAAAAGGAAACATGGGATCCAGGAAGCAAAGGATTGAGGCACAGGAGAGAGGTGGGAGGAAGACCCAGGACAACAGATCCTGAGCAGAACCTGTTCCTTGAGAAAACGGATCGGAGGATGGCGGTGGCCTCATGAGATTCCCTGAGAAACCGCAATGCCTGAGACGTGCAAATGCCCACTTTGAGGGAGAGTTTGAGAATGAACTAGTGACAGGTATGGAGAAAAGGAACAACAACAAAAGTGAGTAATTACTAATTAAAAAAAAAAAAAAAAAAAAAGAATGATTAACTCCAGAAAAACAAACAGCTATTCAGGGTCAGAAGTAAAACTGTAGGGCCTTTCCTGCTGGTCCAGTGGTAAAGAATCTGCCTTCCAACGCAGGGGACGCGAGTTTGATCCCCCAAACTAAGCCTGCGCCCCAACACGAGAGCCCGTGAGCCACAAGCTACAGAGCCCACGCACCCTGGAGCCCACGCGCCACAACTAGAGAGAAGCCTGCGTGCTGCAATGAAGACCCGACACAGCCAAAACAAAAAGTAAAACTGCAGCATACTGTCCGGCTCAATTGTAAGCACACTTCCAAAATTACTGCGATGTAAACACAGACAACTAATTTCACCTAAAATTATGAATAACCAACTGTGAGGGTGGGGTGCGGGAGAGGAGAAGTGTACGTTTTGGGAAAGGGAGTGTGATGGCAAAGGGCTAAATTCTTATCTTCTGCAGCAGTAAGTCAGTGGGTAATGAACACAATTTTAAAAATAGCAGTATAAGCATGTTAAACATACAGCAGTAAAAACCAGGAGACATGTTTTAAAAAGTTAAAAATCATTGCCTCTGAGAAGTGGGAACTAGGTGTAGGTTGAAGATTGCGGTTCTTCATTCAAAGCTTTGTACTACGATCTGACTTCTAAAACTGTGTACAAATATTACTTTGATAAAAGTAAAAATTAAGTTAAATATCTTTAAACTGCAGTATTTTCCCATGATTTCACCTAACAGAGGGAGTAAATATATTCCTTGCCTGTTTCCCAGTCCTCTTAAAGGACTTATCATGCAATAACCTGGAAAAGTAGAGAGAATTTTAATGTAGTTTCAAGTAAAATAAAGGAGTATCAGAAAATATTTTTGATACTTGACCAACAGATGACTGTCCTTGTGACTCAAGCATTTAAAAAATAAATTCTATCAATTCATTTCTTTTCCTTCACTGGTATCATGAGTTTTAATTAGCAAAGGAAGAAAAAGACTCTGGACCCCATTAGCAGAAGTATAGTTTAATAGTAGCTAATTATTTCTAGGCACGTATCATATGACAGGCACTGTACCTTAGACCCATTACATATGTAATTTATAATTTGTTAATATATGTATAATTTAGAAATGTACATATAGTAATACAACTTACATATATAAATAGTCCTATGGGTTGTAAATAATTATAATTACTACCCAATAGACTAAAAACATTAGACAGAAAGAGGTAAGTGATTTGCCCAATACAACTAATAGGTATTGGAACTGGGGTTTGAATTCTGTTATGGTTTCTCTGAACAGAGAACCTCTTATTTTGGACACCAGGAATTCAGAAAAGGATTAAAATTCCTTAGTGTGGAATTTTAGTGGATTCCTTAGTGTGTCATTTGTTTCTTTAATATAAGAAAATATGTTTTCATTGTGTTGTCTACTTAAACTATATTACAAACCAAATTCAGTGCTTCTGTCCTGGTGATACTCCCATCGATAGCCTTGGCAGAGGTTGAAAGCACTCTAATACGTATCCTTATATGCACATTTCTTTATAAAAAGCCAGGAGGTCTCATAGCAAATTTCCAAATTCAGACCAACAAAGGGCATATGATCAGCTTTAGAGAAGACCATGTTAGTTTATGCTTTCTAAAAATTCATTTTCTCTTGCATGGGCCACGTCTTGTTTAGATAGCTTGCTTAATCCAGTCCTGAGGTATCAGGGGACAGGAAGGATGATAGGATCATGCCCTCATCCAGAATGATCGTTTCTTCCGCTACCTTAGCTGGAGATTCAAGTCCTCTTTCTCGTCATGGTCAAACTAGTTCAAGGTTGGTTCTTCTGCTAAAACCACCTTCACATGTTTCTAAAAGGAGACTTACTAAAAACTAGTCAGGACTAAGGCTAAATCTGCTGAACAGTTAGTTACTCTGGTTTAGCTGAAACTCTAGTCTTGCCTAGCACACACCAGCAGCCAGTGAAGACTGGTACTTAGGTCAGAAAAAAGGAACTGGAATGTTTCCCCCTGGCCAGCTCCTTCCGCACAATTTGGTTTTGGTTTTGCAGTGACAGGGGAAGGAAAATGGGAGAGAGGAGACCGAATGGAAAGGAAAAAAAATGCAAGGAATCCTCCACAAGTTTGTAGCTACTTAGAAAGGAGGGAGCCACCAAAGATCTGCCAAAGGACTGTTTCTCCTTGCTTTGTCCACCCGTCAACCACTGTAAGGGACCTCCTGCAACCAGGAAGAGACAGAGTGGGTAGGTGTTTTTAAAGAAAACTTTACTACTGAAGCATCTCTAATAGCCTGAAATTATGCTAGAGGGGAAAGCTGGCCTTACTCAGAGTTGTTTAGTCTGGCAAAGTGAGTGATACACTACGCTTCTGTTTACTCTTTTGTTTTCAATTTACTGTGCCAAGCACTCTTACTGAGAAGACAATGGTCTTAAGCTACACAAACTCTGAGAACAAAAGTGTCAAAACAGATGTCGCCAGATCACTTGTGGTTATGGGATGAAGTGCAGATTTTCACTAGCTATACTACATATTATCTTAAAACATATTGCCATGTGATATTAAAATATTCTTAGTAAGCATTTTTCATTCCAAGTCCTCCTCCTGAGCCATTATAGCATTATCAAAAATATTCTACATGAACACATTTGATACAACACAACACTCATCCATGAGTTCAAAAAACCTCTTCACTAGGAAGGGTGAGAAACTTCATTAATCTGATAAAGAACAGCTATTTAAAAGAGACAAAAAACCTAAAGTAGCCATCATACTTGACAGTGAAATATCTAAGCTTTCCTTCTGAGATCAGGAATAAGATAAGGATACTAGTTATCGTTAACACTAGAGATCCTATCCAATCCAACAACAACAACAACAACAAAAAGACACAGAATTAGAAAAGTAGAAATAAAACTGACATTACTCACAGATGACATGATTGTATAAAAAAAAAATAAAACCATTACAGTTAAAAGGAGAATTTAGCAAAGTTCCTGGATATAAGGTTGATATTAAAAAATCAACTATGTTTCTATAAGCCAGCAACAAACAGAAAATGTCATTTTAAAATGATGTTTACAATAGCATCAAAACCATCAAATACCTAGGGAAAAAAATCTAGCAAAATATGAGTACAATCTCTATGCTGAAAACTCAAAAGTATATTGAAAAATATCTAAATAAATGAAGGGATATGTCATGTTCATGGGCTGGAAGGCTCAGTATTACAAAGCTGTCAATTCTCCACATTTATCTATAGATTCAGAACAATTCCAATCAAAATCCTAGCATTTTTGTCTGGAAACTGACATGTTGAGCCTAAAATTTATGTGGATATTTAAAGGGCCAAGACTAGCCGGGGCAATCTTGAAGAGAAGAAAAATGCTGGAGGACTTATACTACCAGATACCAGAACCAATGATAAAGCTACAGTCATTAAGACCAGATGTTGGTTGGTGCAAAGATAGAAAAATAGACCAATGCAACCAATGCAAGCCCAGAATCAATGCCACATGTAAACGGTCACCTAGTTTATGAAAAAATGTCACTGTAGCAGGGCAAGGATAATATTTTCAGTAAGCAGAGTAGGTAAACTGGATATCCATATAGAGGAAAAAAAGGTTCAACCCCTACCTTATACCATACACAAAAATCAATTTCATGTGAACTGCAGATCTCAGTGTGAAATATTAAACAAAAGAGCATTAAAAATAAAAACTAGGACAATGCCTTATCAACCTTGGAGTAGGCAAAGATTTATTCAACAGGATATAAAAAGCACTGACCATAAAAGAAAAATGTGATACACTGGACTATATTAGGATTAAAAACTGTTCATTAAGTGAATAAAAAAGCAACAGAGTGGGAGAAGGTATCTGCAATACACATATTTGACAAAGTTCGCTTTAAAACTCATATCTAAAGTACCTGATATAAAAATAGGCAAAAGACTTGATCAGGTACTTTGCAAAAGAGGATAGCCAAATGGACAACAAATATTTTAAAAGGTGGTTAACTTTACAGTCATCAGAGAAAGGGAAATAAAAATTAGAAATAAAAATTACAAGATGATCCCACCACTTACCCACCAGAGTGATAAAATGAAAAAGATAGAAAATGCCAAGAACCAGGAAAGATGTGGAGTGAATGAAACACTCAGACACTGCTGGTGGAGGTATACACTGGTACAGCCGCATTCAGAACCGTTTGGTAGTGACTCAAGGCTGAACACGTCCTACAGCCCAAGTATATATCTAACAAAAAGTGTATACTTGTTCACTGAAAGACCAATACGAGAGTGCTCACAGTTGTACTGTTTGCAATACTGAAAACCACCTGAATGCCCATCATCAGTAGGGTAGGAAGATATATTGTGATATATTCGCACAGTGAAATACCATACAGTAATGAGAATGAAGGGCAATTACACTCAGTAATGTGATTAATCTAACAAACAAGTACTGAGCAAAAGAATCCAGATACAAAAGAGTAAACCATGTATGATTCTACTTACATAAAATTCAAAAACAGTCAAAACTAATCTATGGGTTAGAAGTTAGAACAGTCAGAGGGCTTCTGGAATGCTGGTATTGTTCTGTTCTTTATCTGGGTGCAAATTACACAAGTATGTTCATTTGTGAAATGATTTACACATTTTCTCTAATAAAAAGGTTAAATTAGAGAGATGTGTCATATGGGTCCAGGGAGTCGGGGTTGATAGAAGCAAACGTTAAGACCAATTACATAGCCGGCAAAAACTCTTCCATTTGTATTACAAAGGATTGGTGTAGAATTTCCAGGGCACTCATTTGACAATTTTCCTAGTCAGAAGTTGTAAAACTGTATTGAAATGAGTCTTAATAAACTACCTATTTTTTAAACTGGCTTCCTTGTACAATAAAGGCTAGATACATATTTAACCAAGGTTCTCGAATCAGTGTAAACAAGGCAGGTAAAAATTCACAGGGTGGGGCTTCCCTGGTGGCGCAGTGGTTGAGAATCTGCCTGCTAATGCACGGAACACGGGTTCGAGCCCTGCTCTGGGAAGATCCCACATGCCGTGGAGCAACTGGGCCCGTGAGCCACGACTACTGAGCCTGCGCGTCTGGAGCCTGTGCTCCGCAACAAGAGAGGCCGCGATAGTGAGCGGCCCGCGCACCGCAATGAAGAGTGGCCCCCGCTCCCCACAACTAGAGAAAGCCCTCACACAGAAACGAAGACCCAACACAGCTAAAAATAAATAAATAAATAAATAAATTTATAAAAAAAAAAAAAAAAAATTCACAGGGTGCACACTTCATCCTAAGGAATGAGTATTAGAAGTTATGTTTTTGCTTTAGATATGTTTGGCCTTTTCTGTTTTACAAGAACCCCGTATTTTTTTTTTAAACAATGCAGGAAATCTTTTTCCAAAAACTAATGCCTACATTAGGAGTCCCGTGTTTGGGAAGTTAATGTGCTTGGAACAGTTGAGTTGTCTTTTGAGACATTCCATTTAAGTGAAATAAATCAACAGGTTAAATCCAAGCTACCAATTTTATGCTAATTATTTAACTCTTCTCTGTATCAACAATCTACTTTATAAACCTTGTTCCTTACAAGAGTCATCATTATATTTTACTATGGTGTTTCTCTTCCCAAAACTTCTCCTTGTTTTACTTTTCTTGGGCATTTTTCTTTCTCAACATCTTAATCTCAGTACATGCTCAGTCAGTAATACAAAACCAAAACCACCTCAAATCAAGATAACCAATGACCTAAAACTATGTGCAAGGTATTTTTCAGGTCCCACAAGAAATACATTATAGTGTAGTTCTTGAGATCGAAAAGTTACCAAGATGAAAGATGTTTGATAACAGAAGAAAGTACAGAGAAAATAAGTGCTCTAAAAACATCGAGGAGACAGAGACTCACACATTCTGAAATAATCGGGGATATCGCCTCAGTAGAGATGGGTTTTGAATTATGAGGGCCCAGTGGAGTGATTGGGATTTGGATTATTACTGATAAAGGTATTCCAAGGAAAATATACTTGTCTCCATCATCCAGCATGGCCCTTCTATGACCTGAGTTTATTTAAGCAATAATAACAAAATGAATATAACACCAAAGAGGATTAGATTTCATGTAGGACAGACACTTGCAAATTGGATTGGTTTCTCCTGGTCAGATGTTTGTACCTTGTAATTGGCTAGAGGTGTATTGTATCAACGGCAAAGAGATTTCTTCGTAAATGGGAAAAATTTCTATGTGAACCTGGCCATGATTAGGTCAAACTCACACCTTTGGATCTTTTTAGCATCATACTTTAATCAACTAAGCAAACTTGCCCAGTCTACATAATAGGTTTTTAATTTTTTTTTTTGGCAGTGCGGCATGTGGGATCTTAGTTCCCCGATCAGGGATTGAACCTGGGCCCTCAGCAGTGAGAACGCAGAGTCCTAACCACTGGGATGCCAGGCAATTCCCAACAGGTCTTTAATTTTTAAAACTAAACTAAAGGCAGGGTTTTAGGTAAAGTGTAAGACAATAGTAAAATAATATCCAATTATCTTACATTAAAAATATTTAATTGCTAACGCAAAGCAAAAAAATAAGAATAATGAATATTTTACTTACTTCAAAAGAAGTAAGGGGAGCCATCGTGTTCACATGTCTGAAACATGTGAAGGGTATCAGAACTTCTGTTCTGTTACTAAGTTTTGTCACTGGCTCTTTGCAAAACAAGAAATTGAACCTTGGTTTCTTTCTTCTAGAACTATGATTAATAATAAGTATCTTTCAGATAATATCTAAATATTCTGAAAAAAATTCTAAGGAAAAGATTGGAAGAGTGTAAGAAGTAACTCTGACCTAATTAACTATGGAAATAGAAAATTTTTGGTAGTATGGATAATGAAAATCTGTATCATCCCAAAGTGTAACTTCCGTTTTAGAGGTGAGAAGACAAAACTAACATTTGTTGGACACTGATTACATACCAGACACTGCTCTAAGTGCTTTATATATTGGATATTAGTTACTTAACCAAGTAAGGTACTTTTCTGCTAGCAAATAAGCCTCTTGAAGTTCAAATGAATATTGAAGTATCAAAATGTAGGCAGACTTGCAAAAGAAGCCAGGCGTTTGGATAATTCACAAACTTATAACATTCAAATTAATATTCAACTAATGATATTCAAACCAATGGAGGGCCATGGTGCAAATAACTCTAAATAACAGGTAATTCAAAATATATTTGTACCTGGTTTTTAGCATATACTATAATATTGTTGCTTATATTAACATCAGTTTTAGAATATTATTCAGTGTACACTAAATTTTGTTTTTATACACTAAACAGATTCCAGTGCCTGAACTCAGGAGAAGTACAGCAAGGGATTAGCATGGTCTCAATAAGTCAGCAAGAACTTATTAGTTACCTATTATGTGTTAGATACTGGTGGAATATAGGCGAGAATAAAACTTGGATCTTATCCTCAGTGACTATATAATTTGGCTTAGGTAATATATAAAACAGAAAACAATATCAGGCAGTCTCCAATTAAGGTCTAAATACTGTGATACAGGCCAAAAATGCTAGAGGATTTTATTCTTTCATTTAATAAGTATTATTGAGCCCCTCTATTCACTGAGCATGTTCTAGGCAGTTGGGATGCACCAGTGGGTGAGCAAACTAGACAAAGATCTCTGTCCTCATGGCGTTAATGTGCTAGTGAGATAAAACGGACAATAAACAATAAATACGGGCTTCCCTGGTGGTACAGTGGTTAAGAATCCGCCTGCCAGTGCAGGGGACACAGGTTTGAGCCCTGGTCCGGGAAGATCCCACATGCCGCACAGCAACTAAGCCCGTGCACCACAACTACTGAGCCTGCGCTCTAGAGCCCGTGAGCCACAACTACTGAGCCCACGTGCCACAACTACTGAAGCCCGTGCGCCTACAGCCTGTGCTCCGCAACAAGAGAAGCCACCGCAGTAAGTCTGCGCACCGCAACGAAAGAGTAGCCCCCACTCGCCGCAACTAGAGAAAGTTCACGCACAGCAACGAAGACCCAACACAGCCAAAATTAAATAAGTAAATAAATTTAAAAATAAATAAATAAAATAAACAATAAAAACGATGAACAAATAAATTATATGGCAGGCTAGAAGTTGAGGACTGCTTAGAAATAAGCAAACGTAGAGCAGGGGGGAGGGGAAGGGCAGTGGGGAGGACAGATAATTCAATAAGGGGTCAAGGCAGTGCTCACTCGAAGGTGAGAGCTGAGCAGTGATTAGCAGGAGCTGAGAGTCAGCCAAGATGTCAGAGGAAGAGGGTTCCCAGAAGACGCAAGAGCTCGAGTGGAAGCACTAAGGCAGGAGCAAGTGTGAAACATGGGAGCAACGGCAAGGAGGCCAGTGTGTCTGGAGAGGGGGGAGGGGGGGACGCTGATGGCGTGGGGTGCAGGGCTTACGTGTCAGGAGAAGGGGAGTCACTGCAGGGTTGTGAGCAGAGGGACAGACCTGACTTCCATTTTAACGTGATCCCTCTGGATGCTGGGTTGAGACTAGGCTGTTGGGGGCAGAGGCAGGAAAACCTGTCAAGAGACTGGGAGAGCCCTCCAGGCAAGAGACAGTGGGTAGCTGGTATCAGACGCTGGCAGTGGAGTGGGGAGAAGACACATATTCCTGCAGGGGAGAGGGAGAGCGATTAACGGTAACGTATTCAGAGAGCAGACACTACTTGAACCTGACCTTGAAGGACAGAGAGAATTGGAACAGGTGGAAGAATTAGGAGAGGCGTTCCAGGACATGTTAGTTTTGGAGGCAAGAGTGAGTGTGGCTTGTTCTTGGGACAATGATGTGAGTCTAATAAGAGCAAAGCAGGCCAGTCTCTGGGGTGTGGAGGGAAATAAGGTACATGAGGTGGAACCAGAATACAAAGAGCTCTGAATGCCAGTGTTCACACTGGTGCCTTGTATATATTGCAGGCGCTCAACACGTATTAGAAAACGGGTAATAAAGACAGGCTTTTAGGACCACTTATCTGGCAGATCGGATTGGCTGGCTGAGAGTTTCTCATTTAGCTCAGCTAGAAGGCCATACAGAAATCCTGGCATGAGGTAATGAGGGATAATTCACACGTAGGTAATTGACAGTTGGCTGTTTTAAATCTACTTTCTAATGCAAACCATTCGCTACTTGTGGGAACCTCAATCTTGTGTTGGCAATCCCTTACTCAAAAAAAAATTACGTGGGTCTAAAAAACTGTGTTCTCAAGCAGCCATGTGATCTTAATTCCCAGGTTATAAAAGTTGAATAGCAGTTGCTATCAAATACATGTGCAATGTCTGTGTCTCTAAATTAGTTACAGGTGCAAAATTGTCTACCAAAAACGTTAATCTCATAGAGGTTTATAGAAACTAACTCCCACTCAGACAAGTCTGATTCATTTTCTACCACATATTTTCACAAATACTCAACAGTAGTAGGTGGACACAAGGCATTTTCTGGACAACTTTCTAATGCCTAATTAAGGGTATCCAAAGGAAGCTAAAATAACAGACACTTTGTGTCTGTTCTGATGATTGACTATAACTAAGAAATCTGCTTTGGTCAGATTTCCTCTGACACAAAGAATACATACCTTACTAAGAGCTATGATGATCTCAGAATTTCCTCCAGCTCATCTTATTCAAGGTATAAGTGAGAATGCTACAAAGGTAATAATCTATGACAACCTCTATCAGAGGTATAAAAATTGTTCTTCACTTAACGACCCATGTTTTACACTGCAATTAACAGTTTATATGGATAATTGCTGTTGGGTAGCAATTCATCATACGGAGAACACGATCATCTAAGGCAATTTTCACTGTCTCAGAAGAAAACATAATCATCGCTCTCATTTAGGCACAAAGAATGACTTAACTTTTGGATATTCAATCTTTTCATAGATAAATGTTAATAAAAGTGGGAAGTAATTCCCCCCTTTAAAAACATCAGACATGATGCTTTCTCTAAGTCTGATCATTTCCTTATCAAAACATTCACGGGAGCTCATGCAGAGGCCTCATCTCACTCAAAACTGACACTTGCTTTGATTCCTAAGGAATCCTGCTGATTTCCCCACCATGTTCCTTAAAATGCTTCACATTTAGGATATTATATGTCTTCTATTCTATCCACAAGTGATTAATACTACAAGGCCAGGCCAATAAACTCTATACAGGCTGTCCGGTGTGCTTTCGCAACTACTGTGTCATTTAATCCTCACAATAGCCCTGTGTTTTCTGTTAATATATGTGCAAACGGAGGGCAGAGAGGATAAGTGACTTGCTTAAATTCACACAGAAAGGATGTGGCCAAGACAAGTTCAGGAGTTACATTCCCTGATACTACATGGGTCCCCTCAAACTTCTGGAAAGGTAAAGACTTGGGTCAATTATCTAAACGCTTCCAACTACACAGCTGCCTGGAGTCACACAGCCACAGTTTAAGTCTCCCTCAATAGAAATGGTGGCCAATCAATCACTCACTCCTCTCTCAGGAGAGACTCTCATTTCAAAGAATCATCTATTGCAGCATTTGTCATGTCTCTAAGGCACACTTCCATTGCTCAATCAGCTCCAAAGGACAAGCGTGTCATCATCTTTCAATGCTCTGGTGCAACAATTTAAAATTAGAGAATTCACACAGGACTAAGTCTGGCACTAAAAGTGGGAGGCATATTCAGCTCAAGTTTATGGAGCTTCCCTTCAATCTTGCCAATTTCTCTAGTGGAAATGGTTTCAGAGCCAGCATGGGGTTACTTGGGGTTCCTTGAAAAGCTCATGATGAAAACAGAAAGGGAAATAAGATAAAGAGAGTCACAGTGATAATGAAGCCCAGGAAAACGTATAGAAGTCCCCTCTGGGCACAGTGGCTACACACAGTGGAGTTTTTAGTTTCATGAATGGGACCAATATGGCTGGACATCTGGATCATTCACACTCAACGAGCCACTCTGTCTTCAGTAGCAGCACTCAGATCCTTGCAACATCCCTATTCCCCTTTGCCTGTGGTACAGGTGAATTCCTGTATTGAGGCCAAGTACCTAATCTCTGCAGTGTTTCACCTCTGCTGGCCTCAATTAGCTAATGATGACCACAGTCCCAATTTGTTTTCAAGTTTGTTTGTCTGTTTGTTTTGGCAACGGTGGAGTATTTAGTGGCCACCTACAGAATATGATAGAAGTTTACAATCACAGGTCTTTGGCCTTAAGGAACTCATATTTTTAACAGAAAAACATTTACGAATAAGGAGTAATCAGAGACCATATAACACAATAGTTAAATGATTGGCACAATATATAATTTCTTAACTGCTAATAATTCTATTCTGTACCATGTTAATTAAGAAGAAAAGTACTGGGTTATTCTTTTGAAGGGGATTTGAGACTCAAACAATTATACCCAGGGAAAATTCAAGGCATAAAAATAAAGAGATTAGTACAGGATGAAAACTAACTTGAAACCCGTAACTATCCCTTACCATAAACAGTACTTGCCCCAGTTAACCTAAAACATTTGTTGTACTGCATTCTGGACATATTCTTTCAAACAGACAAAACTATCAAATTTTGACTCAAGAATTATTTTACAGTATAGCTAGGACATTCTGCCCTGATGCAGCATAAATGAAAAACCGGAGAAAGATAGCAATAATTCTATGGCTTATAGAAAAACAGAGTAACAGACTTTTATATAATATAATGAAACTAAACTCCTATTTAAGAGACTCAGATGATAGAAACATACATTGAGTCCAGTCATCATAATAAAATGAAATGGTATTTCATGAAATATTTTCTCTTAATTTTTAAAAAGCTTGATGTTTTAAAAATTTGTGATCAATATGTTCAAACTTCAGGCTTCCAGAAAAATTGAAAATCAAAATGTAAAGCCATCCATTTCAACAATTAAGCAACTTAATTTTAATGCTTTAGCACTTGCATTGTAAAACGTGAATCAGACTAGTTAACACAACCTATTTTTATGTGGCATCTGTGAGAAGAAAATGCCCAGAAATATAGAAATAAATACAAAACAGTACAAAACAGAATCAGCTGTGCTAATACGCTCCAGTAGAAGGAGCTACAGAAATAAGAACTTACATTTTGCAATGGCCAAGAAAGAAATGCTGAAAATGAAGTATCGGAATCTTTCATATCCGAACAAAAGTAATAATCATTTACTTAGCATACGATAGGCATTAGGGGCCTCATTTTCTTTTTGTGTAAAATGTGACACTTAGACCTTCTCCGAGGTCCCCACACCATTCTACACAGCCTTAGGCACTATGCTTCACACCCTAAGAAATATAAAGAAGAATACAACTTGGTCCTACACTCAGGAACCTTACAATTCTTTGGGAGAGATAAAATGTACATGCAAGTATCTAGATTTCAGGGTAGAGCAAAAATATGCAAAGAGTACTTTAAGATGAATAAATGCTGTGAGAGGGATAAACACTGCTATGAGAGACAGGTAACACAGAAGGCTAAAAGCAGGCAAGTGACTCTTCAGGTATTCTAAAAAGACCTTAGGTATTCGGGGGAAACATATATAAACCCAGGAAATAAAAATGAATAGGTGGATGGACCTAGAGACTGTCATACAGAGTGAAGTAAGTCAGAAAGAGAAAAACAAATATCGCATATTAACACATATATGTGGAATCTAGAAAAATCGTACAGATGAACCTGTTTGCAAAGCAGAAATAGAGACACAGACACAGAGAACAAACGTATGGACACCAAGGTGGGAAAGGGGAGGGTGGGATGAATTGGGAGATTGGGATTGACATATATACACTAATAACGTATAAAACAGATAACTAATGAGAACCTGTTGTATAGCACAGGGAACTCTACTCGGTGCTCTGTGGTGACCTAAATGGGAAGGAAATCCAAAAAAGAGGGGATATATGTATACATATAGCTGGTTCACTTCACTGTACAGCAGAAACTAACACAACATTGTAAAACAAATATACCCCAATTTTTAAAAATGAACAGGATTTTTAAAAGTATAAATATACCTTTAATGCTTAAAATTCAGGACACAGGAGTCATGCACAGAGTTAAATAAGGATTAATTTAGGTTTTCTAAGAAGTTCTAAATATGCTTATAAGTGAACACAGTAGTAGCAAACGAAGCATCAAAATACTGAACTATACACATCATTGTATTAGAACAAACATAACTTGGAAAACAAACCACAAGAACAATTTCACCCTTCCATGATGCCCGAAGTATCCCAACAGCCATATCTGGAATTCACTTTACCTTGTGAAGTGCTTGCAGACAGTGTGTCAGCGAAGGAATCACTCTCTGGGTCAATAAGAGAATCTCCCAGAGTTTCACCCATCACAGCATGGAATAGGAGTTCGCTGTGATTCACACTGATATTTGTCTATTTCTTGCAAAAGTCCAATCCGTTAAAAGAAAAAGATTTGTGGTAGTAGAACTTGTGAACGCACCAATGAGTCAAGACATCAGTTTCCAAATATTTGGGGGAGGTGGGAATAAACTCACAAAGGACCAGGCCTGAACTGGCTGGCACCCTCTTGTTGGAGACCAGCTGTGACAGAATGTTGTGTCATAATCTTGCTCACTGCTTTGGCAAGACTTGGTACATTACAAGGAAAACATTGCCACACCGTCTCGCCAGTGACCCTCATGTTCCGTGTCTTGTGAGGGGCGCAAGCGAGCAGCAGTACAGTATTCAGAACTCTTGGAGCGAAGAGATTTTTCAATATTCAATTGCTTCTTAAATGGAAAGCTTTACATCTCTGGGTTATGAAATAAACTTACTTGGACAAAGCTTTTTTCTGTCTGCCAATCCCTGGTTGAATCTCTAATCACATTATCTGATATCTGAAGAAAACATCTGAATTCAAGTATGTGTTCATATTTTAAAATTTGCTATCAGCTACTAAAATGTTCTAAGGTATTTATTCTACTACTTTGTAAAGTATGTAAAAAATGATGCTGAAAGCTATCCAAATTCCATAAAATTAGAGTTAAGAGACTGGAGGCAGGGGCTTCCCTGGTGGTGCAGTGGTTGAGAATCTGCCTGCCAATGCAGGGGACACGGGTTCGAGCCCTGGTCTGGGAGGATCCCACATGCGGCGTAGCAACTAGGCCCGTGAGCCACAACTACTGAGCCTGCGCGTCTGGAGCCTGTGATCCGCCACAAGAGAGGCCGCGATAGTGAGAGGCCCGTGCACCGCGATGAAGAGTGGCCTCCGCTTGCCACAACTAGAGAAAGCCCTCGCACAGAAACGAAGACCCGGCACAGCCATAAATAAATAAATAAATAAATAAATAAATAAATAAAATTTAAAAAAAAAAAAAAAAAAGAAGGCAGTTATTAAAAAAAAAAAAAGAGACTGGAGGCAGGTCCAGCTATGGCTTAGATTTTATGTATCAGGGTCTGCGTTTTGAAAAACTTAATTATTAAGTTTATCCATCAACAGCAAATACATCAGCTGATGTTTGAACATCGGTTAATGTTGAAACAATAAATTCTGTACCATAATGAAAAAAGTGGAGTTCTCCCTGAGAGGAATAATGCATTACCAGAAAAAAAAACAAAAACAAAAACCGGACTTACACTGATAGGTTGGCGAGGAATTGTGGTTAGTTTTGTAATCAGGAAAAAGCTGGCTTCTTGCTCAAGGCCTTTGCCCTTTTTGGCAAAGAGAAACACTAGCTGTGCCAAACCTCAATGTGGGAGCAGGCCTCCTCCTATCACATAAGTGGCCTCATAGAACTGCAGTGACTTATGGATTTAAAAAGATGCCCCACATAGGGCAGTATATCAGATGGCAACAAATCTCTGAACACCCTGATCCCAATATTCCCCAAGTGGAAGAAATACATATCTGATTCATCTACATTGAGTAACTAGTCATCCTGCAAGGGACTTCCTTGTCAGTCATGGAGCAATGGCTCAGTGGGGAGAACACTTAACTGGGTCTCCACAGTGCAGAATACAGTGTAGAGCTGGGCAGTTACAGTGTATAAACCTTTAAAAACCAAAAAACCTTTATTAAGGTAATTCAAGTTAAAGCAAGGTTCTTTTTTTTTTTGTTTAACATCTTTATTGGAGTATAATTGCTTTACGTTGTTGTGTTAGTTGCTGCTGTATAACAAAGTGAATCAGCTATACATATACATATATCCCCATATCTCCTCCCTCTTGCGTCTTCCTCCCACCCTCCCTATTCCACCCCTCTAGGTGGTCACAAAGCACCCAGCTGATCTCCCTGTGCTATGCAGCTGCTTCCCACTAGTAAAGCAAGTTTCTTGACAGTCCAAATGACTGAGGGAATTATCGTTGCGTAGAACTAGCTTTTTCTATATTCACTTTGAATTCTCAATAAAGGAGTTTCTCTCTTCCTCTCAATGGGAAATTTCGCACAATGACATAATATTTAAAGGTGTGTTAATCCAAGGTTCTTGGTTGAATTTATGATAGATAAAAATAAATTATTAAAGTCAAGAACACTTTCCTTCTTGTTAATAAAACAGAACAAAAATTTAAGCCCCATTCTGCCTACAGATACTCCTACTCAATGTCCCAAGATGTGTTTGAGTCTGAAAGGCAAATTTCAGCTTTATTCCTATTAAGTGGCAGTATCTCACCCAATTCCCTATCATCACCTCATTCTTGCCTTCCGATTCCAAAGTCTAATTTTAAAAAAATGAACAAGTTTATTAAAATGTTCTTAAGATTATGATGGATTATAAGAATGATAAAGTTTGCAGAATGATAGCCATTTTTGAGTGAGAGAAGCCCTTTGTGGTCTAAGGCTCTATTAATACGATGAGAAAATGCAGCCCCCAAATAACAAGTAAATTCTTCAGGTTGAACAGCTAGGGAGGGGCGGAGCCAGAACTTGAATCTAACTCTCAGGCCAGTTTACTATTGGCCTTCACCAACTCCCACTCTTAGAAGTGTCTAAATCACTGCTTTTAATAAATCAGGTGCAACAGGGATAGAGTATAGGGTGACTTCAGGGGAAAATATGTTAACTCTTTCAAGGAACATCAATGAGTAACTGTGTTATTCACTTTTCAGTATCTATGGATATGGAGGGGGTGTGGGGAGTTTCTCAATGCCCTTCTTTCTCTCATTCCCACATTTCCTCAATGACCATGTAGCTCATTCATGCCACATAATTCTACCTGAGGATCATCTTAGTTTTGTTTCTGAGGCTGACAGTATCACCTAGTTCTCGAGTTCTGTAGTATTCATTCTTTCCAACGATCATCAAAGGGACTAATTTCTGGATTCTTCACCTACTGTTACTTCTATTCTCTTTTTTTTTCTTCTCAGACACCATTCAACTTGGCCTATCTCCTGTGTCACTAGAACTTGTAAGCCTCTAATAGTTCTGATGGTGTGCTTCAGCTATTCAAACATAAAATTATTTTTAACAGCTAATTATTCCATAGCACCTGAATCTAATACTACCGACTCTTACAGCACCACAATCTGTCAACCCTTCTCCCCTAGACGATATTACTTGAAAGCAAAAACCTGACCTATTCACTGTTTTTCATTCATTTATTTATTCAACAAATATTTATTGGCAATATATCACACTATATTGGCAGGCATGGAGCTAGGTGCTGGCTTGATGAACAAGATGGATGTGTTCTTATGTGGTGGAGTTTAAAAAGTCAGTAGACAAAAATTACAGTTTTAATAGAGCCTGGCACATAGCAGGCGCAATAAGTGTTGCTTAAACTCTTGACAACATATCAAGCAATATAGAAAGTATCCCAAGTTACTAACAAAATACTTATATAATATAGATTGTTTAATCATATTTGTTACGTTAGTGATAATGTTCTGTCCTATCACACTGTAGCACTGGGTCACTTAAGAAACAACTTGCTCACAAACTAAAATGGACAAAAATAAACTGAGCCAATCTCATTTGTATCTAATTACACAGCTGTTTTGTCCTTAGATATTGAAAAGGCATTATATTTTATTTTACAGCTATCCACTCATGCATCCCTCAGATGTTCATGAAATACCTACTAAGTGCCAGGTATTATTCTAGGCATAGGAGATAATACATTCATAAGCCAAGGTTCCTATCCTCACTGAGTTCACATTTAACTATATTTATCAAAATTATCCAAATATACCTAAAAGAGTGATAGTTTAGCTTACTTAACTTTGAAGGTCAATTAGCATGTGCTGGTATCAGAAATAATATATTTACTTACCGTTACCATCAGACAACACAGTATGTGATCACCAGAAAATTTATGAGAGTTTCGACATGCATGTGAATTTCTTTATCTTCAAGGTCTTAAGATTCCCCAGTATCTTATTCTTTATAATATCAAAATTTGAAGGATATTATAATAAGATGCATAAAAGAGCATGCCGGTGAATGGGACTGTTATGTAAGGTCTTGGAGCTTTAGATCATGTCTAGGTGTTTTGTACACCAACTGGTTATCAGCACTTTGCATTGATACCTCTAGAGGTACTGAAGGGTACCTCTATATAGAAGTCTATTGCCTTCCATTCTATGGGGAACCCCCTTTGAAGGATAGTCCTTGGTAATTTTCCAGAGTCAGGAGGAGTGGGAGAAGGCCACCTTCCTTATGCAATTGCACAAAAGCTAACCCAGCTTCCTCTATTGCGGAATGTTGGGTTTTGTGCCACGGAGAGGTGAGAAGAAGACCGTCTCCCCTTGGACTTTGATGACATAGCGGTATGGATGTGATTGTGGGTACAGTACACACCATCAGCAGGAGGAAGAATGGGGATAATCAGGAATGATGACATAATAGGAGGATGAAAAGCTTAATGCTATCCTAGTTTATGACATTAAAAAAAAATGGACAGTTTGGTATTTGAGAAGGCTACCCTTCAGTATTTGGTCTTCAATATTATTTATGAAACTGTCTTTGACCAAAAGAATCTGAATATTACTCAGCCAAAATACTCCCAAAATTTTATTACATTTAGAGAAGGCAACTAGAGTAATAATAGCTATAAATGATTCCATGACAAAAAGTAAGAGAATGTCTAAAAATGTATAATTAACAAAGTCATGGCATTATATCTATATGAAGTTTTATAAAAAGTATTATTCAGTGTTTAGAATGATTTACATCAAATAGTCCCATAAAATAGAATATTTTTCATGTCACATTACTCTCGAAAACTAATTAAAACCTTGCTCTTTTTTTTTTTTTTTTTAAAACCTTGCTCTTTTTTAATCGAGGTAACATTAGTTGATAACATCATGTAAGTTTCACGTGTACAACACTAAGTTTCCACTTCCGTATACACTACAGCATGCTCACCGCCAAAAGTCTAGTTTTCTATCTGTCACCATACAATTGACCCCCTTTACCCATTTCGCCCTCCCCTCAACCTCCCTTTCCCTCTGGTAACCACCAATCTGTTCTCTGAACCTATGTAAAACCTTGTTTTGGGGGTCTATAGGTTAAATTTTGATTTCATTCTCTAGATTGAATTTGAATTTTAAAAACTGCTTTAATTGCTTTCTTTTCCTTTTCTGTAAAACAAGCTATGTTAGTACAAGTTAGAATGGTGCATATAGTATTCTTTTCTTTTGCTATAGCCCCATTTAAAAACTTGCTTCATTTCATGCTACAAAGCGCTATAACCACTCACCTTAGGTCCTAAAAGGTCAGGAGCTCCCTCCCTAATACCTGTGAGCATCCCTCGGGCCTTGCACAGTGTCCCTAGTTGGCATAAAGCGGGTGTTTATTGCTGTTGTTGCTGATGAGAACGATGAGAGGACAGCTGCCTGACACATCTGTCTCACACGGATCATTCAAGGAGTTCAGACACCTCAAGAACTGACAACACCTTCAATTTTCTTCTTGTTCTGAAAAGACTGACATTTCCCGATGGTCCTCCAAAGAAAGCCACATAACTGCCAACAACCAGAACGACTACTGAGAAGATCACTTCCCCCTGCCCAGGACTGCTGCCTTTTCCTAGTGCAACTAAAGTTGGCTCAGAACCCCACCTTCTAGTGGGGGGTGCATAAATTCAGGGTTTCTCCATCGTCACAGGGAACACAACGTGGGAGAAATGATGTTCCAGTGGGACACATGCCTTTTAGAAGAACAAACAATCCTGTATCCTAACATGTAAATTCTACCACAACCATCCCAACCATCCCAGCATTCCCACGGAAAGAGACAAAGGAAGGCCGCCATTGATAACACCTGGGTCATTTTTTTTTGAAGGTACGATCCATTCTTCTTTAATCAAAAACTGTAACTTGGTTCAGAATTGCAAAAAGTAACATATTTTCTCTACAGGATTAATATTTTAAGCTAATATACCATTCTAATTGAAAGAAAATTAACTTGAAATGATGTTAGCTTGTAGCCAATAACTGCAGCAGATGTGTATTTGGTATTTTAAAAGGTCTTCTTCACCCTGAAGCAATGTAATCTATGGAAAAACACACTGAAACTGGAGCCAGAAAACCTAGGTTTTAGGTTCTTATATGGGTTCAGACTTGTGTCAACTCTTTGGGTTCACATTTCTCATCTCTAGAATGAGAAAGTCTTTCTGCAAAACTGAATAATTCTTTAAGTCCTTTGGGTTCTAATGTGGAAATACTTACCAGTATGCCTGTAATTCATTTATTTAAAGTGTAATGGAAATTCTGTATACTGTATTCTTATTCATGTTCTAATCCCGAGTTACCTCTTCCTTTTCATACCCGGTGGCTAATTAGGTATAGCATGAAAGGCACTTTTATCTGGAAACTTCCTTTTTTTTTTTTTCCCCCTTCAAAAGTTAACTTGCTTGTAATACCTGAAGAAAAACCAAAAAAACAACCCTAACCTGTCTAACCACTTTCTAGGGATCAACTAGACACTTTTCAAGTCATTATACCTTTGAACCAAAGACATACCACCTAAATTATGTTAACCTGTGTTTGCAATGTAATATTTGAAATTCTCCAGCAATTTGGTTTCTAAGCATAATAAAATACCATGGGTGATATTATCAAATGACCCATATTTAAGTTGTGGGAAATCCCAAACTTCTATAACATGTATCTTCTTCATTGTTCAGATTTTATCAATTAATTTTTCAAGATCAGTTATATGGAGATTCCCTAGGTAAGATATCCCATCATGGGTGAACCACACTAAAACCCCACAATCCTAAAGCAAGCTTAGAGCCACAGAGTTATAGGCAAGTTTAGTTTATGTAGAATAAGCAATTTACCAGTTTTGTGACTGTCCTAAAGGAAATACAAGGACTTTTGAGATCACAGACTCATATAACTTAATACTAGGGAGATTAATATATTCAAACTCTTAATTTTTCACAAGGAAAATGTGTTCCAGAGAAATCAAATGATTTGCCCAAGGAATTACTCAGATAATTAGTAGCAGACTTTGAGCTAGAAATCAGGTTTCTTCATTCCCAGTCCAAAGCTCCAAACTGTGCTCTATCTCATTAAAATGATGCAATAAAACGTTCAAGTAAATTGTTCTAATCAATTTTTCTTAATGCCAACAATCATGTTAGAAGTCGATCAGCACGAAAGCATTTGTACTATGTGAGTCACTTAATTTGGAGGATTCACCCCTGGGAATGCCATAGTTGATCACAGAGTTTAGAGACAGTGGTTTTCACAAAGGAAGTGGTCAATAACGACTTGGTAATTAAAAATTGGTGATATCTGATCAATCAATTCAGGACTCCATTCTGCTGACAAATGTCCTTTTGCCTCGTGCTTAGCCTTCATGAGTCATCCTAGCAGGCTGAGGTTCTTCTGGTACAAATAGTCGTGCTTTCTATTGACATAGTTCCTCTAACGAAAATAATAAAATTACTGTGTGAAAATTTCTACTGTGAGGTATTCATACTATAATTTTTAAAAAGTACCTTAAAGCTGTACTGTGTTTTCATCAATTTTGAAATTCGCAATGATGCTGGGAGGTTCTTTAAAGCAAAACAAGAAAATAACAGCAGCTCTTGAATAGAACTTCGATGTGGAACCTGGTAATGGTTTTTGGCTATAGAGTTAATCTTTATTTTTCTATCAATTCTTTAACGGCTATCATAAATAAAATGGTTCTATTATTGCTAAGTGAACTTTTAACATTCCTACTTGTTTTTGAAGATTCCATACTCTACTTATATACCATTTCTTTGTGAAACATACTTATGCTCGTAAAACATTTAAGAGCAACAGGGGTGTCAGCTGGTGACTGTTATTATTTTGTTAAACAAGTTGTCATGTGTAAGATTTAAATTTTTGATGAATTCATAATATTATAATTTTGAAAGCCCACTCTGCTCCAGGCACTGATTTATTTAAATCATCTTTAATTCTCACAACCACTCTTTTAGATGAGAAAACAGAGGCTTGGAGAGATAAAGTGACATGCCCAAAGCAAAAACGCTTGTAAAGTGACAGAGTTTGAATTCAAACGCTCGGTTTGACTCTTTACACCATGTTGACTAAAGACAAATAGACAAAACTTTACAGACAAAACCCAGGGCCACATGTTTTTGAAAGATACTAAATTGTTTTCTAGTCTTTTCACCTTTCTTCCTCAATGGAAACATTTTATTTTAATTTTCCTTAAAGGACAGGAAACACTGTTGCTTTTCTATATGAAAACTTTTTTTTTTTTAAGTACATTTTATTTTTACAGAACCAATCCACGTTCATTGTTGAAAATTTAAAAATACACACTGGTAAAAATAAAATCATTGTATTTCTACTACTCAGAGATTATCACTGTTGAACTCTTAGGGTTTATCTAACTGGATCTTTTTCTGGGCATATGTATGATCATAAGTAAATATATGTGTACACATATGTACCTATACACATAGTATTTGTGCTTTTTAGTAAAAAAGAGATATGGTACTTACTGGTGGTAACCTGCTTTTTAAAGCCTGTAATCTCCATCTTTCCATTTTAGTAAAGTTTCATTTCAAACAATACCCAGTCCATATTTAAATTTCCCCAGTTGACCCCAAATGTTCTTTATAACTGGTTTGTTCCAAACCTGAATCTCGCCCAAGATGTTGCTATCCATTTGGTTGTATGTCCCTTAAGTCTTTTAAAATCTAGTATAGCCATCCTCCCCCACCCCTGGCTTGCCTTAATTTTAAGGCCACTGACTAACTGAAAAGATCAGACCAGTTTATCACGTAGAATGTTTCACCCTCTGGATTTGTCTGACTGTTTTCTTGTGGGATCATTTAGCTTGCTTCTCTATCCCCATGTTTCCCACAAGCTGGATGTTATATCTAAGGGTGTGTGGATTCAGGTGAAACATTTTCTATTTTAATGTAACATAGGTGAGGTTCTATGCTTCCTATTCCATCACATCAGAGACATGGCATATGACTGACCGTTAGTGATGCTACGATCGATTATTAATTTAGAATGATGATAATATTGTAGGGTTACTTTTTTCTTCTTGCACCTAGAAAGTAAGCTGTGTGCTGTTACTATGTAATTATAAGGATATTCAGTTTCACCAATCATTTACCTAAAGGTTATAACACACTTAATAATCTTTGCCTGAATCAATGCTTTGAGTTTATGAAATGAAGTTTTTCTAATTCTATCACTCCTTCTACATTTATTAGCTGGTATTTTTCTATGAGGTAGAGCTTTTCATTGAGAACTAAAGCAATGTGGATACCCTGAAATATAGTTTCTATTGCAAAGGAAAAATAAATGTTTAATTTGTTCTCTGTTACTAAAAAGGTAGATATCTTCAATACCAAAATTTCTGGGTTAGGCATACCTGTTTCTTCTGTTCACTGGATGCTCATATCATAAAATACTGACATATCTAAGTTTCTTTTCTTCAATTATTTTTAGAGAATTTTATTTTAGCTACACTTTTCTCTGTTATCTTTGGTCCTATGACAGTTACAACCAAGACATCCATCACCTGGGTCTTCAGCTCTCTAATCCTTTTTCTTTTTATTGCATATACAAAACCACTTATCAACCCCTAATAATATAGCTAAGGCTTCAGTTTGACCTAACAATTTCCATTAATAGTGATTTTCAGTTTTTAGCAAGTGGTTATTCCTAATGTATAGGGAATAAGTAGAATACAAACTTAACTGGTTCCTCCATAGTTATGTTGTGTGTCAGCATAGCTTTAGGAAGGGAGTCTAAGATTCCTGACAGGTTTGTGGACTAATTAAACCACATTCCAACCACCTAGTTTGTTCTCTGCACTCCAAGGGTGGTTTTCTTCAGATACACTAAGCTCTAGGAAGTAAGATGCTACGTTTTTATATTTACAAACATGAGCTCCATTTTAATAAACTTTTCATTTTTAAACACTCAGAAACATCTTATTGAACACAAAGGGAAGAAGAGAAAGACTAAAATATGAAGGCAGACAAGAAACAACTCTTTCAATTCTAAAATAAGTATGCCCTCCCCCAATAAAAATAAAATTGAGTCTTAACTCAGTCTTCCTTCTAATTATGTCTTTATTTATCTATTGCACACACTCAGATGAAGAGCACAAAATGCCTAAAGTCCTTCTGGGCAAGTTGACAAGTATCTTACACACTGAAATGAGAAGTGGGAAGAAGGCCAGATTGCTTAATTGTTACTTGGGAATCCAAGGAGGTGGACAAGCCAAAATCTTTACGGGGATCCAAAGAGTACAACTTCTTCCTTAGGCAGCAGAAGAAAACAATGGGCCAGATTCTCATTCTCTGTAATTTAATAGGATGATTCCATTGTTTCTTTCATGTGCTGCCTGAAGGGGATGTGTACTGCTATCTATGGGAGAGCTTCCATAAGAGAGTTATTACAGAGGATGAGAACATAGCCCCTGGGAGATTAATGAATGATAACCACATTCAGTCTCCTACAGAGATTTCATATAAACATTTTGGGAATTGTGCACCCAAAAGACCTATGCATTGAGGTCAGGAAGTTTTAGTGACCAAGAATTAATGAGACAAGCAATATGCCAAGCTGATTAAAGGAGCTTTGAAAAGATCATTTGGAAGGGGGGGATAAATAGTGGATTGAGAAAGGGTATGGTATTCATAGATAACAGAAATGTGAACATGAGATTGTCATTTCTGCAGGAAGTCTTAAAGAACATTTAACCTAAACCCTTTTCATTTACGGTTGGAGAAACCAAGGTACAGACAGGTTAAGTGACTTGCCCAAGGCCCTGCCCAAGATAACAAAGAGTTAGTGACAAAGTCAAAGCTAGAATCCCTGATATCTTAATTACTGAACCCTCTCTCTAATTCCACTAAACCAATATATTTTCAACTGGTCTCCTTACTCTGGGGAGGGATATCCATAGATGTATAGTCTTAAGAAGTCCTAGAAGAAAAGCTTTATAAAAGCTTTTTAAAAACAACTTTATTGAGGTATATTTTATATATCATAAAGTTCAAGTGTACAATTCAATAAATTTTAGTAAATTTACTGAGTTTTGCAACAATCACCATAAATCAGTTTTAGAACATTTTCATCACCTAATAAGATCTCTCATGCTGATTTACAATCAATCCCAGTTCCCATCTCCCCCAGGCAGCCACTAATCTACTTTCTACCTTTATAGATTTGCTTTTATTGAGTATTTTGTATAAATGGAATCATACAATACATGGTCTCTTCTGTCTGGATTTTTCACTTAGCATAATGTTTTTGATCCATTTGTAGCATGTATCTGTAGTAAGTTCCTTCTTATTGCTGAATAATCGAGGCCAGGCTGTGTATGAGTATACCATATTCTGTCTATCCATTCAGTTAATGGACATTTAAATTGTTTCAATTTTTTGATTAAAAGTTTTTAATCCTACATTTTCAATTTTTCTTTCATTTTAATGACAGAAAACTTGTAAAAATTCATATTTTAGATTATCTGGATGATTTTTTTTAACTGAATACTTACTATCAGTTCAGTGCCACAGTTTGTATTTATGATTTCATTGGTTCCCAGTACTACTACTTTAGTTGTCCAGGATTAAGGATGGAAGGACAAAGGTAGACTTTTAATATGTAAGTGATTCACTGGAGTTAAGTGAAGGCCAAACGAGACCTGTTAATACTGTAGGAAGGACTGTTTTACAGAAGAGTTCAACAAGAGAAAAGTAGAGGGAGAACTTAATCATATACACGGCATTGAGAAGCACAGGGTGTAGAACCCCCAAAAGCATGTGTTATAGCAGTCATTTCCATTTTGGACTGTTAATTTGAATGTTAAGGGTTTTTAAACATGTTATTTAATTTGTTTTGGTTGCATATAAGAGCTATAGGCATAAACAATTTATAATTAGTTTTGAGCAAATTTCAGTTACATTATAATAAAAATTATGTGAACACTGAGAATCATAAGAAATTTCTTTCCTTAAAAGAAATCTGTGCTTTACTCAAGTAGTAATAAGATACAGCTATATAAAATAACTGAACCAAACTTTAAAGAGTTTCTAAGCCTCTCATTTTATAAATAAAGAAAAAAGAGGTGACAGGACTTAACGCAGAATTATACAGCTAGTTAGTGATAGAGCTGGGTCTAAAATATAGGCTTTTCACTGCCATGGCTACAAAACATTTATTCCAGGTTGTATATTGTTAATCTCATTGAGCCTTTAGTCATTTCATAAATAAGACATCTACTGAGATTGAGAAATGAAACAGATTCATTTTTTATATCATATTTTTCTACCGATGACTGAGTAATGATTACAATCCAAACCTTTAATTTAGGATCTAAGATCTGATATTCATACAGTTGGCATAAGGGAGAAGGAAAAGATGTTTAGCTAAATTCAAGAGTCAAGAGGCAGAATAGTGTAACTGGAAAAAAACAGAAGACCAGGGTTCAACCTTCAGTTCTGCCACTAACTCCATTTATGAACTTACGCAAGTCACAATGGCTCTGGTCTGAATTCCCCATTTATAAAGTTGAGACAAGGAAAGGAGAGTAGATTAGATGACTTCTAACATTTTATTTTAACTCTTCCATTCAATATATTTTAAGGGTTAAGAGCTCAGCTATTGTAAACTCTTGTCCCTAATCAGAATCATGCCTAACCGATTATTAACAGGTTAATGGTATTATTGCTACCATCTGCCCAGACACCCACCCACTCACTCACCTTATTGTTCACTATTTCCTAACACATATCTTAAGTTCTATTCAAAAGGATGTATCTACTCACTCCTATGTACCTGTGGTATACAGCAGGTGCTCAATAAATGTTGAGCGGCTTTATTAACGTGTAAGTGAATGTGTATATTCCTATTTTCTGTCATCCACCAGGACTTGTTTCTGGCTTCCTGATCTTATGTATGACACAACACTTAATGATATGTTTTTCTTGATAGGCGCAAAGTAAATGCTGTTTAAATGCCAATTCATTAGTTCTTACCCCTAATAACTCATTATACACTGAGTCAAGACCACATAATTTACAGCTGAGTTGTTTCACATGTTTGTTTTATTCCTCCAGGTATACTGTTAAGTCCTTTGAAAACATAAGAGGGTATGCCTTTTATTTCATTTATTGTTCTTAATATAGCATTAGAGGTTCAAGACCTGATTGACTGTTAATTCCAAACAGATAGTACACTGTCTTTTCAAAGGCCTTCAGGAAAGTTCCCTACCCCAAACTCACATGTCCCCAAGAAGCTCAGCCCCCTTGTTTTACTTTCAGAAGAGGTTCTAAGAAAGATGGTTATCATTCTTTGAATACTGCCCCTCTACAAACCTAAAGGCCATTCTTCAAACACAACACTCCTCTTCCTTACTTTCTTTTCCCAGCTGAAGAATCAGTTTCTCATAATTAGTTCTTTAGACCTGATTCTGTTTTGGAGGACTTAAAAGTTCTAGTATAATTAATTTCTCAAGTTGTACATAGAAAGAGTCTTGGACTATGAAGGAGCCCAGGGTTCTAATCAAGGCTCTACTACTTACCAATGTCTTTGGGCAAATCACTGAGCACTTCTGACCTTCAATTTCCCCATATGTAAAAGAGGAAGTAATATCTGCCTTGCCTTACAGCGATATTATTAGGATTAAATATGTTACTATATAAAAGAACTTTACACGTTTTAAAGCTCTATGTAAACGTAAGATATTATTTTCCTATTGTTACCAGAATACTAAAAGCATTTTCCATAAGGTTATAATTTAAGACCTTCACTGAATAAACATTTAAAAATATATATGTGTAAGAAAGTTGAAAGGAACTATGCTATAGTGTTAACATTAGTTACTTCAGGGTGACAGGATTATGAGTACTTATTTTTTGCTTTATATTTTTCTGCATCTTTTTCAATAGTAGCTATTACTCTTAGAATTTAAAAAGTTATTTTAAGTCAAATAATGACACTGTGCAACAATTGAGTATTAAAAAAAATAGCTGTCAAATCCTGAGGACTCTTTAAAAGAGAATATCAAAAGCAAGCCTTTTATAGTTGATACAATTAAATTTCTAAGTAGATTATTAAGGTAAATGGCAGAAACGTTTAGCTAAGCTTTTCAAAGAAGATGAAAGTTATCAAGAATAATGTGTTTCTATTTTTCTAAAGAACTATTATCTTCCATCTATTTTTTTCTTTGAAGTCTTTCTACTAGCTACCAGCATCACTACTCCTCAAAGACCGTCAAGAGGTGAGAGACTCAGCTTGGAAAACCTCAGACAGGAAGTCTAACGTTGGTGTTGCATAAAAGATACCACAAGCACCTGACCTGGTTCTTGTCCTCCGCCTTTCCACGCTCCCTACGAGCAACCAGCATTAATCTGGTGGATCTTGTGATGTTCAGAATGTGTTCACAAATCAATTTCTAGCTCAGCTTTCACCTTCGTTACTGAGAATGCTGATCAGCAGCCTTTTGGTTTCAGCACTGCCTCAACCTGAAGATCACTGTCCCTTTAATTCGTTCTCATCATTCCCACTCCTTAGCCTTCCTGATTAGTGTCCCAGGGATTCAATAAAATGGCCATATATTTAATTGCCCAAACTGGAGCACTTTGAAGAGTGAAACAGGGCAAAAGGCATAAACTGAGACTGTCCCAGGCCACTACGACATATAATCACTTTAAAATTAAGCAAAGTGAGGAGATTTAAAGAGAGGAGAGAGGTTTCATGATGTCTTTGGTCCTGACAACTAAAAACTAGGTCAGTGCTGCCATATTTTCACATTGCCTTCCACTTCCAATGGTTGCTAGCTCTTAAATGTAGGAATTATATTCACACTTTTATTGGAAATTTATAATTAAATGTGAAGTAAATTTTCTTTGTTTCTTTTTTCTTCTTCTTTTTTCATGTTAAAGGTTCACACAGGGCAGTTGTTTTGCAAAGGAGGGTGGGAATTGCAAAGGTTGTGCCCCAGGCTGTCTTGCATTAAGAATTGTTGCATCTGGCCACTTTTCAAGGAACCAGATGTGAAGTAAGTAATGCCCATTTGGATTACAAATCTCATTTTAATATCTTTCAACATAAATAACAATAACAGTAGTCAATGTATTTATTTCAAGGTTTCCAAGAGATGGACAGACATTACCCACGTAGGAACCACACTCTAGAAAAGCTAGAGGAAACAATGATCCTATTAAAAATAATTTTTAAATGCTCAAAAAAGCTTACTTCAATGAAGATAGTAAAATAAAGTTTGGTTTGATGGCTACAATTAACCAAAGCACCAAAAGTAGCAAAGACCAGAATAACTCAATTCAGTAAATTCTTAACACTTGGGAAATCTTAATCACAAGATTTAGCTATTGAAATTACTGTATTTGAGGGTTCTAACTAAATTTGCCAAGGTTCCATAAACATGACCTAAGGCAACACAGGCTTGTATGGTACCAGTCCTAACATATACTTTGGAGAATATACAAAGTTCTAATATAGATTTAAAAAATCTCAATATCAAGCTCCTAACAACAAATCCTTTATATCAATCTGAAACTGCAAGTGAATGGATTAAGCTATCTTGAAAGAAAATTAACAGTAATTTCTATTACTCCCAGTTTTTCAGTGTAAGGGACCTTGTGACCCATCAGATAAGGTAGTCTGGGGACAGTTCATTTACATCCACATTCGTAAATAAGACTAAGATTTGGGAATACCCAAAATAAAGGAGAAAAAGTTTAGAACTACGCTTGGAGCAAATAAAGATGTTAAACTGTAGAGAGCAATATGGTAGGACAAGGGAGATAAAAGTAGATCAAGTGAACAGTTAAAGTAAATGTTGGGACATGAAGGACCTAATGAAGGAATTCAGGACAGGGTGATTTTTCACCACAAAGTATAATAAATATATAAGGCTTGTATAGTCTTTTAAAGTGCCCAAAGCATTTTTCCATATATTATTTATTTAATCTTGAGAGGTAGGAATTATTTCCATTTTATTGAAAACTGAGGCTCAAGGAAGCTACGTGACTTGGCCAAGATCAGTTGACCAGGAAGTAAAATCTGAACTTAAAAAATTTAATCCAAATCAACAAACATTTGTTGAATGAACCCAGTCAAAAACTTTGCTATTTACAAGACACTGTGGGAAATACAGAGAAGTCTCAGCCTGCCCTTAAGGAATTCATATCTTGTTGGAGAAACAAGCTGCAAACAGGTGAAAAGTTAAGTAATGATTCATGATGTGAATAAGAATTTCAGCCAATGATAGAGGAGGTGTCACAAGGTAGCACCTGGTGATTTGCCAAATACATGGAAAAATGACTCAATTTCACAGGGGCTCAGAAGAGAGTATCAAGATGGGATGGTTCATGGAAGAAATGGGATTTCAGCTATGGCTTATACATGAGCAAGATGTAGATATGACGAGAGCACGCCTCCTGAAAAACAGTGACCATGTATCTATAGCCTATAAAGCTATGGATATATTTATTCATAGCTATGTCAGAGAACCTCCATTATTGTATGGATAAAGACTATTTTTGTCTGACCCACTGATGACTGGATTAATGATGCATGAATGAACACCTGGACAGGAAGTGAGGAGCATTCTAGACAAGGGGAAAGAGCAAAAGTCTGTCTGGGAGAGAGTGAATGCCAACATTATCATGCTGTATAGGAGTCTAGTAAGTGGCTTATCCAAGGTTACATAGTTAGAGGATGTGGCAGGAGCTAGAATATAGGTCTCCTGACTTCCAGGGAGGAGTAGAGGTGTAAATGGAAAGAATACTCGCTTTAAAATGAGATAAACTTCAATTAGAATCCCAGTATCACCATGTACTGGGGTGTAACATTGAGCAAAGTACTTAGGTCCCAGTGGCCGCATTTGTAAAACAGAATTGTCGTGAGGATTGAAAGAAATAGTGTATGCAAAGCACTTAGAACTGCTTGGCACAGAGTAACCACAGATATTAGTTTCCTTCTCCCCAGACCACATTTTAAAGGGCATTTTACTTTATTAAAAGATTCACTTTGGTATTATTACCACTGGAAAGATCCCCTGGGCAGTTGCCTCATGACTTAGTTTACGCAAACCTGATATAGATGTAACTTTTCACATTGCTCTTTACTGCCCGCATATGCATATCTGTAATGTCAGCAGAATGACTCTGAAATAGCTGCATTACATATGGGGCCAGTGATCAAAGAGTACACATGTTGATGAAATTAACAACGCTGAGGAATGTACTGATATACCTGGTTCTACTAGGTTAGAATTATATAAACATCCACATAAAAATAAACGCAATATAATTTTCATCAACTATCAAAAGCTCTTGATGTACTGAAAGTTGTTCCTATACCTTTAGAAAAAATGGACAAATGCTAAGAAAAAAAAGGCAGTTAAAAAAGTGATTTGTTTTTAAAAGCAGCTTCCAGAGCATTTCTGGAGATAATCTTCAATATTTTCTATATCTTCAGTAAAATGTTATTGCTATTCAAAATGAAACTAGACATTAAGAGTTCCTGAATCATCAATTCATTGAGTTACCTAAATTCTATTTAAATTTTATTTCATCCCACAATAACTACCAAGACAGAAAAATGGTTTACTGTGTTTAAGAAGGATTTTACATAACCAGAAATGAAAAGGGCTTTCTGGTTGACTGAGTTGACCAGAAACTCAATTTACCGAGAACAATGTACATCCCAGTTCATCAACATTTCACATGCCTACCTTCTGGAAAAAGAATTGGAAAAATGTTTAACTTGAAATTAGTAGCATAAAACTATCTCAGCATGTAAGGTAGGTAGATATTTTGTGGAACCAATCATTTGACTTTTCCATCAGAGAGCAGACCCCTGGGTCCTGGCCCTTCTTCCACTGTTTCTCTTCTTTTCGGCTCCTGAGATACCAATGGTCCTACCAAGAAATCTGGTTCTCCCTCAAGGCTCTTCATTCTTCCAATTCTACTCTACTCCTCCCCTCAGCAAGCTCATACAGAAGGCTTTCAAAGATCAAGGATATACTGAGACCAAATCTCTATCTCTGTCCTTGTGGCCTCTTGTGTGCCTCAGGCCTACGTACAAATACCTATTTGATATGTCCATTGAAATATGTCATAGGCAACTCAAACTCAACAGGTCCAAGACTGCATCTATCACCTATCCCCAGAACTGGTCTTCTTCAGTGAGCCTTACCTTGGTAAATGGCCCCACCAGTCTCCCAGCTGATCATGCCAAATCACGAAAGAGAGTCACGACGGACTGTTCTTACACCCACATCCGGTCGGTCACCACGTCTTTCTGATTCTACCTGGTAAGTACATTCAGCCACTTCTCTCAGCCTTCTCTGCTATCAATCCCAGTCCAAATTACTCTCATCTCTTTCACACATCACTTCCCACCTGGTCTCCCTAAATCGGCTCTTATCTCCTCTCCAATCAATTCTGCAACTTTAGCCAGAGTGACTGACCTCTTAAAGTTCAAATCAGATTATGTCATTCCGCTGTTTAAAATCTATATTGACTCCTGATTGTCTGAAATCCAAGCTGCTTTGAATAATCCCTGTTTAGCTTTGAAGCTCTTCCCAGTCCTTTTCTCCAGTTAAACTATGCTTTTCTTCTCACTCAGAGCCTTCACACATAATTTCCTCTGTAACATCGTTTTTTTCTCTCAGCTGACTCCTTTCTTAAGCTGGCTCCTATTCTCTCTTCGATTATCAGCATAAAAATCACTTCCCCAAACCTAAGATCAGGTGAAATCACCCTGGAATCATTCCAAACAACTCATTACCCTTTTCCTCCCTCGTAGCACTCACCGTTTTAGTTATTACTTGCTCACTGTCTGCCTTCCCCACTACATTATAAACCCAATGAAGACATGATCCCTGCAGCATCCCCATATGAGCACAAGGAACCGGACTAAAGACTCGAGTTTCGGTATTGGTTGGTCTTATTAACTTGCTGTGTTATTCTGGGAAGTCAGTTAACTTCTCTAGGCCTCCTTTGTAAAAGGAGAGGAGTTGAATTTGATCAGAGTTTCTTAAGCGTCACTAATGTGTGGGTCCATTTTAAAGGCAGAACAAGGGCTTCCCCGGTGGCGCAGTGGTTGAGAATCTGCCTGCTAATGCAGGAGACACGGGTTCGAGCCCTGGTCTGGGAAGATCCCACATGCCGCAGAGCAACTAGGCCCGTGAGCCACAACTACTGAGCCTGTGCATCTGAAGCCTGTGCTCCGCAACAAGAGAGGCCATGACAGTGAAAGGCCCGCGCACCGCAATGAAGAGTGGCCCCCACATGCCACAACTAGAGAAAGCCCTCACACAGAAATGAAGACCCAACACAGCCATAAATAAATAAATTTAAAAATAAAAAATAAGAAAATAAAGGCAGAAAAAAATTTTACAGACCTGCCAAGGTTGTGTCCTCAGACTCCCCAGAGGTCCTCTATCCCCAAGTTGAGAAAACTAATGTAAGAAACCAGGAAAATGTCCTTAAATTGTGAAATCTGGGCTTTATAAAGACCTTTTAGATTACTGTTGATATAACAATGCAATATTTTTTTTTACTTTTTTTTTTTAAAGCAATGGGATGCTTTGTGTGTGTGTGTGTGTGTGTATGTGTGTGTGTGTTTAATAATTTTTTAATCTATTTTTGGCCGTGTTGGGTCTTCGTAGCTGTGTGCAGGCTTTCTCTAGTTGCAGCGGGTGGGGATTACTCTTCGTTGCAATGCACAGGCTTCTCACTGCAGTGGCTTCTCTTGTTGCGGAGCACGGGCTCTAGGTGCGCGAGCTTCAGTAGTTGTGGCACATGGGCTCAGTAGTTGTGGCTTGTGGGCTCTAGAGTGCAGGCTCAGTAGTTGTGGCACACGGGCTCAGTTGCTCTGCGTCATGTGGGATATTCCTGGACCAAGGGCTCGAACCCATGTCCCCTGCATTGGCAGGCGGATTCTTAACCACTGTGCCACCAGGGAAGCCCCCAATGCAATATTTTTAAATTCTGAAAATCTCTAAGCCCAAGAATATATTTGTTGATCCCCAAAAATCTGTGGATCCCAGTTTGAGAAAGAGATGGTCTCTTCCAGGTCTAAAATTAAATCATTCTAGGAAAGTAGATGTTTATTTTCCTGAGTACTTCTTAGTGAATCATCCCCTACATGTGGGCTCATTAAACTGCGATTTGGGAGAGAATACAAGGAATTCCACAGCATCAAATCATGTCGAAAAATTCTTTCATTTTAAGAGAGACAGATTCTCAGGTAACTAATTTTGGCAGCAGATGAGAAGCATTCAACCTTAATTCCACATATGTGGCAATGAAAGGCAGATAGAAGCATTTCTCTGGGCTCAAACGAAATGATCTTTTTGATTATATAAAGAAGTGTGTAAGAAAATAAAAGTGAGAGAAGAACATAAAAAGGCAAAAGCAAACAGCTCAACTAAAAAATGGGCAAAGGACTTGAATAGACCTTTCTCCAAGGACGTACCATGTCCATAAGCACTGAAAAGATGCTCGTCATCATTAGTCATCAGGGAAATGCAAATCAAAACCATAATGAAATATCACTTCATACCTACTAGGATGGCTATAATAAAAAAAATATGGAATGTAACAAGTGTTAGGGAGGATGTGGAAACTGGGACCCTTGTACATTGCTGGTGAGAATGTAAAAAAGTACAGTAGCTGTGGAAACAGTATGGCAGTTCCTCAAAAGGTTAAATACAAAATTACCAAATATGCCAGCAATTCTACACCTAGGTATATATACCCCAAATAATTGAAAACAGAGACTCAAAAAGATACTTGAACACTTGAATGGTCACTGCAGCGTTATTCACAATAGCCAAAAGGTGGAAACAACCCAAGTGTCCATTAACAGATTAATGGATAAACAAAATGTGTTATATACATGCAATGGAGTATTATTCAGCCATAAAAACGGAGTTCTTGATACATGTTCTAACATGGATGAACTTTGAAAACACTGTGCTAAGTGAAAAAAGCCATATACCAAAGGACAAATATTGTATGATCCCACATAACTGGAATAGGCAAGTTCATAGGGACAGAAAGTAGACTAGAGAACCATGGGCTGAGGGATGGGTGATGAGGTGTTAATTGTTTAATGGGCAAAGAGTTTCTGTTTGAGGTGATGAAAAAGTTTTGGATATAGATAGGGCTGTTGGTCGCACAACACCGTGAATGTAATTAATGTCGCTGAATTGTATACTTAAAAGTGAGAGAGTGGCATGGACATATATACACTACCAAACGTAAAATAGATAGCTAGTGGGAAGCAACCGCATAGCACAGGGAGATCAGCTCGGTGCTTTGTGACCACCTAGAGGGGTGGGATAGGGAGGGTGGGAGGGAGGGAGATGCAAGAGGGAAGAGATATGGGAACATATGTATAACTGATTCACTTTGTTATAAAGCAGAAACTAACACACCAGTGCAAAGCAATTATACTCCAATAAAGATGTTAAAAAAAAAAGATTGGTTAAAATGTCAAAATTTTGTTACATATATATTTACCATGATAAATAAAAAGTGAAAGAAGATGGGCAGCTTGTCATTTACTGAGTGGACATCTAAATTGCTAAACTGTTAATGATCTAATAGAGATATGAAATATACAACATATTGTTTTAATAGGAAAACTTGTTCTACAGTCAAGGACCTCAAGAACTATCAGTAAGAAGTGTATGATTAATCCCCTACTCTACCTGCTTCTTTTGGAATTATGGAGCTCTCCGTAACTGGTTTATACCTATCAAGTAGTACAAACTTTAATTCTATGGCTCAAGTTAATTATTAATCATCCTTAGCGATGAATGTTAAAGGCTTCAAGGATAACTGAAAAAAGTTGAACTATAAATCTAAATATGCTGATTTCCTATTACCCTTTTTATCCCCTTCTAGCAGAGGTGATAATAGATGATTAAGTGGCTATCAGAATCCAGGAGAGAAAGGTTAGAGCACAATTGTTCTCCCCTGTAGGTTCTAAGAGCAGAAAATAATACTATTTATTCCTATTTTTACCTTACAGTGTTTTGCAAGAAACAACAGAGCTTTGCCAGTGCTATTTAGATGCTAAAGAATTATTTTTATTTGTTCAGTTTGTTTGCTTTGTTTTTTAACTTGATGAGTGATTCTGATGGAAGCAAGTGCCATTCTTGGCTGAAAGATACTGGGATTTTAACACCTCTTTTATGACATGAATATATGTTTCAAAGGACTTTCCCAAATGTAAGTCAACTGTACTGTGAACAATGACCTCTTACTACCTCTTCAGACTTTGGGTCTGAGACCTTACTCAACAGAGCCAAAAAAGCATGCATGCCAGCTGCCATCTTACATGCTCTGCTGTGGTCCTCCTTCTCTTTTGATTTGGGCTGCTCACTCTCTTAAAAAACTTGCCAAGTAAGTAGAAAGAGAAGTATCTTTAGTTTTTCTCAGGCTGTTTGGAATTAAACCCCTGAGAGCAGAAAGGTGACACCTATTCATAATAAATATTCTGTTCTTCGTGGCTTCCCTTCCCTGACTTCTTACTGAATGCCCAGAGGCCAGGTTCTCGAATCGCCTAAATATAAACAAAATGCTTGTTTCCTGACGGAGACCTCATCTGCCAAGATTCCACTCAGTCTACTGATTTATAGGTGGGGTTCTAACTCTCTAAGTACAGAAGATTGTAACAGGAGTGGTGACACTGCCTATGCTCAGGCAAACAGAACGGCTAAAATAAAATCAACAGCAGTCCAAAGAGGAAGAAGCAAATTGGGTTAAAACATCCAGTTTCCTTCTCTTTTACCACTTGATTCTTTTCACTCTACCTCTCATATTTCAAATTACAAGAGAACCTCTTTCAACACAACTTGTTCGTATACCACAGTAAATTGGTCACTCAAAATAATATGGTGAGAGTGCATATTTTGAAAAAAATAAGCAAATACTTAAAACTGAACAAACTTTTAAGGAGAAATAAAAATCAATCTTCCTTCATGTTCATGTTTTCATAGGATGGCTGATTCTATAAGCTATGCTACTTACTATCTTGACTCAAAACCCAAGATAACTGTAAAGCTTCCACTGATCATTCAATTTTTGGATACTTGGTTATCTTGCCCAATATTTCAGTTTCTATCCAAGAATCAAACAGCCATTTATTAAAGTCAGCATTTTCATGTATCCCATGTAAACAAATAGTCTTAATCTCTATCTCAGGGAAAGGGAAGACCAATGACAATCTGCAGACTTGAAGCTTGGTAATAAAAGAGAGTCAGATATCTTCAGGTCACCAGATCGCTGAAGACAGAGTCTGCTAACAGTGAAATGTCAGCTCTGGTTTTAATTCCTACCAGAGAGATAAGAATCAGTAATTCCCAAAGTAGTACTAAGTAAAACTGATAATATTCTGGAAAGTAGTATAAAGTCTATAAAAGTATGCATTTGGAAAAATATTCCTGCAGTCAATCTTCGCATTGAAGTACATTAGCCAGAGATATTTCTGTTGATTTTGTTACAACTGCAACTTTTCCAATGTACGAAGCATTAAAGTTACAAACTGGCTTGCTGGTTGAGTGGTCTGGAAAAAGTATATTCTGTCTCACTGGACTGCTGTAAATTTAAATCCATTTCTTCTATTTCTCAGCTCATTTTGGCAGAATACTTCTAGCTAAAAGTGTAATAAACTATATTGTCATACTTCAGGGTTTTTACAACTCCATCTACCATATTTGGGAGTGGGGGGGGGAAAGCAAGAACTCATAAGGAAGTAAAGGGTATTATGGTGACATTTTGTAACCTTTAGCTAGCTATGGACAACTGAAATCATGTGTTTAAGATGGGAAGCATTGCTAATTTGGGATGATTTCTTGTGGCTTTTTTTTTTTCTTACACCAGCATCACTAAATTTGTTCAGGAATAGATTTCTGTTTTTCTTTAAATCATTTTCCCTCCATAATATAGAACACGATTCCTTTTAATGAAGGCAATATTCTTGGTAAAATTTAAACTGACAAAAGATGGGAAACTAGATTACTAATTAATCTGTAAGTTTCTACAAAAGATCATTTTGAAAAACGCTGACTTCCATTAACTGTCAGTCAATTCACCAAGTATAGTTCCCTTTCTACAAAAAACCAACATAGTAACCAAATGAAAAAAACAATTAAAATGATACAGATACATTGAAAAGTGACTATCTTGACATAATTAACACACGCCTGAATTGTCATGGAGGAGAAGGGAGACCAAAGGGGAGAAAAAGCACAGGAAGCCTATTTAGTGGCAACACTTTATTTTGTAATTCAACTTTCATTCATTTAATATGTATTTATTGAATTGTTATTATGTATCAAGCATTATGCTCGATGCTGAGGACATATCAGAGAACAGGATAGAGGTCCTTGCCTTCAAGAGTTTACAGTTAATAACACACTGACATTCTAATAACTTTTAATAAGGGGGAAAAGGGATACAGGCAGAAATTTTGAATTGAGGACTTAAATTTCTAAACATTTCCTTTGTATCTCTAATTTTAGTTATTCCTACAAGTTCCTTTGATATATAAAGCTATATGATTGCCCTCTCTGTGAACAGATCAAGGCTGTCGCATTCCACAATGCTTAGAAAATTAAGTATTGGAAGGGTCCTTAGAGACCCATTTGTCTTCTCTATCCTAATCTGTCAACGTCCAGGAAAACTGAGGCCAGAAGAGGGGAAGTGATTGATTAAGGTCACGCATCCACCATGTCTATTTTTATGTGCTTTTTTCCAAGTAAGTTATAACTTTGGAGGTATCATTACAACTAGTGCTTTAAAAAAATCTATGTTTTAGAAAACAAACTTATGGTTACCAAAGGGGAAAGGCGGGGGTGGGGAGGGATAAATTAGGAGTTTGGGATTAACATATACACACTACTTTATAAAAAACAGATAACCAACAAGGACCCACTGTATAGCACAGGGAACTATACTCAGTATTTTGTAATAACCTATAAGGGAAAAGAATCTGAAAAGGAATATATTTATGTATAACTGAATCACTTTGCTGTACACCTGAAACCAATACAACATTGTAAATCAACTACACTTCAATTAAAAATAAATAACTGGGCTTCCCTGGTGGCACAGTGGTTAAGAATCCGCCTGCCAATGCAGGGGACACAGCTTTGAGCCCTGGTCCGGGAAGATCCCACATGCCACGGAGCAACTAAGCCCGTGCGCCACAACTACTGAGCCTGCGCTCTAGAGCCCGTGAGCCACAACTACTGAGCCTGCGTGCCACAAACTACTGAAGCCCGCGCGCTTAGAGCCCATGCTCCGCAACAAGAGAAGCCACGGCAGTGAGAAGCTCATGCACAGCAATGAAAAGTAGCCCCCGCTCGCTGCATGTGGAGAAAGCCCGCGCGCAGCAACGAAGACCCAACACAGCCAAAAATAAATAAATTAAATAAATTAAATTAAAAAAAAATTCTTTAATAAATAAATAACTAAATAGGGGACTTCCCTGGTGGCCCAGTGGTTAAGACTCCGCACTCCCAACTCAGGGGGCCTGGGTTCGATCCCTGATCCCTGATGGGAGAACTAAGATCCCACATACCGTGTGGCACGGCCAAAAAATTAAATAAATAAATAGGAAAAAATAAGGAAATTTAAAAAAAAAAATCTTTATCTGATACCTTTTTCCTTTACCCTCCCTCTGGTCTCCACTGTGACACTAACCTCCAAACTTAGTGGAAGCAGTCTTTTCTCACAGGGTCTGCCTCTTCTTAATGTCTTTTCTGAGCCCTCAGCCCTGTACTACCTCCTCCTTCTCCACTGATTTGCACTCTTCCCTCCCTTCCTTGATTCAGCTTTTCTAGGAGAGCTGTCCTATTGGCTGCCCCAGTCCTCAGTGGCCTAAAATCGCTCCCTCCATTCATATACCACCTATTACCTTCTAACCTCCCCAAATACCCATTCCTCCCACTGTACTTAAGCTATAATCTTAAACAATGATCTCCTCCTTGCAGCTGTTAATGGCATTACTCCTTTTTTTTCAAGTCTTCTTGACAGTTCACTGTCATTTTACAATATTTCAGTAAAAAAAAAATATGTGAGCTTGGGAGTCAGAAGGATCTCAGTTTAAATTATATTCCTCCTGGCACTGGCAGTATGCCCTTAGACACGTTATTTCACCTGCTAAACTTCACTTTATTCATCTGTAAAATGAGGGTAATCATAATTCCTATGTGACAGGGTTGCTATGAGGATGAAATAAGATTGTATACCTGAAGTTGCTCACACAATGCCAGGTCCATAGGAGGCACTAAGGGTTGTGTTCTTTTCCTCTTCTTCAAGCTCTCCTTGCTTGGCAGTGATGACCCTGTCTACTCTTGCCACTCTCATCTTCCCCTTTTAAACTTGACCGGCGTGTTGCTTCTTGAGAAGCATTCTCCACTCTACGCTCATGACACCCAAAATAACGTGTCTCGTTCTGGCCTCCGAAACGGGTTCAGTCCCGAATCTTCACCTCTCTCTAGGGCTTACTGAGATACTCCACCTTCACTTCAAATTCAGCAAGTCTGAAATCAACCTCATCTTTCTTCCCCCAAACAGAGTCCCTCTCCCATATTTCTTCTACCTCTCTATACATCAGCCCAGAGTTCATTTTTGACTCTTTTCTTTCATCCTCTTTTTTATTCACTCACCAAATCTTACATTATCAAAATATCTCTTTCACTTGTCCCTTCCAAACGGAGCTTCTGTCACACCACTTCCCTCTCCCCAAATCTTCAAGTTCCCCAATGCCTCCTAGACAAAGTCCCAAGTTCCTCCCTCTAGCCTTTGTATCCTGCCAAGCTCAGCCGTTTTCCCCTCTTACGTGAACCTCCCACTGATTCTAGAGTACAATGTGCCCCCGACATCCTGAAATTCCTGCCCCATGATGCTCCTCATGTTTAAAATTTCCAGCTCTTCCTTCTCATGTTTCCGCATCCACACTTTCGGCGTTCAGCTCAGGTGCAAGCACTTCGTGAAACAACCAGTGACTATTCCAGCTCTGCAGATGTGTTGTCTTCTATGAACTTGCACTATATGTTTTCCCTCAAACACACATCACCCAGCTCTGTGATTTAATTCTTTCATGTGGTCTGTGTTGGTATTGCCCTTGAAACGAGACTGTGAGGGAGGAATGGCCTAATTCCACTTTGTCTAGAACAGGGCTGGATACAGAAAAGTAGCTTGGAAATACTTGTTTAATAAACAACATATACAAATAGGAACAGCAACAACAATAAAACCTCCGTACGAATAACTGTTGTAGCCCTTTACCTGACTTAGCAGCCCTGCTTCAAATGCTATAGAAGATTGAAAGGTCATAACAAGTCTGTGAGCTGAACATTCCTCATCCCTGAATTATACAGGCAAAAAGTAGCTGATAAGGTATCTATGTGCTTTTATGGACTCATTTTCAACATCTGCAAAAAAATTAAAAAATGAAAGGAGGAGGAGGAGTTGAAGAAGAAGGAGGAGGAGGAGGAGGAGGAGGAGGAGGGGGAGGACGGAGAGGAGAAGCAGCGGCAGCCCCCACCTATGCAGAAGTTAAATCTGCAAAATTGTAAAATACATATTATATCACAGAATTTTCTTAATTCAATTTTGCATCATGTTTTGCATCTCTCATTGGTAAATTTAAAAATAACATTCAGGCAAGAATGCTAATAGTATTATGCTTAATTAGCAGACATAAAAGTATATCTTAATCATTTAATTTTAATTACATTATAATTGTAACACTTGCATATTCCTTGCTAGGAACCGTTTTAAGTGCTAGGGACACCCAGAAGATAGTCTCTGTCTTCAAGAAGCTCACTCCAGGGACTTCCTTGGTGGCACAGTGGTTAAGAATCCGCCTGCCAATGCAGGGGACACGGGTTTGAGCCCTGGTCCGGGAAGATTCCACATGCCGCGGAGCAACTAAGCCCGTGCTCCACAAGTACTGAGCCTGCGCTCTAGAGCCCAAGAGCCACAACTACTGAGCCCGCGTGCCACAACTACTGAAGCCCGCATGCCTAGAGCCCGTGTTCCGCAACAAAGAGGAGCCACCGCAATGAGAAGCCCACGCACCACAAAGAGTAGCCCCCGCTCACCACAACTAGAGAAATGCCACGCACAGCAACGAAGACCCAACACAGCCAAAAATAAATAAATAAAATAAATAAATTTATATTAAAAAAATAAGACTAAATTAAGAGATTATTAAAAAAAAAAAAAAAAAAAGCTCACTCCATAAAACTAACTACAAAACCAACGATAACCCAATACGATAATTGGTACATTCCAGGCACGAATCCAGTGCTGTGACAGAAACACTGATGAGCCATCTGGAGTGGCCGAGCCCTAATATCCATGATGCAAATGGAGGCAATGAGTCTGACGGGGTAGGTTGAGGTAGACCACGAAGTCTGTAATGCTCCCAGGAAGGGGGGTGAAATGCAAACACAGTGTTTGAGAAAGAACTCTGTCTACTTGGAGGATGAAATGGAAATGGTGCATTGAGTCGGAGAGACAATTTGCAATAACTCAGGTGAGGAATAAGGAAAATCTGAACTAAGACAACATCGATGGAAATTAAAAAGTTGGAAAAACAAATTTATAATAGCAGCAATCAGTAGGTTCACACATAAAGATTTTGTTCCCCGCTACAGCAGGGAGCAGAAGTGTTCAAAGAATTTATTCTCCTTGGACTCTTACTTGCTGTTGCTATTACTATTATTCCAAAGTCTGATGGATTAAAGGATGAGAATAGTTACTCCACATATTGAGAACACAAGTTGGCAACATTGTTAACTTTCACTCATCACTTAGGATGAAAGTCAAGTCACCTCATCAAATTCCAGCCACCACTCATCCCAGCTCTTAAAAGGATGTGAACTTAAAGGAAGTTAGTCTACTTTGTGGGACTGCTTCCAATAAGCACTTTTTCTGGTGAATGCGGGGTAGGGTACAGATCTGTTACATTTCACCCTTTTCATGTAGGTGCATAAAATAAAATTTTAAAAATGAATTAGCACAATGAAAGAGCTTAATGCCTTTCCTGAACAAAGATATTACAGAGATATTGAAGAGTTGCAGAGATTCTTTGAACATATGCCATATCACACAGATAAGCATTTTATTTCCTCATTTGGAAAAGATGAAAACTAAAGGCAATGATTATAGTAATATCTTAAAGATATATAGTGCTGTAAAAATTTTCTAAGCACTGTATATATTTAATCTTACTTGATCCTCACAATCAATATCTTAACAGGTAAGGAAATTGAGGTCCAGAATATTTAAGCGATTGGCAATTAACAGAAAAGGACAGACTACAACCCAGGTGTCCTGATGTTCAGGTGTCAACTTTCAGGTGTCCTGGAAGCAGCAACTCTCTCCAGAATTACATACTTAGGGTTCTTCCAAAGTATAACGGGAGGTCAGGGCTGGTAAAATCACTTTCTCTGTTTGTATATAATTATTATAATACTTCCTAAATAATACTCCTTATATTTTCAGTGAAAGTAACAAAAAGCATTTTGTGGTTTATTATTCATGCTAGATTTCTCTGGATATTCAAAATGGATTACTAAAAAAAATTAGGTCTTGTCAATTGTACTTATTCTTCAGTGGTTATTTCTGTACACAAAAGTGCTCTCAATTTTATGACGCTATCTGGAAGAAGTTCAACAACACATTGTTAATACTCTACTGCTACAAAATAATTTTAAAGCTCCATGGGAATTTAGATTTGCACAAGTTATTAGGATGTGACCTTTCCCTTAGATTTCTTATTTTAGGATCAACTTAACATGGTATTTCCCCAGTGGGAACTGTTGTACTTCCTTCGCAGATAAGAAAAATAGCAATCACAAATTATAGTGAGTAAACTCAGGGAAACATATATTTCTGTGATGCAGATGAAACTGAAATCATAAAAGGGGGCCACACGACTTATTCCTTGAGTTTGAGAGGAAAGCCAAGTGGCTTGCTAACAAAAGAAAACAAGTCATGCCATTACGGTATTTCCCTGAAATTTATACCTAATTGTTTGTCCCAGCTACCAAGTCTTATGACTTTTAAAGATTATTAAAGATGTTTACGTCACTAAATTTCCTATGTCCTGTCTACTGGGAGTATAAAAGTTTAAAAATATCAAGGTTTTAATAATTTAAATGATTTCAGATCACAGGATCTGGACTGAAGGACAAGGAGTTCATAAGTGTGAAGAAAAAAAAATCAAAACAACAACTAGAATAACACAGAGATCACAGTTGCTTCACATTATGGTCCATGGAATACTAGTGGCCTCCAATGTTTGAGCTCTTACTATATGATACTATGGCAGAATTTATGAACATTATTGGTAACATACGAGTTACTGGGAGTATCCAAAGAATTAAGCATACTACAGCTAGGACTGCAGAGCTCATTATTGGCAATTTTTTTAAAAAAGGTAAACAAAATCATCGAAGGAGAGAATAGGAAGATGTACATTTTTCCTGCCAAAATCAATAATTTTACACACTGTTAGTTCATGAAAACATTAAAATTAAGAAATTAGAAAAATATTAAAAAATTTTTTTCTCTTATGAGAATGAAAGTGCGGTTATAAAAGAAAATCAAGTAATCGCCAAAAGTAATTTTTAGTATCCTCTTCTATCAGACGTTTGTACAGTAGGTTTTATTAAAATTACTACTTGAGAACAAACACTGCTTTATTGAAATTATTACTCAAGAGTCTCAAATAATCAAACCCCTCCCCCACCATGCATTCTTCAGTTTAACAAACTGTTGATATCATAGAAGTTCTTTTAAGCTTAATTTTTAGGAATTAACCCTCTACATTTTATAACAGTGACTCATGTTTTTAAGTAAATATAGTACTCATTGTGATCAACTTACATGTTTTTCCAGAAGATATTTATTATACAGTTTAGACACAGCTAGGTTTTAAAATATTGTTTTTGAATGAAAAGATAATTTAGAAATCATTTATCACAATCCCTTAGTTTTATAGACAGTGAGGGTCAGGGATGGCAGTGTATTTACTTTCTCAAATACCACATACACATATTTAAAAATCTATGCATATGTATTAAGAACTGGAAGGCAACTTGTAGAAATTAAAATAGTTTCAATAAGGATGTTAAGATTATAGATAATTTTTCATTTAAAATGTTCTTTATTGTTGTTATTACGTTGCTTATTTGATATTAAAAAATACAATACACTGCATTGTAGTTAAAAGCTGTAATCTCTATTTCATGTCATTAACTATAACACTTAACTCCCAAATGAACGTTCAGAATAAAAAGGAAAAACAAACACCCATAATCTTTTTTCTATTCATTGTACACTTTAACCATATGATTTTGCATTTTAAAATTTTCTCTTATCATTGTATCTTTATTCTAAAATTACTAGTCACCTCAAATATTTAAACCACAAATTAAAAATATTTGATTGAAATAAATCCTTTAACAAAATTGATTTGTATCCTTCTCTCTGGATGTGCTACTTTGTTAAACCTTCATTTTTGCAAGTAATCATTCCTTTATAACAACTAGCAACATGCAGACTTAAAGGCCATAGGGACCTGCAGCACAGGTTTTAAATTAGATTTAAATTTGGTATAGCCTCAAGAAATCATCTGCAATTTCACTGCAACCAAGTTAGTTTTATCCTAACCCAAAACATAAACAACACCCCCATCACAATCCAAAAAACCAAAAACTACCCCAAACCCCATATTATGCTAATCTCTAAACAACTGGTGAAAACTCCTCACTCTCCACCCTCATTCCGCTGTCAAACACACAGAGCCAGAGCCAAATGATAATAGATTTAAATGAACAGAAATCATTTAAACATATGCTTTGGAAATATGTTTTTGTTCATTTTGCTACTAATATATCCTCAGAGCAATGTGAAATGTCATAAAAATGAATAATGCAGGAGCAATATAGTTGCTCAAACCCTTTAACATAGAAACTCCTCTTAGAGCAATTTATCTGAAGAAAATGATTTTTTAAAAAGTGAAATATGTGCATGAAGATATTCACTATATGTAACTGTAATAATAAACAGTAATTGTATAATAATAAAAAATTAGAAGCCACCTGAAAACTGGCTTAGTAAATTCTGTGATATCACTAATATGGACTACCGTGTTGCCATTATGACATCTGAAAGCCAGGTAAAAAGGAAGAAAGACATGTAATCTAACAGCGAAAGAAGCAGAAATGATACATATACCTTAACCGTTAGTAATTAAAAAATGTATACAGGTCAACCAGAACTGAAAGAAACTATACAGAAGTTAGAATAGTAGTTTATGTGTGATTAAGTGTGGTCTTTTTATTTTAAAAGATATTTTCACAGCTTTTCAGTAACAAAAACGTCTTAAAGGAATTGAATGTAAAATGAAACAAACCCAAGGGCCCAAATTCAAAAGCCAAAGTCATTTATCTGTCCTGGTTCCTAATCTTATTTCTGTTTGTACCACCTCCCCACCTTTAAGAGTTTAGAACCCTATCTATGTTCCAGTCCTGCAGCTCTGAATTCATACACAGCAGCATAGCTAGGCAGAGAGTTTATTTACAGAGGGCAGGCCTGAACTCTGCATGCGAGCACATACAGAAAACGATAAAGATCGTCGTGTCCTATTAGCAATTCACAGAATTGTGATTTGCTCCACCCAGTACACCTATAATTGAATTCCTCAGCCATAAAATCATTGGGACCAAACAAGTTCAGATATCTTTTATCTAAACCCTTTTTTTCTCCCTTACCATCAGTTAACATATTTCTTATGGGGCTTTTCTTCTTTTTATAGATTCATTTGTCTTAGTTATAAATTAACCCACAAGCAACTCTCCCAACCACCCAGCTCTACTGTTTCCTGTGTACCAGGTTCCTTTCTACTTGCACAATTTATGATATAGGGGCCATTTAAACTGCCGGTTGGTAAATGATGTCCAGGAAATCATCTCTAGATTTTTAAAAAAGATTCCTCCTAAGGAGAAATGCCCCCCAAGCAGAGATTCTCCTCATAGCTGGGCACCCTGGAAAGAAGTGGAGTGGAACTGCTGAAGACTTCTATTTCTTTTTCATTTCTTAAAATTGTGGTAAAAGATACATTACATAAAAATTGACCATCTTAAGCATTTAAAAATGTACAGTTCTGTGGCATTAAGTACATTCAGACTGCTGTGCACCCATCACTACCATCCAGAACTTTTTCATCTGCCCAAACGGAAACTACGTTCCCTTGAAACACTAACTCCCCATCCCCCGCTCCTCCCAGCTCCTGGTCACCACCACCCTACTTGCTGTCTCTATGAATTTGACTATTTTAGATGCCACTTCTGTTTTTTCTTGTTTCGCCTGAAGTGTGTGAACTAGTGTAGTTTCCAAAATTGGTTGAACACATAAGAGAGTTGCCGGCAAAAACCCTTCAGGGAAGAACTCTTAATACTTAGCATTTTGTTTTTCATGCCCAAACGCTTGAATTCAGACCAAACACTCATTTCCAGACGCCAGAGTACATACTTGCCCCTTACTTGGTCTTTCAAGAGTTTGGTCTTTTGAGTTATCTGTTTTTTTTTTAAAGTTAAACTGATTTTCAAAGCAAACTTTATACAGCTATTGATTTCCTTTAAGAATCAAAGTTCCCTTAGTACTGCTTATATTCACAGAATTCCCAGACATTTTACCTAAAAACAGCATGATCTTCTCTCATCTTCACCATTCAAATACAAGGCTACTAATTCTAAGTGCTTGTTCAAATGTTGTCCTGGGTAAAGAAGACTGGTGGACCAAGAGATCATTAATGAAATCTGAAGACTTGGTTTGAACACTGAAATCACACCCTGACCGTCACCAACTAAAAATTTTGCTCAGAGGTGGTTTGTGAGGACTCGGAGCCTTGTGGGTTTTTTTTTCCCCACTCACAGGTTTTCTAGGGGCTGGAAGTAAGTGGCTGGAGAACTAAGTGGAGAGCAAACCTGTGGAGGTGAGGATGGCTCTGTGTATGGACAGGATTAAGAAACAGCTCAAGGAGTATCCTTGATGAGAAGAATGTTCTAAGGTTGGCAAACAAACAGAAACTCACTCTAAAAATCAGTAAAAGTCTAACAAGAATGATTAGTTGCAACATGAGTGACTCCAATGTAACTTTAAAAGAACTTTTCATCTTGAAATAATTTGAGGTTTACAGAAAAGTTGCAAAGATACTCCAGACAATTCCCACGTCACTTTCACCGGGCTTCCTACTGTTAACATTTTACAACCACAGCCCAATGAGGAAAACTAATAAATGAAAATTGGCACACTACTATAAATGGCTTTATCTGGATTTCACCAGTTTTTCCACTCATGCCCTTTCTCAGTTCCAGGACCCAATCCAGGATCCCACATTGCATTTTGTTGCCACTGCTCCTTATTTCCTCCAGTTCCGCAGTCTTCTCTTTTCCTTTTTTTTTTTTTAAGTGGCTTTATTGAGGTATAGTTGACATACAGAAAAGTGCACATATTTAATGTATAGTTCCCCAGATTTTTCTTGTCTTCCATGCCCTTGACGCTGTTGAAGAATGCTGGTGAGGTATTTTGTAGAATGTCTCTCTATTTAGATTTGCCTACCATTTTCTCATGATTCAACTGTCGTTATGAATTTTAGGGAAGAATACTGAAGACCTGATATGCCCTTTTTGGGGGTATATAAGCTCAATATGTCTTATTACTGTAGATATTAACCTGTTAACCTGGATCACTTGGTTAAAGTGGTGTCTGCCAGGATTCTTCTGCTTAAAGTTACTACTTTTCTCTTCGTAATTAATAAATATTTAAAGGGAGATACTTTGAGGTTCTGTCCATATTCTGCTCCTCCTTTCACCTTCTAATTTGAGTATTCATCAGTGGGCCCTGCCTGTAGCAGTAACTGCTGCTGAGGTTCTCTGGTGGCAATTTTCCATTTCCCTTATTCCTTTAACATTTACTAATTTAAATTCTTCTGTAAGGAAAAGTTCTCCTCCTTCAATTTATTCATTCAGTCATTTATTTATTTCAGTATGGAATCATGTATATATATATTTTATTTTGGGGGTTGTAATCCAGTGCTATAGCTTTAAAAAATTTTATTTATATTTATCAAATATATTTGATATATATATATTTATATTTATCAAACTATTTATATTTATCAAATTATTCCAGTTTTGGCCATTGGGAGCTGGAATAATTTGAACAATAAAATAAATAACTATAGTACTGGATTTTAATTCCCCAAATAAAATATATAGGTATGGGCATTGGATAAATTAAGCTACTTTCTCCTTTGTGACCTGGGATCATAGTTGCATGGCCTACAGAGAATCAGGAAAGATATTTTAATTTTTCCCTCAATTCAATTACAAGTAACACATGTACCTAATATAATGTACTTGTACTGAGACTTATTTCTAAGGATTTGTGTTATTTCTCAACCTCTAGGTTTGTTTTGTTTTGTCTATCTTCGTTTTGTCTTAGACAAATACGTTACTGTGCTTTCCTTCCACTGACTGGTAAATTATACAGTAGAAGGTATTCTGATAGTCAAAATAAAAGCTCTCTAAGAAATTTTACAATAAAATACTATGAAGCATTTGCATGTTCTTTAAAAAAGACTCTTCTAAATACAAAGTTAGTACAATAAATTCTGAGTTTACCTACCGTTAAAGGGTAACTCTTGCTTAAGGAAATGGCCTTCTTGTATGTCTGTGGCTTAGAGTTGGCTTCTTTCAAATCTGAACAATTAAAAAGAAAAAAGATTTTTAATATACACACATATTCAAAATTCTTAGACAATCTAGGATACCAAAATACACAAGCACAAATGAATGTATTTTTTCTGTTGGATTTCATCATGACTGTTTGCTTTCCCTGAGCTTAGAATGCTTTGTATTCTCTAGAAGCAACCAACAGACTGACTTGTAAATCATTCAGGGCTGGAGAATCTTCCTAAAGAGACATGGATTAGATTCATTTTGCCTACTCTCCTGTTCTGTCACTGATCATGAGTCAAGGTCCTTTGTCTCATCCATCTTTTATGTCAAATTAATAAAGACACCTACGTTGGGCAGACTTAAGAAAAACTAGATTTTAAAAGGGTTAGTAATGTCAAGAGATAGATGACTGATAAAATTTATACACAGCGAAGATTACATTTATGAAAATATAAGCTCATTCTAGAGGGCATATGGCTGTTAAGCCTAAGGTAAAAGCATCACAACCATTTAGGGGCAGTAGATACAGCACATTTCACGTGGACCAGATTTTTAAAGGAAGATGCAGAGAGCAGATTATCTGAGTAACTGTGCCAAAGGTCTAAGGATGTGTATCCTTGGCTCTTACAAAGGGCTCAGGGATCCTAGAATAGCTGTACAATCCGTAAAGACAAAACAGTACCCAGTGCCAAAGCCTTATCATCAGGGCCTTCAAAGTCCCAACATCCAGACCCAACATTCTGCACAGTCTAACCTACCCAAAATTCTAACTTTTTTTCTTTTTTAATGCTGCACCTTTCCACTTGGAATTTGCAAAACCTATTCTATTACCCAATGCATGGGTAACATAGTGGATCATGAATATAAAATGTTTTCCCATTTTGTTATTTCTACTTTGAAAGAATATAAACTACAGCCAATGTATTTTGTTTGATTCTTCGTTTCACTCACATTGTTTAGTACTGCTGTTTGGAAACTGAAAACCTCCTAATGAACTCGCTATCAACAATATGGTAACAATTTTGTTTTCATAATGGGGCATATTCTTCTATAGAAAGAGCTAGCTTGTCAGGGTTTTAGACCTGTCTGCTTTGCTTTTTGACTGCTCATCTGTATCACAGCAGTTTACTCTCCATGTGAAACAAACACTCTTTCATTTGTTAGTCAAAAATGGAAGGAGTACCCACATCAAACCTGTCCATTACATATAACATGCGTAGCACATGAGAAACAACTTTATAATGGATTACTATTTAGACTTTTTTCACCTTTAAGTCAACAAAAAAGTGCTTAAATATGTGAAAACAAACAGAAAGAGTATTAATAAAGAAAAATTTGAGCAAAATCTCTATCTGAAAAATTAAATAATGTTGACTCCAGGGTAAGATTAAGTCATACTAGCTTTTCTTGACACTCATTCCAATTTCTCTTTGAAATACATACGAATTCATTAAGAAATAGACAGCAAGAAAGAGACAAGATAAAGTTAAGATTTCTGGAAACTGCTATGTATTCCTAGCTTGTAGCCTTAAGAGTTGGATCAAACAGAAAACTGGACCAGTTCCTGCGATTTTCAAAGGCAGACAGAATCTATAACCTTTCCCAAAACCCCCTCCCCCTGTAAAATCAGTATCTCCTTTCTGTATCCATTCAGAACTGCATTGTACCATAGAAGGTACAGATTGCAGGCATAAAATATAATAAGTAGGGCAGAAACAAGATCCATCCTGGGGGCAGTATATATCAAGTATTATAGTTCTTTCATGTTCCCCATCTGGTCAGTTAAATACAGACTGGTTTATATTCATTAGTTTATAAATCCTTCTACTCATTAATATAAGCCAGAGAACCACACTGTGAAGAGAGCAGACAAGCCCCTCACATTTCAACAAAACCCACACTACACAGGGTCTGTTCTACTCATCCAGCTTTTTAATATCTGAGATAGGCTTTTTACCAGAATCTAAGTAGATAATAATGCAAGCCAAAGGGAAACTTACTGTATTTGTCTGAAATGGTATATAAATGGTAACAGTTGACTTAAGAAATAGGAAAATAATTAAAAATGAAAACGACTGAAAACTTATCAAAGAATTGCTTCCCCAAGAAGCTCTGAGGCTAGATAATTTTATAGATACATTTTTTTTCAAATGTTCAAGGAAGAAATAAGTTTCTTGTCACATAAACTGTTTCTGAGTAGGAAAAAAAACCAGAGTGACCAAATTAATTTTTCAAAACCTAACAAGACAAAATAGTTAACAAGGTAACCTAACAAGAAAAATACCTAACAAGAAACAAAAAAACCTCACAAGAAAAATACCAACCTCACTTATTAATATTGACTTACAAGTAAAAATAAAATGCGAATGAACAAATGCAATAGTATACTAAAAGAATAAACCACCATAATAAAGTTGGATTTATCTCAGAAAGACAAAGAAGATTTAATATTGGAATACGTATTAAAATAATGTGTTCCAGCACTAGGTTGAATTTTAAAAGAAACCACATGACTATTTCAAAAAATACAAAAGAAAATACTCAATAAAATTCAACATTCATTCTTGAAAATATTTCCTTAAAGAACTAAGAAACTTTAATAACAAGAATATTAATCTCAAACTTAACAACCAATATCATCTTAATTGTGAAATATTATAGCAGCATCTCCCAAAATATGTTCTATAGATAACTAGATTCTTTAAGATTTTCCAATGGAAAAGCTTCTACCACAAGATGAATTTGCACATGTTGTTCACATTTGGAGGTTAGTAAAGTACATTAGCATTGTATATGCTCAGTAAGCCCCACAATTAGAAAAAAACAGTATCAACAATAACAATCTGCTTAGCTGTTTAACTCATTAGTTCTCAAACTTATTTGAGCATTTCTTTTCTCACTTTCCGTTATTTCACTCCTTAACCCACTTCACTGTGGCTTTTGCCACCCACCTTTCTACCGAAACTCAAGCAAAAGTGACAAGTGGTCTCCTTCTTGCTAAATCCATTAGACTTTTCTTGATTTTCATTCTATTTGCCCAATGGTGTGCTGGTAAGTGTTTAACAACTGGCTCTCCTTGCAGGAAAAATGCTCTGGTTTGTAGTGTTTGCTAATTTCTGTGGTGTAAATACTCCCACGGTGACTGACTTAGGGCCATCAACATGACAGCAGAGTCGGGCAGAGCTGGGGCAGCAGCAGCATATTACATGGTATCCCCACCTCACAGACGCAATCCACACCAACACCGCATAGATGTAAAATCATCAGGAAGCAATGCAGTTGGTGTGGTTACTACCTCTGTTTTTATCATAACTTGTTTCACTGCTCGTATATACAATCTAACTTTTAACAATGGCTGTGGATTAACAGTCAGCTCACAAAAATCCTAAAAATTTAACAATTGACTTCACAAGCCAGTCTGAGCTGGCTCCAGCACCGTCGTCTCTGCCTCTGCACCATTTGATATTCTGTGTATCCTCTACTCTTGAAACTGTCTCCTCCCTTTGCTGCCTAGTGACCAGTTACTCTGAATTCTTATCCTAACCCTATGACTACCATGTTAGTCCTTTTTCTTGGTACCTCTTCTTCCTGAGTTCTTCTATCCTATGTGCTCTGCAAGTTCCTTCTTGGCCTCACTCTTACCCATAAACATATCTACTTGCTTACAGCTTCCAAATCTTCATCTCTAACGACGTCTTCTCTCAAGACTTCTAAATCTGTATTTCCAATTTTTTGGGAACACCTCTCCCTGAGTTTCTTCAGGAACCTCAAACTCAACAATTCCTAAATACCCATCTCCTCCCTCTGAAGAATTAAAGACACACAATCCAACACATATTGGACCACTCCTCGCTCCCTGCTAGATGAAAAGGTGTTCGATTCTCTACTCCAGCCTCGCAAAGTACATTCAAGGAGGCTCAGTTCATAACCAAAGGCAACCCTTCTCACATCCCTTTTTCCCTTCCCTTCGACTTTTTCACACCCCACACTTTCCAAAGTGTCACCTTCAGCAAAAGCCCTCCCAACTCAACACTTTCTCCATTCTCAGCCCAGTAATGTCATAATCTCTCCTTCATCTCTTTCCCAGCACTTTATGACATAGGGCAACTTAAATCTCCTCCAGCTTTTCATGTCCAGACCCTTTCTTCTCATTCTCCAATACTTCAGCACAAAAATCTAGGAACTGACCTTGTAAAATCAACTTTTCTAAGGGTAGGGGAAAGGGGTTTTGTACTGTCAAATGAAAATTCTCTTTGGTGCATTGGGGGAAGGTGAAAGTATATGAACGCTCCCAAACAACTAATTTTTATCCCATTGAACTAAATACATGGGTCTCCCACTGCCCCCGCAAATTGCTGATTGATTCCCTTAGAAGCCAGAGTCAGGATGAGCCAATCACATCCTTCCCTAAATTTTTACAAGATTCATACAAAATTGGCTATTAAATTGACGTCTATATCCTGAGGTGACAAAATAAAATGACTTTATTTGAATTAAGAGGAATTTAAGAGAAAGAGAAAAATGAAAATAAAGAATCTCCCAAGGGTGGTCGGTTTTAAGTGACAGTAGAGTTACTGAATTGAATATAAAGTAAAGATTTGGTGATCTAACTTACCTTGTCACAAGTAACAAGAATAAGTACTTTCAAGTTACTTACCACTTACGTGACACATAAACGGATTTGCAATGAACCAGAACAACTAAAAGCTTGGATCTAATCCATGGTTACATCTGAATACGGTTACACTTGTGTAGACATAATTGTTAAGTGTGGAATGGTGCTGGTAGTATGGGGTATAGTTATCTCATTCTCTGGCAAGTTATATACTGGAAAATTCGACTCTTGCTAAAGTGTGCAAGACAGGGTGGCTGGGTTCAGGCTGCTTGAGTTCAAATCTTAGTTTTATCAACTGGCAGGTTATTTTTACCTCTCTGTGTTTGTTTCTTCATCTGCAAAATAGAGATAATAGTGTATACCTTTTACAGTTTGTTGGAAGAATAAAATGAGATAATGTACATAATGTGCTTAAAATAGAGCCTGATATAGAATAAGTGCTCAGTAAATATTAACTATGACTATCAATTGCTAGGCTACTTTATCGGTGCTTGAGATAATTAAGGAAGAGTCCTTTAAAAGGATGGGTAAATGACAGTTTAGCTGAGGATTTAAACTGTGGGGTAGACTGAAGTGTAAACTGAACTGGAATAAAGCATTATCTAAACATAAAATCCTACGGTTACATTTATAAATCAATCATAAACTAAGCTATCCTAATGAGTAATATGACTCCAAAAAGTCATGATATCTATTTAGGATTAGGAAGTCGAATGAAACGGCAGATTTGAAATTAAAAAGAAACAATTATGGGGCTTCCCTGGTGGTGCAGTGGTTAAGAATCCGCCTGCCAATGCAGGGGACACGGGTTCGAGCCCTGGTCCAGAAAGATCCCACATGCCGCAGAGCAACTAACCCCGTGCACCACAACTACTGAGCCTGCGCTCTAGAGCCCGCGAGCCACAACTACTGAGCCCACGTGCCACAACTACTGAAGCCCGCACACCTAGAGTCTGTGCTCTGCAACGCCGCAACGAGAGAAGCCACTGCAATAAGAAGCCTGCTCACTGCAACGAAGTAACCCCCGCTCGCCGCAATTAGAGAAAACCTGTGTGCCGCAACAAAGACCCAACGAAGCCAAAAATAAATAAATTAAATAAATAAAATTATTTTTTAAAAAAGGCAACAATTATTTGTTGAGCTTCTGATATTTGTTAGCAGTGTTCTAAGCACTGGGGATAAAGAATGAACAAAACAGACTAATATTCCAGCTCTTATGTAACTGTGTAAATAAAGATGTAATAAAAAAAATTAGATGGTGTTAAAGGATCCATATGCTATATCTGATATACCTACCATGTGGAAAAAAAGAGGAACTAAGGCTGTTAAAGACGATTAGGAATTATTTCAACAAGCTACTGTGCTTTACTAAAATTTATGAATTAAGGTCTATTGATCCCCTTCTCCAAATCTGAGGATTAGTGATTCACTAATTTTTTAAAAAGTCAGTTGAAATCCATTTATAAGTGATAATCAATTTTATTTTGTCTCTGAAATAGCAACATAAGCATTTTGCTCATGTTACATTCAGAGTAAAAAATCGCTAATGTACAACATGGTGACTATAGTTGATAACACTGTATTGTATAATCAAAATTTGGTAAGGGAGTAGAACTTAAATGTTCTCACCAAACAAAAAGAGGGAGAGAGAGAGATTTGCAAGGTGATGGATGTTAGTTAGCAAATGGAGGGGAAGCCTTTCACACTGCATATGTATTTCAAGCCACCACAATGTATATTTTAAATACTTTACAATTTTATGTCAATTATACCTCAATAAAGAAAAAAATCCCTACTTTCTTATTTGATTAGTAGATAAAAATACACTTCATTTCCATACTATAGTTAGAGACCAAACCAAAAAAAGAGATATTAGGAATTGGGAAACTGGAAAAGGAAGAGGGCAATCGGAGGGAGAGAAACAGAGGCAGAAAAAGAAGGAAAAAAAAGAGACAGAATATGGGAAACACCAAGAATGAAAAAGGAAAAAAAAAGGTGGGAACAAGAAGGAATACAAACAGAGCTAGAGCAAGAATTGAGGGGCAGCGGGAGGCAGGAGGGAGCAAGGAGGAAGAAGACGGGAGAGGAGAGGCTCAGAAACCAGAGTCAGCGGAAATGACGTTTCCTGTTTTAGCTCAGGGGCTCACTGTGGATACAAGCGTCAGGAAGTCATCACTGGTGTGTTAAATACTGTGCAGAAATTAAGAAGCCACCACAATTATTGAGCCAAAAAAATGTTCACATTGGTAATTACATAAGGATGTTGCCTTCAGGAAACTGTTTTTCTCTAAACTCACATTTTCCCTACTTCTGTGCCTGTGCTAATAGTAGTTTCCCATGTGAAATGCTTTGTCCACCATCACCCCACGTTCGATGAACAATATTCAATAAATATTTATTGGGACTTCCCTGGTGGCGCAGTGGTTAAGAATCCACCTGCCAATGCAGGGGATACGGGTTCGAGCCCTGGCCCGGGAAGATCCCACATGCGGCGGAGCAACTAAGCCTGTGCACCACAACTACTGATCCTGTGCTCTAGAGCCCGCGAGCCACAACTACTGAGCCCACGTGCCACAACTACTGAAGCCTGCGCTCCTAGAGCCCGTGCTCCACAACAAGAGAAGCCACCGCAGTGAGAAGCCCGCGCACCGCAACGAAGAGTAGCCCCCGCTCGCCGCAACTAGAGAGAGCCTGCCAGCAGCAACGAAGACCCAATGCAGCCAAAACTTAAATAAATTACTTAATTTAAAAATATATATTTATTGAGTACCTACTATATGCCAGGCACTGTTCTAGGAACAGTTTGAAATGTTACATAGTTTATAATGAAAAATATCAGCTGCTTCAATAATACACAATGAAAATGGGCTATTTTAACAAAACTGTTTACTAGGCTTGAAGTGAAATGAATTTTTTCTTCTGCAGCTAACGTTTTTCTTCACCAGATACCATCGGCACTAAACCAATCCTTATGAAAATCATGTCCCTTATTGAAGTTAAAAGCATGCCAGCATTTCCCCCCAAATATGGTAAGGCTATCACTCCTATAGGAGTCTAGTTCTCTGGATCTTCCCAAGTACAATTAATCTGCGATGATTTTAGCTGCTAAAATGTTCACAATTACTGTTTGAAGCCTGTAATAACTAAGTGAAATAAGTTGAATAATAAAAGTTATTTGAACTTTCACCCACATCAAAATGGAATCCCAAAGACATTCCCCAAATGGGTAGCCATGTCTGGTCTTGTTCAACCTTAGCGTTACATTGAACAAATGATTTAGAATCACGTCAGCAGCCTGTGATTTACGTAACTCACTTCTGCAGAAATTCACATTGCTTGTGAAAAACATCACATGGAAGAGGAACTTACTACAAATATGACAATTGGAAATAAATGAACGCTGAGAAGGCATTAGAGAACAGTACTTTCTTTAAAAAGAACTGTGGAACTAACTGCACAGATATGTTTAAAAATCAAATTTGCATTCACATTTAGGGAAATGTAGTTACCCGTATGATGAAAATGGTAGTATACATTGGTGTTCCAATACAGTCAATTAAGAAAGAAATAGGAGTGTAATCCGCAAAAATGCTGAATCACTACGCTGTACACCTGAAACACACAATATTGTAAATCAACTATACTTCCATTTAAAAAAAAGAGAAAGAAATAATGTTCTCTAAGTTAATGTTGTAGAACAAGAAATCACCTTAAAGTTGAAAGGGACTTTATAAGCTCCCTAATTCATTTCTTCTATCAAACAAGACTTCTTAACAGATGGCCATTCAGATTCTGCATGAATCTCTACTGACAAAAGCATGCACTTCCTCACAAGGCAGCCTTCCCCACCGTTGGACAACTGTAGTCATTAGAATTCCTTCCTTAACCATTCACCTGTCGATGGACACTTAGGTTGCTTCCATGTCCTGGCTATTGTAAATAGTGCTGGAATGAACACTGTGGTACATGTCTCTTTTTTTCTTGACACTGAGCTCATGTATGCCTCCCTTTAATTTCTAGCAATCCTTTGACAAGGGCTGTCTATGACCCAGGAGCTCCATAAGGGAAGGGACCAGTCTGCCTTGTCACTGCTCTTGTCCGGGGCCAGCACGACACGTGGCACAGAGTAAAGTACCATGAAGATGAGCCATAAAAATGGGTAAATGGCTGATGACTGCCCTACAGGACCTAGTCAGTAAGTCCAGTCCATTTGTCCTTTAGGGCAGTGGAGTTCTACTGGCATGAAGGCATTTTTTTTTTTTTTCAGTCTGTTGTGGATACTTTTATAAAATGTAAAACCATGTGCCTAAATGTCATGACAATATAAACTTTTTTTTCCATTAATGATGTTTTTCATTTCTTTTTTTTAAATTAAAGTATAGTTGATTTACAGTGCTGTGTTAGTTTCAGGTGTGTACACCTTAAAAGTGATTCAGTTATACATAAATATATTCTTTTTCAGATTCTTTTCCATTATAGGTTATTACAAGATACTGAATATAGTTCCCTGTGCTATATACAGTAGGTCCTTGTTGGTTATCTATTTTATATACAGTAGTTTGTACCTAGTAATCCCAAAGTCCTAATTTATCCCTCCCCCTTTCCCCTTTGGTAACCGTAAGTTTGTTTTCTAATATAAACATTTGTAAATGCTTATCCTCAAATCTGCGCTTACCTCGTGCCAAGTCAGTAACTAGGAGTGCGCGGAGAAGCATCAGTGCATAAACTGTCCTCAGAGGCCACTCACTGCTTCACAACATCCCTCTCATTTTCTCTCTCTCTGTTCCAACAGGCCCTCTTCATGTTACGTCCAGATTTTGCGATAGCCTCCCAGCTGCTTGCCCTGCACACTACTGCCAAATTAATCTTCTGATTAAATCATCTCACTCTTCTCCTCAAGACCTGGAATCTCAACACTCCTTCCAAGATAAAACCCACACTCCTTTGCCTACATTCCAGACCCGTTCTCATCTGACCTAAAATCTACATCTCCAATCACGTTTCTCACTCCTCACACAGACATACTACCCACTTCCAATGGGATGATCTCTGCAAAATGACCCCCCAACACACGCTTATTCACTAGTCCAGCCTCCGTCTTCTTACACTGGAAATTCTTTCCCCCACCTCTTAGGTCATCGCAAGCCCTGACCTTTCTTTGCTTTTAGGTAAAATTCACATACTTAAAATTAACTATTTTAAAGTGTGTGATTCAATGATATTTAGTACATTCTTAAAGCTGTGCAACCGTCAACTCTATCAAGTTCAAAAACATTTCATCACCTCAAAAGGAAATCCTGCACCCATCAAGCAGTCACTCCCCCTGCCCCGTCCCCACGCCCTGGCAACCACCAATTTGCTTTCTATCTCTACGGATCTGCCTAGCCTGGGTATTTCATATTAACGGAATCGTACTTGGATTCCTTTCTGTTTCTTTCCCTGTATATTTTTTTTATACTTTTTTTTAAACTTTGGGTTTATTTATTTAATTAATTAATTTATTTATGGCTGTGTTGGGTCTTTGTTTCTGTGCGAGGGCTTTCTCTAGTTGTGGCAAGTGGGGGCCACTCTTCATCGCGGTGCGCGGGCCTCTCATTATCGCGGCCTCTCTTGTTGCGGAGCACAGGCTCCAGACGCGCAGGCTCAGTAATTGTGGCTCACGGGCCTAGTTGCTCCGCGGCATGTGGGATCTTTCCAGACCAGGGCTCGAACCCGTGTCCCCTGCATTGGCAGGCAGATCCTCAACCACTGCGTCACCAGGGAAGCCCCTCCCTGTATATTTTTAAAGTCATTTTTCTTAAGGTTACCCTGTCAATCCCTCAACTTTTTTTTTTTTTTTTTTAAATTTATTTATTTATTTATTTTTGGCTGTGCTGGGTCTTCGTTTCTGTGCGAGGGCTTTCTCTAGTTGTGGCAAGCGGGGGCCACTCTTCATCGCGGTGCGCCGGTCTCTCACTATCGCGGCCTCTCTTGTTGCGGAGCACAGGCTCCAGACGCGCAGGCTCAGTAGTTGTGGCTCACGGGCCCAGTTGCTCTGCGGCATGTGGGATTCTCCCAGACCAGGGCTCGAACCCATGTCCCCTGCATTAGCAGGGAGATTCTCAACCACTGCACCACCAGGGAAGCCCAATCCCTCAACTTTTGATGTCTAGTTCAACCCCCATATGCTCTACAGGCTTTTCCTGGATTCATCCTCCACTCCACACCGATCTCGCCATTTTCTGAATTTTCGTAGTGCTTGTTTTCTGCCTTCTTTAGTTTAGTCTTTAATCACATGGTGCTTTGAATTTTTAGTTAACTGCTTCAACGTTACCCCTTTTTGATTCATGTAGATTATAAACTCCTAGTTCTAGGAGCTGTGCTGTCTCCCTTTGTGCCTAGAAACTACTGAAGCTGTATGCAACTCATCGTGTCCGGCTGTTTATGAATGAGGAGCAAGTTAAGGAAAGTGAAGTCTTGATCATCAGTGAGAGAGAGCTTCAAACCCATGTCAGTTCTTATCCTTCCTTCTATCATGGTCTCCTCCTTGCCATTGTGCTTCTCAGTGTTGTACGTATAGGTACGGGTCACCTCTTTGCTCTGGTAGGGGATGAACAGGTGTGGCTGCAGGAAGATGATGGCAGGGTGCCCAAGGGTGGAGAGGGTGCAAATTCCCTGCGTTGATCTCTTGCTAAGAGACTCCTACCTTCCTTCTACAAGCACAGATGAAGGTCTACCGAGAAAAGTTGGCATGCAGAGATGTCACAAGGCCACATAAAAAAAGGTTCATCTATTTGCTTTGCTTTTATATGTAAATCAGTTCCTTTGTCTGGTATTTTTGATTTGAAGTGGCTCATAAATGCGTATCTACCTTGTAAAAGGAGATTAACTGTTAAACAATTATGGTGATAATACTTGTGATTCATACATGAAATCGCTAAGCGTATAATTATTTTATATATTAAAAACAAATGAATAGGTTAAAACTATGTAGTGTTTTATCTAACAATTGACAAAAAGTTTGAAAGGGAACCGGTTTTATTTTGTGCATGAGTAACAAGTCTAAGTAACATTTTGTATCACACATCCTTATGAACTTTTCTCCAGCTGTAGTACTAAACAGAATTTGTTACAGTTGCCACTGGAAGCCTCCAAGCAAGAAAATAAAACAGTGCTCTGGCCCTTAGGCCATTTAAAACCTGTTCTTCTGACCAGAACAAGTAAAAGATCCAACCTAGAATGCTGCAGGCTATAATTAACATTTTTTTCCCTTTCATATCCCATTTTGCCCGCTTTAGGAGAGCAAAATGGAAATTTCTTCTGGCATTAATTTCATATCATTATGTGTTACAAAAGATGTTAAATAAAATAGAAATAAACATTTTAGAGAGTAATTTAGGGAATTCCCTAAACATGTAGAAAACAGTAGCACTGAGAATCCCACATTGAAAAAGCACAAAGTTGTCCTCAATATCCAACCAAGTTTAAAGTACTTATAAAGTACTGATAATGCACCCAAGTCCCCTGTACTGTAGGCTGTGAATTAGGGAAGGTATGCAGGGCATATATATGTAAGTGGAATAAGAAGAATTACAACATTCATTCCTACTCTCTAGGAATTCACAATTTTGTTTGGTACACAGAACTTGCACATAAAACTTATAAGACCTGACAGCAAACAATCAGCAAATACAACGTGTAATATAGAATCTGGAACGCATAAAATTACATTTCAGAGTAGATCTCCCTTCTAATTGTTTTACTTCAGCCAAGATTAAAGTTAGTTTGCATTTTCTGAGTTCAATAGCTGGTGGCCAGGGTAAATATTTCACACACATGTTGTATGACAAAGGAAATCAACCTGACATTTAAAGCTTAACATGCATAATAAGAACAAAATAATTGTGTATATGCGTTGTATTTTGTGAGGATTGGAGATCATTCCAGCAGGCATGGTCAAATACACATGAATTGGGACTTCCCTGGTGGTCCAGTGGTAAAGAATCTGCCTTCCAATGCAGGGGACGCGGGTTTGACCCCTGGTCAGGGAACTAAGATCCCACATGCTGCGGGGCAACTAAGCCCGTGTGCCAAAAACTACAGCGCCCACGCGCCCTGGAGCCTGCGCATCAGAGAGAGAGAGAAAACTAGAGAGAGAAAACCTGCATGCCACAACTAGAGAGAAGCCTGAGCACCACAGCAAAGAGCCTGTGCTGCAATGAAAGATCCCGCACACCTTAGCGAAGAGCTTGCGTGCCGCAACTAAGACCTGACACAGCCACAAAAAAAAAAAATAAAAAGAAAATAAATAAATATTTTTAAAAAAGGCATCACCGTCTGTTGGGGATGGGCAGAATGGCTGCACTTTATTAAAAAACAAACAAAACAACAAATACACATGAATCGTGATATGGCCTAAAGACACAATCATGCCAATATGCTGTGTTCCATCACTTAATTATTTTCTCAGCCTTCACTGTGTGGTTATTTGCCTGCCTAGTGCTAGCTGCTGGTTCCCCTACCCGGTCTGGAAAGCACCTGTCCCACCATCTATAAGGCCATGTCACCAGGTGGGCAGATTTTGTTTCCTATATAAGGATATTTGGTGCTGAAAAGCAAGCAGTCATTTGATAAATGTTTATGGATTTTGAATAAACCGTGGTCAAATCTGTAAAATTTGAAGGTTTTGGTTACATCTGCATTGAGATGCACTCTAATATTCCATGTCTGTATATGAAAAAATTAATTCTTTTTAACTTCATATAAATTCCTTCAAAACCTATTTTCCTTATCATTTTTTCCCAAAAGTTTCATGTTGTTCGGGATTTATCTCTAAGTGGTCAGTAATATATTTTCTGCGAATTTAAAAACAACTGAAATGGTAGTCAGACAACTGGATTGTGAATATAGAAGTTGGAAATAGCTGTAATACTTAAATTGACCAAAGGATGGTCATTTGAAATAAGATCTGGGTCTCCCTTTACTCAAATATTATATTCCAAATATGTAAAAGTTCTAAATATGCTTTTAAAGGTAAGTAGCTAACTTTATTTCCCAGGGGAAAAAAGTTGTGTGTTTTTTTCATTTTAAAGGGATAGTCCCAGTGAAATTTGTTTTACATTTTTGTTAGGTGTAAATAACTTTTTTTGTAAATAAAGTTATGAACTATATTCACTTGGATAGTTAACCACTTAAATATATCCATTTTGAGAATATTATAAAATAAATAACTCTTCTGTAAAGTGAGTAAGTACCCTATCATTTGGATTTTCAAGAATAGTTAATAGCTTATTAACAAAAGATGCATTCCTACATCTTTTGCTAATAAACTTTACTACTGAGAAATAGAGTAATATAGTAAATACATTATACATTATATGTGATACGTACTACATACATATAACCTAAAATACGTAATAATAAGAGATTTAGGAAAAATATTCATGGGCACAGGTTTTTCCCTACTTCACACATAACTGAAAGATAGCCACCTGGCTCCACGTTGCCAGGCTGGCCTGGCAACGCTGCCTGGTCACAAGGCAGGGATTAGGCTATTGCCTCCTCTTAGTCACCATCTCTCCCATTAACATCCTTGTTAAATCTAGATAACGATACTCATGAACGTCAGGAGGGATGTATTTCTCTGTCTTGTTCATTGCTTTACCCTCCTTCTCTAAAACAGCTCTTGGCACAAAGTAGGAGCTCAACAGATTTTTGTTGAAGAAGTAAGTCTTCATTAAAAAGGAGCTTCTTCTCCGTAGATTTGCTCTGGGGGGGTATCATCACCAAGTTTGTGTTACCCACAAATTCTGAGAGCCATAAACTGAGTTTTGTTAGCTGAGGTTTGCCTTGGGCTGTATTGAGAATTAAATCATAAGAAATGATAGGGGCAGGGCAGGGCAGGGTGGGGGGTAGGAGAAAGAAGAGAGAAATATTACCTAGTATCTCTGATATAAAGTTTCTAAAAAGCTTTTAAAACTTTGTTTTCATTTAGATAAAGACTATTCCAAAGACATCAGACTGATACAAATTTCTCAAAAGAAGTTCCAAAGAAAGTGACAAGAAAAATGTAACCTGTAATCTGGGTCAAAGGCAAAACTACTTAATATTCCCTTTGGGATTTCTAGAACAATGCAACAGAAAAAAGGAAAAATTAATTAATTCAAAGGATATTGCTCTGTGTATGTGTATTGTATACACACACACGCATATATATATATTGCTGTGTATGTGTGTGTGTGTGTGTGTGTGTGTGTGTATATATATATCTTTTACAGCATTCACTTAGAGGTCTGACAAGATTTTGGGAAACCTCTACTCACTTGCTATTTTAAAGCTCTTGTTATTTTAAAAATTATTATCACAAATTACATCAAGGTCTCGTAATGACCATTTGTAGTAGAAGTTTACCTTCATGGGCTTCTCCATCAGCTATTTATGGTTATAAGTTCAGTATCCTGTCAAGACTTAGAAGACAACTCTATCCTGAGGTTATTTAATTTTAGGGAAAAAAACCCCATAATAGATATACATATTTTTTAGAAAAAAACTTAAAAGGGGGGGCTTGAAAATAAAATAGCTCTGGAAACCAGTGTTTAAAAAAAGCTTGGTTGTTGGTGTATGCTAAAGATCAAAGAGTGCACAGGCCCAAAGAAATCAACAAAATCAAACCTTATGTATGGCTGAGAAAATTAAGAGGCTGTAACAAAGATGGGATATTTTTTCCTCCCAAATACAGGCTAGTCCAGCAGAGTACAGACAAGCCCAATATATGTAATAAAATTATGTATGAAATAAAACTGGGTATAACAGCAATGAATTCATGTAGTGTCTCACATTATCTTCAATGGCTTTAAAGGAATAAAAAAGCTAGACGGGTTCTCAATGTTTAATTTACTTTTTGCTTGATCTTTACTGATCAGCGTCATAGACATACTAAAAAAAAAGCAATAAATGTAGGCTTTTAATTACAGACGTAATTTTATATTACTGGCTAAACTTTGGAAGAGAGAAAAATATAAAAACAAAAAGCCCTCCATACCTCACTATTTTAATATAACTGTCATAATTTTTGTATAGTCCCTTCCAGACTTCATATATACATGTTTATATAAGGTTGCAATCAATGGTGCACATACATTCTTTATGTTACTTTTTAAAAAATATTTTTCAGGTTTGCTCTAGTTTTCTAATTTGTCATTGATGATTACATAACATTCCACCTAGTGATTACACCATAATCTACTTAACCATTCCCCTGCTGTTGAATAGTTATTTCCAAATATTGGTTCCTATAACAATGTTTGTATGAAGGTCTTTGTGTATGTGGCTTGTCCTATATCCTACATTTCTTTGGAAAAAAATCTCAGAAGTGAGGGTATAGCAGCAGAGGGTGCAATATATTGCCCAATTGCTTTTTTAGCAGGCAGAACTAAGTGACGGTGACATCAGCTACACATAAGAGTACAAGTTTCTTCAATTCCTGAATTATAGAATTTTAGGATTTAAAAAAAACTATCATCAACAATCACTAGGACTGGCACATTTTCTACTGTTATTAAACTGGAACTGAAGTTTACAAATCCATATCTTGTAAGTCTGTTTAATGTGGGTCCTCTAGGGTCATATCATCCTCAGAGATTTTATAAAATCCAGTCTTTGAACTTGGAGGCTCAGGATTCCTGGCCACCATTCTAAGGTAAGAGGAACCAGTGATGCTTGGACTAAGACGGGAGCCGGGGAGCCTCTACTGACACAAGCTTATTGAAAACAAGACTGAGCTTCTCTAAGTAATAAAATGCCAAACCAACAGAGGTAATTTTACAGGATGACCTCAAGAGATTCTACCAATAGGATAATATGGCAAGGGACTTAACTATAGGCAAAAGTAAGGCCTACTAAAAATAATCCAAATTAACTGCACAGAGCATTGGGCTCTAGGCTCTCAGATGGGATGCAGGGATCATCTGGAGTGAGAGGTTTCCAAACAGTACACATGAGAATCCCCTGAAGGGCTTGTTAAAAGACGGATTACCGGGCCCCATCCCCAGAGGTTCTGATTCAGTAGGTCTGGGGTGGGGCCCGAGAATTTGCATTTCTACCAAGTTCCCAGATGATGCTGAGGCTGCTGGTCCAAGGACCACACTTTAGATTATTTCTTTATTCTTTTAAAATCATGCATTAAGTACCTAATAAGTGCCATGCTATGTGCTGGAGATACAAAAAGGAATAAAACCAGTTAGTACCTGATTCAAGAAATTAATAATCTATGTTTTTGTAGACATTGCACTGCTCTAGTCCTAAAAGTCAACAAACTTGGACCTTGTTGAAAACAAAGTTTAAAAATATATTATATTGCCTTTAAATAAAGCCAGGGTATTTCTAATTAGTTCCAAACGCTTTAGGAAAACATGTAGTAATCCTACAATGGCAAATGCCTGAGTGTTTTCTTCACTCTTCTGGATTTTATTAACATATGCAAATAATTTGTTACAGTATCTTCTTCATTTATATATATACCATTCATGTGTTTGTTCTCTTTCATAACTCCATCCACCATATAAAAAAGAGAAAGATTTTCTATAAGTACTTGTCCATACACAATCAAAACCTTGTTTACAAAACCCAGGTAATATCAACTGACAGAAAAGAACAACATCGAGTACAGTAAGACTTGGGGATTCTCTGATTTAGATTCAGACTTCAGTAACACTGTGGAAACATGAATAACAAGTAAGCAATATGCTTAGTCATACCCATGAGGGTGGCCTATACTTGTTAAACACTGCCTATCAGCTGATTCACGGAATTAATGAACTTGCTTTGGAGGTGGCTGCTAAGCTTCTATTTCTATCAGATACACGTTGGCTTCCCATAACTATTTTTGGAAAAAAAAAAAAAGGCAAAATAAAGTAGGTATAAAATTTTGTGATCTGTGGATCTGCCAAAGTATTAGGCATTATTTATATGTCTTTGGCATATTGTTTATGACATGATTGAAAGACTCCTCTCATTTCAATCTATTAGAAAGCTACTTTAAAAGTCTGGAAGAACTAACTCATGAAGAGATTACATAATTTGTTTAACGTCACAGAGAAAAGACATAGCAAGAGGTAATATTCAGATATCTAATTACATTAACCAACTACTAACTCCTGGCCTTAAATTTGATAAGATTTCTTGGATAAACTGACATTTAGGAATGACAATTTGTTTTTCTGAAGGAAAAAAATGGTTCAAGGAAGAATTACGGTGCATGTTGATTTTTTTTTTTTTTTTTTTTTTGCCACACCACACAGCTTGTGGGATTTTAGTTCCCCAGCCAGGGATCGAACCTGGGCCCTTAGCAGTGGAAGCACTAAGTTCTAACTACTGGACTGCCAGGGAATTCTCGTCTGTTGAGTTTTAAGAGAAAAACAAATTCATGTGTGGGAGAACATATCCCTTCCTATCACGGCTATTTCAAGTGGCTATTTTCATATTTGGTTTCGTGAAGGTTGGTTTATGGAGAACTGGGGACATGAATCACTTTAATTTTATTTTTCCTTCTCCTGATCCCCTCTTTCAAATTCCAAGTGTGTTTACTATTCCTTAAAAGCCTTGCTTGCAGGTAGCAAGCACACCAGGAACTAACCTTTCAAATTTTTGCTGAGGATGTCTTAAAGAATTAACCCTGCTGGAAATACTGGCATTTTGCAAGTGGACTCCAAACTTTCAAAGGACACAGACGGTGTTGGCGGCAAAATGACGGCCAGTGGGGTGGGGTCAATGTTAAGGAGTTCTTTCCAGCACCTCATCGTTGCCCCTGGCAGTCTGATAGGTATGTTTCCCCATCGCCTTCGCTGTAAAGGAATAGTTACTCCTTAAACATGCAGGATAAGAATATCCTCTTTCCATTCACTTTCCCAGATTCTCTCCTGAAGCAACTTATAGAGCCCAAGAGAGAAACAGTGCTAAGTGGCAACTTTAGAATTTAAAGCTGTCCTAAAAGTCTATGATGTCACCGAGGGGCAGGGTAAATTCTTAGAAACCAACCCTTTCATTCAGGTGTCTGTACGGTTACTGTGCAACCCGCCGCGTGTGGGAAGTGAGCACACGCAGATCTCTTACACTCCCACTCAGGGTATTTCCCTACTTTTCTCCCTCCTATCTACCTTCTCCTTATCTGTGGTAAACTGTGCAGACTTCTCACCCCAGGTCTGCGCTAATCTGAACTCTTCCCAGAAGGTCAGGAAATGTGTCTCAGAGAGGCTTATCCACATATTACAATTCTCCTAAATGAGTCCACAAATTAAAGTGCTCCTTAAAAAATCAGGTAAAACTAGCAATGAATTTATTTTCTAAAAACCAGTGAAGTGGAAGAAAAATGTTTCTTAAACAAGACACTGAAGCAAATTGAACTAAACTATTACAGGATTGAGTGTAAATCCTCCCTGTAAGGTTTTAAATCTCTATTGTAAATGATTCATGGTACATGAATTGATGACTTCATTTCTTTCCTTCACATCTGAGAAGTCACAGTAGAGAAAAGAACCTCATTGCACCCCGTCCCTCCAAAGATTTTCAAGTTGAGAATGGCCTGGTCACTGGAATAGCTGAAGGTATAGCAATGGCTCTGAGAAAGCCAAACTAGACCGTGAAGAGAGCGGAAATTAGGGCTGCTCCCCACTCCCCACCCGCATAGGGGAAGCCACCGAAAACATGGAACACTCATCTACAGGCACTGGCCTAAGCCATTCTTTGCCCTCTGCCCCCCCATCCTTTTAGTTAGGTCCCCACTTGGGCTCTGTAGCTGCATACTCAGGGAACAGGGTGGGAGGTTCAGGCCTGGAACCAAGGCCCTTACTTGCTTGCAAAGGAGACAATAAAATGGATTATTTAACAATCCATAAGGAGAATTTAAAATTTATTATTTGGATGATGCACGGTTAATTATATGCTTTTCCAGTGAGTCCCTACTAGTAAACTGTTGGGTTCCTAGGAGGCAAATTCACTTTTCAAGCCACTAAAAGTCTATTTTTTGGCTGCAGCTTCTTAGAAAGAGCCCCAAGTTTTATAACAAGCACAGTCACTATTTAGTCTTTAAGCTGTGATACTAAAATGTCTTTTGATCTGAAGGATCATAGGCCTCACTAGAAAACAAACACACATTAAGTATTCACAGGGTGCACCATAAAAATATGTAAAGAATAGAACTTTATCAAATAAAAGCACAGCCTGCACCTTCTAAACGCATTAGACATAGAAACCAACACGAAAGGATACACACTGTGTCTACGCAGGACTCACAAAGATATTATCAGTAAAACAAAAATAATTCCTAGGCTGATTTTTGTCCGAAGTCACCAGAGAATAGGAAATACAGTTTTAAGCTGAATAATGATGAAATTTCTCATTTCAGAAACATTTTATAAATTGATCACCCCATGGCAAGCATTATCTTCAGTTCATTCTTAACAATAATCTCAAAATTAATACTAGGGTAAACTATTAATAGTTGGAAAAGTATTAGCTCAATTAAATTCAGGGCCAAGGTCATATCATTTAAGATACACAGGTTTGCTGAGAAAGTCTGAAAATCATACAAAAAAAAGAGCATAGAACAATAATTGCAATACTTTTCCCATTTCATTGATAAGGAAATGGAGATTTAGAATGGATAAGTGACTTGCCTCACTATAATAATTAAAATGGTTAAAAATGTAAACATTCACATGGTTATTAAAACATAGGTGTGCGTTGCCTGTTGAAGAAAAATATGAAGAATATATAAACCTGTTTTTTAAAATAAAAAAATAATTTAAGTATATACCATTATCGGGGATAGCTGTTGTCTTAACATCTCCAAAAGTTTTCCCCAAAATACGATCTATTTTATTTGAGCTGATTTCCTTTCAAGAACCTACTTAAGTATTGTAGGTAAATAAAAATTAAAATATGACATTTTTATTAAATAAGCTTCAAAAGATATGCCTTATAACTCCCCCAAGCCTACCTCTGTATTGTGATACAATACAAATAGTAAACGACAAAGCCGAGGAAGATTATAAATAATCTTCAATTTGAAAATTTTATCTAGAAAGCTATGAAGCTAACTGAATGTTGATACACTGGGGCTATCTATGCTAGCTAGCAAGGTGGTTATTTACAGATCTTATTGTACTTTTGTGGAGTCAAATTAGATCGGTTTCAAAGGACCTTTGTAATAAGCATTTTAAATCGCTGCCCTTTTTGTTGCTTTTAGGCCTTAAGAGAGAAAGGGACAGGGCCTTAAGAGAGGTCAGCTACCCTCATGAGGAGATCTGTTAGGAAAAATGAGAAAAGCAAGTTAGAAATTCAGTTTAACAATTTTGAAGGTGTCAGGGGGCATATGTTTACGCCTATAGACTGGTGACATAACAAGTTTTCTTGATTAGTGATTCAAAAAAATCCTCTACAGCTGATATTTATTTAGTGGAATCCTATGAGACCAAAAAATTCTTCTGGTATATTTGCCACACCTTATGGCATTATTATATTTCCAAGTTCAAGTGACAGTGAATTCAGCAGAACATCCACAAATTAGAAAGACCAACATTTTCTGTCCTACTCATTGGGCATATATAAATCCTATGAAAGAAGAGAAAGTAATAGACCAGGATATATAAAACATTTGTAAAGTATTATTTTAATATTGTTTTCATGAAAGTCTCCCGTTATTAAAAACCATTTCACAATTTGAAAACTAAAATGAAATGTATTATTAATACTTGTGTATGTTTCCACAGCTGTGCCACTCACACAGCTTTCGAATACATAATGAACTTGATAATTAGGGTTAGTGGCAAACATCCTTATTTTCAGAGAATTACGGAAGAGAAAAATAAGCATTTGTTTATAGTCATATAACTTACTAAGAGCAATTAGCTGTGATCAGTAATGTATTATTTCTAATGCATACTCCTAAAGTCATACTTTTTTTCCTGTATAAATTTTAATACACAGGGACAATACAACTTTAATGTCACAGGGATTTTGGAATTAATATTGTGATTTTTAAAAAATTACAATTTAATGGTTTTTTTAAATGTAGTTCTGAAAAATATACAAAGAAACGAACAGTAAGGAAACTAGTCCCTTCAAAAAAAATAGTGTATTTAATTATTAAAAATGCCAATTGCAAAAATATTTTCAACATATTCTAAGTTTAATAAAGAATATGACGCTGGTGAATATTTTAGTTTTAATTAAAAAAAGAAATTATATGCTTTTAAACTTAAAAGAATGAAAAAAAAGTGCCCAAAAAACTTAGCCTGGAATTCTCCAAAACTTTATACTTCACTGATGCCATGTTTTCATAGCAGTTATCATAAAAGCAAGAAACAAACTTTTAAACATGAAAAAGTTCTGATTTAAAAATTAAATCACCAGGTTTTTCCCTCCTTCCACTGATTTGCAAAAGATGGAGCAGTCGGTCACTAATTGATTCTAACATCTTTAAATTTAAGATATAATCATCGGCAAGTGAAGTGTCAAATATCATTATAATTTAAATAAAGGAGAATGATGAGAAGTACACATGAAGACAAAAATGGATGCTTTTGTAACAAACCTCACTTTTTAGCTAACAGCATTCATTTTACAATTTTGTATTTTAAAGAATACTATGGTGCCGTATTAACTTCAGAGTGAATCTGATTGAAAACAGACAACACAAAAATTGTTTTCAAACTTGAAAAAGATCTTTTGAAATATCACTGCAAAAGCTAACTGGTAGCATCTCTGAGTATTTTCTACAGAACTTCCATAGGAGTGGAAAGTATTTCTTTAGAAAGAAGCTGCAATGAGTGTCTATGTCAGTCTCTATTCCAAAAGGGTTTTCTAAATCATCTAGACCATCAGGTGGTCCTGTTTTCAGTCAGCGATTGATCACTTAGCTATGAACAAGAAGACTGCCACCGAATACCTGGGATCTGTCCAAGATCTGCCCAGCTCCTTCTAAAGGGTGTTAGTCATTGCTCTCTCAATAACTCCAGTTACAATTTGTTTCATGAATGATAAAAACAGTTAACATGAAAATCATGTACTTTAAAATCGAGTTTTTCATACAACTCAGTTAGTCATCTTGCCTGGTTTTGTTTTCAGACGATGATCTATACAAATTAATTTTACATTTTGACCCCAATTTTGAAAGGAAAAGAAGAAAACTTCAGCTTCTTCATGACAGACTTTTTTTTTTTTTTTTTTTTTACTTTATGCTTCCTAAAATAATTGACACTATTTTCCCAACCATTATTCTCAGACCCAAGTGAATTAAATTCTCGCGGTAAAACAAGAGTACAACAAAATAATAACGATATAATATCATCACCACGATCATCATGATCATCATCTTGCAAATTTTGGACGCATCACCAACACATTTCAACAACGTGCAGTTACAGTAAGCCGACTCACCTAAGCAATGGGAGTTAAGAAGGATTTAGAAACGCAGCCTTCTGATCACCAGCAGAGGTAAAGGCCCCTTCTTTACCTAACAAGTGACCTTATATAAAACCAGCAGATAGGTTACTCCCAGTTTCTGCCTCCTTACCTCAGGCTCCTCCCCAAATACCGAGACAGAAAGTACCACAAATACACACCCACTTTCCACCCCTTACACGGAGGGACCAGAGACTTCAGTTAAGCTGCCCTACCTCCACCTACCCCAGTCAGGCTCCGAAGAGCAGGAATCGAGCCTGGCACGTGGAGGAGCCACGGCGCCGGCAGGCCATCTTCCCGACCACTGCGGGGGTGGGAGGGGGCCGCGCTCTCCATCCCCTGCCCCCGGGCAAGCCAGCCCCCGTCCCCGGCCCTTCCACTCGGCTCACCGCCAGCAAGGTGCTTAAGGGAACCGAGGCTGGGTGCCCCACAAATGCGCCCCTAGCTTAACTGTCACCACGACCCCGCAGTGGTCACTGTCTGGGTGCTGGAGGCGGACTCCGTCGCCGCGGGACGCACCCGCACGGGATCCCGCGCCCGGCCACGAAGTACCCCGGGAGCAGCCCTCGGACCCTGCCCACTTTCGCCGGGGCTCGGAGACCCGGGTTCTCTCAGACCCCCGGGCAGGCACGCGCCGAGGGGCCCGTCCCGGCCGCGCGGGGCGCACGGTCTCGCGTCGCCGGTGCGGACCGCCGCTCTCCCCCGCGCGCGTCGCGCGCAGCCCGTGCCCTCCGCCGCCTGTGTACTAGCCCTGCGCCGGGACGTCTCCTCAGGGAGCGACCCTCGGCCGGGACCTGTCAGCCCCGGTGCCCTCGGACCACGACCCGTCCGCCCGGGGCCCCTCCGTCCGAGAGCCCGTCGGCCCCTGCCCCCCGGAGCGCGCCTCAGCGCGGGTCCCTCCGGGGCCCCGCGCCCCTCGGCGAGCCCCTCCGTCCACGGGCCCTCGCCCGGCGCCGCTGCCCCGAGCGCCCCTGGCAGCCCGACTCTGACCTGCGGCGGTGGCCTGGCGGTCCGCTCCGGTGTCCCGGTGGCCGACCGAGCGCCCCAGGCGGCGGCTCCGGCGCGGGCTCCGAGTGCGGTCGGCCCCGCCTGCAGCGGCTGAGCCAGGCCGGGCCGGGGGCGGGCGGGGGCGGGGGCGGGGGCGCGGGGCGGGCGGGTGTTCGAGGGGGAGGGGAGCGGCCGGGCCGCCGCCGCCTCGCGCACAGTAGGACTCCTGCTCGCCGCGCCCACTTTCCCTGGAGCGCCTACTCTGCGCCCGGCCTCGCTTGTTCCTCACAGCCGCCGCTGGGAGGCGACCCAGAAATGGCCCCATTTTCCCTGAGGAGGGACCGGCCGGAGCCCAGGAAGATGCCCACGGTCACGTCGGGGAGAGCCGAGGTGTGGAGCTCCGGAGCTGCCCTCCCTCTCCAGGCCCGCGGGTCTCGCCTTCGCACAGTGGTCTGCGGGTGTTTTGTTTTGTTTTGTTCTTTTCCTCAAGTTCTTTTCAATGACATTCTTAAAAAAAAGAAAAAGAAAAAGAAAGAAGAGCATATTTAGGATCACCTGGTTTTTATCCCATACCCAATGGCGCTGCACACTTTCTGCTCCCCCCCCTTTCGCATTTGTACTTCCCACTGGTATTCATTATTCACTTAAAGCGTCAAAGTTTTAATTGCAAAAATTTAAAGTATTCATTAACCTCTGACAGAAGTTTTAAACTTCTTTAGCAGTGTTTTTTACGCTGAGGGACCCGGACACATGGTGCGGGGGGCTGGGGCGGGACGCGGGGCATGGGAATCTTAAGTTTGGAGTTTGAGGAGCAGTTTGGGGTCGAGCTTCCTCGTGCATGGACCAGGGGGACTCTGGGCAGCTTCGTTTCCTGCCGCTCCCCTTATCGTGACCCATCCAAAGGGGGTTGATAGATACCCAGCCAGAAACCCCCTAGTCTTCTGGACTTGAGGCCTTACTTTCCTTACCTTTTTCCAATCCCATTTACTGAACATCCTGTTCTGGGCCTGGCCGTCCTTGGGGAGCAAAGGTGCATAAAAACTGTAATTTCAAGAAGCATATCAATTACTTGCCCAGGATTACTTGCTCCAGTCCTTTAGCGTCTTAATTGGTTGGGGATGGCTAGTTCTTTTTCCTCTAGGGCAGCTGGTCCTTGTTTGCAGTTTAAAGTAAAACATTATGAGGATGGTTATCACCTCGGAGAAGGTTCAGAGCTTAATTCAATAGATTCATGCCCTCCACCTGTCCCATAAAGTAGGAAGTTAAGAGCCACAGCTGAATAGGGACTTCAAAGAGGACCATTTTATTTATCACTGAAAAACGCCATTTCCTTGCCTGCCATTTAGGTAGTCAGATTGACACGGCTCAGCAGTCTACACTCCAGCATAGAAGTGCTGCATGCATCCCACTTCTTCTTCTTTTTCTAAAATAAATTTATTTATTTATTTATTTATTTTTGGCCACGTTGGGTCTTCATTGCTGCGCGTGGGCTTTCTCTAGTTGTGGTGAGCAGGGGCCACTCTTCCTTGCAATGCGTGAGGTTCTCATTGCGGTGGCTTCTCTTGTTGCGGAGCTGGCGCTCTAGGTGTGTGGGCTCAGTAGCTGTGGCTCGCGGGCTCTAGAGCGCAGGCAGTTGTGGCGCACAGCTTTTGTTGCTCCACGGCATGTGGTATTTTCCCAGGCCAGGGCTCAAACCCGTGTCCCCTGCATTGGCAGCCAGGGAAGTCCCTAAATACCGTACATTTTAAATGTACAATCCAATGATTTTTAGTTTGACAGAGTTTTTTCCCCCCACTTTTATTGAGAAATAATTGACATATATCACTGTATAAGTTTAAAGTGTACAGCATGATGGTTTGACTTACATAAATTGTGAAATGATTACCACAATACGTTTAGTTAACATTCATCATCTCTTACAGATACAATAAAAAGAAAAGAAAAAAATTTTTTCTCCTTGTGATGAGAACTCTTAGGCTTTAATCTCTTAACGACTTTCCTATATATCATACAGCAGTGTTAACTATAGTTATCGTGTTGTGTATTACATCTCTAGTACTAAATTATTTTTCTTCCAGTTTTATTGAGATATAATTGACATATAGCACTGTATAACTTTAAGGTGTACAGTATAATGATTTGACTTACATGCATCATGAAATGATTATCACAATAAGTTTAGTGAATATCCATCATCTCTAGTACTAAATTATTTTATAACTAGAAGTTTGTACCTTTTGACCACCCTCCTTTAATTCTCCCTCCTCCCACCTCTGGTAGCCACAAATTTATAGGTTCAGCTCTTACATTTAGGTCTATGATCTATTTTGAGTTAAATTTTGTGTATGGTGTGAGGTAGGGCCAATCTGCTTTTCATGGAGAAATACTCATAATTCAACAATATTGACTAAATGGAATCCCACCACAGTGAGCTTATAACTGGTGCAACATTTTAGAGTTCATCTGAATACTTTCTAAACTTTCTTCCAGATTAAAAAAAAAAGCGATTTTCTACTATATATAAAATAGGTAAACAACAAGGACCTACTGTATAGCACAGGGAACTATACTCAATATCTTGTAATAACCTATAATGGAAAAGAATCTGAAAAAGAATATATAAATGTATAACCGAATCACTTTGCTATACACTTGAAACTAACACAACAGTGTAAACTAACTATACATCAATAAAAATTGTCATTTTAAAAAGGGATCTATAGTTAGTAAAGCCTAAAAATGTAAGAAGTTAAGCAATAGAAATAGAAATAGCATAAATCTATTTTTTAAACTACTGGTCTTGATTTATTAGTGGATTATGAAATCAGTTTACTGGGTCATAACCAAATTTTTTTTATAAGTCAAATAATACAGAACACAAGAGAACAGAAACTATCAGAATTCTTCCCCTAAAGTGTTGCTTCATAACTTTTGTGTTATGTGTGTGCGTGTGTGTGTATTTGTATGTACCAGGAGTTGGTGTAAAATGTATTTCTTACTGTGGGGCCGCATTTTCAAAAGCTGGAGAAACACTGTATAAACTATAATGCAGAATTCTTTCATTCCACAAACATTTACTGAGTGCTTATTTTGTGCCAGGCCCTCTGCTAAGTCCTGGGGACAATATGATAAATAGCACATGGTCTCCACCCTGCAACAGTGCACACATGCAGTTCCATCCACATTTAGCTTCTAGAGATGAAAGATTGTGCCTTGGTTCACTTTTCCCCAACCACAAGGGCTTCTTCCAAATATTGAGGTTTGGTCCTGAGGCACTTATTTTTCTGCAGTTAATGCTCAGTTGTTAATCTCATTTGAGATTTGCAGACATATTTGCTTTTCTTCCAACTAGGGGAACTTTGTTCCCAGGTTCATAATTGCATACTGTGTTTATTATACTGGGAAGGAAGTACAGGTCTAGTAGTGGGAGTTGGCCTTAACTGAATTGATTCCCAGTTTACTCCAACTATACTTAAACTAGCCCTACTGACGGACCTCAGGTATTTTTAAACACTGGTATATTATTTTTAAAGGGAAATATTTTGAATCATGACAAAAATTTTATTTTCAAGGCATTCAGCAAAACAGCATTGGCATCAATAGTGAATGACATGTAACCATTTTGCAGATTGAGTTTAGGAAAATTAATGTGCTGTATTTCCAGTCATCCAGTGGGGGCGGGGGGAGGGTCACTTATTTACAGCAGCTGTGTGCAGTCATGGCTCTGACATTTGCTCCTCTAACTGAGATACCATTTCTCAGTCTCTAGACACCATAAATTCTCAGGAGATTTAGACGCTCTTAATTTAAAATTAAAAAAAAAATGATAACCAATTCGACATGTTGGACAGGTTAAGCGTGCACACACACACACACACACACACGCACACACATCTACTTTGTGAATGACTCTGTTGTGTTCCCACATATGATTTTTAAGTCTAGTTATGAAATTTTACCTGCAATCTCCCAATTTTACTTTGAATTTTATTAAGGTCCTTTTCTCCTACTCTTGCTATTCTGTCTTATCTTGCCCCTCACCAAATGACTTGCTCATTTTTATAAGGTCTTAAGTACCAAAGCCAGGCTTGTAACCCATTTCTTCTGATTTCCAATTGCCTGATCCTTTCACTATACATCTCTGCTTAACTTACATTCTCTTTCTGTTTTGAGTGATTGCCTATAAATTAAAAAAAAAAAATTGCTGGAATATTTTAATAAATACTTGATTATATACAAATCATTAGTTTACAATATAATACAGCTATGTATTGGTTCAAAATAAAAAACATGGAAGATATACACCAATTCATATTTTATTTTCTCTTAATACCCAAATTTAGAGCTTTCTTTTAGATAATTTGAAAGAACTGAAAGAGACATAATTTTAAGGCCATTTCTTCAGTAATACGCTTTTCTTTAATATTGAATGAGATGACTCCTATTTTTGAAAATATTTTATTTCTCATAATCTGTAAGCACCTATGAAATTAATAATAATATTTAATTCCAAGGAAATTCCATTTGGTAATTTCAATAGTTTTGAGTTAGACTATTTAAATTTTAAAGTTTTAATGGTTTGAAAATATCTTTTAAAGGTTCAAAAATACTTTTGATATTCAGGAAATTTAAAAAAGAGGTTTTTGCCCTGCTTTATCAGTTTTTCTTCACTTTTTCCCTCAGAAATTGATGTATTTTGCATATCAGATTGGCTTGTAAGTATCAAGAGGTAGGAGGTAGCTATTAGGAAGAAGAGAATGCCTGGCAGAGTTTTCAGTTCAGGAAAATTGTCCTACCTTCTGTCTTTTCTTTTCAAGAGTTTGGTTTTAATTAAGCACTGGTAGAATGGAAAGAGCCCCGATTTTTATCTCTGCTTATTGTGACCTTGAGCAGGAGACTCACCCTCTCTGAGGCTTAGTTCCCTCATCTATAAAATGGAAATATATTCTCATAATCTCTTCAGTGAGATAACATGAGAAAATGCCAAGTCAGGCTCCTAGTAGGAACTCAGTAAATGTTGTTTATCAACTATGTGAAAGCAATGAGAATATTTTTTTCTGAAAGTCACTCACTAATGTATTAAAACACAGTTTGGATGCTAAATTGAGGGGGTTTTTTCATATATGTGTCATATTTAGTCATCAATCTACATGGATACTCTACTCTCTTTCTTGTAAGTAAAAAATCACTAGTCGAATAAGTAGATTTTGAAATAGCTATGAACCCCAGATTTCTGTATGAGAATGGTTTTCTCATGACATGCATGTGAACTTATGGGTCCTAGGCTTTGTCACATAAAACTAAAACAAAAACAAAAAACAAAACCTTTTTATGATGGAAAACATTAGACAAATATAGAAGTAGACAGAATAGTGTAATGAATACCCCTTGTACCCATAACCCGGTTTCAGTCTATGGCTAACCCTGTTTCATCTATACCTTCACCTGCCTCCCTCTTCTGTATAATTCTGTAAATCCCCCAAATGAATTTCATCATAAAACATTCAAACTGTTTTAAAATGTTGTCCTTAAGTCTTCTGTTTAAAAGTTGGTTCAAACAATTTGCCCTGGTAGATTTTGGATTTATCAGAAAAGTTTCTCTGCTGAAATTTTCTCAACTCTTAACGTCTATCATGGGCGAGTTGTAAAACGCGTTCACTGCTCAGAGGACCGCCATCTGCACACTCCGGAGTTTAGCGACCTAAGGACATAAATGCCGTGTCCAGGCTGAGTAATGGGCAAGGAGCTTGGACCTGGGGAAAGGCAGTTATGGTACTTCAGTTGCTAACAACAACAAAACCTCCAAAACAAAAAACAAAAACAAAACCCCAACGCTTGCGTGCCCATGAAGTGTCTATCTTCCCTTACTTCCCTTATCTTGCCCAAGCACCTTGACAGCAGAAGCCATGGTTTATTGATCTTTTTACGCCCACGACCTGTTGCCCTACAAGACCTGAAACCAAATAAGTGGACAATCAATGTTTGTTGAATGATTGATTGCCAAGTGTTTAACTTGCAACCCAAGCCTACTATTAAGTAAATAATTCAAATGTCAGTTCATCAAGAGGTCCTCCATCACTATTGTTCTTTATTCTCTTAACAGTTTTATTTTTCTTCCTACCACTTATCACTACCTGAAATTATATTTTTAAACTTTTATTTATTTATTGTTTCTCTCCCCACACTAGAATGTGAACTCCATGAAGGCAGCTTTTTTTTTTTAAAAGTCTTTCTAATTTTAGAGCAGCCTTAAGTTCACAGCAAAATTAAGAGGAAGGTACAGAGATTTCCCGTACGGCCCCTAAGGCAGTGATTTTTTTATTTGCTGTTGTAGCCCTGGCTGATGGTATGCCTAACATACGGCGTACATTTTTATTATTGAAAAAATAGTAATGCCATAAATTCAGTCACCTTTAGAGGTTGTATTTTCATCCTTCATGATGTCTACAAAGTTGATGAATATCATTTATGTAAATTCTCAGGCTCAGCTACTGACCTGAGCCTTACTTACGTAGCCACAAGCCTTTCTGTTTTTATGAACATAATTTTATTTTGAATATTTGGACCCATGTGCCAACTTTGCTCTTGATACAAGGAACTGCTTCTATTGATACACAATTTCTCTTTTGAGCAGACTGAGGACAAGGAAGTTTGAGCAGAATGCTGGGGAACTGGGCTTTCTATTAGAGTGATTTCAGCTATTCTGTTTCCATGGTGATATTCCAGTAATATCATTTCCTTTTTTCCTTTTTACAGAAGAGGTTTTCAGGAACGCAGGTGCCTACTTCTGAAATGCCTTAAGGTATAAGGATGCGAACTAAGCTAGCAACAGACTTCTTGCTGCCCTGGCCATCCCCACAGCTCTCTCGCCAGTCTCTAGCTGGCCAGCCCTGGCACTGACACCTAAAGGAGCATTTCTCATGCATCCAAGACAGGAAATTTGGAGCCACTTTCTGGGGATGGCACTTTGGCCCGGCGTAGACTTCTTCCTTCTGTTTTGCATTTTTACTGTGTTTTAAATAAGTAACTGGTAGGTTGATCATGAATTGCATTTATATGTTTAGAAACTTTTGTACACTAGTGGGAGGAGGTAGGGAGGGAGTTGGGAGATGTGTATGCTTTACCAAAGGGCTTTGTTTATTGACATTATGTCTGGCAGCCACTCTTCCTACCACTGTAACATGGATACATGGATATTTTTTCCTCCCCAAAGTATTTTTCTGATTTTAATCTCCTATAATTATCCATTTATTCTCACAGTAAAATTTCAGTAGATCAATTCTTTTAGGTCAATTTCTGCATACCTTCACCTAGGATGCAGAATTTTTTAAAAATTATTTTATTCCTGTGGTAGTAAGAAGTTGATTCTTCCATGTACAGGGCTTTAAAAAGATAAATTTAGTTGACGTCTTTAATTGTTCTCCTGCCAAATGGAATTGCAGTGACCTAGATGATTTGCATAATTTATTAATGACAGAAATCAAATTATTAGCATTTAGGGCAAAGTTTAGTCTGGTTTTACAGAACAAAAGTCTCACTATAATTTTTCAATTATTATATTTAATCCTAGAATATCACTAGACATTCCCCCCCACCCCCAATTTTTAAATCTATGTATCACGTAGCATGTTTAAAGATGCAATGTTGTATAAAACAAATAAAACATTTACAAACCACAAAATTAATAACAATTGTAATATAGGGGCAACAAAAGTCAGTTCAACCAAATAATGGAAGGATACTTAAATCTAAGAGGAAAAACAAAAACAAAATAGAAAATAAAAAGAAATCACAGCCTTGGACTTTTATATAAATTGTGACTTTTTTCTTTTTAATTATTTAAAAAGTTATAGAAGTGATATAAGCTTCTTGTAAAAAGTCAAGCCACTTGTATACCAATGTTCATAGGAGTACTGTTCATAGTAGCCAAAAAGTGGAAACCATCCCAATGTCTATCCATTGATGAATGCATAAACAGAATGTGGTCTATCTATACAATGGAATATTATTAAGCCATTAAAAGGAATGATGTGCTGATAATACTACAACAAGTATAAGCCTCAAAAGCATTATGCTAAGTGAAAAGTCAGTCACAAAAGACCTCATACTGTATGATTCCATTTATATGAAATGTCCAGAATAGGCAAATCCATAGTGACAGAAAGACGATTAGCAGTTGCCAGGGGATTGGGGTTGTGGGGAGAAAATCAGGAATGATTATTAATGAGTACAGTTTCTTTGGGGGGTGATGAAATGTTCCCGTTAGACAGTGCTGACGGTTGCACAACTTTGTTAAATATACTAAAACCTACTGAATTGTACATTTAAAAGGGTGAATTTTACAGTATGTGGATTATATCTCAACTAAAAAAAATGGAGAAAAAAATGATTATTTGTATCCTTCCCTTACCAAATAACAACCAGCATGTTTTATTCTTTTCTCCAGCCACCTACCTCATTTTGTCATTCTCTTATTCCAGGGCTGCAGCAGACTGCTGTGCAGGTTATAACTCTGCCCAAAAGGGCTAGCCAAGTGGACAAAGAGGGTCTGAAGTCCTAGTCATGCACTCATTCTACCTGAAAGAAGAGGTGTCTTTCTTCTAATTTGCACAAAGTTTACTTATAGACTAACAGTGGCCTTAACCATTTGCCTGGGCTTTTGGAGTAGGGACAGTTGGTAAATATAGGTACTTAGTTTGCTATCTTGGATTAAAAGTCAAGCACTTCATAAATCAGAAAGAGAAAGACAAATACCATATGATATCACTTATATGTGGAATCTGAAATATGGCACAAATGAACCTATCTATGAAACAGAAACAGACTCTCAGACATAGAGAACAGACCTGTGGTTGCCAAGGGGGAGGGGGTTGGGGGAGGGATGGAGTGGGAGGTTGGGATTAGCAGATGTAAGCTTTTATATATAAAATGGATAAACAACAGTGTCCTACTGTATAGCACAGAGAACTATATTCAATATTGTATGATAAATCATAATGGAAAAGAGTATTTTTAAAAGAATATATATATATGTGTGTAACCAAATCACTTTGCTGTATAGCAGAAATTAATACAACATTGTAAATCAACTATACTTCAATAAAAAAAAATGATAAAATTAAAAAAAAAAAAAGTCAAGCACTTCATTTTACTCTAATACCATAGTGGATTATTTTCCAGACTAGAACACTCTTTGGCCCTCTCTTTGCACATTGGGTTGAAACTTATCTGATTAAGCTTAAAAAGTACATTTCTAGTTTAAATGTTGTCATACAGTTCCTTTAAACTTGCCTTTTTTGTTTAAAAAGGAATTGGTGTATTGTTCAACTTTACATTATGGTCCTCCAATACAGTTTTTATGTTTGACACCACCACTACTAAGAGGATTTCCTGATACTTACTTGTTCTAACAATGCAACTTTTCTGACGGCATTCTTGTATAGATTTCAAAAGAGCTCAAATAATAGTATTTTCTACACTAAATTTAATCAGTGAGTCAACACACATTTATTGAATTATTATTATGTTCAAAATAACATTCTATTCCAAACAGGAAGAACCCCCAAATCCTGGTACTTTACATACAAAGTACTTATGTGCTTGGCATATAGTAGGTACTCAATAAATATTAGTAAATGAATCAATGAATAAGAGCAATTTTGTTTATTTGTGATACCTAAAGATTAGACACTTTGACAAATAACCATAGAATTTAATTAGGTCCTTAATTCTACCATTAGAGAAAGAAGACAAGCTGATGTAAAAATGTGATATAATTAGTGACTACTTCTAAAATAAATCCCACAACTCTGGCAAACTAACAATTATTTTAGTGTTAAGTATTTGTAGCTGCTAATTTTCTTCAGCAATTTTTTGTCTACTTTGCCAGTTTGTTTGTTTATGAAAGAGTATTTACTGCTAACTTCCATGATTACTCAAAGTGTTTCCATATAGAAAATAGATAATCAGTGGTTCTCAAATCTGGCTGCACATCAAACACTTGATGTTTCTGTTTTGTGCTTGTTTGTTTGTTTCCAATCCTAAAAAGGTGGAATCCAAGATTTCACCTGGTTGAGCTCGCGGATGATATTTTGAGTTTTATTTTTAACTACACAAATTGTACGTGAACAAAATTTTCTTAAAAAAAGTGTAAAGATTTCAGGACTTGCCTGGTGGTGCAGTGGTTAAGAATCTGCCTGCCAATGCAGGGGACACGGGTTCGAGCCCTGGTCCGGGAAGATCCCATATACGGCGGAGCAACTAAGCCTGTGCACCACAACTACTGAGGCTGCCCTCTAGAGCCCGCAAGCCACAACTACTGAGCTCACACACCACAACTACTGAAGCCCATGTGCCTAGAGCCCGTGCTCTGCAACAACAGAAGCCACTGCAATAAGAAGGCTGCTCACCGCAACGAAGAGTAGCTCCTGCTCGCTGCAACTGGAGAAAGCCCACGGGCAGCAATGAAGACCCAACGCAGCCAAAAATAAATAAATAAATTAATTTTTTTAAAAAGTGGAAAGATTTCAAATAATGCCAAATTCTCATCATCATTCCCAATCTTGGTTCTTTCTCTCCTTCCCTGACACAGGTGTACTTCTTATGCACATTAAAATTTGGGAACCATTGCTGTAATGAACAGGTCAGTAGTAGTAAACTGAAAAATTGTGTTAGAACTCAAATATGAGGCCAGATTTTTAATGTTTTCTCTGTTGTGTGAATTACAGAGTCCAAGTCCCAATCAAGATAGAATTACCTCTTCAAGTATTTGAGGGCCATCATTTAAGACGATTTCTTACCGAAAGAATCTCTTCCTTCTCACGGAAAAAAAAAAAAAAAAAATTTCAGTTACCCTCAGTAAGAAATGTAAGCAATGGAAATAGTAAACATATTCAGTATATGGGGAAAACAGTTGGTATTCAGTAAACACCAAGTAATTTATTGACTTGGCAAGGCTCCCTTGAACTTTAGTATATAGTTAACTCTTACTTATCTAGGAACAGATTTACTATTTTGTAAGCTGTAATGTCATCGAGCTTCTCCCCATCATTTTGCTAAATTCTAGGCTGTTTTACAGTGTGCCTGAGATAGCAGAAGAATTAACCAAGCTGAACGGGGCAGGGGGAGGGGAGGCTGGTGTAGGTTCACTGTCAAATACACTGTGTTAGCTGAAAGACAAAAATTCTGCTTTTAGGGAGCTCACTGTCCTGTAGAGGAGGCTGACAAGCTAAAGAAAATTAGAACACAACGGGTAAGTGCAATGAAAGAGGTGTTATATAGTGCTGGGGGGTACATAGAAAGGGGAGGATTCTAACTCAGGTTGGAGAGGGGAGTAGTAAATGGGAAGGCTCCCCACAGATGTAATACCTGAACTTAATCTTGAAGGATGAGTACGATGCAGCCGTACAAAAACATCTAGGAGGTAGAGTACAAGACCTTTAAAAAAAAAGATTTGCTCCAACTTGAGCAGTGGATGGGCTGCGTTTGGGACATGCTGAGTTTTCGGTGTTTGTTGGTGGGGGCGGTTATCCAAATGAAGATGTCCATGGACGATAGGCTCCCTACTCCTGTAACTTTGGAAGGGAATCTCAAATGGAAATACAACGTGGAGTTGTCATCGTACACTAGCAAATGAAGCCTTTGATGTGAAAGGATTGCCAGGGAGAACAAGAAGAAGAGGAGGCTGAGGAGAAATCTCTGCAGAACATGAGCTTGTAAGGGATAGAGGGAATCTGAGAAGGAGCAGCTGGAGAGGTGGAAAAAAGAAAAATGAGAACTGCCTGGTACAATGAAGGTCAAAGGAAGAGAGCAGACAGTACTCTCAGATGGCACAGAGATGTCAGTTAAGATGGGCCTGGTGACTTGGGTGAAAGAGGAGAGGGAGGTAGAAGCCCGTGTCGGTCAGGAACATTTACTGAGCAACTACTATGTGCCTGGCATTGTAAGGTATCGTGCTGTTTAACCTTCACCACAGCTCTCTGAGGTATTAATGCATCATCCTCATATTACAGATGAGTAAATGGAGGCACTGAAAGGCCTTGACCAGAGTCATACAACTAGCCTGCAACAGAAGAAAGATAACTCAGCTCTACCTAACTCCGGGGTCTAGCCTCTCAGCTACTGCTGGTTACCAATGGTGGTGAAAAAGTGGACATAATGAATGTAAACAGCTCTTTTGAGATGTTTGTTTGTGAAGAGAAGAGGGTTGATTTTACAAAGGAGAAGCTGAGTCTAAACAAGGTGGTTTTTATTTTTGTTTTTTAAGATGACAGAGGTTTGCACATGATGATAAGCTGAGGAGAAAGAGCTAGTGAAAAGAAAGACACTGAAGTCTCCAGAATGAAGGGGTTGAGGCATTTCTAGCCAGACTTCTATTTCTGTGGCTAGATCAGAACAGATCTGGGGGGAAAAAAAAACATATCTGGAAAGAGGCTCTCAGCTTGAATAACTGAAGCTATTTGGTACTGTATCAGTATGTTTTATGAAAGAAGTCACCTGCAGTAAGTGTCCATCCAGTTTTTTCTCACTTTGGAATCCATTAATATAATTAATATAATTCATGATGAAGTAGACTGAATTTCTTATTTCACTACAATTCGCAACAGTAGTCACCATATCAAACTCGGCCCTATCTATCTAGGTTTAAGATCAATATTAACAGTCAGGGATAGGCCCCATTTACACCTTCCTTCCTATGTTCACACTATAAAATCTAGCATCGTATTTCCTTCCATCAGCTGCTGTGCTCCTGTGGAATGCCCAGAGTTCTTTCTTTCGTAACAGAAAAATTGGTGCCCGTTGTAGAGCTCCTAGGTGATCCTGCTGTGGTACTAGAATTCACTATTTTCATTTCTCCCAAATCTTATTTTCAAAAAAAATATGCCATGTGTGGTTAAACTTTATTTAAACTGAGCTTCTACTAATTATACTAGAAAGGGCAATAAAATTCAATGTGTTTAGTTTACAAAGGACTTACAATGAATTGCCTACCGAGACCCACCAGAGCTCTTTGTAGATTCCTCTCCAAAAGATCATAGTTTTGCTGCGCTGGTGGCTTCTAAGTCATAGAGAATGAACTTATGGTTACCAGGCGGGAATGGTGGCGGGGGAAGGATAGATTGGGAGTTTGCGATTGACATGTACACACTGCTGTATTTAAAATAGATTAACCCACAAGGGCCTACTGCTTAGCACAGGGAACTCTGCTCAATACTCTGTAATAACCTAAATGGGAAAAGAATTTGAAAAAGAACAGATACATGTATATGTATAACTGAATCACTCTGCTGTACACCTGAAACTAACACAACATTGTTAATCAACTATATATACTCCAATATAAAATAAAAATTAAAAATTCATAGTCTAGGTCATTATTTTGTACATTCAAGACAGACACACTAGGACTTCTTGTGCCAAGGCGCTAGTGCCAGGGCTGTGGGGAAAATGCAAAGTACCACGCATGTATCTCCTCTAGGAGCTTTCAACTTTCTTAGGAGAGATTAGCTGGTTACGGAAGTGACTAGAATTCAGAGCAGTGAAGGGCCAGTATAAATGGTGAAAGGATGTTAGGTCACCCTAATTTCTTCCACTTAAAAATAATTACACCAGTAACGCAGGATTTTTGTTGAAGGGAATACAGAAATATCTAGAATAAACTGTAAAAGTTCCCTCTTACTTCCTCCCCACTTCCACTTCCCTTCCCAGATTGAGGCGTTTTTTGCATTTTCATAAATATAGAAGTACATATGGACTTTAGCACACACACTTTTATAGTTGTTTAGCAAAAATTATTTGAAATGCATTGTTCTGTGAATTTTTTACTCAATAAGGCCTTTCATGTCAGAACATACAGATCTATTCTGTTTAAAGTCAATGTAGAATACATTTTAAAATGTATCTTAAGTGAGTGAAACAAAATGCCTAAGTTCTAAAACTTTTGATTGGCAAACATTAGTGATTATATTCAATTACTTCCATGTTTAATTTCACGTTTGAGAAAACTAAACCTCATAGGAATTTCCTCAACTTTTCCATCTTTTAAGAACATAGATTTAATGCATTATTTTGATATATAAGACCATACATAAGTATTTTGTTCAAAACAAAGTATTCTTAAAAGGAATACGTAAGTAGAATATACTAGAATACTACATAACAAGCCATAATAAGCTATAATTGAAAGCTATGGATCCCATGATTCAGAAACAGAATGAAATAAAAGAAAAAAATTCTTAAATATCTAATAATAATGGTAATTCTAATGGTACCTAAGGGCAATGGGGGTTCTTTTTAAAATTTTCAGTTCTTTTCTCATCATTGTTAAACTGATAACTAAAATCTTTAAAATAAAAACCCAAAATGCTACATACATCTTGTTTAAAAAAATATTTACATACACATGTATAGAAAAATGCCTAGAGAAAAATAAGTTTATGTTTTAACAGTGGTTATTGCTGGGTAGTGGGATGTGTTCAAGGTGATTGCTATTCTTTATCTTTTTCTGAACTTTCCAATTAAAAAAATAATGAATACATATTCATTTTCTTAATTAGAAAAACTGTTGAAGCAAAATAAAATGAATTAATAATAAATGAACTGAATGACTATGTCTCTAGATTTAAGAAAAAGAATTGTGCCCTCCTTATATTTCCCCACATTACTTTTACTCAAGTAGATGTCAAACTTTAAAAATTTATAAAGACAAAAAAATAACATTGGACCATTAAGTATAGTGTATAAAATTATAACCTCATGTCAAATAAACTCAAAAATAGACTTGTATAAATAAGCACAGCATCTAAAGTAGCTTATTCTAGTACTGTTAGGCCAGCTCACAAAATACATTTTTATTGACTAACATGTTAAATCTCTTTTGTTAAATAATTACTATTTTTAATTTATAATTTAGCAAAATTCAGTTTTTCAAAAAGCTTATTCTTGTCATTTCCAAAAAAAGACAGGGGAAAGGAGAGAGGAAGCTGTGTTTACTGGGAAAGTTGCAACATTCAGTTCGTAAGTACTTTTTGCTTTAGATATTTTTTTCAACTACTTCTCTTACATAAGAGTCCTGTAATATCTCCATAGGGAGAAATAACACTGGGCTACATTATGTCTTTTTAATTTTTCCTCCAGATAGTGTTTACAAATCAACATGTAGCAGTGACTCCATATTCAAAGTTAGCCAATTTAGGTGTCCATTTGCCATTAAGGACAATTGGTAATTTTAACAATCAATGAGAGTTTATTTTAGGAGAAAACTTACTGAAATTTGCAGGAAATAACCTTTTTGTTCCCAAACAGCTGTCATTGAACACCATTATATCTACAACAATTAAAATTATCTCTGGTGACTTTTAGCATTTGGCATTGCTCCATTATTGTTCAGTTAAATATTTTTCAAGTTTGCTAGGACTTTTGCCCACTGTGTGCTTACGGCCCTTTATTGTCAATATGTATCTTAGAATTCACCTTTGTGACATTATTTTTTTGCATTGTGGGAGAGAATGTAATTTCTGAAGCGAATTGCCTGAGAAATCAAGTAATATGTATTAGGAAGTTGCAGTACAGATTTATAAGTTACTTATGAAAATATGATTACAATGTATCCCATCATATTTGGCAACAGATAGTCCCCTTGTCTGTGTTTCTGGATCTTTAAAAAAAATTTCCAGTTTAAAGGATTAGCTAATGTTTAGTGAACAAAAAGAGCAAGGGTGACACGTGCTGTCATCTTAATAACTTGAATTTTGAAAATTGTGATGAAAAATTCTAAGACCAGACCATCAATGCAGGGAATTGATTGTCAAAACCCAAACCAAACAAACCCCAAAACATTCTATTTTGCATGCCAATGGAAGTCATAAACATGTTAGCTCAGCACCCACCCTAAATGTACTGTCTTAGAAAGAAATAACAAGCTTCAGGTAACCCAATTTAAATCTTAAACAAGACTTCATGTTTGTTCATTTAATTTTGAAAAGAAGTAAATGTTTGTCTTCAGAAATGATTAGTTAAATACTGAAACATAATAAATAGCTTATGAACCCTAAACGCATCATAGGATAAAATATCTTGGACTTTGATCACTATTACTTGGTTACTATATTTTGAGGGAAAGCATTTATTTGCCATGATTTATTCAAACCAAAAAGTTATTTGGAAAATATTTAACAATTATTACTCATTATTTAAACCTAGGATACTGATACCAAAGAACATTTCTTATAACCTAATACTTTACTGAACACTTCCAAGCTCATAAGTAACTGTTCAGACAAAAACAAAAAAAAACAAACCAAAAACTGGAAAGGATTAGAAGGGCTCACAGAGTGAAATTTATTTAAGCAACTTCAATCTGCAGGAATTCAAAGCACTGTAAGCTCTGTGTTTATGTATTTAGGGCTCATCAATTTGCATATGTTGTCTTTAGGCTAACTCTCTTTGGTGGTCTTCCCTCTGTTAGGTCACAACAGATATTTTTATTTCTGAACCCTCCTCCCCATTTCACATAATTAAATCCAGGACTTTTTTGAGGAGAAATAGTAGCTAATAAAACTGTTTTCCCATCTTAGAAAGTTGTAAATAAAGAGCATGCAATATATTATTTAAAAAGCAGATGCAAAACTTTCATAAAATTTAAAATCGACTAACAACCTGAAGACAAATACCCCAAATTGTTAAATTGTCTTATCTCTGGGGTATGGAATACTGGTGATTTTTCTTTTCCTGACATTTTCTGAACTTTTCAGAAATTCATGTATTACTTTTATATTTAGCACAGTATGGAGAAACCGGTGGAAGAGTATCCCATTGATCATGAAAATGTGAATAAAATATGTAAAACACTGAGTTTTCTAAAGTAAATCACTTTTTACAAATTACAAAATTACTTTTGTAAAAATAATCCAGGCCTCCAAGCTCTTCCTCTCATTTGTGGAACATAAAGTATATTTTGGATCAAGACATGGAACATTCCAGACAATGTGAAATCTAGAAAGGAACTGCACCTGTATCCCCATGCAGCGCCAAAAAAATGTAGCTACTGAATAAATAGTCTTCCTAAATTAGAGAAAAGAATTAAAGCCCACTTTTCCACTTACTACTATACACAGAAGTGAAAGTTTGATCCTTGGCATGAATGTGATAGAATTTGTGGGATAGTAATTATTAGTAATAAGGTATTTTTTCAGAGTTTTATTATAGTGAACAGTTTTTACATGGAAGAATAGATATTGCAGAATATAACTCAGTGCTTAACTGAAAACTTGATGATTTTGAATTAAACTATAGCTATTTACAAGTTTTAGAAATTACTTGATTAATTATTTTCCTCAAAACTGCTAATTGTACCAAACAGAAAACATTGTGTATTTGAGGATTTGTTTACCTAAACAGATGCTCTTGGTGGGGATGAATTTATCTTCAGCAGAATTTTTTGTAAGAAAAATAACATTTATAGAATTGCAATTCTAAAAAAAATGATCTTTTTCATAGGAAAATGTGAAGCAATGTATGTGGAAAGCTGCAAAGTCTGGAGTTACAGGCAGATTAAGCAAGGGACATTTGGTAGTAAAATAAAAAGAATTAAATGATGGCTAAAGTTTTTTTTGACAGAAGTAACTAATATATGGAACAAACTATTAATAAAACTTTGGGGGATGAACTATTAGTACAACTGTTTAAAAATAATCAGAAGTTGTAAAAGAATTCCAGTGCAGGAGAGGCATGAGATAAAGAGGGAAGTTGAGAAAGAAGAATAAGTATGTGACTAGACATGTGACATTGTCATATTTTTATTATCTTTGCAGAAAACCTCAGACTAATGAGGAAAGAGGATTGAGGAGAAGACAAGCTAAAATTGAGGTCTCTAGATGAGATTTTTTGCTTGGATTTTATATTCTTCCTTTTTTTAAAAACACGTTTTTTGGAGTATATTTCATGGTAGAAAAATCTCTCAAATAGTCTATAGTTTACAACAAAAATTGAAAAGAAAATGAAATATGTGGAATTCTTCTCAGATATAGATAGAGACCAAAAATAAATCTTCACCTTTGCATTTCAAAGTTCAACAGAAGTGTTGTAGTGGTTAGAGTCTGATGTTTCTGCTGCTCTTATTTTTGCAGTCCTTTTTGCCATAATCTTGGCAAATGCTTAAGGAACCTAAATTGCTAAAACCATTTCCAATCCAGTAAAATGATCTGTATTTCTTTCTTCATTGAACCTTTTTATTAATCTTCCATTTATCAGAATTTGAAGCTGCTCTTGAATTTGCACTCTTCCATTTGAAGGTTTGATCATGCAATCCATTGTTTTATTATATATAAAATATATATACGTGTGTGTGTGTGTGTGTGTGTGTATGTATATATATATATATGCCAAGCATTGTGCTAGGCACTTGAGACAAAATGCTGAACAATTCAGAAAAGTTTCCCATTCTCACTGTACACCAAGTTCTTTCCCCAAAAAAGCTTGTAAAGGTTCTAACCATCTCTACAATGGTATCAAAAATAATCTCTCTTTTCTAATTTGGAAAACCAGAACATTAGGCATTATTTGTTTCTTAGTAGTTTTCCACATGCCAGTCATCCTATCTTGGAACTCCTCAATCTCAGACCAAACCCCTCTACTAGTGTATGTTTTCCCATGTGACCCTTTAAATAAATTCTAAGATTTTTCCCATAATTAATTAATCTCAGAAATCAAAATGAAACATGTCACCAGGGTCTTATTTAAAGCCAAGAAATTTATTGGCTATTGTCCAGGCTTCTTTCTAAATTAAACAACCCCAAAGACTACTCTCACCATCCTTACGTCTTGACATTAGGCATTTTCTCTTTAGAGAACTAGGGCACATATAAGAAAGAGTTTTGATATGTCTATGCTTTAACCAGGACCACATTTATTTCTTATTTCAATGATACATAAGGAAATTTTCCTCTAAAATTTCCATATCTGTGTTTTCTTAAAAAGATTTATGTACCCCATCCTTAGTAATAAAATGCTATTATACCATTTTTCATTATTTGAATGATCCAAACTATAGCAGCTCAAACTCTTTTCTCAAATCTGAGTCTTTAGGCCTGGTAACAACTTAATGTACAGCTAAATCTTTATGATTTATACATGGATTACTTGAATTATACTTGATCTTTGGTGACTCAGCTCTTTCCCACTTCTGCCACCTGAGCCAGGTTCAAGGATGCTGAAAGGAAGCTGAACTGAGTCAGGGTCAAACAAGCAGAATGAAATCGTGGGATGTGTGTGTGTGTGTGTCTGTGTGTGTCTGTGTGTATGAGACAGAGAGAGACACACAGAAAGACAGAGACAGATTTAATTCCCAAGTCAAACTCAAGATTGTCCATGTTTTAAAAAAAGGTCTCTCTTTTGCTGAGGTAGACAAAAAAATTACATAGAGCTAGACATACCATATGATATGACTTATATGTGGAATCTAAAATATGACACAAATGAACTTATCTACGAAACAGAAACAGACTCACAGACATAGAGAACAGACTTGTGGTTGCCAAGGGGGGGGTGGGTGGGGGAGGGATGGATTGGAAGTTTGAGATTAGCAGAGGCAAACTATTATAAAGAGAATGGATAAACAACAAGGTCCTACTGCATAACACAGGGAACTATATTCAATAGCCTGTGATAAACCACAATGGAAAAGAATATGAAAAAGAATGCATATATATGTAAAACTGAATCACTTTGTTGTATAGAAGAAATTAACACAACATTATAAATCAACTATACTTCAATTTTTAAAAAAGTTAAAAAAAAAAGAACTAAGGAGAAAGTTGGGTACCTTTTCTTTCTCCTTCCTTCCATTCCTTCCTCCCCAGGAAGAATTCTTCCTTTTTCCTCCTTTTTCCTCCCCCTCCCTCCCTCTCTCCCTCCCTCCCTCCTTCCTTCCTTTGCAAAAGTGTTATCTCAGTTGAAAGCACAGGATTCTTTGGCAGCAGGGTAGGAGATACCTACTCATCCAACCTTCAGCTTAATTGCATCTGGTCCTTAGGGAGATGTTGACCCAGCTGTTAGGACCACTGCACCCCAAACGTGAAGACTGTGGCCTCTGAACAGTGCTGTGCCTCCACTAATGCACATCTCAGAGCCCACATGCCTTGTTTCCTGTATTTCCTTCTCCCTCCCCCTTTTGTTCCCTCCTCTGTCTTCCACGTTTGTCATTTTCTCTTTCTGTATCTGTCTGCGTGCCTCCCTCTGTCTCTATTCTGCTGTTCTCCCTGTTTCTCTTTCATTCACTAAGATATTCTCTGTTTTTCTCGTAAAAACCTCTACATTATTATTTAAAACATTTTCTTTCTTGAATTTAGATGAGAAAGCTGGTGCCTTGATAAATATATACTTCTTCAAAGATATAGCTGTTGTAACTTCTAATTTTTGTTTCTATGTGTCAGTAATCTTTGACGGAAAGAAAGCATTCTCACTACAGCTTACAGCATTACCACTTAGGAAATGTATGAGATATTCTAAGGGGCTCCTGTTAATTTTTTCTAAGTTTTTTAGGATAATTTTAGAATGAAACTGTCATAAACATTGAAAAGCATAATTATCCTTGGGTAGGGTTGCTGGATTTAGTAAATAAAAATACAGGTCACTCAGTTAAATTTAAATTTCAGATAAACAGCAAATAATTATTTAGTATAAGTATGTCCCATGCAATTTTTGAGACATATGTATATTAAAAAACTATTTGGTATTTATCTGAAATTTAAATTTAACTGGGTATGTTTAACTGGGTATGTTATGATTGACCTTTTATGTCTATGTGCAATATTTGTAAGCTGGGTGTTTTTAATTTGGGAACTAATTGTATTTAGAGTTCCTTGCTGCTTCTATATTTAGAGTTCCCTGGTGCAGTTTCCCATTGAGATTTTACTCCTCCGGTGGATGGCCACCGGATAAAGATGAGTGATAGTGAAAAAAACTATAATTAAAATTAATTAAATTTTCCTATTTACTTCTAGCATGAGGCTCTGTGAGAGCAAACAGTAAATTTCTCAGTTGTTTGTCCCCCACTAATTCTGAATTCAAAAGAATGTCCTGACTTTATATTTTTGCCCTTGGATATATATTTTTTTAATTTCACTTCCTTTCTGTTCCATCTAAAACATGCATGGTTTAAGGAGAAAAATGTACCTACATATTCCATTCCAGATCACCTCCCGCTGAAACAGGCATGTATTTACTTAATAAACACTGTAAAAGGCAGCATTTCTGAACCTCTTATAAAAGTCAGCCTTATAAATTGCACTAGGTCCATTTTTTTTTCTTAATCTCTCTCTCATTTTAAAATAAAATATCTGAAAGAAAGCGTGAGTGACTATAGTAATCATAATAGCTAACATTTATTGATCACTTACTATTTGACAGGCACTGTTCAAGCATTGTATATAGGGCTTCCCTGGTGGCGCAGTGGTTGAGACTCTGCCGCCAATGCAGGGGACACGGGTTCGAGCCCTGGTCTGGGAGGATCCCACATGCCGCGGAGGAACTGGGCCCGTGAGCCACAATTGCTGAGCCTGCGCGTCTGGAGCCTGTGCTCCGCAACAAGAGAGGCCGCAATAGTGAGAGGCCCGCGCACCGCGATTAAGAGTGGCCCCCACTTGCCGCAACTAGAGAAGGCCCTCGCACAGAAACGAAGACCCAACGCAACCATAGATAAATAAATAAATAAATAAACCCGAAGTTTAAAAAAAAAAAAAAAAAAAAGCATTGTATATAAAATGGCTTAAATCATTTGAATCCCCCAAACCAATAAGGTGGGTACTATGATTATCCTCACTTTAGAGATCAGGAAACCGAGGCAAGGGGAAGGTAGGTAACGCCCAGTTTCCTCTGATATTAACATTTTACATTAGCACGGTACTTTGTCACAAAATATATATTATTATTAAAGTCCATGCTTTATTCATATTCCCTTAGTTTTTCCTAATGTCCTTTTTCTGTTCCAGGATCCTATTACATTTAGTCGTCATGCCTCTTTTGGCTCCTCTTGGCTGTGACAGTTTCTCAGACTTTCCTGGTTTGCAATGACCTTGACGGTTTCGAGGAGTACTGGTCAGGTATTCTGTACAATGTCCCTCAGTTGGGAATTGTGTTTGATGTTTTTCTCCTGTTTAGACTAGGATTATGGATTTTGGGGAGGAAGACCATAGAGGTTTACCTGTTGCCATTCTCATCATATCATGTCAACCTTGATCTCTGGCTGGGGTAGTGTTTGTCGGGTTTCTCCACTGTGAACTGGCTCCTTTTTCCCTCTCTCTACACTGCCCTCTTTGGAAGGAAGTCACTGTTCCCCACCCACACATAAGGGGTGGAGAGTTATAACTGAGCTATTATTCTAATAACAGTTTTATTGAGACATAATTCATATACCGTATGATTCATCTATTTAAAGTGTACAGTTCAGTAGTTCTCAGTATATTCACAGAGTTGTGAAAACATCACCACGATCAATTTTAAAATATTTTCATCACCCCAAAAAGAAACGCATACCCATCAAAAAGTCATTCCCCTTTTTCTCTTGTCCCCCTCCCCCAGTGCATGGCAACCTAATCTACTGTCTGTCTCTATGGATTTGCCTATTCTGGGCATTTCATATATATGGAATCATGGTGTTTTGTGACTGTCTTCTTTCACTGAGCATAATGTTTTGGAGCACGTCTGTGTTGTAGTATGTATCAGTATACTGCATTGCCCTTGATTGCTGAGTAGTAGTTCTACTGTATGGACACACCACACTTTGTTGCCCATCCATCAGTTGATGGACATCTGGACTGCTTTCCTTTTTAGGCCACTATGAATAATGTTGGTATGAACATCGTACACAAGTTTTTATGTAGACATATGTTTTCATTTCTCTTGGCTAAACACCTGGGATTGGAGTTGCTGGGTATAACTGAGCTATTTTTACAATAAGAGAAACATGGCTGACTAGGCTGTGGGCTGTCCCTGCTTTCAGCCATCCACAGGGCTAGGAAAACCTAGCCAAGTGCCCTATAAAGCCAAAACAAGGCCCCACCTCTAATCTGTTGGCAGGTACCCAAACTGCAAGCATGTTGACTAAGATGAACAAAAACAGCTTCATAAAAGCCTGCCTACACATCCCGTTCTATAAACCTATGGCAAATAACATAGTTTATATGTGCTGGAAAAAAAACAGATCCCATTTATCACTCATTGCTGCTAAAAAGTTATGATGAGAAAGCTCTGCCTGTCCTAGGTCTAGATGTTCTTCAAGGTGCATAGAGTAAGTTGTTTGCCAAAATCCTCTTTTTGAAATTCTTCTAAGGCTGACACTATCATTATTAGGACTAAGTATTTTTTTTAAATATTTATTTATTTATTTGGCTACAGCGGCTCTTAGTTGCAGCACGTGGGATCTTCGTTGCCGCGGGAGGGATCTCTTTTAGTTTTGGCACGTGGGCTCTTAGTTGTGGCATGGGGGATCTAGTTCCCTGACCAGGGATCAAACCTGGGCCCCCTGCATTGGGAGCACGGAGTCTTAACAGCTGGACCACCAGAGAAGTCCCAGGACTAAGTACTATTTGTAAAGAAAACAGGAACTAAGGAAGGGGCAGTAGCTAGTACTTTCCAGTGCAAGAGATGTACACATCATTTTAAGGAATTATTTGGTAGAAGGCAAAAAGACATGATTATACAGATATTACACATAGACACTGCTACACAGGGACAGAAAAAAACAATGAATCTAGAGTCTAGAATACCACTCCCTATAACCACTCACGGTAGGAACTAGTTTAGTTATTGATTGGCATGTTTAAAAAGTCAGAAGATATTTGATCATTCTCCTCTTCTTGGTGGAAAGAAATTAAACCCAAGTACTTTGTAGTGGATATCATTTAAATTATTCCCTTAAAAAATAAGCCGTCTGTCAGTGCTTCTATGTAATGCCTTTGACCATATCCATTGTTCCCTTGAAATATGATCAGCAAAATTAAGCAGGACACTTTCAGGCCTAGTCCTTTAGCAGTGAAAGGACTTATAGCAGAGAATAAGAAAAATGGAAATAAGTCTGTTTTTAATGAATAATAAAACACCAGAAGATCGTGGTCTACACAAACCCATCATGTCTTCTCTTGTTTTTGTTCCTTGTTCTCTCCCCAAATCCCACATGCAACCCGAGAAAAATAACCGTTGGCTGATTGCTAACTGATTTACTTCAGTATCTACTTGTAGAGTTTTGCTGACCCCTGATAGAAAAGATACTTATTAAGCAATCTGTGAAAGTACAAGTCAGAGCCTGGTCACTGAGTAAGGTATGCGTTATGGAGGGTGGTTTACAGAAGAAGAAAGTGTGATAGGAAATGGCTTCTTTAAAGAATGCACTCATGAGTACACACCTAAAATAAAGTCCCTAAATGATAGTGGTGGCCTAGATTAGCATGGCGTTTGAAATAAGGGATCTCTGGCTGCTATTCAAACAGGGAAATCTGATAGCCAAAGGAAAAATTTACCTCTGAAAGAGGGGTAGAATGTCTTTTCCCGGGGATATTTCTAAACAAAATAGATGTACCTCTGGCTAAATGATGTAGATCAGAGCTGGTGTGCAGGGAATGTGTTTCGGGTGTGCAGAGATAGTGATCGTTTCAGCCCTAAGGGAAGCTGGGCAGGGCCTGTGGCCCACAGAGACCTAAGGTTGACCATCTTTGTCCACAAGTGTCCTCTTGGATTTAGCCCTGTGTGCCATATAAATGCCATTTTCCATGTGCTCCACAATACGAAAAAGTTTGGGAAGCTTGAATTTAGACAAAGCTTGACAGAGGTTGAAGTAGATGACTATTCAGTAAGGATTCGGGATATACTAAATTCTCCATCATGCCTTCTCATGAAGATAAATGATGAAAACAATAATTGCAAGTCATTTTTTTTTTTTTTTTTGGCCGCACTGCACAGCTTTCAGGATCTTGGTTCCCTGACAAGGGATTGAACCCAGCCCTGGCAGTGAAAGCACCAAATCCTAACCACTGGACCACCAGGGAATTCCCTAACTGCAAGTCATTTTTAAATTTAGCTTTAGAATTTGATTTTGTTTTTAGACAAAATATAGCCATCTCCCATATCCTTAGGAGTGGGAATTGAAGGGTTTTAGCCCAGCAGCAGAGGACTCAGCATCAAGTAGCTCTAGTTACTAATTTAATGTGTTTCTTGGTATCCTGATTCTGATAACTGGGGTTCCTCCCTATTCCTCTCTGCCTGAGTTCCTGTCTTAGTGTTTTGCCTGATACCCCAGACCCTCTCCACCTTAGGCCCTGTCTTGTTCTTACAAGTCTTTTCTCCAAAGGAATGAATGTCTCTGCTTCTGAAATCAAGCCCAGGGCATTCCAGGAAAAACAACAAAAAAATTCAGCATCTGTAGATAAACATGGCACGTTCAGGGAGATTTAGCAAGAGGTTTCAGCATGACTGAAATGAAGGGAAAGATCTGCGAAGAGTAAACAATAAAATTAGTAAAGTAAGTAGAGAACATATCATGAAAGCCCTTATATTACATTTTTAAGGATGTATATGTCCCTATCCTGCCAGGGACACATTGTGGATATATAGATATTATATACGGCATATATAAATATAATACATATTTTAAAATCTACTTCATTGTAAAATAATGTGTGCTCATTAAAGAACATTTGGAAAATATAATGAAATTTAAAGAAAAATAAATAAATATCGCCTATCATCCCATTACCCAGGTAGTTTCACTGAGGATATTCTTTTGTATGTGTGTGTGTGGTTGAAATGTTTATTTAAAAACTAAGTATCTAAAAAACAAAAACAAAAAACTAAGTATCTAAAATAATTTATATTTTGTTTGTTTTAAAAGCACGTTTGAATTATATTCTTCTTAGAACACTGAGGATATTCTGATGTATTTCTTTCCAGATTCATTTCTTGTGTATAATATATCATGATTTAACATAAGTAGAATAGTCTGCTTCTTTTGCTCAACAGTATACTTTGTACTTTTCCCATGCTGCTAAAATTCTTCCAGAACACAATTTTAATGATTAAATATTATTATACCTAAAGTAGTAAAATTTACTTATGCACTTTCCTAGTACTTGACGTTAGGTTGTGTTCAATTTTTTTCTTCTTATTAGTAACAGTGCAAGAAATGTTCCTGTACATAAATACCTATATTCTCCTCAGGTCATTTCCTTGGGGTGGTTTCCTGGCAACAGAATGTCTAGATCTAAGTGCAAAATCCTCAAATATTTCTTTCTAAGAATTTTCAAATTACATTCCATCAAGATTACATTCATTTTTATTTATATCAGAGTATCTCATTACACTCTTCTCAACAGTTAGAATAAAATCTTTATCTTTGTGAATTCGATGAGCAAATAATGGTGTCTTCTTTTAATTTGAATGTATTTGATAAACACTGAGGTGAACATTTTTAATGGCTATATGTACTTTTTTCCCTTAGATGGCTTGTTAATGCCATTTTCTGATTTTCCTATTGAAATTTTACTGTTAGACTATTAATATACATGCCCAACTGACCTTTTAATGTGTGGCGTAAGTTGGGTATATCTAAGTAGAAGATATACTTGTTAAAAAATCTGACAGGGGCTTCCCTGATGGTGCAGTGGTTAAGAATCCGCCTGTCAGTGCAGCGGACACAGTTTCAAGCCCTGGTCCGGGAAGATCCCACATGCCACGGAGCAACTAAGTCCATGTGCCACAACTACTGAGCCTGCGCTCTAGAGCCTGAGAGCCACAACTACTGAGCCCGTGTGCCACAACTACTGAAGCCCGCGCACCTAGAGGCCATGCTCCGCAACTAAGACAAGCCACCACAATGAGAAGCCCGCGCACCACAATGAAGGGTAGCCCCCCGCTCGCCCCAACTAGAGAAAGCCCGCGCGCAGCAACAGAGACCCAACGCAGCCACAAATAAATAAATAAATTTATTTATTTATTTATTTTAAAAAAATCTGACAAAAGTCATTCTGTGAAAACCTAATTTATGAATATCTTGTAAGTTATTAAATTTCTTCATGCTCTATGTATTTATATTAAAGGTAAACTAATAGTGGGTAAAGAATCTTTAAGATAATGCTACTCACTAACCTAAATAGAACTGTCTGCTCTAAGTATGCTGTTATTGTAGTTACTCCTTTCCTGAAGACTTAAAAATAGTTAAATGTATTTTGCTTAAAAGATCCTTTCTTCCATCTTCTTCTGGGCTGTAGGTTGCTTGTAGGAATAAGCATGTAAAAATAGCAATAATGACCACAAAAGATATTTTAAAGAAGACCAGGTGAAAACACTCAAGTAAAATTTTGAAGATCTGATTTCCCATAGAAAATTTCAATGCAAATAATATTCTATACTTAACTCAACCACATTCACAACAGGAAAGATATATACAATATGAACTTGGAAAGAATTTTAGATGGTAGTTAAAATGCGACATCACAAAAGAATTTTCCTCTCCTAAGTTAAGCCAAATGTACAAAATGAAGTGACAAGAGCAAGTAATATACAACTTATGGAGACCCCCTGCAAGGGTCTCCATCTCATTCTACAAACTTCAAGAAACATCATCAGATATAACACAAATTTTGCCAAGTTAAAAGGAGATACAGGGAATAGACTCTTGACTTTCTCTCTCAGGAGAGAAATGCAGTGGGATGATCAGTAGCCAGAGAAAATTCTGGGAAACCCCAGTGAGGTTTGGTATAAAGACTGGGAATAAAGAAAACAAAATGTAGAGAACTTCTAACTAAAAGCTCCTCCTTCCGACCTTAGATAAATAGTTCATGAGCCTAATTTAGAAAAACTCATAGGATTTGCCTCTTTTTCCCTTTGGCCACATAGAAAGAGAAACAGGTTTTTTGTTTTGTTTTGTTTTGTTTTAAGTAGCAAATAAAGTCTCTGGATGGTGGGTGGGAGGGAGGAATATTAGGCCACACCAAACTAAAAGTTAAAACACCCAATGCTTTCACCCTAAATACACTAGCTTGATGACCCTAAAGCAGGGAAGCATACTGAAACTCAAGAGAACTCATTGTCTCAACTCTTGTCCTTCACGGACAGCCCATCTCCCACAAACTCAACAAATGACCTCTTTATACAGGACTCATTAGGAAGGGTGGTGATAAAGCTCCATGATTTCATCTGTTCCAAGTCCCAACCCTCTCAAGCCCCTTCCCACTCTCACAGGACAGAACATAACCACAACCCATTAATATGAGCCCTTAAACTCATGTTCTGAGGGGAGAATTCAAATATTACCCAGATAACAAGGTCTAGAGTCAAGGAGAACTTACCCTCTTGATTTTCCGGCAAAGAGGCCAGGATAGAATTGCTGTGGCAAAGGTGATAGGCAAAGCAAGCTGAAAGGGGAGCTGTGCAAAAATTTGTTAGTCTCCTCTCCATATTTTCCTCCCCTCGAACCCCCCGCAAAAAAAGAAACGTAGCAAAGAATCCAAATTGGAAGAAAACTTACCCTGGAAAGAGAAGAAATGTTTAGATATTATATTCTTCATACTCTTGAGGAAATGAAGAAGAAAATGAAATAACAAAATGACACAATAAGGTCCAAAAGAAGCTGGCCAAGAAAAGGAACTGAGGAGAAAACAGCACAGTCCCAGAAAAAAGAAATGTGTTAGAAATTAAAAGGCAAGGAATGAACATGTGGAAAACCATGTCAAAGATATATTCAGTGATGGAGAGAAATGTTTCTTAAATGATTAGTTCAATTTGCATATCAAAAGGTTTTAGGAAAAAAAAAATAGAAAATAATTAACACCAAGAAGAATACAGGTGGGCTGCTGAAGACCAAGAAAAATTGTTACGGAACCAAAAAAAAAGGCCTCCTGAAAAAGGGGTCAAACCAGCTACATAGGAAGAGGAATCAGGCTGCCTTGAGCCTTCTTCACAGGAACATCTGAAAACAGAGAAGCAACATCTAAATGTTTTGCGTCGTAAGGGATTTTTGACTGAAAAACTCTGTACCCAAGTGTCATCAGGCAACAGATAAACACAAGCAACATACAGGGAATAGATAGCCTCTAATAGGCAAAGATTCTGGAGATAAACCATTTCTAGAAAGTCTACGTGATGATATAATTAAGTCAACCAAGAGTTGAAATAAAATGAAAAGCTGCAGTGTCTGAGTCACAGAGAATGACTATTTTCAAATTTATTAGCCATTGCCAAAATGCTCTTCAAATGATCCTTTAGATTTATGCTGTATCTATCAAGCATACACAGTATCAACTTTCCCACCTGCTTGCCAACACTTAGTATGGTAAGATTTTAAATTGTTTCCAATCTGATGTGCACTGTTTTATTTTGCATTTTTCTGATGTGAAACTCTACAATGCTTTACAAAGGGCTGTACCAACTTTCACTCCCATTAGATGCATATTAGCATTTATCTTGACCCATATGTTGTCCATGCTTGAAATGTGGGGAACAACGATGGTCACCAGTCGGCCTGACATAGCCTGAAAATTTGATATAAACTCTTTTAACCATGTAAATACTTCTAGACCCTCTCTATAAATATATGAATATTGCCCCCATTTTAAACACAGAGTGGATATGATGGTACATATCATGACCTTTTTTATTCAACTATGCATTGTGGAGGGTTCCACAATCCCCCTTCCCTCTACCCCTCACCAACAACAAATTCTGTGAAGAAATTGTGCAGGAAAAATATTCCTTTCTTCCTTTATTACATAATTCAACTAAAACTCAGTAAAGTTTTAATGGAGTATCAAGTTGAAAATCCTAAACAATGTATGGATTTTCTTCCTGTTGATCTAGTGGACATCCAATGGATCTTCTTTTTCCTACCACTACGTCACTGAGAAGATAAACTTTACCTGAAAACTGGCTGTGGTTTCACACACACCACACCACCACACACACATGATATTTATAAATAACTATTGATTCAGTCAAATTGCTTAATTTCCAGTTAGTCATGGGATTACAAAATACAGTTCCTTAAATACCTAGGTAATATTTTACTGAATGAATACCTCTGTGATAAGTCAAACTGCACCCTAGGCCAGATTATATTTTATAGTCACTCTCCAGCTTGTTTTTTTTTTTTTTTACTATATAGAGTCAACCACAGTTTCCCTATTTCATCACTGTAACCTGGGTTTGTCTGCATTTCTGCCAAAAACACATTTTCTTCTGATGAGGATATTAATGATAATGTAGCAGAAAATCTAGGAAGTAAGCATCTAATATTGTGCTGGCACATAATAGGTGTTGGACATTAGGTTTGAACATGCAAAATAGTCTTGTTTCTGATTTAATTTTATATTAAATCTATCCTTGTATTCCAAGTTATATTTGAATTGTCATTTTAAATGGTGAAGTGTAGGTCATTTGCATCATATCCATATGATAATCTCCATTACTGGGTCTTCAAAGTTGTTCCATTTTTCTAGATCCGTCCTGTGAAGGTATGTGGGTCAATGCATATGAAATACAATTTTACCTATTATGTAAAGAAATATGATGTAAATAGTTTTTCTTGATGCCCTTCCCTGAGTAGCTACATCACATTTCTCCCCTACACTAATCCTTTAGGATCATGTCTTTCCCCTTGATCACAGAACAAACTTATGTGCACAGAACTCATACCCAGAAGCCATTTTCACTTGAACTGGAAAGGATTAAGTGAAGGTAGCTAGAATGCTGATTGTAATCTTGGACTTTGCTTCTCTTATCCTGATTCAAAATTTTGTTTGCATTCCAGTTAACAAGGTGGATCAAATCCATTTCTTTAGTCTGTTTCCCTTTGAAGCATCTTCAAAATGACAGAATAGGAACTTGAAATGGCATAAATTCTACAGCACAAGGGAATGGGAGAGGAGACAACAATGGATAGAGGATTCCACAAATTTCTAAAAGATGGAAAGTAGAAGGACCTGTGATAATTGATTTAGTAGAGTGGAGAAAGCTAAAACCTAAGTCTACAGATGGCAGAGGGCAATGAGAAGAAAGTTCATTCTATGGAACCCTAGAAGTTCAGGAGTCGGAGCATCAGGGGAACTTGGGATGGGGAGGATTGAGGACTGTTGAAAGTCTGTATCAAGAACATCTATTCCCCACATCTCCTCATTACTCCAGCCAGTTAAGTGACTACTCCTCTCTTACCCTGCACAAGAATGGAGATTTGTTCTTCGAAGAATTTGAAAGAGAGAGAAAGAGACACGGGACTGTATGCATAATGGAGGGTGGGGTGAGCACTGTGAAAAAGCTCCTTCTTTGTTCTCCAGCATCTAAGCTTATATTGTCCTCTTCCCTCCAATCATCTTGCCAATCATCCCTCCAACTCCCCAACCTCCCCCCTTCCCCCAACACACTTTCCCCCAAGGTAAAGAGTGGATGATATGCCCCCGGAGAAACTACCTCAAGAGAAAAAGAAATCTATAGACACTGAGATTTAGGGGCATCTCAAGAAACAAATGTGTCCTATCAAATCACATCACAGTGAAGCCCACCAGGCAGCCAACCCTGCTCATGTCTCATTCTTAAACATAATCTGTCAAAGATCACTAAACATTTGAGGAGCACCTCCAGCATGAAAGGCACACCAGTAATTAAAAACAAAAAACAAAAAAACCCAAAACAAATCATCTGGAAAAAAAGCAACTCAGGCAAAAGAAACAGAAACAACATAGGGAGTAGAAAACAGGTTCAATAATATTCCAAGAGGCAAAAGAGTATACATTGCATCTATGAAATAAGAACAATCAGAAACAAGAAAAAGCTCTTGAATGATAGCTAGAATTGAAAATATTCCACATAAGAATTAGGAGATAAAGTTAAGAAACTGTCCCAGAAGGTAGAATTAAAAGATCAAGAGGTGAAAAATAGGAGAAAAAAGATAAGAAAATTAGAAGATCATGGCAGAATTTGAAGAATAGGAATTCTAGAAAGAGAGTAGGGACAGTAATGAATTATAAACCATGGAGGGGAGGGGAGAAATCTATGAGTCAATCCATACCAAGGATAAAGAGATGATAGGATAGATAACTGATGATAGATAGATAGATAGATAGATAGATGGTGGGTAGGTAGACAGAAGGATGGATGGATAGATGGGGAGAGAAGGGAGGGCTCTTGCTCTTGGTGGAATGCTGAGTGCTGACTGCTAAATGCAGGAGTTAAATCATCATTTGCAACCATCAAAGTAAAGATTGTTTCAGGCAAGAGTCATCAATGGATGTGAAATCTAGGGGGAAATTTCAATGATGAAGAGGATATTAGCATGGCCTTAAAGTGTCTTCCTGCAGATTTCTTGTCACAAGCAAAAGAAATAACTATCCAATGGGGAAAAAACTGAATAGCACCTGGACCAGGTGACCAAAATTAACACTATCAGTGAGAAGTGGATGGACACTGGGTGTCTCCAGATGTTACGACTTGGAAAGCACAGCATCTCTTTTGTTGTATTCTGACCAGGAATGCATAACTTGAATCTCACCACGAAGAAACACTGGGAAACCAAAATGTGGAGCATTCTACTTAAAATAAAAGGGAGGGGGACTTAACTCTTTAAAAAACAAAGCATCACAAACGATAAAGATTGGCTGTGGAAATGTTCCAGATTAAAGGAGACTAAAGAGACATGACTACTAAATGCAATGCCTGATCCTAGGCTGGATCCTGTACTGGAGGGAAAAAAATAATACAAAAAACATCTTTGGATCAACTGACACAATTGATTTATTGGAATATGAATGATAGATTAAAGTATTGTATCAATGTTAAATTCACCAAAGTTGATAATAAAACTATAAATATATAAGATAATATCTTTATTCTTATGAAATATATATTGAAGTATTTAGGGATAAAGGGCCATCCTGTTAAGTTTTAAGTGGTTCAGAAAAAATATTTTTATTATATGTATACACATCACACTTGTGTGTGTGTGTGTGTGCAAATGGGGCAAAATGTTACAAATAGGAGAATCTGGGGAAAATTAAAATATATTCACGTAATCTTGAAGTCATTTACAAATATAAAGTTGTTAAAATTGCCTCGCACTCACCTTTTCTTAGGAAGTTAATAGGTGATGTAACTCCAACAAAGAAATGGAGCGAAACAATTACAAAGAAGAAAAAAAATCCAGGAGACTGGGAGCCACCATGGGGGAAAGAAAGGGCAATTCTCGGGATAATGGTAAAGGCAAGGTTGACAAGTTCACAGGAGACCAAAAGAACCACTGATCCTACCTGGAGCAGGAGGATGGAGAGATTCCAGAAAGATATCCCCCCAATTCCCCAAAATGATATCAATAGATTACCTGACTGCATTGAAAGGAGTTTACAGTTCTTTTAGAGAGTCTGGGAAGAATTAGTGGTAGTAAAAAAAAAAAAAAAAAAAAAAAAAAGGCAATTAGTAACTCTAGGGGAAAATAACTTTGTACAAGAAAAGTAATGTAATGATATACTATTTGGCTCACTTGTGAACAATATTTACCTGGAAACAATACATGGGAACACAGAATGTTCATTTGTCCAAAAATTGTGATAAAACTGTACTGAGAAACATGAAAAAAATGGAGTGAAGGAAAGGGATGCATGTGGGCAGACGAGGGTGTAAGAGCACTAAATTCACAGCCTCCATAGCTGCAAGTGAGCTAATGCCCAAGGTGACTGATAAAGAAAAAGCAGCGTAAGCAAATCATTTAGAAATATGGGGGAAAATATCAGAAGAAACAGAGGAATAGCAGAAGAAAGAGGTGAAAGACTGAGAAGTTCTGAGAAGCAGAACTCAGAGATGGTGGTGTGACAAGTGAACTGCAGTTTTTTGGGGTTTTTTGTTTGTTTGTAATAAACTTTGTAATACTATTTGATTTATATACATGTATTGTTTAGATTAAAAAAAACATTTTAAAACTCCAGATTTCTGCTCAGTATGATGATTAACAATTTATTTTGCATTTCCTTTTTTGATAGTACTAGGATATAGGTAAAGCCTAGGATATAGGTAAAGCTAAGGCGAGCTGCCAACTAAAAAAGGTGATCATTATACTCACGATAAAACTTTGTTTCTTATGTTAATTGTTTAAAGTTGTGAGTGTGGGGTGGTGTGTCTGTGTGTGTGTGTGTGTGTGTGTTTGTGTGTTGGTATTGAAAGGGAGAGAAAAAGAAAGGTTTGAGTTTTGAATAATTCAGGTATTCGCAAAACTCAAGAAGGAACCACTAGTCATTTACATGCTTTATAATATGCTTGTGCTCAAGAGAGTAATTAGGACCCAAGTGGAGTTTGATGCCTAAGCATAAGAAAAGGAAGCACAAAGAGAGGGGTTCTGATCAAATAGGAGGTTGTTGTCTTTAATTTTGAGTACAGAACAGGATGGAAAGGGGGAAACATAGAAAAGATGTTTATTTATTTGATTTTTACAGATTAGGCACTTGACATAATGTGGTACAGCTGGGGAATTATTTTACCTGCAGGACAGGTGTAACAGAGCAGGGCGCAAGAGGAGTTTCTACATGTTACATGGGTTTCAAGCTGATATTTCCCTAGGGAAGTGGGGACGCCAAGGAGAAGAGTGTGGGCGGTACCAAGTAGCTCATTCTGGTTGGTGGAAATTTCACGGCTAGGCAGAAATACGTCGAATTTTCTTTGGCCAAAAGACATGTGTAAGAATACCAGTGATTTCTTAATCCAATTTTGCAAGTACAAACAGTGACTGTGTATTATAAAAAGCGCTATTCAGATTTAGATTTCTTCATAGTTCCAATAAGGCAAAGATCAAATTTTAAATGTAAAAAAGAAAAGACAGGCAAGCAGACAAGGAGTGAGAACGCTCTAAAAACTTGAGAGGCATTTTAATTGCTTTATAGTTTATGGCAAATGGAAGCCAACATGCAAAACTGAGTTAAAATGTTATGGTTTTGGACTTTTTTACTCTCTTGTGTCAATCTGAAGTAAAACGAAGCATATGCTTTTTCAAAGGCTGATGATGTCAATGTTATTGATTGGAAATGCTTCTTGGTTATAACGCCAAATATCCCATCAAAACGAAAGTTTTCGAGTCCATGATCTGGATGTTTCCAAACATCTAGATATTCAGTGCCATGTAGACAAAACATACAAATGACATAACCCCAAACACACAGACATTTCACAGAAACTTGCAGGTTGTGTCCAAATATTTAGATGGTATGACTAGATGTGCCTTGCTCTTATCTCAGGCCTGAGGAAGTGGGCTGTGCAAAGCGCATGACTTTATTTAAATCTGTCTTAAGTTAGCTTGGCTTTTTGCTGAAATGAGTTATGACTGCAGCTCTTTAATAATCACATGCACAAGTTTGACTGTGTTGTTTAGCACATCAAGAAAAAAAAAAAGATTTGTACCCTGGGGTTTCTAAACCTGGGTCAGGAGTTTGTTACATTTATTTTAGTGATCAATTTGGTCTCAAGTGGACAACCTGGTAGCTGAATTTTTAAACATAACAGAAATCAGGTGTGACCTGTGTTTTTTTTTTGGTTGAACTGAGGACAGTGCAAGAATGAGTACCCTCTCGGATGACAGTATTCCCCTAGGAGATTCAAGAATGAGGAGCACCCAGTCTACCAGAGGAACATTTTCCTAAACTCACCTACTACCCCAAATTTTCAATTTAAGAGAGGGGGGAGAATTTAACCAAATGAGTTAAAAAAAAAAAAAAAAAGAAACGCTTCCCTTACCAATAACTCCTAAAGTTTTTAATAGGTACGTGTACATACATAGATATGGATGTAGAGACAACAACAAAAAATCTACCTCATATAGTTCTAACATCTAAGTGAATAAAGTCCCAAATCAAATCCTCCTATGTGGTAAAGAAGTAATGGAGATGGAAGCAAACAAAAATACTTCCTGGTTTTCTGAGTTTCTGAGGTCTTTAGTGAAAGAGAGCATTTTTCTTGGCTCTGGACTATTACCTTTTCACGTGTGACCCTGTGGGAAGCTTACAATTCTTCCATAGCAATATAGGATTCTCTTTCCAGAGCTACCTATGGTTTGGTCCCCATTAAATGATGAAATTGCAACACATGAGAGCAGGAAAGAACACCTCAGAGGAAATTCAGCTCAACCCTTTTGCCCTCTCCACGAGGGAAGCAAGATGTTAAGGCTCTGATCCCGGGTCCCAGAGCTAATGGGAAGCAGAGCCCAGGTGTCCCATCGCCCGGCGCTGTGCTCTCTGCTGTGTTCCACTTGTCACACTACTTCTCATCCGTGAGAGGGATTGGCATTCCTCCCTCATTCCCACTTGACTCTCGTAACTTTTTCCCAGACATGCTCTTGGCTTGCCTCTGATCTTTTTCTGATTCTCCTCCTAAACTAATCCTGTAGCTTCTAACCTTAAAATGTCTGAATTTTTGCTGAGATAGCATCTATAAACAACTTATTAATGCATTTTCAAAAACGTTATGGCAAAATAGCGCAATGAAGAGAATATTAAGTTTGGATTTAGGAAACCTAGGTTGTAATCCTGAGTATGTCTTTAATTTTCTGTAGCTTTGGGTAAGTCGCTTTGCCTTTCTCCTACACAGTTTTCTGATCTATAAAGTTAAATATTTTCTATTTCCATAGTTGGATGATTATTTTGCTTTTTAATAAATTTAACTATGGAAACAAACAAAAAAAAACTATTTTTCTTAATCTTCATAATTCCTTACCCACTGGAACAAATCTATATTCTTCATGTAGTGCCTTGGTCTCAGCTTCCCTTCCCACCCAGCAAAATGGGAATTGTCTCTATGTAGTTCTCTTTATACACTGCTTACCACGGCACCATACAGGCTCATTAGCTTAATAAGTATTTTTCAATGTGATGATGACAACAATTATAAAATATAGTGCAAACGTTGACATTCTAACGCCTGACATTTAAAAATCTTTCTGTTTTACTCCTCCTTTCAAAACATGAGTTTTGGCAAAAGAAAATTAATTAAATTGCTTTAGGGTCCATCCCTAGCCAAACTGTTAGGTTAATTAGGTTTAGAGGGATCCTAGGAGAGGCATCTTTCTTTCTTGGCCCCTAATAGCCAGGCTTTGCTTAATCTTTTCCAAAAAAATTGGAATTCAAGTGGATAAAGAAATATTTGAGGGACTTCCCTGGCGGTCCAGTGGTTAAGACTTCACCTTCCAATGCAGGGGGTGCGGGTTCGATCCCTGGTCGGGGAGCTCAGATCCCACATGACTTGTGGCCAGAAAAGCAAAACATAAAACAGAAGCAATATTGTCACACATTCAATACAGACTTTAAAAAAATGGTCCACGTAAAAAAAAAAAAATCGTTAAAAAGAAAAGAAATATTTGAGATAGAGGCTAAATAAGATTTTAGCCCTTGGGAGGACTATGGTATATCTTTCTTTTTAAAAGTGTGTTTAAAAGAAAAAGAAACACCTTTTTAGGAGATGAAAGGAGGTAACTGGTTTATAAATAAGACTTACTTAGGTTTATGGTCTCTAGGATTTGCCATAACATGTTCCCTGGAAAAGGAATTCCATGCTATTGGAAAGTGTGCAGTATGCCTCAAGTCTAAAATGAATTTGAGTAGTCAAAGGTAACTACCCAATAGCAAATATGAGTCATCATTCCAAATGATAAGCAAAGGACAAAAATTAAATGAGAGCAGAAAAAAAGCAGAATTACTGGAAGCTTTATTGGATTATCCAGAATGTTAGTGCATTTCCTCTGCTTACAGAACTGGATTTGCCTTTTTTTTTTTTTTTTTTTTTTATATTTTAATATATATTTATTGGTCATTGGTACTTCTTTTTTTTTTTTTTTTAATATTTATTTATTTATTATTTTTTTGGGCTGTGTTGGGTCTTCGTTTCTGTGCGAGGGCTTTCTCTAGTTGTGGCGAGCGGGGGCCACTCTTCATCGCGGTGCGCGGGCCTCTCACTGTCTCGGCCTCTCTTGTTGCGGAGCACAGGCTCCAGACGCGCAGGCTCAGCAATTGTGGCTCACGGGCCTAGTTGCTCCGCGGCATGTGGGATCTTCCCAGACCAGGGCTCGAACCCGTGTCCCCTGCATTGGCAGGCAGATTCTCAACCACTGCGCCACCAGGGAAGCCCTGGATTTGCCTTTTGAAGACATTCTAGCTATTAGGCACCATGCGAGCTAGCATGGTGGTGTGGCTTCACTAGTTTATTGGCAATTACAGCTTTTTTCTTGTCTGATGGTGCTCTGTGTTAGAGAGATGGTTTATTTGTCCTGGTCTTCCTGAGAAAATGAATGCTCATTTTGAACTTTCTCCTGCTTGACACTGGTGCTAGGAACACGGGGGTGGCTTTAAATATGCTATGGGAGAGATTCTTGCTTTATTTGGCATGACACTTCAAGGAAAGAGCAATAAAAGGAAAAATGGCAGGAGGGAACTCTTAAGCCAAGTGCAATTAAAAACAGTGAACATGACCTGATCTTTCACTCTCACAACTCACGGTGAATGAGAACAGAAAGTCCATTCATGAGGATGAAGCCTGACATGCAGATATTTGGGTCTCTTTCTAGAGAATAAAAGATGAGCTATCATTAAAAAGACATACAGGGCTTCCCTGGTGGCACAGTGGTTGAGAATCTGCCTGCTAATGCAGGGGACACAGGTTCGAGCCCTGGTCTGGGAAGATCCCACATGCCGCGGAGCAACTAGGCCCGTGAGCCACAACTACTGAGCCTGCGCGTCTGGAGCCCATGCTCCGCAACAAGAGAGCCCACGATAGTGAGAGGCCCGCGCACTGCAATGAAGAGTGGCCCCCGCTTGCCACAACTAGAGAAAGCCCTCGCACAGAAACGAAGACCCAACACAGCCAAAAATAAATAAATAAAATAAATAAATTAAAAAAAAAAAGTGTAAAAAGACATACAGGGAGCCACAAATCTTCATACTACTGCGTTCGGAATGACTAGGGAATCTCCTTGTCAACTATAAGGCCAGCTATGAATTGACCACAGTGCCTGAACGTCTTCTAGTAATTTAGAAGGATATATGTGCCATTCATCGAAATGCTTTTCAGAGGAGAATTTCTTTTCAGGGGTTCACCTTCACAATCCATGTGTACCCCGTCATAATAGAAACACATAGTTCAAAAAAATCCCTTCTGCCAAGTTGGACTTCAGTGAAATAAAGAGCTGATAATTCCATAATGCTTGTGATCATTTCTCTTCTACCTTCCCTAGGAATTTTTTTTTCTTTTTTTGCCATATATCCCTGCTCACTAGCTTCTCCAACAGAACAAAGAGGAAATTTTAGAAGATGGCGCTCAAACAAGAATTTGAATCCTATGCAAAAGCAGCAGGTTTGGGAAAAGGTTCTAAGAGGAAGAGGCTGAAACTTTATTTACCAGGAATTTGTGAATTATGTTTTAACTGTTTCAAAGTCTGCCAGTGAGAATTTTTCCGAATTGACCACCGGAACAAACAGGAATTTTGAGACAGGCAAATCAGTAAATACCTTAAAATCACATTCCCAAAGGCCTGTCTCTCATAGCTAAAGTTTCACCATTAAAGAGATGGCCAGGGCTTCCCTGGTGGCGCAGTGGTTGAGAATCTGCCTGCCAATGCAGGGGACAGGGGTTCGAGCCCTGGTCTGGGAAGATCCCACATGCCGCGGAGCAGCTGGGCCCGTGAGCCACAACTACTGAGCCTGCGCGTCTGGAGCCTGTGCCCCGCAACGGGAGGGGCCGCGATAGTGAGAGGCCCGCGCACCGCGATGAAGAGTGGCCCCCGCACCACGATGAAGAGTGGCCCCCGCTTGCTGCAACTAGAGAAAGCCCTCACATGAAACGAAGACCCAACACAGCTAAGAATAAATAAATAAATAGAGTAAAAAAAAAAAAAAAAAAAAGAGATGGCCATTTGAATTATAACCTACCATAAAGCAAATATTCCCTGAGACATGATTACATATTAATGCACTGTTATCTCTTCATACTGCCACAGGGTGACTTCTGTAGTCTGATTCTATTTCTGGAATAATCAGTGCCTGAGAGTAAATTTGAAGAGCGTGTAGGAGTGATGGGGACCCTAGTGGGGAGTGGGGTGGGGTAGAGATGGAGGGAAGGAGATGGTATACGAACCAAGTAGAGAAAGTGGTGCAAAGCAAGGGCACTGACCCAGGAATTTCTGGGTTGAGCCCAGTGAGCACGTCTTGTCTGCCTGGGAGCTGCATGGGCCGCTAAGCAGCCAAAGCAAGGAGAGGAAGGAGAGGAAGGGGATCCTGAAGTAAATTTTATCTTCACAGTTTGGTTTAGTTCTGACTCTTGGCCACCTAGAGAGTAGACAGGATGACAAAGATTTTAGCTTTGGTGACAGGTCAACTCTGGGGAGGAGAAGACTGCAGAACGGAGGAGGATTTTGGCCTGCCACGGTGTGTGTGTGCATGTGTGTGTGCATGTGTGTGCATGTGTGTGTGCATGTGTGTGTATAGAAATCGGAATCAGGAGTTTGATAGCAGAGCAGGCCCTTCTGGTTTGAACAGCAGAGTCATCTTGGTAAGCAAACAGAAACGCATAGTAAGTCGAACTAAGAATCAGAAGAGAGGCTGGATTTGGGGGTTAGAGGATGGGTGGTGAGGAGCTCTGTGGCTGGGAAAAGCTGTACTGATCTTTGCTCTTTTTGGCATTGTGCCTTCTTTGTCTTTTTCTCTCTTGTCATTTTGTGCTTGTCTCATCTTTCCTTTTTATTTGTTTGTTTCTTTTAAATGTGGTAAAAAAAACATGACACAAAATTTACCCTCTTAACCATTTCCAAGTGTCCAGTTCAGTAGCATTATGTATGTTCACACTGATGTGCAACCAACCTCCAGAACATCTTCATCTGGCAAAACTGAAACTACTCCCATTGAAAAAAGTCCCCATTCTCCCTCCCCTCAGCCCCTGGCAACCACCGTTCTACTTTCTGTTTCTATGAATCTGATGATTCTAGGGATTCTGTAAGTGGAGTCTTAACAGAATTTGTTGCTTTGCGACTGGCTTATTTCACTTAACTTAATGTCCATGTTGCAGCATATTTCAGAATCTCCTTCCTTTTTCAGGATGAATAACGTCCCGTTGTGTGTATGGACCACATTTGGTTTCTCCGTTCTCTTGTCGATGGACACTCGAGGTGCTTCCGCCTTTTGGCTGTTGGGCATGCTTTCCATTTCTAGCAGTTCCTTTCCCTCTTCCTTAATTGTATACATCAGGAAACTGAAGTATATATTTTACATTATTTATTTACTAAATAAATCATCAGGAGAAAGGCAGGAAGCATAACATATGGAAATCAGGTTAGTTTCCAGTTAACTGTATGACCTTGGACAAGTTAATTAATATCGCTAAGTCTCTGTACATCTGTAAATTGAGGGATTTGGTCTAGATGAATGTCCTCCTAAGGTCCATGATTTTTTGTTCTCTCTTCTTATGTTTAAAGCAGGAGGGTTAAATTATTATCTCAAATCAAGTAGATAGTTCCTCACTTGTATGGGACTATTTTGGATTTTTTTCCCTTAGAGTAAACAATATCTTAAGAAAGAAGCCTCCACTTCTGAACTCTTTTTATGAGACTGTTTATATTTTCCACTTGTACTGCATTTTACTTGTAATGAGTTTCCTAAGTTTCCTATAGATAAACTCTAAATTTGTCTGTTTTAAACCTAGCCTCAATCAAGTTTTTTTTATTGCACAAATATTCATTGAGCACTTATGTATGTCCAGAATTATGTTAGTCACCATGGAGGCTTTAAAAAAAAAAAAAAAAAGAGAAAAAGAGCAGTATAAGACAATGGTACTGCTCTTAAGAAGCTCAAAACCGGGCTTCCCTGGTGGCGCAGTGGTTGAGAGTCTGCCTGCCAATGCAGGGGACAGGGGTTCGAGCCCTGGTCTGGGAAGATCCCACATGCCGCGGAGCAGCTGGGCCCGTGAGCCACAACTACTGAGCCTGCGCGTCTGGAGCCTGTGCTCCGCAACAAGAGAGGCTGCGATAGTGAGAGGCCCGCGCACCGTGATGAAGAGTGGCCCCCGCTTGCCACAACTAGAGAAAGCCCTCGCACAGAAACAAAGACCCAACACAGCATAAATAAATAAATAAATAAATAAAAATTAAAATTACTCCCAGTCCATCTATCTTCCTAAGAGTTTGGGGTGTTCTCAAACCCTTTGAAAAAAAAAAAAAGAAGCTCAAAACCTAGTGAACTGCATCCCAGGCTTAGGGGATTATTAATTTTTTTAAATTTCTTTTCAAGTTATCCTAAGTTATACCTGGATTTTATCTTCACTACTGTTTCTAAAATTGATTAATCCTGTGATATTTCTCTGGTTTTCCTTCCCCATTCAGAACATTAGGTATTTTCTGATCTGGTGGATACTAACAGAAATGCAGTCCTTCATAAGCTAAAGTCCTTGCATGTATGGCATGGTATGCAGTGTTGTGTACTTCACCCATGAAGGCATATCATGAAGAAGAATTGGAGGGACTTCCCTGGTGATCTAGTGGTTAAGACTCCACGCTTCCAATGCAGGGGGGCTGGGTTCGATCCCTGATCTGGGAACTAGATTCTGCATGCCACAACTAAGAGCCTGCATGCCACAACTAAAGACCCCACACGCTGCAACTAAGACCCAGTGCGGCCAAATAAATATTTTTTTAAAAAAGGAAGAATTGGAAACAAAGTTTTTAAATTATTCAGAAGAACTGTTGAGTGTATGCAAGCAGTCTTCCTAATCTGGAAAGATGAAGGATTATGAGCACACCATCAAAGTCTAATAAATATTGATAGATGTTAATGAAGGACACTGGAACTAGGGAGATACAACAGAAGTCGAAAATGGACTCTGGACCAATTAAATAAGCCAAACAACATTTAAGAAATGTGCTACTCTGAAGAAATAGTATGGGCTTATTGAACACATTAAGTCTTGAGGCGAGGCAGAGGCTGTAAGCACAGCTTTAAATAAGAGTTCGATAGATGAATACAACAGGCTTAAAGGAAAACATGTAGATAAAAGACCCGCCCTTCCACGTGGTTTGGCAGCTGCTGTTACTTGTGGCTGCTTCAACTCCATGTGGTCCCTCTGGAGACGAGGAGCCCCTGTTGAAGCTGTTGTTTCTATGGGCTGAATTGTGTGTCATCCCCTAGATCATATATTGAAGTCCTAACTCCCAGCACTTCAGACTGTGACCATATTTGATGACAGCACCTCTACAGAGCTGATGAAGTTAAAACGAGGTCATTAGGATGGGCCCTAATCCAATATCACGGATGTCCTTATAAGAAGGGTAAATTTGGACACAGACAGGCACAGAAGGAAGACAGTGTGAAGACATAGGGAGAAGATGGCCATTTACAAGCCAGGGAGAGAGGCCAGGAACAGATCTTTCCATTGTGGCCCTCACAAGGAACCAGCCCTGAGGTCATCTTGATCTTGGACTTCCAGCCTCCAGAACTGTGAGACGATAAATTTCTGTTAAGCCGCCCATTCTGTGGTATATTTATGGTGCCCTGAGCTGACTGACACAGTCGTGACACACATCTTTTTTCATTTATTTAACAAACACCTATCTAGAGCTTACTATGTGCTAGGCACACTTTAAGCACTTTACAAATATTAATTTAAACCTTATAATGGCTCTATGAGGTAGGGACTGCTCTGGTCCCCATTTTGCAAATGGGGTAACCAAAGCACAAAGAGAGTAAGCAACTTGCCCAAAGTCTCCTACTTGGTAAGTAATGGAGCCAGGATGTGAACCTGACCAGCCTGACTCAAGTCCGTGTGCTGAAACCCCACTCCATACTGTCTCTCTTCTTTTGTCTCCTGGGATTTAACCAGGGGTTCCAAGATACAGGTTAAAACCTGTCTCCCCAGAGAGAGAGAGAGAGAGTGTGTGTATGTGTGTGTGTGTTTAAATCTAATATCATACCATCCCTCACTGCCAAGTAGATAGAAATCACATTTCATAAAGTTTTTCTAGATTTTTAAGCCTCACATCAAGGAAAATAATCCAGGATTCCTACAAAATATTTGCTGGTCCTTCCTGAGAGGCAGACCGTCGGACTCCCTGGGCTTTGAATGAATAATTCTTATTTCTTACCCAGCAACATTCCACGGAGGTATGAGAGGAGCGATGTTGTCTTCTCTGTGGGCCTGCAGGTAACTCCTTCTAGCTATGAGGGACACGAAGAGCTGCAGGAAAGATCAGCCTCTGCGTGCAGGCAGAGGGCTTTTCTGACTGTGCTCTTGGCTGTCAACGGACCATCATCCAACATGTGTGCAGGTGCCTGACTTCAACGTGTGACAAAAATCTCTCTACAAAATCAACCAGAGAAGCCAAATTTAATTACTAAACGTTTTAGAACATGAGAAACTAGGGGAAAACATCAGTGCAGGGAAAGACAGAACTCTTTATCCCTGGCCAGAAAACACAAGGCTTTTGAAGCTTGGTGTTGTCCTGGTGGCATTCTCCACGAGGAGCATCGGAAGCTGGACAGCAGTGCAGCGGGGAGAGTTAATTCCTTTCTAATTATTAAATGGAAGGAAAGTACACATGTCCAACCTGCTGAACATGCACTGGGCTGCACGCGTTCCCACACCCTACCCTTGAGAGTTTCAGGTTGAAAGACTTTGTTTGCACTCCTTCATTGCTCAGAGTCTTGAGTGGAGGAGCCAGAAACACACCTCTTTACTCCTTCCCATTTCAGCTGACTCACCTGTAGATTTTATGGAGGTGATCACGAGAAGCCAAGGTAGGGCAGTGGAGGTCAAGGTGGTGCCAGCAAAAGTTTGGACTTTAATGAATCAACATACTTAGTGATTGAAAAGATAGAGGGAAGGACTTCTTATTCTTCATGCATTCAGTGCTTTTTCCCTTTCCTCAAGTTGATACCGGAACCCAAGTTATGCAGTGAGCACATCGGCAGGAGAGCAACAAAGCTTTTTCCAATTATGACCAAGGAAACAAGCCAAAGTACGCTCAGCAAGAAGGGGGCTCTTCTACACCTCTCACGTCCAGTCAAAAGCCTGGCTTCTTCAAAACGATCTGTGTGGTTTTCTGTCTTGTTCTAATAGGAAGCACTGACACTTTTTTTTTCTCAAGTTATCTCTGGTATTTCCAAGCAGGCCCCAGTCCTGAAATTTCCACTGCAGAGAAACCCTAAGCAAGCTTGTTGGCAAGTCTCTCCTGTTGATCTGGGAGCCAGCTCTGCCCCAGGTGTTCTAATGTTGACATGCACTGCAGCGAGCCGACTTAGAACATCTGAAAACAAAAGGAGAAAAGCATTATGAAATGTGATTGCTACCTGGGATATGTCAGATAGGAAGGAAACAAGTCTTTTGTAAGGAAGCAGGTCTCAGCCTGAATCTCAGTGCCCCAGTAAAGAATGCCAGGAGATTGGTGGTTTGATGGTGGTGGTGATGGTGGTGGTGGTGCAGGAGAGTCAAGAATTTCTAAATGAGAACACCTGGCTCTAGAGAAGCAGCTTGATGCACCGCCATTAGGTATCAGCACCTACCAAACCTGTGGCAAGGACATGGTTCATTCTGGTATGGTCCATTCACTTCAGGCAAATATAAGAAGCAAGATCAGGGGCTTCCCTGGTGGCGCAGTGGTTAAGAACCCGCCTGCCATTGCAGGGGACACGGGTTCAAGCCCTGGTCGGGGAAGATCCCACATGCCGCGGAGCAACAAAGCCCGTGCGCCACAACTACTGAGCCTGCGCTCTCGAGCTCCATGCACCACAACTACTGAGCCTGTGCTCTAGAGCCCGTGCACCACAACTACTGAAGCCCGTGTGCTGCAACTACTGAAGCCCACGTGCCTAGAGCCTGTGCTCTGCAACAAGAGAAGCCACCGCAATGAGAAGCACGTGCACCTCAACAAAGAGTAGCCTCCACTCACCGCAACTAGAGAAAGCCCGCGCGCAGTGACGAAGACCCAACGCAGCCAAAAATAAATAAATTAATCAAAAAAAGAAGCAAGATCAGATCCACCCACAGCAGGCTTGTGAGAAAACTTCACGAGAAGCCAGGGAACTGGGAAATATTTCTATAACTGAAACCTTTGTAGATCTGTGATATCTTTGGAGATGTTGCTAGAGGATGAAGTTATAGATAAGGTCAAGACTAGGTTTGGCTTCTTTACTGGGTAGTTTAACTCAAATTGAAGGCTCTGGAGAGTTCTAGTTCTTCGTGTCATGCTGAAGGCAAAAAAAAAAAAAAAAAAAAAAAAAAAAACCACGTTGCAAACCACCTCCCACCCAAAACTGAAGTTCTTTATCACTCTTTTAAAGAGATACCATGACAGCATAGCAGGTAGCTTTATGCTCCTTCAGGTCCTTCTAACTCGAATAACAACATTGCTAGTTTATCATTTCCAGCTAAGTCAGGCAATACCTGCTATGCAGGATTTCTAAGCAAAATGATTTACTGCAAGAAACTATCAATTGCCTGTCTGTCTTGGTGACTCTCAAGAGATTGACAAAGACCAGAGATATGAAAGGAAAATATTTGTGAAATTAAATCAGAGTCCCTGCTCCCTCCACTTGGCACCACTCTTATCTTTCTAGAGTAATTCTAAGACTCTTATTCAAGTTGAAAGCTCACCCTGCCTTTCCACAATGAATATTCGTATAATTGGATGTTCGTTTCTTACTCATTTAGCTAACCAATTTATTTCAGGTGCAGCCTAAGTGTATAGGGTGTGAACCAATTTGCATGTACTTTTTGATCAGAATAAGAGTTTCATCCTACCACAAGTGAGGCTAAAATTCACACAAAGAAGCATAGTATGTAAGGCACTTTGTAAAAGGAACCTGATATTTTCTGATTATTTTAGTACACTGGGTTCAAGTAGAGCTTGTAAAAAGGTCTTATAAGGTTATTCTTTAAAAAAAAAAAAAGTAGGTGGATCTAGAGACTGTCATACAGAGTGAAGTAAGTCAGAAAGAGAAAAACAAATATCGTATATTAACGCATATATGTGGAGCCTAGAAAAATGGTACAGATGAACCAGTTTGCAGGGCAGAAGTAGAAACACAGATGTAGAGAACAAACGTATGGACACCAAGGGGGGAAAGCGGCGGGGGGGTGGTGGTGGGATGAATTGGGAGATTGGGATTGACATGTATACACTAATATGTATAAAATAGATAACTAATAAGAACCTGCTGTATAAAAAAATAAATAAAATAAAATTCAAACATTAAAAAAAAAAACCTGATATTGATGAAAGTGCCTAAGTATTTTCTTACCCAAGCTAATTTGTGTTGGTTAAGTTATGCTGATGGATTGCATAACCGAATTAGGAAGCAGGAATGCTAGAAACCCGCTTGAGGTTGTAAGGGCAATGAAGTTAAAATAACTGTGGTCTCCAAAGTATTGACTCAAGAAAATGCTCTGGGTTCATGGAGGGAGTTGGAGAGAAAGTCAAAGGAATTCAGTGGTTATGTGGTAGAGTAGTAAGATTTCTGAATCAATAGTCAAGGGATCTAACTTCAGATTTCAGTGTTTGTCGCCTCACCTTGGGGAATTCGTTTCTTCTCTCTGGGCTTTGTCCGTAGAATAAGGTGCTTGGATTAGATGATCTTTGAGGTCCCTTCTGTGTCTATTAGTCTGTAAATAGGTGACATCAGTTTAGAGGATGCTGGTTTTGATCAGTAACACATTTTTTGTTTATACATGATTTAATTAAATGAAAATTTGTACTATAGTAGCATGCTGAGGATTTTTCCAATGGCTTTTCCAATCCCTGCATACAACTTGGTTAACCAGGCTATTTAAATAGTTTAAAACTAGAAACTTCCAGGTAGAATTAATGGGGTAGGACTGTCGATTATAGCTCAATTAAAAAAATTAATGGGGTGGGGAGATTATCAGAGAAAACTGTCAAAATAGCAGGATGGGGCTTCCTTGGTGGTGCAGTGGTTAAGAATCCACCTGCCAATGCAGGGGACATGGGTTCAAGCCCTGGTCCGGGAAGATCCCACAGGCCGTGGAGCAACTAAGCCCGTGTGCCACAACTACTGAGCCTGTGCTCTAGAGCCTGGGAGCCACAACTCCTGAAGCCCGGGCGCCTAGAGCCCATGCTCTGCAACAAGAGAAGCCACCGCAGTGAGAAGCCCGTGCACTGCAACGAAGAGTAACCCCCCCCCCACCCCGCCACTCACCGCAACTCGAGAAAGCCCGTGCACAGCAACAAAGACCCAATGTAGCCAAAAAATAAATAAATAATAGCAGGATGGAGACCTTAAATCAAAGAAAAGAATGAAGGTATATAATACTTGTCTAAATTTTAGCAGCAGGAATATGAGAGCTAGGGAATTTGAAGAAGGCCACAGTAGGAAAATATGTGTTCATAAATATTCTTTTCTTTTGGACAATAAACTTTGGTTTAAAAGAATAAAGAAAACACAGAGGATGATCAAAATAAATATTTCTAACATTGAAGAAATAAAATAACATTAAAAAATCCTTGATACTTCATAGTCTGCAGGCAAAGACATAAAGCCACTTCAATAAAGGTGGTTAACTGAATAAATGTTAGCCTATAAGCTATCTTTGGAAGCCTAATTTTTATAACCTCAACTAGTCAACTTCAAAATCTCCACACAAAGAAGGAATTCTATAGAAAATATGGAAGTCAAGAAGCGGGAGCTGAAGGGAGGCAAGAGAGAGGTCCTGTCCTGAGGCACACGTGCATGTCCCCTTGCTGTGAAGGGCACTGGCCAGGCTGAGGTCAGCCCAGCTCTCTACTGCCTGTCTTAGTGGGCGTTCCCTGGGACACAGACCCAGAGATGGAGATTTGCCTGCAGGAGCGTCAGTGGGAATTCTCTCAGGATTGACACCTGGAAGGGAGTGAGGGAAGCAGGACTGGGCAGGAGGAGAAGTCGAGCGGTGATGCAGTTACAACAAAGGCCTCAGCCAATCCCGCGGGAAATTTCTGGAGCTGGGATGGCCTTTCCAAGTTGGCTCAAGTCAAAGCAGGAAGGCTGGGCCTTTGTACAATCACCTGAACTGGTCACTGGATATCAGCTGCACCTGGGAAGAGAGCATAACCTTGGGTGAAGCAGCTCCCTGGGGCTGAGGGCAATGCCCAAAGAGAAACTCAGCTGTGAGTTTTAAGCAGCCAATACTGTCAGCTGCTGGGGGAAACAGCCCTGACCTGGGGGGAAGGGGATTTGGGGTCCTACACTAGATGTCAACAAGTCTATGCACCACAGATAATGAACTTTATTCACAGGAGTCTCTGCACAAGAAACTTGGCAATACATGGTCTATGCCCATATCCAATGAGAAATAACACATTAAAAGAAGAATTTAAAATGTCTTAATAACGGGAAGTTGTGACCACTAACAATGTATCTGTGAGGGAGGAGCCAAAGAAAAATGACATGAGGGAGAAAAAAAATCCAACTTAAAGGGCACAGGTGTCTGGAATTAGTGTCATAGTGAAAACATGTCCTAGCATCTCACTATGCCTGACGGCATCATCCTATTACATACAGCCCATCACTGTGACTGATATTTATAATGATTAGATCTTCAAGAAAATAGAATTCCTTACATTTTGTTTATAAAGGAGAAACAGATTTCAGAGTAATTTCCTTCCAGAATAGTTAATGGTTTAAAAACTTGACTGCTTACAGCTATTCAGACTCCACCCCCCTTCCCTGAAGGATGAGCGTAGCCAAGTTTTTACTATATGCATGGATGTGGCGATTAAAGGTTAATAGGCATGGCTTCAACAAAGGCTTTATTACGTAGATGCTCCTAGTGCAGATCTGTGGCAGCAGCTCTATATCCTATTTCTTTTCTTCCTTAATCAGGTCCCCTAGGGAGTACACTTGATAAGCAAGAGACCAGGTAAAGATTCATTTAGGTGAATTCTTTCTTTCAGGTCAATTGTTAAGTTTGGAGCATGCTCTTTGCCTCATCAGTCATCTTGCCCTTGCTAACCTGGCTTAGGAAAACTTTCTGCCAACACGTAGAATTCTGCTCTAGCTCAGCCATTCAGCCAGAGCCTCTTTTCTAACATATAAAGAAGACATGGTAAAAGCAGATACCTAACCAGCTTTCAGAAACTACGCCTGCGGCCGGGGGAGGGAGTGAGCGGTTGTTGCCTTTCAACTGACTCAGCCAAGTGTGAGGAGAAAGTATTCCTGAAAATTAACCTAACTGGAAAGTCAATGGAAGTACATTTTTTTTTTTTTTTTTTTTATGAAACGCTGAATCATTCTGATGCATGGAGCCAGAAGTTTATGCAATTTCTCTTTTATCACCGGAAGATCTTTAGTAATTGTGGGCACTCCTCTTATTTCAATAGCTTCAGAGAGGGATTGTTGACACCTTAGATTAAGCCAGTGGATACATGCCATCTTTTTCCATTCATAAACTCAAAGAACCAGGCATGTGCTAAAAACCTGAAAGTCGTTAAAGAACTGGACTTCAATTTTTTTTTAACCTTGAATTCTTTTTAACATTCCTGGGGACTTCCCTGGTCCAGTGGTTAAGACTTCGCCTTCCAATGCAGGGGGTGCTTGTTTGATCCCTGGTTGGGGAGCTAAGGTCCCACATGCCTTGCGCCAAAAAACTCCAAAAAACATGAAACAGAAGCAATATTGTAAAAAATTCAATAAAGACTTTAAAAATGGTCCACATCAAAAAAAAAATCTTAAAAAAAAAATTCCTGTAAGACCTCTATACCATGAAAACAATTAGGAATCCTCTATTTAAAAAAAAAAAAAAAATTGTCACCATAGTAAGAACACTTAACATGAGATCTACCCGCTTAACAAATTTTTCAGCATACAATATAGTATTGTTGACTCTAGGTACGAGGTTGTACAGATATCTAGAACTTATTCATCTTGTTTAGCCCATTGATTAGTAACTCCCCATTTCCTCCATCTCCCCGCCCCTTGCAACCACCATTGTACTCTTTGATTCTATGAATTTGACTATTTTAGATACTTCATATAAGTGGAATCATGCAGTATTTGTCTTTCTGTGACTGGCTTATTTCACTTAGCATGATGTCCTCAAGGTCTATCCATGTTGCCTCATATTGCAGACTTTCCTTCTTTTTGGGGGCTGAATAATATTTCATTATATGCATACGCCACATTTTCTTTATCTACTCATTGGTCGAAGGACATTTATGTTGTTTCTATATCTTGGCTATTGTGAAGGGTGCTGCAATGAACATGGATGGAAGTGCTGATATCTCTTAGAGATCCTACGAGTCTTCTAATCTTAAATGCATCAAAATCATATCCATTCTCTGCCTCTCTCTTCCCCTCATCATTCTTTGTCTTCAGACAAGCCTTCTGGCTTATATGGCATTTCTAGCACATGCATTGATTGCTGTGTTTTCACAGTGTGAAAAGCATAATACTTTATACCCTGGCAACCTCTCTGCTAACTAAATCGAGGAAACTGGCCATAATCTCAAAAGCAGGATCTTACATTTTTATATCTTACATCTTATAAAGAAAGACTTTATTTTCTCTATGAAATCATATACAAATATTAGTATACTTGACCTCAAAAATATCATTGGATGACTTAATTCCAATAACCTTGGAGCAAACTGGAGCTTATTATTTGCACCTCAGTGATTTAAGACACATTTGGAATATACTCAAGTCTTCCTAATTTTATGTAGAAGGGAATCACAGAAGACAGCTAATGTCACTGGAGGTAGAATTCTATCGTTGTTAAAGATCAACTAAAGGCCCATTGTGAAGGGATAATTTCTAGAATATGCATGGCCTGGGAGGAAGAATGGACCTTAAGTTAAACTGGCAATATAACTTAAAGTATTCTTGTTTAAAGTGAGAAGTTAAAGTTTCTCCAGTCTATAGGAGATCTGATTACATGAATGGTGATTTATTTTACTATATTTCATTCATTCCTACTTAACCTTGAGCAGGAACACAGCTATAAGCTATCATTGTTCCATGAGACTAAAAAACAGATTATAGTTCTGCTTCCAGCCATGATGGAATAACTAGTACCAGACTTGCCCTCCCACTAAACAACTAGAAAACTGAGCAAAATTTATGAAACTGTTTTTCAGACATTAGACAACAGAGAGCACAGGACTGTGATCCTTGACAGAAGACAAACAAAAGAGGTAACTCCTACGCTCACCCCAGGTTTCCGCCAATGTACTTTCTGGACTACAGTGTAGGGAGGGGCAATGTAGGCAGAACATGTATCGATAGGTCTTGCTAAGTGAGGAGACAGAGGTTGGAGTTCTGGGAGCCTGGGGAGGCTGAAGTTCATGGGGTAGAGTAATAGTGAGGTGGGAGCTACACTGAGAAAAAGCTCCAGAAGTTGTATGAGCCTGAATACTAAACTGAGCATGCATAGATTGAGACCACAAGGCAGGGCTAATAACAACTATAACAATTACTGGGGAAAACATAACCAGCAGGGAACACAGTTCATACAGGTCACACAATGCCAGGAGACATTCAAGTGTAGACCTCTTTAAGCACCTAGATCATTCTGTAGAGACCCCAGAAAGACCATGCCTTAGAAGCAGGGCTAAACTAACTATAGATTAAGACTATTCTATACATACATAAAACTTAAAAACCAAGGCTTGAGAAGACCAAACTCATCTCCAAGTATTTTAACTCCCTACCAGAAGCCCATAATACTCTTTGAAGGAAGATAACTAAATCCAAACAATCAACACAAAACATCCCAATGTCCAGTACCCAATAAAAATTTGTTCGACTTGTAAAGAAACAGGAAATGTGATCTGTGGCCATAGTAAAACTTAGTCAATAAAAACAGTCCAAAAAATGACAGAGATGGTGGACAGACAAGAACTTTGAAAGCTAATGTAAATATACAAGGGTTTGAATAAAAACATGAACACAGGGAGGAGTGAAATTAAAGATACCTAAAAAGGACTGCATAAACATTCTAGAGCTGAAAAATACAATATCTGAAGTGAAAAACTCACTGGATGAAATTAACAGTACTTTAAAAATGTGAAGGAAGATCAGGGAACTTGAAGCCGTAGCTATAGAAACTATGTAAACTAAATACAGAAGAAAAAAAGATCGGGAAAAAGATGGGCAGAGCCTTTGTGACTTGAGTGACAATATTAAGTGGTCAAACATGAATGTAATTAAAGTCCAAGAAGGAGGGGAGGCAGAAAAAAAAATATGGAGAAATAAAGGCCAATTTTCCGTCAAATTAAAAACAAAACAAAACTAACCTATGAGTCCACAAATCAAAGACATTCAATGAACCCCAAGCAAAATAAATACAAAGGAAACTACATCAAGGCACATCATAATCAAATTGCGGAAAACAGGTTACAAAGAGAAAATCTTAAAAGCAGACAGAGGAAAAAAAACACATTCTAATACAGAGGAAACAAAGATAATAATGACTTCCAACCTCTCTTCAGAAACCATGCGAACTAGATGATTTTTAAATGCTGAAAGAAAAAACAAACAGACAGAAAACACCCTTAAAAAGTATCCTTAAAAAATAAAGGTGAAATAATGACATTATCAGGCAAACAAACCCTGGGAGAATTCAGCAGCAGCAGACCAGCACTGCAAAAAATTCTTTTTTTTTTTCCAGCCTATCATTACAGTTCAGTGGCTTTTTTTTTTTAAACATCTTTATTGGAGTATAATTGCTTTACAATGGTGTGTTAGCTTCTGCTTTATAACAAAGTGAATCAGCTACACATATACATATATCCCCATATCTCCTCCCTCTTGTGTCTCCCTCCCATCCTCCTTATCCCACCCCTCTAGGTGGTCACAAAGCACCGAGCTGATCTCACTGCAGCGCTGCAAAAAATTCTAAAGGAAGTTCTTCAGGATGAAGGGTAATGATATCAGAGGGAAATCTGGATCTAGATAAGGAATGATGAGTCTCAGACATAATAAATGTGTGGGTAAATATAAAAGATTTTTTTCTTTTTTATTTCTTTTAAAGATAATTTACTATTTGAAGGAAAACTAACAACAATGTATTGAGTGTTTATAATGTATAGAATTTTAAAAGTATACAAAAGCAGGAGGAGGAATGGAATATCATTTTTGAATTTTATTGTGCCTATATATATATATACAATATATATGTATATATATATTGTGTGTGTATATATATATATATATATATATATATATAAAACACATTTGTCTATTTCCAAAATATTTTCATCATCTAAAACAGAAACTCCATGCCCATGAAATAATAACTCCCTGGCAAAACACTCCCAGACTTCACACAATACTACACAGCTACAGTAATCAAAGTAGCATGGTGCTGGCACAAAAACAGACATATAGATCAACAGAACAGAATAGAGAGCCCAGAAATAAACCCACATACCTATGGTCAATCTACAACAAAGGAGGCAAGAAAATACAATGGAGAAAAGATGGTCTTTTTAGTAAGTGGTGTTGTGAAAGTTGGACAGCTACATGTAAACCAATGAAACTAGCCCAGTTCCTCATACCATATACAAAAATAAACTCAAAATGGTTTAAAGACCTAAATACTAAGACATGACATCATAAAACTCCTAGAAGAGAACATAGGCAAAACATTCTCGGACATAAATCAGAGCAATATTTTCTTAGATCAGTCTCCCAGGGCGAAAGAAATAAAAGCAAAAATAAACAAATGGGACCTAATCAAACTTAAAAGCTTTTGCACAGGAAAGGAAACCATCAACAAAACAAAAAGACAACCTATAGAATGGGAGAAAATATTTGCAAATGATGCAACTGACAAGGGCTTAATTTCCAAAATATACAAACAGCTCATACAACTCAATATCAAAAAAAACAAACACCCAATCAAAAAATGGACAGAAAACCTAAATAGACATCTCCCCAAAGAAGACATACAGAGGACCAACAGGCACATGATAAGATGTGCAACATCACTAATCATTAGAGAAATGCGAATCAAAACCACAATGAGGGGTTTCCCTGGTGGCTCAGTGGTTGAGAATCTGCCTGCTAATGCAGGGGACACGGGTTCGAGCCCTGGTCTGGGAAGATCCCACATACCTCAGAGCAGCTAGGCCCGTGAGCCACAATTACTGAGCCTGCGCGTCTGGAGCCTGTGCTCCGCAACAAGAGAGGCCACGATAGTGAGAGACCCGCGCACCGCGATGAAGAGTGACCCCCGCTTACCACAACTAGAGAAAGCCCTCGCACAGAAACGAAGACCCAACACAGCCATAAATAAATAAATAAATAAATAAATAAATAAATAAATAAATAAATAAACATGGGGAAAAAAACCCCAAAAAACCACAATGAGGTATCACCTCACACCAGTCAGAATGGCTATCATCAAAAAGTCTACAAATGATAAATGTAGGAGAGGGTGTGGAGAAAAGGGAACCCTCCTTCACTGTTGGTGGGAATGTAAGTTGGTGCAGCCACTTTGGAAAACAGTATGGAGGGTCCTTAAAAAACTAAAAATAGAGCTACCATATGATCTAGCAATCCCACTCCTGGCCATATTATCCAGAAAAGACGAAAAGTCTAATTTGAAAAGATACATGCACCCCAAGGTTCAAAGCAGAACTATAAGACATGGAAACAACCCAAGTGCCCATCAACAGATGATTGGCTTAAGGAGATGTGGTATATATTAATACAGTGGATTATTACTCAGCCATAAAAAAGAATGAAATATTGCCATTTGCAGCAACATGGGTGGACATAGAAAATATCATACTAAGTGAAGTAAGTCAGACAGAGAAATACAAATATTATATGATATCACTTATATGTGGACTCTAAAATATAATACAAATGAATCTATGTACAAAACAAAAATAGACTCACAGACATAGAAAACAAACTTATGGTTACCAAGAGGGAAAGGGATGGGGGGGAGGGATAAATTAGGAGTATGGGATTAACAAATACAAACTACTATACATAAAATAGATAAGCAACAAGGATTTACTCTATAGTACAGAGAACTATATTCAATATCTTGTAATAACCTATAATGGAAAATAATCTGAAAAAAAAATGTATAACTGAATCACTTTGCTGTACACCTGAAACTAACAAAATATTGTAAATCAACTATACTTCAGTACTAAAAAGAAACTCCCCATCACCCACACCTCAGCCTATGGTTGCCTCTATTCTACTTTTGATCTCTATGAATTTGCTTATTCCAGTTATTTCATATAAGGGAGATCATGCAATATTTGTCCTTTTGTATCTGGCTTTTTTCACAATGTTTTCAAGTTTCATCCATGTTGAAATGGATGAAATGGAGTATCAGAACTCCATTTCTTTCTGTGGCTGAATAATATTCCATTATATCTATAGGCAGACCTTGGAGATATTGTGGGTTTGGTTCCAGACCACCAAAAAGTGAATACTGCAATAAAACGGGTCACAAAAAGTTTTTGGTTTCCCAGTGCATACAAGTGTTATGTTTAGGGACTTCCCTGGTGGTCCAGTGGGTAAGACTCCACGCTCCCAATGCAGGGGGCCCGGGTTCGATCCCTGGTCGGGGAGCTAGATCCCTCATGCCGCAACTAAGAAGCCCACATGCCACAACTAAAAAAGATCTCACATTCCGCAACTAAAAGATCCCGTGTCCTGCAACTAAGGCCCGGTGCAGCCAAAATAAATAAATAAGTAAGTAAGTAAATAAATAAATAAAATAAAATAACAATGATTCTTAAAAAAATAAAAATTAAAAAATTAAAGTTATGTTTACACCATGCTATAGTCTATTAGGTGTATAATAGCATTATGTCTACAAAAAACAATGTACATATCTTAATTTAAAAATACTTCACTACTAGAAAATGCTAACCATCATCTGAGCCTTCAGTGAGTTGTAATCTTTTTTTGCTGGTGGAGGGTTTTAAATATTTCAAGGATTATCACAATATGACGCATACACGAAGTGAGCAAATACTATTGGAAAAATGGCTCCAATAGACTTGCTCGATGCAGGGCTGCCACAAACCTTCCATTTGTAAAAACAAACAAACAGTATCTGCAAAGCACAATAAAGCAAAGTGCAATAAAAAATATATACATATGTGTGTTCATAGATGTACATATATAATTTAATTTTCAACAAAAAATTTCAAGGTAATTCAATAGGGATAAAAATGTCTTTTCAACCAATGGTGCTGGAACAACTGGATATCTCTGAGGAAAAAAATGAGCCTCAACCTTCACCTCACAAAGCTAGCTTGAAATGGATCATAGATCTATGTGTAAAATCAAAAATTGTAAAACTCTAGAAAAACATTTGGAGGAAAATCTTCATAACCTTAGGATAAGCAAAGATCTCTTACATAAGACGCAAAAAGAACTAGCCATAAGAGAAAAATAAATGTAAATTTGACTTCATCAAAACTGCAATCTGCTCTTAAAAGAATACCACCAAGAAAAGGAAAAAAGCCACAGAATAGAAGAAAATATTCATAATACGTATAACTGACAAGACTTGTATCCAGAAAATATAAAGAAGTTATACATATTATGAAGACAAAGAAACTAATTATTTTAAATGGATAAAAGATTTGGATAAAAACTTCACAAAAAAGGATATACAAATAACCAATCAGCACATGAAGAGATGCTTAATAATCATGAGGCATTAGGGAAATGCAAGTTAAAACCACAATGAGATACCACTATACACTCTGGAACGGCTAAAATTAAAAAGACATACTATCAAGTTTTGGCAAGGATAGAACACCTTGGACTGCTATATATTACTGGCTGGAGTGTAATATAGTTCAACCACTTTGGAAAACTATTTGTCAGTCTTCTATAAAGTTAATGTATCCTTACCATCTAACCCAGAAATTTCATTCCTAGATACGCCTCAAGAAAAGTAAAAACATAAACCACACAAAGACTTGCAAATGGATGCTTATGGCACTTTCATCTACAATACCCCCAAACTATAAACAGCTCAAATGTCCATCAACAGATAAATGGATAAACCAATTGTAGTATATAAAGAACTACCACTCAGCAATAGAAAGGAACGAACTACTGGTATATGCAACACGGATGATTTCAAAACCATTATGCTAAGCAAAGGAAGCCAGACACAAAAGAGTATCTGCTACGTGATTCCATTTAATGAAATTCTAGAACAGGTAAAACGAATCTTTAGTATTAGAAGTCAGATCAGTGATTGCCTATAGCCCGGGGGTGGGTGGGTGTTGAAGTACCAGGAATTGACTGCAAAGGGCACGAGGGAGCTTTTGGGGTGATAGAAATGTTCTCTATCCTGACTGCGGGCAGGGGTACATGAGTGTATACATTTGCCAAATCTCATCAAACTGTGTATCTTTTAAAAATGAGTAGTTTTATACCTCAAGAAAGTTTATTGCTAAAGGTTTTTAAAAAGCCGATTATAATACTAACATTCAGTTAACAGTCATATTGACTTAAAGCAATACAACTTTTTACGATATGCTGAGGAAATACAAAGTTCAATTAGACGTGGCCTTGCCCTCATATACCTTTAAGACAGATAGGTAAATAGATAATTATTGGACAAAACAAACTGTGATCACATCCTTTTATGATTTCAAAGTTCTATAAAGGGACAAAACTTAGTTCTAGCCTTCCAAAATCTTACAGAAATAATGTGGATTCAGCTGGTGGGATCATGGATTAGGGCAGGACACTCACCGTAAAACCTACATACAACCATGTATGACAAAGCATTAAACATGTTAGCTCAGATCCTATTAATTATAAATTTGTAACAGTATGTGAAGTATATTTATGAAATTCTTACTGAATAGGAAGTTATATAACTTAGGACATTAGAGGTATAATTAATAGATAATGAACCAATGGGTATTATATATTTTTTTCTTTATCACATTCTTTTATGGAGATATTGGCATGATGGAGCAAGTGTGGGCTTTGGAGTAAGATCTAATAACAATAATAATGATAATAATAATAATGATAATAGTTAGCATTTATGAGGGTTTACCAGGTGCCTGGCAGTGTGCTAAGCTTGTTTCATGCTTTACTTTATTGAATCTTCATAATAAATTAATCTGTGAAGTAGGTATTGTTATTATTATTACCCATTTACAGATGAGGAAACTGAGGATTGTAAAGGTTAAGTAACTTTGCCCAAGTATGCACAGCTTATAATTGACAAAGCCAGGAATTGAACTCAAGTCTATTGATCCTGGAACCCAAACTCCTAACCACTTTACTGCCTTAAATTCCAATTTGGTACTTATTAGTTACATGTCCTTTGGCAAGTAACGTAAGGTCTTTGAGCCTCAATTTCTTGTTTATAGGGCAAGAATAATTTATGAAGGGCTGTTGTAAAAAATTAAATGAGATTATTTAAGATAAATCACTTAGCACAGTATTTGGAAGGAATACAATAAATATTAGTTTTTCTTTCCTATTTACTTTACACTTAATTTATAACATGTATAACATAGGACTTTATGAGGATCAAATGACAGAATTATATAAAAGTCCTTTGCAACATACATACAGAACACGATATAAATTCTGATTATTACTATAAAGGAACTGGGACTTCCCTGGTGGCGCAGTGGTTAAGAATCCGCCTGACAGTGTTGGGGACACAGGTTCGATCCCTGGTCCGGGAAGATCCCACATGCCGTGGAGCAACTAAGCCCGTGCGCCACAACTACTGAGCCTGTGCTCTAGAGCCTGCGAGCCACAAGTACTGAGCCCACGTACCACAACTGCTGAAGCTCACACACCTAGAGCCTGCGCTCTGCAACAAGAGAAGCCACAGCAATGAGAAGCATGCGCATCACAATGAACAGTAGCCCCGCTTGCCACAACTAGAGAGAGCCCGCGTGCAAAAAACGAAGACCCAACATAGTCAAAAATAAATAAATAAAATAAATAAATTTAAAAATTAAAAAAATGAATAAAAAATTATTATAAAGGAACAGAGATATGAGTAGAAACTTAGTTGTGGCTTTTGAAAATTCAGTATGTAAAATTCAAACTCCTAAGACTTCCCTAAGAGGGTAGTTTCCAAAGCTGGCTACCAGCAGAATCTTTAGAGGAGTGGTTGTGAAAACCAGATTCCTTGATCACATTCTATCTATACAGACCTACTGAATTTTAAATCTCTGTATCCCTGGAATCTAGATGATTCTAATGTACTATTAAGTTTTAGGATGACTGCCCTATTTTTATATGGTATGTTTATCATTCATTCAGCAAATATCTGATGTATTTCAATTATGTCAAAGCACTGTTTAGGCCCTATGCTCAATGATTTGCAGTTAGTAATGCCAATTATTCATAATCGGATGTCTCTAAAGTGTATGAGAGCGTTCTCTTTAGTGTCTTAAATGTTCTAAGATCTTCTTTATATTTTAAATTTATCTAGAAAAACCATTTCTTTTTTTAAAAAATTTTATTGGAGTATAGTTGATTAACAATGTTGTATTAGCTTCAGGTGTACAGCAAAGTGAATCAGTTATACATATACGTATATCCACTCTTTTTTAGATTCTTTTCCCATATAGGTCATTACAGAGTACTGAGTAGAGTTCCCTGTGCTATACAGTAGGTAGGTCCTTATTAGTTATCTATTTTACATATAGTAGAAAACCATTTCTTGATAAAACCCCTTTTATTATTGACCTATATAGATTGAATTAAGATAGTGAAATAAATGTGAAACAAATCCATAAATTCCTCCCATGCAAAATTCTATGTAATGACAGAAAGATATACGTGTATAAAGAATAAATAGTAAGAAAAAAAAAAACCCACTCACAGACCAGATTAGTGGTTTCCTAGGACTGAGCAGATAGTGGGGAGTGACTGCTAATGATACAGGGTTTCTTCTGGGGATGAAAATGTTTCAAACTTAGATTGTAGTGATAGTTACACAAACCTGTGAATATACTAAATAATGTTTAGTTGGACATTTCAAGTAGGTGAATTGCATGGTATGAAATTACATTTCTTATAATAAAGCTGTTAACAAATGTGTATTGTAATCTCTAAAGTAACAATGAAAGAAAAATTAAAAATTGAATAAATACAAACTAAGAGAAGGGGTAAAATAAAATAATAAAAAATTTAATTAACCCAAAAGAAAACATGAAAGGAGGTTAAAAAGGATAAAGAACATATTCAACAAATAGGAAAAAAAAATTAGATGGTAGATTTGAGCCCAAATACACTGCACTTACATGAACGTAAATAGACTAACAACTCCCTTTAAAAGAGAGACTGTCTAAGTAAATTAAAAATAATCTACTTATTTATTGCCTATACAATATCCACCTTCATTATAAGGACACAGAAGAGTTGTAAGTAAGCAGGAAAAGACAGGCTATGCTGTTACAGACTGAATTGTGTCCCCTCAAATTCATATGGTAGAGTCCTACCCCCCACTACCTCAGAATGTGACTGTATTTGCAGACAGGACTTTACAAGAGTTAAAATGAGGCCATCAGGGTTAGCCCTAATCCAATCAGCTGGTGTCCTTAAAACAGGGGTCCCCAACCCCTGGGGACTGATACTGGTCCGGGGGCTGTTAGGAACCGGACAGCACAGCAGGAGGTGAGTGGCAGGTGAGGTGAGCGAAGCTTCATCTGCCTCTCCCCATCAGTCCCCATTGCTTGCATTACCGCCTGAACCTTCTCCCCCACCCCCCCACTCCATCCGTGGAAAAATTGTCTTCCACGAAACTTGTCCCTGGTGCCAAAAAGGTTGGGGACCACTGCCTTTAAAGAAGAGGAGATTGGGATTACAAGAGACACCAAAGATGTGCATTCACAGAGAAAAGGCCATGTGAGGGTACAGCAAGAAGGCAGTCATCTACAAGCTGAGGAGAGAGGCCTCAGGAGTAAACAAACCTGCCGACACCTTCATCTTGGACTTCCTGCCTCCAGAACTGTGAGGAAGTAAGTTTCTGTTGTTTAAGCCACCCAGTCTGTGGTATTCTGTTATGGTAGCCTTATCAAACTAATATACTAATGATAACAAAAAACAGTTGTTGTAGCTCTAATAATATTAGACAAAGTAGAATTATCAATATTTGGAATGAAAAAAGGTACATAAATACATGGTACTGCAGATAAAAGAATCATGAAAAACTTTATGCCAAGAAGTTTGAAATTTTAAGTAAAATGGACAAACTCCTAGAAAAACACATACTACCGGTACTGACACAAGAAGATATAGAAAATATGACTTGTCCTATATCTACTAAAGAAACTAAATTATAATTTGAAACTTTCTCATAAAGAAAATTTCAGGCTCAGATGACCTCATCAGTGAATTTTCAAGTATTTAAGGAAGAAATAATATTACTCCAATGAAAAGCTTTTACAGAGAAAATAAAAAGAGAGATCATTTTCCAACTCATTTTATGAGGCCAGTATAATTGTGACAACAAAACTTGGCAAGGACATCATGAATAAAGAAAATTCCAGATCAATCTCTCTCATAAATACAGAAAAAAGATCTACGCAAAATATTAGCAAAGCAAATCCATTGATATATAGAAAGGATGATCCATTTTGACCAAGTCTGGTTTATTCCAGGAATACAAGGTTGATTTAAAATTTGACAGTCAAATGATGTAATTCACACATTAACAGAATAAAGAAGAAAACTCATATGATCATCTTAATAGATGGAGAAAAAGCATTTGATAAAATTCAACATCCACTCTTGATTAAAAAAAAAAGAAACTCTTAATAAACTAGGAATATAAGGGAACCCTGTTAATCTGATAAAGAGTAAAAATTAACCAACCAAACAAATAAGAAAAGACACAGCAAATATATTTAATATATAAATATAAAATATATTTAATGGAGAACTATTGAAAGCTTTCCTCTTTAAATCAGGAACAAGACAAAAATATCTGCTATCACATCAGCCAACATTATACTGGAAGCCCTAGCTGCATAATAAGGCCAGAAAGAAAAAAAAGATACAAGGATTGGAATAAAAGAAATAAAACTATCATCATCCACAGATGACATGATTGCACATGCAGAATCCAAAAGAATCTACAGACAAACCATTAAATTGCTAGATATCAGATCAACATACAATACAAAAATATCCATTGTATTTTCATACACTAGAAATAAAAAATTAGAGAACACAAAATTTTAAATGATTATTTTAATATATATTTATAAATATAACATATATATTTATTTATAATATGAAAAAAATCAAATATCCAGGAAAAAAAACTAGCAAAATATGTGGAAGACTACACAGAAAAATACAAAACATTACTTAGAGGAATTAGAGAAGACCTAAATAAATAGAGGGATACACCATATTGATGGGTTGGTAGGCTCAATGTTGTAAACATACCAATTCTTCCACAATTGATACAACTCTAATTAAAAAGAAGGCTTTTTGTGGAAATTGACAAGGTGAAGGATAGGAGAGATAATTCTGAAGATGAATGTTGGAGGGCAAAACTACTTGATAACAAGGTTCACTATAAAGCTACAATGATTCAGACAGTGTGGTATTTACAAAAAGATATGCCGATAAAACATAATAGAGAGTTCAGAAACAGACCTCCAGAGATTTATGATAAAATACCTAGGAAAAAAACCTAGGAATAAACCTAGCTAAGGAGGTAAAAGAGGGGATGCATCTATGTTCATAGCAGCACTACTTACAATAGCCAAGACATGGAAACAACCTAAATGTCCATCAACAGATGAATGGATAAAGAAGATGTGGTATATATGTGTGTGTGTATACATATATATGTAAATACACACACACACACACACACACACACACTGGAATATTACTCAACCATCAAAAAGAATGAAATAATGCCTTTGGCAGCAACATGGATGGACCTAGAGATTATCACACTAAGTGAAGTAAGTCAGAAAGAGAAAGACATATACCATATATCACTTATATGTGGAATCTAAAATACGATACAAATCAACATAACTATGAAAAAACAGACTCACAGATATAGAGAACAGACTTGTGGTTGCCATGGGGGAGGTGGTAGGGAAGGGACAGAATGGGAGTTTGGGATTAGCTGAGGCAAACTATTATATATAGGATGGATAAACAACAAGGTCCTACTGTATAGCACAGGGATCTACATTCAATATCCTGTGACAAACCATAATGGAAAAAAATATGAAAAAGTATATATATATATAACTGAGTCACTTTGCTGTACAGAAGAAATTAACAGGACAATGTAAAGCAACTATACTTTAACAAAATTAAAGAAAAAGAGGAGATGCAATTTAAAATAGGGTGGTCAGGGAAGGCCTTGCTTAGAGGGACAGTGTATGCTACACAATGGGAAGTCTTATATCATAGAGATGTCAGTTCTCCCACAAATAAATATGCAAATTCAAGGCCTTCCCAACCACAACGTCGAAAGACATTTCATGGAACTTGACAATTTGGCCCTAAGTTTCATATTGAAAAGGAAAAAATGCAAGAGAAAATAACTGAGATGACTTTGAAAAGGAAGAAAAGGCTGGGATTTTCCTAACACCATCAAAACATATTGTAAAGTTATAGTAATTAAAATGGTGTGACACTGGTCCACAAATTAAAAAACAGACTAATGGAATCAAACAAAGAGTAAACAGAAATGTGGCATGTTAAATAAGTGGGGGGAAAAGACCTAATTTCCTGCTTCTTAACTAAGTTCTCTAAATATTTGTAGTTTTCCATCAAGTCTCTTGGTTTCTCCCCAAAGAGATAATTTTTTGCTTCTTTACCAATTGTTATGCCTTCGGTTGGTTTCTCTTATCTAACAGCATTGACTAACACCTCCAATACCAGGTTAAATAATAATGGTGATTGTATTCACCCTGACTTTAGTGGGTGTGCCTTTGGTGTTTGCCATTAAATAAGATGGTAGCCTGGGGCCTGGGGTATCTCTAGTCTATATCTCTGTCTCTATCTTTATCTGTTTGTACTTTGCAAGCCTCATGCACTGCTCCATGCCAAGATTAGGTGCCCTCTGAAATTCCTTCCAATTTTAAGATTCAATTATTCTATATGTACATGTAAATTAGATTTAATTTTTTTTTTTTTTAGTGTATGTTTCTCTCTGAAAGATTTTACAGCTCTCAAACAGAAAGCAAATGTCCTCATTCTGTGCCTCACATTTAGACTGACTGCCAGCAAGTAGAAAGCTTCTTGAATGAGGTGAGTTTAGAAAAAAGTGGAAGTAGCAAAAGTGCAGGAAATGGAATACAATTCTGACCATTGCCAACCAGAGCCCCCTGCTTTCAGGACCACCACCCAGTGTCACTTCATCCTACTCAAGACACTTCACGCTGTGTTCAGAAATCACACGTATGGTTTACCTCTAGCAACAGGAATTATGCAGCAAGGACCCAACTGACTCCTATTCATACAATGACAACCTGAAAACACCCATGCCAGCGCCTTGCTTCTACCATTCAATAACCAACCATCTATATTTGGAAGAAGGCCACCACTGACAGCACAATTCAGAAGAAGCAAAGAGATTTTTTTTTAATTTTTTATTTATTTATTTTTGGCTGCGTTGGGTTTTCATTGCTGCGCACAGGCTTTCTCTAGTTGTGGCGAGCAGGGGCTGCTCTTTGTTGTGGTGCGCGGTCTTCTCATTGTGGTCGCTTCCCTTGCTGCAGAGCACGGGCTCTAGGTGTGCGAGCTTCAGTAGTTGTGGCGCATGGGCTTAGTTGCTCTGCGGCATGTGGGATCCTCCCCGACCAGGGCTCGAACCCATGTCTGCTGCATTGGCAGGCGGATTCTTAACCACTGCACCACCAGGGAAATCCCGAAGCAAAGATATTGATGCTAGGTTTTGTGTTGTGTTTCAGGGTTCTGTTTGATCTCCTGAGTTCTATGTTCTGAGGGTTCACCAGGTGTTTTTCTCAGAAACACTGCTATGTTTCGCACTCTTTGATAATCACGTTATCCAGCTGGCACCTTGCTAGCATTTTACTCTTGGGCTGGTATGTGTCTACCAAAATCCAACTTTGGTTGCTTTGCTTCTTCCCAGTTTGGTTTCTAGCAGCCACACCCTTCCTCACAGTAGAGTGTGGAATCCTATGCTCAATTTAATATTGTATTTAAATACAGTATATTTAAAATGAATCACTTCCTTTCATATAGAGTTATGCCTTTCTCTCCGCCCTTCTCTCTCACAAGTCTGGGCTTTGAGGGTTTGTTAGGTGTTTGCTAGACCATAACACCTAACTCAGGGGCGGGAGTGGGAACTCTGGCTTGGCCCTCCTGTGGGTACACCAAGAGGCTCTGAACAACCACCAGTAGGAAGTCAGGCTTCCCATTTGTGCTTATCCATGATTACTTGTCACACAGTGCTTTTCCTCAGTTCATTTGGATGTGGAACCTGGCATGAGGAGTCCCTCTTGCCACACTGCCATCTCTAAATGCTTATTGGTTGTTAAGAAGCTCCCTTTTCCGGAAGGAAAATACATGTATTTTGTGATCCTGGAAGATCCCATCTATTGAAGCCTTGAACTTCGTAACAGAAGAGAGAGACCTGAGAGGGCGTTAGTGACAAAACAACAATATGAAACACATTTTTAATCTTCTCTACACTTAGTCTTTGCAACCTTTCTTTAGACTGATCCTGTCACTTAGGGTGAATGTTTTAATTAAACTGATACTTCAAACAGCCAGTGGCCCCGAGGCTTAAAGCAATTGTAAGGAATAAAATACTGCCAAAGAGCCCAACCCCATTTTCCAAGGTACCCTCTTGTGGGACCCCTCCTGCCTGCCTTCCCTGGGCCGGAGGCAGTTGGCTCTGACCCAGAGATGGACATTGCAGCCACCCCTTGTCGCTCTGAGTGCTTTGGCCAACCCTGACTGTTGGTTGACAGTTCCTGACCTGTGCATCCCAGGGGGATCTTGATTTAAGCAGCTTCTACTTCTTCATTTTGATGATGGTTATAATATGACCTTAGCTCAGATTCAGCTAAACAGGAAGTCTAAAATCTTATATTTGAAGACAGGCTGGGTGAACAATCATCAGAGATGTTGTAGACTAGATAGCAGGGTTGGACTAGACCAGCGATAAACTGGTTTTTTAGACACTGGGCTTTCCATGCAAGGAATTCAGAGATGACCTTGGGGTAAAGGGACACTAATAAATAATAATGGGGAACGATAATACAAAGTACTCACGGTCCTCCCTGTTGATGACAACCATTCACTCAGCAAGTTTTTAGAGTTATCTACAAATGGTCTACTTACAAATATAAGATAAATTTTAAAAAAGAAACAAGAAAGAAAAGACAAGAAAGCAAGTCCCTCCAGATATAATGATGTCCTTTGAAATGGCAGTTTTAGGGAAAAGGATCCTGTTGGGAATGTCCTCAGTTAATCTATGAACTTAGCTTAGGGCCAAACTGGCTTCAGAAGTCTAAAGATGAGACACCAAGCCTTGATAAATCTCTGACCTACTCCTTTGTCTTGAGACCAACCATGGACCCATTTCTTTACCTTAGAACAGTAAAATAGATCCCAACAGAACAAACATGGAAGAGAAACTGAAATCCATAAACCATTCAATAGGAGAGAAACTTCTAGAAATTTCCTAAGGAAAAGTCATGTTTCACTCACAGTCTACTAGGAAGTTACAACTCTAGAAATAGGTAGCAAGTCCAGCTCAGGAGGCCACTCTGAAATCCTTCTATCTGTAATTCTTTGATCCCACCCTATATGGGGCTTCCTGAGAGCCTAGGATTCCTTTGCCTGGGTTCGTATGCTTCCTGCAGTCTGACCTGAGCATCTCTGCTGTAGCTCCCGAGAGGCCAATGTTTCTACTTCGTAGCTTTACTGAGTGGGCTCAGGCTGACATCTCCATGGTCCTGAGAGTCTTTTCTTCCATGGAGGCTTCGCTTTCAACTGCCTATAGCATCTGATCTCTTCTGGAGGAATTTGTGAGGTGTCTCTTATTTTTATAATAATTTTACACTATAGTCACTTATTCACGTAGGAAAAAAAAGAGTACAGCATTATTATACATGAAAACCTTTGGAAATCAGTAACAGCGAGGGTCTGAAGATCAGAACAGTAAGTAATGACTCCTCTCAGAATCCGTTTTCTAACCCACCACTTAGCTGGATCCCCGTGTACTTTATTAGTTAACCATTTGTAACAACCTGTTCAACACCTACCTTCCCCATGAAGCTGCAAGCTCCATGATGGCAAAGCCTTTATCTGTTTCATTCATCACTATATTCCCTAGCAGAATACCAGGCACATTGTAGATGATCAGTATATGTCTGTTGATCAATTGACCAGTGTTGGACTAATTGCTTAGTATTTTAGGGCTTTTAGTTTTTTCATCTATAAAATCAGTGGATAAATTAAATCAGCCTCAAAGTCCTTACCAGATGGAACTAATTTGTATCATGATTCATGAAGTGCACTGATGTCTGCTACTTACTGTGAAATGCATTAAAAACATAAGATTTTTTTGAATCTCATGCATTGTTGAATGCATAGAGGAATGGATAGATATGGGATAAAGCAAGCATAATACAATGTTAATTGTAGAATATAGGTAGTGAGTATACGGATGTTCACTGCCAGTTACTTCAACTTTCTATGTAGTTATAAAGTTTTTCATAATAAAATGTTTGGGGAAAAAATGGGGGGTTCAGAATAGCCTAAAACATGGACTTTGGTAGGAAAAAAAGCTGAAGAAAGTAATTCAATATAAAAGTCATCAACAAGGGTTCAAGATTAGAAAAAGAACAAAGAGACAAAATAGATGTACACATTTTAATAGACTTGTGTGAACTTGCAAAAAACTTATGTAAGTAGTAGAGGCAATACGTGTTTGGTAAGAGTTTAGAGGAGAGAGAGCAATCATGGGGGACTACCAAGATGGGCAGAAAGTGCTTCAAGGACTAGGTGATATCTCAGCAGGGCCTTGAAGGTTATGCATAATTTGAATGGGTAATGAGTTTAAGGAGGAATTTTTAAGGGGCTGAGGACAGCTGAAAATGATAAAGTGAGCATATGTGCGGAGCAAGAAAACAAGCAAGGACAGTGAATTTCACATTGGCTTAGCTGCAACTAAATAGGGAAAGTTAAGGTTGGAAAGTAATGATGATAAATAAAATTTATTAGGATCTTCTGTATATATTTGAGGTACCTGCACACAGCACTTTCCATGCATTCTCTCATTTAATTCTCGCAACAAACATATAAAGTATTACAATTACAATAGTTGCTAGTAAGGAAACTAAGGTTTAGAGAAGTATATAGGCATTTGCCCAAGGTCACAGCTAACAAGCAGTAGAACCAGATTTGTCTGACCCCAAAGCCCAAATACCTAACCATTAGACATACTGCCTCCCTGGTAAAGTGAGGCTAGACTCTAGGGGGGCCTTAAATACCAAGGTAAAAAGTTTGGGCTCTACTCCCTAAGCCTGGAGATCCACTGAAAGATTTTTGATGATCAGAGATTTTTTTAAAGAAAATTGGCAGAAATAGGCAAGAGATTGAAGCTAGGAAGCCCAATTAGGGAGCTGTCACAATAAGGTGTGAATAAAAGCCCTAATCCAGAATAATTGCTATGGGGACAGAATAAAGGAATAAGAAGTCTTTAAGAAGAAATAATCTACTGACCTCTTCCTACTAATATTATATTGAAATATATTGAGACGTTCACTGTTTTGGTATCAAATATTCAAGTTAAAAGTATCTTTAGATCCCACATGTTGTATTGTATTAGCCCGGTGAGACTCCAAAGACAAATAAGCAGCCCAAATGTCACTGCAGTCCACTTGCCAAGCCACTCAGGCCTCCGGGATGGTTTGAGGGTCTTCAGAGTGTTGATAGGTTGATAGGCTTGTCTGAGCTGCCCACAGGGATCCTTTGGGCCTACTCTTGCAATTCTCTATCACTACTGATGCGCTCCAGAATGGATCCAAGAGGTCCAAACCTGGTTGTCCCATCAGTAATCTGATAGGGCTAATCTCTCTTCCCCAAGAACTGGATCTAGAGCAACTAGGGTTGGTTAGGCTGCCACTTAACCTGATCCACTGGGAGGGCTGTGGCTTTCTGCTGTGAGCTGCCTAGCGGAGTTAGCTGAAGGGTGGGAATTCTTATCAAAAGAGATGTGTGTGCATATGCAGGCGGATGAAAATGCCCAGGGAGGTGGTGTTCCCTGGGGAGCATCTGTTTACATGTGGGTTGGGGTCCCTGAAACAGCTCTCTGGTGTTCCCTCCTCCCCTGTCTCTCCAGTATTTCCCTGACAAAGTGACATGCTGGGGAGTACAGACTATGAAACAAGAGAAGAAAAGACTCCTGAAAATATAGACCAGTGGACAGGCACAAATATGCGTGTGTGTGTGTGTGCATGTGTGTGTGTGTGTGTGTGACTATATCAATAGCCAAGATGGAAAGCAAGTTCTCAGACAGTGAGAGGGTGTTGAATAAGAGGAGGGTCTACCAGAGGGAATGAAGAATTGCATTATTTTCCCACATGTTTACAACCAACAGGCTTTGAAGTCCAAGGAGATTTGTAGGAAGAAGAGTACTATTCAAGTATGAGCCCAAAGCTCAGACACTCAGAAGTCACTTATAATGAGGGTTAGTTAGGCTCAGGGGACTATTGTCAGAATCTAACAAATTGAGAGATGAATCAGTGCTTTATAAACTGTAAAGTGCCTTTAAATTACGAGGTGCTATATAAACTGTAAAATACTACACAAATGTAAGGGAGAATGATGACAATTATTTGGAGAGAAGAACATTTTTCTGAATGTAGTCTGTGACTTGAGAATTAGACAGTAAGAAAATTTTTTAAACAAACAACAGAATTTGCCTGTTGAAATGTATCTTCTCTCTTTCAGAATCAATAATCTTGATGGGGCTTGACATTTATTTCAAAGAGAAACTACTCAAAACATATGAGACTCCTTTTCTGGGATTAATTTCCTTCAGAACCAGCTTACAATCCACACAAAATTATCTCATTAATTTATAGTCACACTGTGTTTTGAACCTTACATATTATCTAGCTTAATCATTAGAGCTGACTCCAAAAGAATTTTAAGTGTTTTTTAAAAATCAAAATTCACTCTCTAAAGCAATGATTCTTAATCTTTTGTGTGTGTGTTGAGGACCTGCCAAAATGCACAATGCACAGGACAGTTTGCATGGGAATTTCTAGATCCCAAGGTAAAGAACTCTTGATCTTCCAAGAGTTATAGAAATTCAAATTTGAGGGCTACAGATCTGAGGGCAATTATTTTCTGAACATAAGCAGCAGGTTTGCTGGAATAAATGTTTAGCCTCCCAAAGGAATTGGTTGAAGGAAACCACACCACTGTAGGAATGATCATATGGTATGAGTGTTTAAAAATTAGTCCGTTAGAGTCATATGGGGTTTGTGTCGTCATTTCTGTAGCTGCAGTGGTTTTTGCCGTGTGTGTGTGTGTGTGTGTGTGTGTGTGTGTGTGTGTTTGTGTTCATTGCTAGTAGGATGTTTAGGCAGCAGCATTTGCCTCCCCAGGTGTCTACCCTCAACTCACTTTAACCAACTCAACCTGAAAGAGCCATAGCCCTAGGAAAAGGAATCAGATGGGCAGAAATTGCCCTTGAGGCCCACCTGGTTACAGGAGAGGAAGAAAGGCATGATTGGCATTTGTGTAGCCGCTCTCGGAGGAGTCCTGGCCAAGCGGGTTTGGAGCTTACACTGCTGTTGTCTTTTTGAGACGGTGGGGATATCTTGTGATCCTCTCACATGCCAACCACTGTTAGAAACAGACTTTAGGTGAATTAGTTAATTTAACTCTTAACCTCCTCAGAAAGATAGTATTGTTCTCATAGATGAGAAAACCGAGACACAGGAAAGCTAAGGGTCTTATAATCAAAGTCAATTAGCTAACAATTAGCAAAGCAAGCATTTAAACTCAGAACTCCTTCTGCTGCCCAACACTGACTCTTCCATTTCTTCCCAGCCTCTGGGAAATGTTGCCATGAGCTCCGCCCTCCGTGGGGGCCCCTGGAAATGAAAGCCATTCACTTATCTCACCAAGGACACTGTCCCGAAAGGCCTGCCCATCAGACACCTGGGACTAAGGCTCATTTGCTTCGATTACTAACTTCCTTCCTGACCTTGGCAAGCTCCTTAAGTTATCTGGGTTTTCTCATCTGTAAAATGCGAGGATAGAACCAGATGAAACTTCCAGCTGAAAAATTCAGTGACTGAATTCTGTGCGCTCACCCCATTCCCTGCAGCTGGCAGGCCTCCCGATCCTGTGGGCTGCTCACAGCTCCCCACTGGGTGCCACCTTCTCTGACCGCCCAGCTAGAAGGATGCTCCACTCCAACCACATGTACGGCTGCTGTCCACTTTACACTTACTTGGCTTATCTTTTCCATTTTAACTTCCATATCTTATCTGAATTCCTCAAATATTTTTGCTTATTTCTTTAACTCTTATGTAGTACTCCAGTGTATGAATAAACCAATTTATGTTTTAATTCCTCCACGAGAGACAGTGGTTGTTTCCATTTTTCACTAACAATGCTGTGACTAACATTCTTTTAGTTGCCTCCTTGAGTACTTGTGCAAGAGATTCTCCAGAATGAATGTCTAGAAATGGAATTGCTGAGTCATAGGGTTTGTGTATTAGGTACTGCCAAATTGTCCACTGAAGTGCCAGTACCGACAAACGTTCCCACTTGCAATGTGTACGAGTTCTGTTTCTCACATCCTCACCAATCCTATCAAGCTTCACATCTTTCCAAACTAGCATTTTGACTGCATTTGCCTTATGACACTCAGCACTTTCTACTTTATATCTGTTTATATGCTACCTCCCCTACTGGCTGTAAACTTTGTGAGGGCAGAATCCTTGCTTAATTCATTTTTATATTCGTCCCACAGAATTTATTGAGCTTAGTAAGTACACAATAGAGTTATGAACAGATAAATGATAAGCAAACTGAATTCATTTTGACCCAAGGAGATGGGGATTCCACGATGGCAGGGATAAAGTGTCTATCTCTATTCATCTGGGGTGAGGATGTGGGTAGGGAATCCCCATCAGCTGCAGTGATGGTTGCACAGTGGTCAGAACTGGCTGACAGACCAAAGGTTTCAAGATCTATAGAGAACTCTCTCCAACCTTTGGCGATCTCAGCTTTAGAAAATTTTTTTATCATGGTATTCATCAGCTATTTATTGATTGTTGGGAGTAGCAAATTTCCCAGTCTCTGGGGCCATCTTTTTATATACCAAGAGTGATGTTTCTGAATGGAACTCCCCCACCTCTGGCTCCACCCCATTACTAAGGGTTGGATAGAATCCATGTGTCCTTTGGACTAGGAAGCTGCATGACCTATGGTAAATGCCTCCCCCTTTTGACACCCCAGCAGTTCCAGGCTGACTCATTTTCTAAATAAGCCACTTGTGGCTTTTGGTCTGACATCACATGTGGAAGAATGAGTAATTTTTCAAGAACCAGAGTTATATTCGATCAGAATAAGATACATTGTGTATGTTACTCATGGTTCTAGGACAAGGGGTCAACACTGGTAACAAGTACCCTAACCTTCTCCCACCCCTCCTTTCCCTGGGGCCAAGGGATAGAGAAAAGGCGAAGGAGAGGTGGTATGGATGTGAAGAATTTTTGTGTACATCTCTAATTTTGTTATCACATTATGTACAGTTTAATAAAATTGTCTTGTTGCCTCTGCTAGATTAAATAAAAGTAATATAGCAAAGCAGGCAAGGCCATGGGGCTCCGCTGCTTGGGTTCAAATCCCAGCTCCACCACATACCAGTTGGGTGACCTTGGGCAAGTTATTGACTCTTGATTTGCTTCCATTTCCTCATTTGTAAAATAATAATAGTGCCTATAATGTAGGGTTGTTGCGAGGAATAAATGAACTGATATATATGGATCACTTAGGATTGTGCCTGGAACTTAGTATGCACTATGGAAATATTAGTCAATATTTCCTTGAATCCATCACAATGTTTATGCTCATGTTAAATGCTCAATAAATGCTTTTTGATGAAATGAATTCATCTTATTAAAACATATTTGGAACTGGGAGATAGAAGTGACTACAAGTGGTAGACTCTTGGTTGGAAATGGAAGGAACCATAAAGATCAATTCCCTTGAGCACAGGTATTACCTGCCTGCCCCGCTCTTGTTTTGTTGGTTGTTTGTTCCCTAGTTATGTGCACTGTGGTGGGATAAGGGCTGCCCCCACCAGGTGTCACTTAATGGAGGTTCTACCTGCTGTTTTTTAAGTGTAGGAAAAAGGCACAAGTCTACATCCTCAAACCCTGGAAGCATGGGCTGAGTTAGAAAGGAGACCCTGGCACCAGAGAACTTCATTCTCTGACTTCTCAGCACCTACTGCTTGTGAGGAGTTAGCAAGACAGCAGCATTAGGATGGGTGTTATTTTGTTGAGTTGTTAGTAGGATGGGAACACGTGTAGGAAATTATTTAGATAAGATGTTAATATCAATGCAGACGTGGTATGCATTCTCACAGCACTTGTGGTTTTTTTGGAACATACTCCTGAGTACCGAGAGTCACGAAGAAGCCATGGAGAAATCCCTCGAAACCCGCCCTCTGTCACAGACTTCTTCAGGATGCCGGGGGAGTGGCAGACCCCATTCGTGAGAGCAGGCCCATCCTGCCTCATTGGCACCTCCGTGTGGGTTTTAGGTGAGGAGACTGATGGGCCAGACAAGCACCTCCAACTGGGCCACTACAGAAGCAAGGATGCTATGCTTATTCGAAAGGCTCCACGTTCAGTACAACTGGTAGAACTGCTGAGTTACCAGGGCGGTGTCAGGAAGCGCAGCCTGGGGGGCATCTACAGGACAGCCGTATTCTCAACCACTTGCAAAGACAGTCACACACACACCGACACAAACAGCTTCACCCTCCTGGGTTTTTCCCTTCCCTATACTCACGCGCACACACACGTGCATGCCTCACGTACACTCTCTCAGTCAAAAGGGTGGCCTAGGGGAGACCTCATGGCTGAATCAAATGCTGGTTAATGCTGCTGCTTTTATTACACCAAAGGTCTTAACATTTATTTGGAGAGGAACACAAAACTTGGCATACTGGCATGCATTCTCTACAGCACAGTTTCGGAGGAGCTCAAGATCACTGCGCCCCACACAGGAGAACGGCGCCGGAGGTGGCAGGGGGACTGTAGGTCCTTGATCTCTCCGGTCAGCAGACTACAGGTGCTTCACTACCACAGCAACTGAGGAATCGTCTGTGCTGGGCAGGTGTGTTTTCAACAGCTAAACAGGTGTGGCAAGGGATCCAGGTGTGGGTGAGTCCCTAACACTTAGAGCCGAGAGTTATTTTGGGGTAAGTATATTCTCCCCAAACAGGTAGCACTGACTACAGGGGGGCATGCTTAGCACGGCATCTGAGCTCGGTTAAGCAACCAGGTGTCCTCAGTGAAGGGAATCCTGGTTTCAAAGAAAGAATAAGACATGATGGCACTATCACAATAAGGCCACTAAAGTCACAGCGAACGAGGATCTCAGAGGAAGCTCTCACGACTACAGGAAAGCAGCTCTATCCTCTCTGACATCAGGTGCCCCTCACTGGGTAGGCGGCTGCTCTGAGACCTTCACCTGGTCCTTTCTGAGCTGCACCACATCACTGAGCACAACAGAGCAGAGGAGGGGGCCACACACGTCAAGGTCATGGGACATCACCACCAAGTGTGGCTGACTGTTGTTGGCAAACGTCTTGGATGCCTTTCCCGGTTGGGCCGGGTGCCCCTGTGTGTCTGGAGAGCTAATCTGAAAAGAGGCTGGCAAAGGACTTCCTCAAGCTCCGGATGGTCTCTGCCTTGGCTTCATCCTCACTGGCTGAAGACCGGAAGAAGGAGGACTCAGAGAAGCTGAAGGCATTTGTCAGGGACTGCGACTTGCTTGAAGATAAAAACCAGAGAGAACGTGAGAGGGTGGTGTTCCCAGTGAGGCAGGGAAGGACGGTGACACGAGGATACACGACCGGAACGCCCACTCCCACCCCAGGGAGACTGGGTGACAGAGGAGAAAGCCAGCGTGGGGCATGCTAGCGGCCCCTGGGAGGTCCCTGTGCTCTTTTCTTCACCTGCAGTGCTGCTCAAACAGGAAAGGATGGAGGCAGCGTGGGAGAGAGGGAGAAGGGGGAAAGAGAGAAGAGAAGGAAGGAGAAGGGAAAGAGGAAGAAGGGGTGGCTCAAGGCTCTTTCTTTTACTTAATGCGAAAGGGCCCACAGGCTAAATTTCAGAGCCCCAACTTGGTGAGAACTAATCCAGGAATCTCACACCCTTCCCCTTGGATGAAATGTAGCAACCAGGGGCCGGTGGACTCTTGTGCTCTCTTTCTCATCAACTGTCCAGTAGTGGAGCCAGCATCGGAAGACCTGGGTCAAAGTCTTGGTCCCGCCTCTCACTCACTCTTGACCTTAGGAAGCCACGTGCCTCTCTGAGACTCGGTTTCTTGTTTCCTTTCTTAATTGTGTTATGTAGATGTCTGGTAAAATGATCTCTAGGCCTTTTCAGCTTTCTTTTTTGCTTTTTTCTCTGATTCCAAAAGAACCTTTTGTCTTGGCACGAACTCTAACAACTCTATTTACCGTCCTTACAATGGGCGTAATCGCCCTGGCAGCCTTCCTCAGAGGAGCCTAATGTGAGGTCTGTGAGTTTCAGGGTGTCCAGGGGCAACAGAGATACACATCAGGCCTACACAAGGTTACTGGGTAGTTTTCTAATGAAAAACCCCAAACTGCACACATTTTAGGGACCAATTTTTCCCTTGAGACACTAGTGAGTCAGAGAGAAAAACCATGAAGGCAAGAAGGTGGAGGGGAGGCCAGGCCCAACACTGCAGGAGAGGACACGTGGTCTGGCGTCTCCATGGCCGTCTTCTCTCCTTCTTGACTTCTGCTTGTCTCCTTCCTGCTGGTTCCTGGCTCCAGAACTCCTCTCCTGGTATCTCAGCTCTCCCAGCCCTCCCCTGAACTTGGACACAGCCCCAGAAACTCCCTTCTGCATGGGCATGAGCCTGTCTCTTCTCCCGCAGTGGCTGAACAGGCGCCCTGCCTTTCACTGGGCCTGGGATGAGCCCCAACATGCTGGCCTCTGGGAGCGGGGACTCCTCGGCATGCACAGGCCGAGGGCACAGGTACAAGCCTCCCGCTTGTCATCAGAGGCTGGCTCGATTCAACAGCTTCAGCCCAAAGGCAGTGACAGCCCACAGATCTGTCCTCAGACTGGGGCCAGAGTTGGCTCAAGAGAAGGTAGGCGAGATTAAAAAGTCAGCTGCAGAAAACGACTGGGTTGAGGGGAGGTTGTGAGGCAGGCGAGACATGAAATGTACCCTTGGCCAGAGCTGCGGAGCAAGCCCGGGGGACGGCCCTCCCATCATACAGGACTGGAAGACCCAGAGAAGGTGGTCATCCGGACCACCCGAGCCCTCATCCCGGCTCTGCCGCTAACTAGCAGAAGGGCTTTGACAAAATCAGATCTCTCTCAGCAGCGTTTTCTCATCTGTGCAGTGACTAGAGATGATCTCTGAGTGGCTCATTTGAGCCCCAAACTCCACAGCTCCCTGTTCTCTGTCCCTGAGAGTTTCATCTCTTTACTGAGATGCACTCACGGAACGCTTCCAATCCCCCAGGCTGCAGCTGTCCGTGCTGACAGTCATGACAGAGGTCTGTGGTTGGGGACCTTGAAGAGAGCCGTCTCTGGTTCTGGGGGAGGGTGGAGCTGAGCACCCAGGTGCTGTCCCTACCAAGTGCAGCTATACTGTTTCCTAGGGGCCCTCAGTTCTGCCCTCTGAAGCAGGATAGTGTGACAGGGGTCTCTAGGGTTACTGTTGGGAATGAGGGAACCCAAGAGGATGGAGTTCCTCAGGGTCTCTATATGGGCCTCTCCTCTGATGACCACACCAGAAACCAACCTCCTTCTGACAAAGTTGAAGGTAAAAAGTTGAAATGGATTTAACTACTTCCCCCTTTTCCTTCTGGGCAGCCTTGCTGATTGGCACACCCTAAACTGTGAGTCAGAGGCAGAAAAGAGAATTAAATTTTTTTTTTTTTTTTTTTTTTTTAAGAAAGAGAAAGACACATATACACACAGAGAAAAGGAATGGAAAAAAGAGTGGGAGAGAGGATTAAAAAAAAAAAACAACGCAAACCCTAAGCTCGTACAAGAATGGGAGGGGGGTAGTAACTGCCTTACTGCCACTCCCCAGGAAGAAAGGGGAGGGTTTGAGCTTCTTCTAGCTAGACCTTAAGACTTTCACTTCCCTCTTTCTTGCCCTCCCCAATCAACCCAACCATGCCCCCCACAAAAAAACCCACCAAAACCCAAACCCCCAAAAAACCCCACAAAAATATCTTTAGGAGGAGGTCTGATTGAAGGTGCTTCCTAGCAGCTCTGGAGACCAAGGCCTGAGAGGAGGGGCAGGAAGAGGGGAGGGGAAGGCGCTGCTGAGTCGTCTCTTACTTGAGCTGTGGGTGAGGCTGCGGCTTCTGTGGTGGAGCAGCCGGGGGTGGCTGGACCTCTGCCAGGGAGCTGCTGCTGGAGGGTGCATCTCCGTGGGTGGTGGGGCCGCCCGGCCGCTGAGGAGCCGAGAAGGAGGAAGAGGAGGAGGAGGAGGAAGAAGAGGAAGGTGGCAGTGATGGTCCAGGGGGGAGCCGGCGTGGACGCAGCACCTTGCCTGGGGGTTGCATTCCTTGGGGTTGCCCAGGGCCCCCTAGGTTCAGTACAAGAAAAACTTCATAATTTAACCATATCAGAGGGTTTCCTTATTAGAATCTACGTCTCAAAGGGTGTGGTTATTTAATTACCAAAGGATAAGCTCTATGGCAAGAAGCCACCCGAGGCTCTGAAGGGCTCCAGAGCGGGTCCCTGGCTACCCTCAGACATTGCCACTACGAGCTCCTCCTCAGACTCACAGCGACTCAGTCACAACAGAGGGCAGAGCACGGGGGAGAAACCATGGGATGAGCGGCCCCCATCAGAGGTGAGCTCTCTTACGGAAGGCCCCCAGACCACAGGGACCACCCCTCTCCCCCAGAGGTTCCTCAGGTACAGGCCAACCTGGCCCACGGTGTACTAGGAGGTCTCAAGTTCCACACGGCAGACACGGTACAGGGCACTGGAAAGAGCCCTGGTCTGGGGGTCAGAAAACCCAAGACATAGTCTATCAGCAACTCCCTGAGCAAGTCAGCAAACTTCTCTGGACCTCGGTGTTTACAACCATAAAACTGTTAAAAATTAAGACCTAGTCTTAGTTATCTTTCAAGATAGTAGTGTTTCAAAGATGACAATGGACAAGAAAGTTCTTCAAAAAGTATTCTGTGCCTTATGATCATCGATGATCACTGACTTACATTGTTTTTTTGGAGTTGGCCTTAGTCTGTCCCGCTCCACGCCTGCATGTCTGATTGCCGTACCCCCAGCAGGGCTTCCTTTCAGCATTAACTCATGCCCATGACTAGGACCTTTCATGTCCAGTTGCCTCTTAGTACCATCCTCAGGGGCTCCAGTCCCTCCCAGGTGTATGTGGTGAAATCCTCCAGAAATCCAAGTCCCATTCTCTCCCTGGAGATGTTGTGAGCACCATTTGGCAAAGAAGAGGCCCCCCCCAAAAGGACCAGGATCCCCTTCTCCCAGCATGAGACAGAAAACCATCTGGTGACCTGGAGATCTCATTTCTCAGTCTCAATCCCAGAGTCCACGTTCACGTGCCCACTGGGAGGAGTGGGCTTACAGAAACTCAATGACAGCTAAGAGTTGTACTGTAACTTAGTTTTCTAGAAACGCCAGGACACCTGTACCCTCTGGAGAGGCAGAACTGTATGTCTATACCATAGTACATCCATGATTGTAAGCCAGTTTCCCCTCTACACGGCATGGACTCCACTTTATCATCAATGACCAATTAATACCAGGGTGAGTTACACATAAATAAGGAAATAAGTAAATTAATGGAATTTTGCATGTTGAAGAAGTTCTAAGTTCAAATCAGATAACTAGTGAAGATGATAGATTAGCAGAGCATTTCATATTAACCAGTTTTTGCCTTTTCCAAAGTTTGACATCATTTGTATCTGCATTTTCTTGTAAAGTACTGCAGGTTGATAGCTCAGCTTCTTGTACCAGAAACCTGAGTGCTTTCCCAACTGTACAGAGATGCTTGAATAGCCAGAAACTTTACAACTTAACACTGAAGACAGATATAACTTTTCCTTTATTGCACATTAAGCTGTACAAGAGTCACAAAAGAGAGGTACTTCAATCACACTTCCAGCATTGGCTGAGGTTCTCCCAGCTGGATTGGTACAAAAAAAGGCGACAACATCAGAAAAGAAATGGGTACAGAACACCTGAACGGCAATCCTATACTGTGACACGGATGCCCCAGGCCACAGAGTTGTCCTTAGCATGCTGCCTGAGGGCACAGGACAGTCAGGGTGTGCTGTCTGCTTGTGTTTGGCACTGGGAGGGAGCCCTAGTCCCTTTCTCCCTCACCTGACAGACCGTGGCTGACACCACCCTGGAGCCTGACTAAATTCAAACGGCAACTTCGTATTTGTGGCTCACAAATGTCACATGAAAAGCACCTGAATGTTCACACTGATCACATGCAAAGAAGCAACACCACCGTCAGCTCACCGCTTGGACAAAAATAAATTAAAAAAATAAAATGTATTCCTCCATTCTGGGAAATGTTTCTTTATTCCTTTCTATCATTTCATCAGATTGGGAGGTATTTAAGGACCTGATTCTTATGCAACCCACCTGGAAGTGCTTAACTGCATATATATGTATATATTTACAACAGACCGACTACCATCGGCATCTACATCGTCTAAGGGAGGAATCGCGGACAAGAACATTCACACTCAGTGCATTTCCCTGTAGCTCAGAATTTGCCAGCAATCAAGACAGAAACCAGGGCACGTGCCCCTTGACACAGAAATCATGTAACACACCACCAACACCAGTTATTCCTCAAACCTGGCAATCCACAGAGGTGACATGTCAGTACAGAAGTGAGAGGGAATGCAAAAGTAGAGCTAGAAGCACTTCTTCTAAAAGGCAAACTGCTGGCGTGAACTCCCACAGCCCATGGTGCTAGAGGAGGCCACTTGGTGCCCGATCCTGGCCTGGCCAGGACACGGCAAGATGAGGCACTGACCCGAGGCCTGGTCTGGTAACTGCCTCATCCCTGCCCAGGAGCTGCATGTCGGAGGAAAGAGGACAAACGGGTGAGGGCTCTTTAAGAGCCACCGCTGTGGAACCACAGCCCCAAACACACAAGCTAAAATCTGAGACAGTCCCTCTCAGGAAAGATAAAGCTCTTCATTCTCTGGACTCTGGAGGGCTTTTGGAACAGCTGACAACTAAAGCAGGTGCTCTCAGAGTTCTGGAGCAGCACCTCAGAGTTCTGGAGGCAGTGTACCCACTCGAGGGAAACGGGACAGTTTCGATTCGCTCCCGTGTCGTGATGCCTCAGGAGAGGCCAAGAGAAGAATGGTTGAATCCTTCCCAGACTTTCAGTAGCTCCCTGCATTCTATGTCCCAAATTGCTAAAGAATCATCTCTGTATACAGTAAGCTTTGGGGAAAACGAAGCAGCCTCAGTTCCACAGAAGCGCACAGATGGCCAATTCAGAAACGGCAAAGTAGAAACAACTTAGAGGGACTAAGATGAACACAGGGAAAGTACTCACAAGTTCACTTTGATATTGCACATCAGCGGCCCCATTTTTTTTTTTTTTTTTGTCTAATCTCATAGCTAATTAGTTAATAATAAAACGAAGGGTACACTGGAATGTCAAATACAGAACACATTCCTGGAAATAGCTTATTCTTTATATTTCATGTCATCACTAAAAACACAAGAGCTCTACAGGCACGGCCAGCCTATTCACATAAACTCAAATGCACCAAATTTTAGCAAATGGAGAAAAAGATGGATGCCTTCAGATTCAACGGATGAAGCTACGGAAATTAGACCTCGAAAATCTCTTAAACTTCTATCTATTTACCCTAGTCATGCAGAAAGGAAGCAAAAAGCACAGTTCATTGAAGATCCCAAGCACACTCATGGAGGTAAGCAGGGGGTGGGGGGCGGTTTATCTGAGTCTGGGGGGAGAAGGAGGGGAGTTGGGTTTTATTTTTGTGGTCTTTGTTTCTCCCCTGTCCACCCCCCCAGTCCTATTTCACCCCACATTATGTAATTAAATATACTATCAAACCACCCAGAAGCTAGTCACACTGAACTTGGGAGAGGCACAATTCTTTTGTACACTGTTGACAAACAGCCCTGGAGTCACAAGGTATACAGAGAAACATAAGTGAGCGTTACAAGCACGAACAGGAACAGGTAAACAACCAGACAGAGGCGCTGACACTGCATAGGAAAAACACAGTCCAGTCAGCCTTGAAAAAACGCAGAAATGGCACCAATGGGAGGGTCTGTTGCTCCCCTCCCCGCTTTCCTTTCTTTCCTTGTTTGTTTTTGGCTTAAAATTTCTGCTTTGAAAAATTAACTACCAATCACTTTAAGAAGCTTGGACTTGTTTTGGCCCTACTGCAATGCCATTACAGTCGAGAATATACTGTAAACAACCTTGGGGGGCTGGCCGCTGAGGTGGGGTCTTGCTCGAGTCCGGATCCTTAAGTGTTCCACTCTGGAAGACAAAAATGCAAAAGAGATAAAAACAAAACTCCAAGCAGATTCCAAAGAGAAACCCTGTGGCTCTGTGGCATGGCTGCAGAGGGATCCGGTGGGATCCAGCAGGATCTGGCCCAGGGGTTTCTGCTGTTCCGGAAAGGCCTTAAAGGGATTCTCAGCCTCTGGGTCATTGCCAGGGCCGAAGTGTACGCAGTCTGGGGCTCAGAGCCACTCTGACAGGAGTGTCTGACATCTCCTTACCCTCTTTTCATTTCACTCCCTTGTAGACACTCTTTCTAGAAGCTTTGAGACTTCCAACAGCATCTGGTTTCTTCTCTGGGGGCTGCCCAAGGTCCAGCTCCCCTGGTACTCACAGGCCCAGCTTCCTGAGGAAGGATCAACACCTAACTCCCGAGAGAGTGGCTGGAGTGCCAGCGGGGGCTGCACCAGGTGACTAGCCTAGACTTGGCTCACTTCTCCTGTGGAGTTAACCCTGGGGTGGGATCAGCTCTGGGGCTGACTCAGGGGTCAGAGCCACTCTTTGGGCTGGGCTGGAACTCCCACAGGGAGGGACTTGAAGGAGGGGGCAGTCTTTTGTTTCCCAGGACCCTCCTTAAGCAGAGGGAAGGAGTAAGATGTTAATGTTTGTAAAAGTGCTCAAGGCCAAGCTGTTTTTCCCTCTCAAACAGCATAATTGCATTTTACCCAACAACATGGCTCTACTCCCAGGCTTCCTCTCCTCCCAGCTGTGATTCTGATTATGCCCCGACAGGATCAAAGATGCACGTGACTTCAGTTTGTCTAACATTTGTACCAAAGGCAGTGAGCATTTGGAGCTTGAATTTGGCAAGGGGGAAACGCTCTATGAAGCCTGGGGGCTGCCGAGTGTGCAGATGGTGATGTCAAAGAGGGAGATTCGGAGGCAAGGCTGTGAGAGGCTCAGCGTGTCTTCAGCACACCCCACTTCCTCTTTCACTGCTCCTCTCCCTTGTGACAGGCCCCCCAGCCCTACTCCCACATTAAAACTGTTCCCCATTCCCATGGGCCTCCGATCTGGCCTTCAGGCCCTTTTTCAGCTCCACTACCGGGAGAGCAGAAGTGCTACCCTCTCCAGTATTATGGTCTGTTAATGACAGCACTGCCTAAAATTGTTCTACCAAGAGGATTTCAGATAGGAGGAGGCAGGGGGCCTTTGAAATGTCCTTGGTGCCACTGCATCAGAGGGTGCCCATTCCGTCTACAATCCCGACCTCTCACAGATCACAGCAAGAACACCCACACTTCCTTTCCTTTCTTCCAAGGACTTTCATGGGATCCACGAGGTGGGTCTGAACCCCAGCAATGAAACACTCACACCCAATAAGCCAGCTAGAGCCCACACCATCCAGTCAGCAATCAAGACCCATCAGTTTTTCCTTCTTGGCATCTAAGATTCGCCATCTCTTCTTGACCAGCTCTGGTCAGGCCTGTATCATTTCCTGTTTAGACTACTAGAATAGTCTCTCAAATCTTTAGTCTCTTCTCCAATCGATGTTCTGGATACCTATTATCCTCTGAAACCCCTTCTCTAACTGTATCAGTTTACTGCTCTAAATAATTTATAGCTAACACTATATAGTGCTGGGTAACATGATGGACAACTTTATGCAGTATTTCCCTTAAACCTCACAACAGCTCTACGAGGTATCAACATCCCTAATTTTTAGATAAGGAAACTGAGGGCCAACTAAGCAGGTAATTTGCCCAGGGTCATACAGAGGCAACTGGCATGTGAGCCCAGGCAGTTTGACCTTCTCTTCCCATTGCCCACTGGATGACGTTCACATTCTTCAGGCTGACACCAGAAACTTGCTTCAGCATGGCTGGACTGGCCCTTCTAGCCTCTCCCCCTCATGTTCTAAACTTACCTGACCCTTTACTGTTTATTCTCTAGTCTAGGCCACTCCAATGTTTATGCTAAGTACCCTCCAGAAATACCTTTTCTCCTTTTCTACCAATCCAACCCAACATATCCTGGAGGTCTAAGTCAAATTCTACCTCATCCATGAAATCTCTCCTCTAATTGCCCCTTTCAATTCTGATCTCCTCTCTGAAATCCTATAATAGCACTTAATAGACTGTCTCGTTATCCTGAAGACTCCGATGATGCTTCTAGGGCGGCTGCCAGATCCTTGAGGGCATGCGCTGTGAGTCTTCATCTTCTCATGAATTCCTAACAATTACAGTGCCCATTTTTTTCCAAAGAAAAGTTGGGATATATGGTCTGATATGGTAACTATTTATTAAAAAGGTAAAAATACTTAAAATTGGGAGTATTTTGGAAAAATTTAAGACTATCGCCATTTTACCAATGTAATCAAGCACAGGACTGAGCACATAAGAGGTCTTTAATAAATGCTTATTAGATAAATGACCGTGCAACAACAGTGAAGTCCAAAACGGAGTAGAGTGTAAATAAGTCTTTTATGAGAAAAACGTTGTTAAACCATAGATGTTAAACCACACTGTATCTGATATCGACTCTGATTAGCAGCTCTGAAAATGCTCAGGTTAGCGATTTAAACATGAGGCCTGCTACATGTGCCTGCATATTAGGTGCAGAAGGGAAAGTCAAAACAAGTCTCGAAGAAGCAGAAATTGTTTCCTTTTCTTACATCAAGCCTGAGTAATCCAGTCATGGTAGGGATACTTCAGTTCCAAGAGTTCTTTCCCATTGTGAGCTCTTCTTTCTCTTGGCCTGGCTGCCAACTGGAAGAGAAGTCTGCAGGATGGTGTTTGGTAATGGGCGCACAGGATACCAGGGCTGCCTTTTTACCCAAGCTGGGTGTCAACCCCACCCAACACACACACACACACACACACACACACACACTGCTGTTGGGTCTCCAATAGTAAGTCTTTAAGATTGGGCAGCAGAATGACTGAGGAATTTGGGCTTTGGGGTTAGGAAGACGGTGGGTTAAATCTAAATCTCCCACTTACTAGCTTTGTGACATCGGGCAAGTCATTTTCCCCCCTGCACCTGCCTTTCTTCAAATGGTTTCTATGATATAAAGTGAGGTTGCCTATTTATCTACCTACCTACCTACCTACCTACCTATCTATGGAGACATCTATTGAGATATCTATAAGTACCTGTTCCTGGCAGGTGCTACAAAAGATACGACAGATGATGGTAATGGTGATGCTGACGGGGCCTTTTCCTCTGAAGCTTTGTTGCTTCTTAGGTGTCACTCTCATAATGGAAATACCCCCTTATACAGTTTGTGGAGCCACTAGGGGCACTTGCCAGTCCCCTCCCCCAGGGCCTCACCTTGTACCACTGACAGCTGCCAATGATTCACCTCAGACATTGATCAAGAGCAGCTTAAGATGCTCTCCTCCCAGAGAACTGTTATTTTCAGAGACGGTTATGGAAGACCATAGGGCACAAGGGCAGAAGAAGGGCCAGTGGGCAAAAGCTCCAAAAGGTAGACTTTCACTTCCTATAGTAAAAACAGTAGGAGAGGCTGTCTTGGGAGATGCCTATGCTCGTGCAGGGGCTAGAGAATTGCCTGACAAAGATACAGTAGGGAATGTACCTTTATTGAATATGAGATAGATTAGATGAACACTACAGTTTATCTTCCAACTCTGAGAACCTATGAGTCCAGGGAAAACTTTAAAAATCCCACAGATTAAGCGCTGATGGGGAAACTCACAGCATGAGCTGATAGGGGTAGTCATACCATGAAGCCTGGTCCTGGCTCTCCTCAGCCTCAGAAATACACAAACGAGACACCCAAGGATGAACCGAGCCCAAAAGTTCCCTTCCAAAAGCTTCATGGGGAGAGCTCCCAGAAACTTCCTTTGCACTGGAGCCTGGGAATGTGCCTTGGCCACCCTTGTCTGGCGCCTAGGGAGCTTCTCCTGCTCCCGCCCCCTGGAGCTTGTGGACTGAAGACTTCCCAGGGGTTATGGGAGCCAGGAGAGTCCCCCAGGACTGTCCCTTGCCAGGCTGAGACTCTCTGGCCCTGCCTACAAGCCTTCTGTCTGCTGGGGCTGGGGGCCTATTCCCTATGGGGTTTGGCTACCATGGAATCTGTCTCCAGTCACCAAGAGCCGCCTGGGATGCCGCATTCCACAGAAGTCTGGCCACTCTGGCGTCACTGCCAAAGTCTGGCCTGTAGCCAGCCCACAGCAGGAACTCAGGGCCACATTGAGCTGCAGCATTTCCCTCAGGAAGCTGAGTTGACTCAAACAGGTAAGAATGTGAGGTCCAATGCTTGTGCCCAGCTGCACACAAAAAAGGAGAATAAATGGCCTTAGAGCGGCATAAGGAAAACCCCCAAACAACCCTGGGCTTAGAGAAAGACGACAGGCTCAGAGGGTGTCAGCTTGTAATGCTGCTGCCAAAAATGTGATGCAGCTGGAGGTGCATCAGTGTCCCAGCGAGGGGAGGTCACAGGTCCGCTGCTCTTGTGGCTGAGAAGCCTCACAAGAGAGCACTGCGATCATCAGTGCTGGGTACCTTTTTTAAGGTGGACACCAGTGGAATAAAACGGGTACATGGAGCGGACAGGATGGTGAGAAGTGTGAAATGGCATCTTTCCTCATGGGACTTTGGGCAAGTTACTTAATCTCTGAGTCTCAGTTTCCCAAATGAGCCAAGTCTAAGGATTAAATGCGGTAACTGGGGAAGCCTCCAGGATTGAATAGAAGATCAAAGTTAGTCAAATGTAAATCTGACCAAGGTCAAGGGCTGGTGTGGGTAGTAGTGAGCCTCCTGGCATCAGTGTTTAAGCAGGGCCTGGACAAACTGTCAGAGATGCTGTGGATGGGCTCGTGCAGTCGCAGGCAGGCGACTTCTACAGGCTCTTCTGGCTCTGGGCTTCCATTAAGTCCTTCCTACATTTTTCGGTTCTTTAGGTGTCTGAGGTATGAGACAAGCCCTCCTTAGCTGTGGAGTCTGGAGCCCAGCAAGAAGCCCCGGAGGTGTCCTGCAGGCACAGGCTTTCAGGAGAGTGTGCTGGGGCTCCCCATCCAAGCCGACTGGGCTCGGGTCCCGCTGTGCTGAGGCCACTGGCCTTAGTGACCAGGGAAGCCAGGGAGAGGAGAGCAGGAGAGAGCTGGTGAAGCACGGGTGCCTCCAGGTTGGGAGGTTCAGCGCGGGGCTGTAT